>NC_086449.1:754313568-754931068 GCF_028390025.1 Pseudophryne corroboree
ATAAGCAGATTATGGATATTTTTTATATCATATATACATAACAGGTGCAACTGTGAGGATATCTATATTTACTAGTGCATATATTTAAACATCATATATGTGCTTTTGATGACAATTAGTGATCTGTGCTTAATTATGTGCTCAATTGGTAGGAGAATCATACGTATTGCATAAGTAAACATGTTTAGACACTTTCGAGTTTTTAAACCATTTTTTACAGTACTTTATCTTCCCAGGGGGTCACCCTCTTGGTACTGTTAAAGCCCAACACTGCTTAGCTTCCAAGATCGGACGGGCTTGGGCGTGGAGCCAGTGTGGTATGACTGTATCTTATTGGTTATGATAAACACACTCATTTCTGTGTCAAAATGTTTTTATTTTCATGCTCACGTATACATTAGTTTAGTGTTGTAACAGTCGTGAAATAAAATATGAAGATATCAATGACCTTATAGGAAGGGGGCAATTTCATAGCCCTCATTAAATCCTGCCGGGTGCATCGTGTTGAGCTGGTAAATCCAAAACATTTCTCTTTGGGACAGTTTATTCGCCAAGTCTCCGCCTCTTTCTCCAATTTGTACATGTTCTATTGCTTTAAACGATAGGTCTTCTGGGTTTGATTTATGTTCCAAAAGGAAATGTCTGTAGATGAGGTGGGTATCGAGCTTGTTTTTGATGCTCCTGATGTGTTCCTGAATTCTTATTTTGAGTATGCGCTTCGTTTTCCCCACATACTTCTTCTTGCATGTGCACTCCAATAAATAGATGACTGAGCTGCTGTTGCAATTGAGAAATTCCTTAATCTTGAATTCTTTAGCATTTCCGGAGTCAGAGAAAGTTTTCCTGTTTGGGTTTAAGAATTTGCAGATGTTGCATCGTCCGCATTTGAAAGATCCCGTGCACTTCATAAATGTTTGGGAGGTTTTTTCTTTGTTGGTGTTGCATAACATACTTGGTGCAAGGTGGTCTTTGAGACTTTTGGATTTGCGGAATACTATCTGTGGTTTTTCCGGCAGGATTTCCTTTAGTACAGGATCCATGAGCAGGATTTTCCAATGTTCCCTGAGGGATGTTTTAATATGATTCTCATGTTGGTTAAATGTGGTAATGAATGCAGTTGACTCCTTCGGGGCTTCCTTCTTTTTGTATTCTAGAAGGTCTTCTCTTTTTAGGGTGTTTGTTCTTACAGTAGCTTTGTCCAGTATTGATTTCGGGTATGACTTATCCTCAAAGCGTTTTCTGTAGATGGCTACCTGTTCATTGCAGTCCTCTTTCCTGCTACAGTTCCGTTTTATTCTATGGAACTGAGAATAAGGGATGTTATCCTTCCATGTTTTTGCGTGGCTGCTTTGATAATGTAGGTAGCTATTTTTGTCTACCCCTTTGATGAAGTTCCTGGTTACCACTGATGAGCCTTCGCCTATTAGTACAAGGTCCAAGTACTCTATAGAGGTTTTACTTGTATTGTACGTAAAGGTAAGATTCATATCATTGGTTTTTAAAAGATTAAAAAATTCCATAAAAAGTTCCAGACTGCCATCCCATATTATTAAAATGTCATCAATATAGCGTTTGTATAAAATCACATTATTTTTGTAAAATCGGGTATTGTACACATGAAGTTCCTCCCATTGTCCCATAAATAGGTTTGCGAAACTCGGTGCAAATATCGTACCCATCGCGGTCCCACAGCGTTGAAGATAAAAGCTCTCTAAGAATTTAAAATAATTTCGGCTTAAGATAAAATTCATCACATCACAGATAAAAGATCTTTGTGTAATTGTGAGGGTGGGGTCTTTGTCTAAAAACTCCTTGCAAGCCTTAATACCTTTAGAATGCTCGATGCACGTATACAGGGACTGGACATCTAAAGTAATCCATAAAAAGGTGTCCTTCCATTCAACTGATTTCATCAGGTTCAATACCATAGTGGTGTCTTTAAGGTAAGAAGGTAATTCCTTGACATATGGGTTTAAGAAGACATCCACATATTCAGATAGTTTCGATGTTAGGGAGTCAATACCAGCGACAATAGGTCTCCCTGGGGGATTCAAGAGGTTTTTATGAATCTTCGGTAAATAGTAGAAAATGGGGGTAATAGGACTAGATTGCATTAGGAATTGGAATTCTTCCTTTGTGATACTTCCATTCCGGAGTCCTTGTGTGAGGAGTGATCTCAACTCTTCTATATAGGCATCCTTGGGATCATTCTGTAGTAGTTCATAGGATGTGGTATCTCCTAATAGACGATGAGCTTCTTTCACATAGTTGTCTCGATCCAGAATAACTAGTCCTCCCCCTTTATCAGCCGGTTTTATCAATATTTCCGAATTTTTCTGTAGTTTCTTGAGTGCCTCTTTTTCTCTATTAGTGAGATTTTTTGTGGCCACTGGTGCAAGATTGGTGTCGCATAAATCTTTTTTCACCAAATCATAAAATATACTGATATGGTTGCCTTTAGATTCGATCGGATAGTATTTCGATTTGCGTTTCAACCCAGACCTTGATGCTTCCTCATAGTTCGTGATGATGGCATTGTCCTTACGTGCAAAATGTCTTTTGAGTGTAAGCTTACGGATAAATTTGTTTAGGTCTATAAATGTCTCAAATTTATTCAATTTTTCTGTGGGTGCGAATGATAAACCTTTACTTAATAATGAAGTTTCATAATTTGTTAGTGCATGTTTCGAAATGTTGAAGATGCCCTGCTCCTCAGGGACTAGTGCTGTACATTCCTCCTTTTGGTGTTGTATTCTTTCCCTCCTGCCGCCCCGTTTTCCTCTTCTTCTGCATGGGGCCTTTTTAAAGGGGATGCATGTGTTGATTCTTCTTGTAATGTGCCTCTCAACGTATTTTTTGGGCGTGCTCCTAGGCGTGGTGATAAAAAAACTTTTTCGTCTGTTGATCCTAATCTTCGTAGAGTAGAATATTTATTTTGTGTCTTGATCTTTTGTGTATGGTGAGAATCCTTTCTGGTGTTAGATCTGCCTCTGTGTGGTACCGTTTTCCACACTTGGTTCCCACGATTATGTGTATTCGTAGCGGTAAATCTGCTCCAATTCTTTGTTTTACCATTGTCATAGTCCTCTTTGTCACGAAGAAACTTTTTTTCTTTACCCCGTATGACTTCTTCCTCTATACGTTCTAATTTCTTATTAAGAACCTGTTCATTGATTCTGTAGTCCTCTTTGGTTTTGTGAGGTTCTAGTTCACTTTCCTTCTCCTTTATGTCTTTCTCAATGGAAGGGACATTCTTTCTCCTTTCGGCAATCAACAATTTCATTAAATTTATTGAGCACGTGTGTAGGGTGGAGTCCCATTTTTCCATGAATTCTGGATCAGATGTTCCAATGGTGGGTTGTTTCACTAGTCTCAGTCCCCTCGGTACTCTGTTGACTGATATATAATGTTCCAAACCTTTTATGTCCCACCATGTTTTAATTTCTTTTACCAGGAGTCTCTCCATGTCCCAAAACAGATCATCCAAGTCCCTGGAGGGAGTTGGGATGTCAGTCACTTTGTCTTCGCTAAATATTTTCTGGCACCAGTCATTTCTTTTGTTGGTGCGTTCATTAATTCTGAACATAATTTTTGGGTGTTTTTTAGACCACAGCACCAGGCAGCTAAACAGTTGACCAGTCTTAAATGTAAACAATATGAGTAAAGCGCCACATGTGGGGGAAAACAACACCTGAAATTAAATATACTTATATGTAAAAAACACTCCCTTATGAGTAATAGGGTGTCAGCCGTCCCCTAAACAGTTTTACAGCATTGGTGAGATGCTGTATAAGATTAGATAAGTATGGGTAGATAGGGGTGATGGCGACCAGCTGGTGTTTTTATATACCACAATACTTAGCGGACTAGTATCATAAATAGAGGACTGGATTAAGGAAAAAACTCCTTTTTATGTAAAAGAGAAATAACAATTTATTTTATCAATAAAAAATATATATATATATTTTACACTTGCTTTTCTAAAAGATACATATAAAACCGATTCCTCTACAGATATAAAAAATGTATTAAAACGGATTATATAGTAAAAAGCAATTGTATAGAATATTTTAAGACATAAAATGGAAAGAGATAAAAATGTTTTTTTTTTAAATTTTTGTAGTTAGTAAAAAGCAGCTTAACTTAGGGTGGAAGGTCATACAGGAGATCCCAACGCGTTTCGTCTATCTGACTTCATCAAGGGGTAGTGACTGAATGATCCCAGTGGGCTTAAATACCCACTGATGAGGAGCTACTGGTTATGACATCACTTCCTGTCTGTTATTGATGAGAAGATGTATTTTACATACAATTTATATTAAAACATAAAAAACAATGATGGAGCAGTATAATGAATGACATGGAGAGGCTTCCCATGTTTTTAGTGCAAAAACGAGTATTATAACTTTGTTTTAACAGTTTAAATGAGTAGTTTGTGTTAAAAGGCGCACTTCCGCCACACTTCCGGTTTCGGCGGGACTCCAGTGCGCATGCGCAGATGCCCCACTTCCGGTTTCGCGTCTCCGGAGTGCGCATGTGCAGACGCCGCACTTCCGGTTTTCGCGTCTCATTCACTGTGGGTGTTCGGGACTTCATGCCCCACTTCCGTTCTGACAGTTCAGACGTTTCTAGTCCCCACTTCCGGTTTGTAAGTCCGGAGTCACATGATGCTTGATCTTCTTGTGAGGGTGTTTGGGAGAGTTCTATGTTTGAGCGGTGGCCATTTTATTGAAGTCCCTATACGCGGACAAGTATTCTCCATACATATTTCCCATTGACATGAAATAAACGGAAATAAACATTCGTTAGTATCAATGTACTTTAGGTATTGTCAATAAAGAATCATGATACATTTCTTGCGTGGATTGTGTCCACTGTCCACTCTTATATGTGAGGCATAGTATTAGATTAATAAATGGCATTTTTCTTATAAAAAATGGCAGAAGGAAAAACGGACTTTATAATCTAGTTAAAATGTCATATGTTATTTATAAGCAGATTATGGATATTTTTTATATCATATATACATAACAGGTGCAACTGTGAGGATATCTATATTTACTAGTGCATATATTTAAACATCATATATGTGCTTTTGATGACAATTAGTGATCTGTGCTTAATTATGTGCTCAATTGGTAGGAGAATCATACGTATTGCATAAGTAAACATGTTTAGACACTTTCGAGTTTTTAAACCATTTTTTACAGTACTTTATCTTCCCAGGGGGTCACCCTCTTGGTACTGTTAAAGCCCAACACTGCTTAGCTTCCAAGATCGGACGGGCTTGGGCGTGGAGCCAGTGTGGTATGACTGTATCTTATTGGTTATGATAAACACACTCATTTCTGTGTCAAAATGTTTTTATTTTCATGCTCACGTATACATTAGTTTAGTGTTGTAACAGTCGTGAAATAAAATATGAAGATATCAATGACCTTATAGGAAGGGGGCAATTTCATAGCCCTCATTAAATCCTGCCGGGTGCATCGTGTTGAGCTGGTAAATCCAAAACATTTCTCTTTGGGACAGTTTATTCGCCAAGTCTCCGCCTCTTTCTCCAATTTGTACATGTTCTATTGCTTTAAACGATAGGTCTTCTGGGTTTGATTTATGTTCCAAAAGGAAATGTCTGTAGATGAGGTGGGTATCGAGCTTGTTTTTGATGCTCCTGATGTGTTCCTGAATTCTTATTTTGAGTATGCGCTTCGTTTTCCCCACATACTTCTTCTTGCATGTGCACTCCAATAAATAGATGACTGAGCTGCTGTTGCAATTGAGAAATTCCTTAATCTTGAATTCTTTAGCATTTCCGGAGTCAGAGAAAGTTTTCCTGTTTGGGTTTAAGAATTTGCAGATGTTGCATCGTCCGCATTTGAAAGATCCCGTGCACTTCATAAATGTTTGGGAGGTTTTTTCTTTGTTGGTGTTGCATAACATACTTGGTGCAAGGTGGTCTTTGAGACTTTTGGATTTGCGGAATACTATCTGTGGTTTTTCCGGCAGGATTTCCTTTAGTACAGGATCCATGAGCAGGATTTTCCAATGTTCCCTGAGGGATGTTTTAATATGATTCTCATGTTGGTTAAATGTGGTAATGAATGCAGTTGACTCCTTCGGGGCTTCCTTCTTTTTGTATTCTAGAAGGTCTTCTCTTTTTAGGGTGTTTGTTCTTACAGTAGCTTTGTCCAGTATTGATTTCGGGTATGACTTATCCTCAAAGCGTTTTCTGTAGATGGCTACCTGTTCATTGCAGTCCTCTTTCCTGCTACAGTTCCGTTTTATTCTATGGAACTGAGAATAAGGGATGTTATCCTTCCATGTTTTTGCGTGGCTGCTTTGATAATGTAGGTAGCTATTTTTGTCTACCCCTTTGATGAAGTTCCTGGTTACCACTGATGAGCCTTCGCCTATTAGTACAAGGTCCAAGTACTCTATAGAGGTTTTACTTGTATTGTACGTAAAGGTAAGATTCATATCATTGGTTTTTAAAAGATTAAAAAATTCCATAAAAAGTTCCAGACTGCCATCCCATATTATTAAAATGTCATCAATATAGCGTTTGTATAAAATCACATTATTTTTGTAAAATCGGGTATTGTACACATGAAGTTCCTCCCATTGTCCCATAAATAGGTTTGCGAAACTCGGTGCAAATATCGTACCCATCGCGGTCCCACAGCGTTGAAGATAAAAGCTCTCTAAGAATTTAAAATAATTTCGGCTTAAGATAAAATTCATCACATCACAGATAAAAGATCTTTGTGTAATTGTGAGGGTGGGGTCTTTGTCTAAAAACTCCTTGCAAGCCTTAATACCTTTAGAATGCTCGATGCACGTATACAGGGACTGGACATCTAAAGTAATCCATAAAAAGGTGTCCTTCCATTCAACTGATTTCATCAGGTTCAATACCATAGTGGTGTCTTTAAGGTAAGAAGGTAATTCCTTGACATATGGGTTTAAGAAGACATCCACATATTCAGATAGTTTCGATGTTAGGGAGTCAATACCAGCGACAATAGGTCTCCCTGGGGGATTCAAGAGGTTTTTATGAATCTTCGGTAAATAGTAGAAAATGGGGGTAATAGGACTAGATTGCATTAGGAATTGGAATTCTTCCTTTGTGATACTTCCATTCCGGAGTCCTTGTGTGAGGAGTGATCTCAACTCTTCTATATAGGCATCCTTGGGATCATTCTGTAGTAGTTCATAGGATGTGGTATCTCCTAATAGACGATGAGCTTCTTTCACATAGTTGTCTCGATCCAGAATAACTAGTCCTCCCCCTTTATCAGCCGGTTTTATCACTATTTCCGAATTTTTCTGTAGTTTCTCATTCGCACCCACAGAGAAATTGAATAAATTTGAGACATTTATAGACCTAAACAAATTTATCCGTAAGCTTACACTCAAAAGACATTTTGCACGTAAGGACAATGCCATCATCACGAACTATGAGGAAGCATCAAGGTCTGGGTTGAAACGCAAATCGAAATACTATCCGATCGAATCTAAAGGCAACCATATCAGTATATTTTATGATTTGGTGAAAAAAGATTTATGCGACACCAATCTTGCACCAGTGGCCACAAAAAATCTCACTAATAGAGAAAAAGAGGCACTCAAGAAACTACAGAAAAATTCGGAAATATTGATAAAACCGGCTGATAAAGGGGGAGGACTAGTTATTCTGGATCGAGACAACTATGTGAAAGAAGCTCATCGTCTATTAGGAGATACCACATCCTATGAACTACTACAGAATGATCCCAAGGATGCCTATATAGAAGAGTTGAGATCACTCCTCACACAAGGACTCCGGAATGGAAGTATCACAAAGGAAGAATTCCAATTCCTAATGCAATCTAGTCCTATTACCCCCATTTTCTACTATTTACCGAAGATTCATAAAAACCTCTTGAATCCCCCAGGGAGACCTATTGTCGCTGGTATTGACTCCCTAACATCGAAACTATCTGAATATGTGGATGTCTTCTTAAACCCATATGTCAAGGAATTACCTTCTTACCTTAAAGACACCGCTATGGTATTGAACCTGATGAAATCAGTTGAATGGAAGGACACCTTTTTATGGATTACTTTAGATGTCCAGTCCCTGTATACGTGCATCGAGCATTCTAAAGGTATTAAGGCTTGCAAGGAGTTTTTAGACAAAGACCCCACCCTCACAATTACACAAAGATCTTTTATCTGTGATGTGATGAATTTTATCTTAAGCCGAAATTATTTTAAATTCTTAGAGAGCTTTTATCTTCAACGCTGTGGGACCGCGATGGGTACGATATTTGCACCGAGTTTCGCAAACCTATTTATGGGACAATGGGAGGAACTTCATGTGTACAATACCCGATTTTACAAAAATAATGTGATTTTATACAAACGCTATATTGATGACATTTTAATAATATGGGATGGCAGTCTGGAACTTTTTATGGAATTTTTTAATCTTTTAAAAACCAATGATATGAATCTTACCTTTACGTACAATACAAGTAAAACCTCTATAGAGTACTTGGACCTTGTACTAATAGGCGAAGGCTCATCAGTGGTAACCAGGAACTTCATCAAAGGGGTAGACAAAAATAGCTACCTACATTATCAAAGCAGCCACGCAAAAACATGGAAGGATAACATCCCTTATTCTCAGTTCCATAGAATAAAACGGAACTGTAGCAGGAAAGAGGACTGCAATGAACAGGTAGCCATCTACAGAAAACGCTTTGAGGATAAGTCATACCCGAAATCAATACTGGACAAAGCTACTGTAAGAACAAACACCCTAAAAAGAGAAGACCTTCTAGAATACAAAAAGAAGGAAGCCCCGAAGGAGTCAACTGCATTCATTACCACATTTAACCAACATGAGAATCATATTAAAACATCCCTCAGGGAACATTGGAAAATCCTGCTCATGGATCCTGTACTAAAGGAAATCCTGCCGGAAAAACCACAGATAGTATTCCGCAAATCCAAAAGTCTCAAAGACCACCTTGCACCAAGTATGTTATGCAACACCAACAAAGAAAAAACCTCCCAAACATTTATGAAGTGCACGGGATCTTTCAAATGCGGACGATGCAACATCTGCAAATTCTTCAACCCAAACAGGAAAACTTTCTCTGACTCCGGAAATGCTAAAGAATTCAAGATTAAGGAATTTCTCAATTGCAACAGCAGCTCAGTCATCTATTTATTGGAGTGCACATGCAAGAAGAAGTATGTGGGGAAAACGAAGCGCATACTCAAAATAAGAATTCAGGAACACATCAGGAGCATCAAAAACAAGCTCGATACCCACCTCATCTACAGACATTTCCTTTTGGAACATAAATCAAACCCAGAAGACCTATCGTTTAAAGCAATAGAACATGTACAAATTGGAGAAAGAGGCGGAGACTTGGCGATTAAACTGTCCCAAAGAGAAATGTTTTGGATTTACCAGCTCAACACGATGCACCCGGCAGGATTTAATGAGGGCTATGAAATTGCCCCCTTCCTATAAGGTCATTGATATCTTCATATTTTATTTCACGACTGTTACAACACTAAACTAATGTATACGTGAGCATGAAAATAAAAACATTTTGACACAGAAATGAGTGTGTTTATCATAACCAATAAGATACAGTCATACCACACTGGCTCCACGCCCAAGCCCGTCCGATCTTGGAAGCTAAGCAGTGTTGGGCTTTAACAGTACCAAGAGGGTGACCCCCTGGGAAGATAAAGTACTGTAAAAAATGGTTTAAAAACTCGAAAGTGTCTAAACATGTTTACTTATGCAATACGTATGATTCTCCTACCAATTGAGCACATAATTAAGCACAGATCACTAATTGTCATCAAAAGCACATATATGATGTTTAAATATATGCACTAGTAAATATAGATATCCTCACAGTTGCACCTGTTATGTATATATGATATAAAAAATATCCATAATCTGCTTATAAATAACATATGACATTTTAACTAGATTATAAAGTCCGTTTTTCCTTCTGCCATTTTTTATAAGAAAAATGCCATTTATTAATCTAATACTATGCCTCACATATAAGAGTGGACAGTGGACACAATCCACGCAAGAAATGTATCATGATTCTTTATTGACAATACCTAAAGTACATTGATACTAACGAATGTTTATTTCCGTTTATTTCATGTCAATGGGAAATATGTATGGAGAATACTTGTCCGCGTATAGGGACTTCAATAAAATGGCCACCGCTCAAACATAGAACTCTCCCAAACACCCTCACAAGAAGATCAAGCATCATGTGACTCCGGACTTACAAACCGGAAGTGGGGACTAGAAACGTCTGAACTGTCAGAACGGAAGTGGGGCATGAAGTCCCGAACACCCACAGTGAATGAGACGCGAAAACCGGAAGTGCGGCGTCTGCACATGCGCACTCCGGAGACGCGAAACCGGAAGTGGGGCATCTGCGCATGCGCACTGGAGTCCCGCCGAAACCGGAAGTGTGGCGGAAGTGCGCCTTTTAACACAAACTACTCATTTAAACTGTTAAAACAAAGTTATAATACTCGTTTTTGCACTAAAAACATGGGAAGCCTCTCCATGTCATTCATTATACTGCTCCATCATTGTTTTTTATGTTTTAATATAAATTGTATGTAAAATACATCTTCTCATCAATAACAGACAGGAAGTGATGTCATAACCAGTAGCTCCTCATCAGTGGGTATTTAAGCCCACTGGGATCATTCAGTCACTACCCCTTGATGAAGTCAGATAGACGAAACGCGTTGGGATCTCCTGTATGACCTTCCACCCTAAGTTAAGCTGCTTTTTACTAACTACAAAAATTTAAAAAAAAAACATTTTTATCTCTTTCCATTTTATGTCTTAAAATATTCTATACAATTGCTTTTTACTATATAATCCGTTTTAATACATTTTTTATATCTGTAGAGGAATCGGTTTTATATGTATCTTTTAGAAAAGCAAGTGTAAAATATATATATATATTTTTTATTGATAAAATAAATTGTTATTTCTCTTTTACATAAAAAGGAGTTTTTTCCTTAATCCAGTCCTCTATTTATGATACTAGTCCGCTAAGTATTGTGGTATATAAAAACACCAGCTGGTCGCCATCACCCCTATCTACCCATACTTATCTAATCTTATACAGCATCTCACCAATGCTGTAAAACTGTTTAGGGGACGGCTGACACCCTATTACTCATAAGGGAGTGTTTTTTACATATAAGTATATTTAATTTCAGGTGTTGTTTTCCCCCACATGTGGCGCTTTACTCATATTGTTTACATATATATATATATATATATATATATATATAAAAACCCAGAACATACTGTAATGCAGCCTTACGTTCTGAGAGCTGGCTGAGAATGGGTGCTGGGCTGGCTGCTGCCTCCACGGAGTCCACACGCGGCTGTCCTCTCTCCTCCTTCCCTGCAGCCTGCGCGCCCAGCAGCAGCCAATGTCTGAGCCGCAGGCTGCTGCTCCTCATGTTATTGGACAGCTGAGCCGTCGCTCAGCTGTCCTTCCATCACACAGGCAGGGAAGTCAGTGGAGCCGCCGCCGGGAGCCGGGAGCCAGAGCCGCCAGGGACAGCAATCGCTGAGCTGCCCTGCCGCTGCGTGTGGCGCCGGCTCCCGGGAGCGCAGCGCAATACCGCAGATCGGATCTCTGTTCCGATCTGCGGCGGCGACGGGGGGGCCCTTTGGAAAAAGGGGGCCTGGGGTACTTAGCCCCGGGACCCCCCTCTTAATCCGGCTCTGTCTAGAACACTCAGGGGTCTATGTATTAAGACTTGGAGAGGGATAAAGTAGAGAAAGATAAAGTACCAACCAACCAGCTCCTGTCATTTCTCAAACACATCCTGTGACATGTCAGTAAGGAGCTGATTGGTTGGTACTTTATCTCTTTCCACTTTATCGCTCTTCAAGCAATATGTTCAGTGTAAACGGTTCAGCAACGTCTGTTCCTCGCAATCCTAAATGCTGAATGTGTTTTATTCAAAAATTACAAAGTCAGATACTGTAATATAAGAAAAATTAACGATGGGTATGACCAGGCTGATAGATAAGGAATCCACCACTTATTTACTCTCCTACTTTTAACAGTTTCCACATAAATTCTTTATGGAAATCCAGGGTGAGTTATTTTTTGGGGGGACCCTGCAACTAAAATGTAATTGTCCAAAGTGTTTGTCCAGATTGTCCATTTGTATCACCCATGCCCCCATCCAGCTGTACTGCAGGTCAAGCAAGCTACACTGACTGTTTGAAGTTAGTTCTCTTTAAGCCTGGTCAGATGGAAAGTGCTGCATAGTAGGGGTTTAATGAGTTTGTAGGGGCTCCTGTTGTGTAAGGGCCCCAAAGGGAAGTGCCTCATCTATAATCTAGCTTTGTGTTTTTGGTGGGTTTTCAGAAGGGCAGCTGGAATGACAAAGGATGTGGTAACCCAGCGATGGTTTCTTAAGGGGTTGGGTTCGAGTTACAGGCGGTCGGGATGCCGACGTTCAGTATACCGACGCTGGCATCCTGACAATTGAAAACCCAGCAGGGGTGAGAATTAGTGATGAGCACCGGAAATTTTTCGGGTTTTGGTTTTGGGTTCGGTTCCGCGGCCGTGTTTTGGGTTCGAACGCGTTTTGGCAAAACCTCACCGAATTTTTTTGGTCGGATTCGGGTGTGTTTTGGATTCGGGTGTTTTTTTCAAAAAACCCTAAAAAACAGCTTAAATCATAGAATTTGGGGGTCATTTTGATCCCAAAGTATTATTAACCTCAATAACCATAATTTCCACTCATTTTCAGTCTATTCTGAACACCTCACACCTCACAATATTATTTTTAGTCCTAAAATTTGCACCGAGGTCGCTGGATGGCTAAGCTAAGCGACCCTAGTGGCCGACACAAACACCTGGCCCATCTAGGAGTGGCACTGCAGTGTCACGCAGGATGGCCCTTCCAAAAAACACTCCCCAAACAGCACATGACGCAAAGAAAAAAAGAGGCGCAATGAGGTAGCTGTGTGAGTAAGCTAAGCGACCCTAGTGGCCGACACAAACACCTGGCCCATCTAGGAGTGGCACTGCAGTGTCACGCAGGATGGCCCTTCCAAAAAACACTCCCCAAACAGCACATGACGCAAAGAAAAAAAGAGGCGCAATGAGGTAGCGTGTGAGTAAGCTAAGCGACCCTAGTGGCCGACACAAACACCTGGCCCATCTAGGAGTGGCACTGCAGTGTCACGCAGGATGGCCCTTCCAAAAAACACCCCCCAAACAGCACATGACGCAAAGAAAAATGAAAGAAAAAAGAGGTGCAAGATGGAATTGTCCTTGGGCCCTCCCACCCACCCTTATGTTGTATAAACAGGACATGCACACTTTAACCAACCCATCATTTCAGTGACAGGGTCTGCCACACGACTGTGACTGAAATGACGGGTTGGTTTGGACCCCCACCAAAAAAGAAGCAATTAATCTCTCCTTGCACAAACTGGCTCTACAGAGGCAAGATGTCCACCTCATCATCATCCTCCGATATATCACCGTGTACATCCTCCTCCTCACAGATTATCAATTCGTCCCCACTGCATCTCAGCTCCCTGTGTACTACTTTGTGGAGGCAATTGCTGCTGGTCAATGTCTCCACGGAGGAATTGATTATAATTCATTTTAATGAACATCATCTTCTCCACATTTTCTGGATGTAACCTCGTACGCCGATTGCTGACAAGGTGAGCGGCGGCACTAAACACTCTTTCGGAGTACACACTTGTGGGAGGGCAACTTAGGTAGAATAAAGCCAGTTTGTGCAAGGGCCTCCAAATTGCCTCTTTTTCCTGCCAGTATAAGTACGGACTGTCTGACGTGCCTACTTGGATGCGGTCACTCATATAATCCTCCACCATTCTTTCAATGGGGAGAGAATCATATGCAGTGACAGTAGACGACATGTCCGTAATCGTTGTCAGGTCCTTCAGTCCGGACCAGATGTCAGCATCAGCAGTCGCTCCAGACTGCCCTGCATCACCGCCAGCGGGTGGGCTCGGAATTCTGAGCCTTTTCCTCGCACCCCCAGTTGCGGGAGAATGTGAAGGAGGAGATGTTGACAGGTCGCGTTCCGCTTGACTTGACAATTTTGTCACCAGCAGTTCTTTGAACCCCAGCAGACTTGTGTCTGCCGGAAAGAGAGATCCAAGGTAGGTTTTAAATCTAGGATCGAGCACGGTGGCCAAAATGTAGTGCTCTGATTTCAACAGATTGACCACCCGTGAATCCTTGTTAAGCGAATTAAGGGCTCCATCCACAAGTCCCACATGCCTAGCGGAATCGCTCTGTGTTAGCTCCTCCTTCAATGTCTCCAGCTTCTTCTGCAAAAGCCTGATGAGGGGAATGACCTGACTCAGGCTGGCAGTGTCTGAACTGACTTCACGTGTGGCAAGTTCAAAAGGTTGCAGAACCTTGCACAACGTTGAAATCATTCTCCACTGCGCTTGAGACAGGTGCATTCCACCTCCTATATCGTGCTCAGTTGTATAGGCTTGAATGGCCTTTTGCTGCTCCTCCAACCTCTGAAGCATATAGAGGGTTGAATTCCACCTCGTTACCACTTCTTGCTTCAGATGATGGCAGGGCAGGTTCAGGCGTTTTTGGTGGTGCTCCAGTCTTCTGTACGTGGTGCCTGTACGCCGAAAGTGTCCCGCAATTCTTCTGGCCACCGACAGCATCTCTTGCACGCCCCTCTCGTTTTTTAAATAATTCTGCACCACCAAATTCAAGGTATGTGCAAAACATGGGACGTGCTGGAATTTGCCCATATTTAATGCACACACAATATTGCTGGCGTTGTCCGATGCCACAAATCCACAGGAGAGTCCAATTGGGGTAAGCCATTCTGCGATGATCTTCCTCAGTTGCCGTAAGAGGTTTTTAGCTGTGTGCGTATTCTGGAAAGCGGTGATACAAAGCGTAGCCTGCCTAGGAAAGAGTTGGCGTTTGCGAGATGCTGCTACTGGTGCCGCCGCTGCTGTTCTTGCGGTGGGAGTCCATACATCTACCCAGTGGGCTGTCACAGTCATATAGTCCTGAGCCTTCCCTGCTCCACTTGTCCACATGTCCGTGGTTAAGTGGACATTGGGTACTACTGCATTTTTTAGGACACTGGTGAGTCTTTTTCTGAGGTCTGTGTACATTTTCGGTATCGCCTGCCTAGAGAAATGGAACCTAGATGGTATTTGGTACCGGGGACACAGTACCTCCAACAAGTCTCTAGTTGCCTCTGCAGTAATGATGGATACCGGAACCACGTTTCTCACCGCCCAGGATTCCAAGGCCTCAGTTATCCACTTTGCAGCAGGATGACTGCTGTGATATTTCATCTTCCTCGCAAAGGACTGTTGGACAGTCAATTGCTTGGTGGAAGTAGTAAAAGTGGTCTTACGAGTACGACTTCCCCTCTGGGATGACCATCGACTCCCAGCAGCAACAACAGCAGCGCCAGCAGCAGTAGGCGTTACACGCAAGGATGCATCGGAGGAATCCCAGGCAGGAGAGGACTTGTCATAATTGCCAGTGACATGGCCTGCAGGACTATTGGCATTCCTGGGGAAGGAGGAAATTGACACTGAGGGAGTTGGTGGGGTGGTTTGCGTGAGCTTGGTTACAAGAGGAAGGGATTTACTGGTCAGTGGACTGCTTCCGCTGTCGCCCAAAGTTTTTGAACTTGTCACTGACTTATGATGAATGCGCTGCAGGTGACGTATAAGGGAGGATGTTCCGAGGTGGTTAACGTCCTTACCCCTACTTATTACAGCTTGACAAAGGCAACACACCGCTTGACAAATGTTGTCCGCATTTCTGTTGAAATACTTCCACACCGAAGAGCTGATTTTTTTGGTATTTTCACTAGGCATGTCAATGGCCCTATTCCTCCCACGGACAACAGGTGTCTCCCTGGGTGCCTGACTTAAACAAACCACCTCACCATCAGAATCCTCCTGGTCAATTTCCTCCCCAGCGCCAGCAACACCCATATCCTCCTCATCCTGGTGTACTTCAACACTGACATCTTCAATCTGACTATCAGGAACTGGACTGCGGGTGCTCCTTCCAGCACTTGCAGGGGGCGTGCAAATGGTGGAAGGCGCATGCTCTTCACGTCCAGTGTTGGGAAGGTCAGGCATCGCAAACGACACAATTGGACTCTCCTTGTGGATTTGTGATTTCGAAGAACGCACAGTTCTTTGCTGTGCTTTTGCCAGCTTGAGTCTTTTCATTTTTCTAGCGAGAGGCTGAGTGCTTCCATCCTCATGTGAAGCTGAACCACTAGCCATGAACATAGGCCAGGGCCTCAGCCGTTCCTTGCCACTCCGTGTGGTAAATGGCATATTGGCAAGTTTACGCTTCTCCTCCGACAATTTTATTTTAGATTTTTGAGTCCTTTTTTTACTGATATTTGGTGTTTTGGATTTTACATGCTCTGTACTATGACATTGGGCATCGGCCTTGGCAGACGACGTTGCTGGCATTTCATCGTCTCGGCCATGACTAGTGGCAGCAGCTTCAGCACGAGGTGGAAGTCGATCTTGATCTTTCCCTATTTTTGGAACCTCAACATTTTTGTTCTCCATATTTTAATAGGCACAACTAAAAGGCACCTCAGGTAAACAATGGAGATGGATGGATACTAGTATACTTATGGATTGACGAGCGACTGCCGACACAGAGGTAGCTACAGCCGTGGACTACCGTACTGCGTCTGCTGCTAATATAGACTGGATGATAATGATCTAAAAAATATATATATATATCACTACTGCAGCCGGACAGGTATATATTATATAATGACGGACCTGCTGGACACTGTCAGCTCAGCACTGCAGACTCCTAAAGTAAGCTACTAGTAGTATCAAGAAGATAGAAAAAAAAAAACACCACAGGTAGGTGGTATACAATTATGGATGGACTAGCGACTGCCGACACAGAGGTAGCTACAGCCGTGGACTACCGTACTGCGTCTGCTGCTAATATAGACTGGATGATAATGATATAAAAAATATATATATATATATATATCACTACTGCAGCGGGACAGGTATATATTATATAATGACGGACCTGCTGGACACTGTCAGCTCAGCACTGCAGACTCCTAAAGTAAGCTACTAGTAGTATCAAGAAGATAGAAAAAAAAAAAAACACCACAGGTAGGTGGTATACAATTATGGATGGACTAGCGACTGCCGACACAGAGGTAGCTACAGCCGTGGACTACCGTACTGCGTCTGCTGCTAATATAGACTGGATGATAATGATATAAAAAATATATATATATATCACTACTGCAGCCGGACAGGTATATATTATATAATGACAGACCTGCTGGACACTGTCAGCTCAGCACTGCAGACTCCTAAAGTAAGCTACTAGTAGTATCAAGAAGATAGAAAAAAAAAAAAACACCACAGGTAGGTGGTATACAATTATGGATGGACTAGCGACTGCCGACACAGAGGTAGCTACAGCCGTGGACTACCGTACTGCGTCTGCTGCTAATATAGACTGGATGATAATGATATAAAAAATATATATATATATCACTACTGCAGCCGGACAGGTATATATTATATAATGACGGACCTGCTGGACACTGTCAGCTCAGCACTGCAGACTCCTAAAGTAAGCTACTAGTATCAAGAAGATAGAAAAAAAAAAAAACACCACGGGTAGGTGGTATACAATTATGGATGGACGAGCGACTGCCGACACAGAGGTAGCTACAGCCGTGGACTACCGTACTGCGTCTGCTGCTAATATAGACTGGATGATAATGATATAAAAAATATATATATATATCACTACTGCAGCCGGACATGTATATATTATATAATGACGGACCTGCTGGACACTGTCAGCAGAATGCGTTTATAGAATAAAAACACCACACGACGAGTGTTTAACTTTTTCAGGCAGACAATCACAATATACTGGTGGTCAGTGGTCACTGGTCAGTCACACTGGCACTGGCAGTGGCACTCTGGCAGCAAAAGTGTGCACTGTTAAAATATGTACTCCTGCTATAACTGCTCCCCAGTCTCCCCCACAATTAAGCTGTGTGAGCAGTGAGCACTCAGCACAGTCAGATATACAGTATTACATAGATGATGCAGCACACTGAGGGCACACTGAGGCTGAGCACAGATATGGTATGTGACTGTGTCACACTGTGTATCGTTTTTTTTCAGGCAGAGAACGGATTAATTAAACTGGTGGTCACTGGTCACACTATCAGCAAATAGTAGTGGTCACTGGTCAGTCACACTGGCACTGGCAGTGGCACTCTGGCAGCAAAAGTGTGCACTGTTAAAATATGTACTCCTGCTATAACTGCTCCCCAGTCTCCCCCACAATTAAGCTGTGTGAGCAGTGAGCACTCAGCACAGTCAGATATACAGTATTACATAGATGATGCAGCACACTGAGGGCACACTGAGGCTGAGCACAGATATGGTATGTGACTGTGTCACACTGTGTATCGTTTTTTTTCAGGCAGAGAACGGATTAATTAAACTGGTGGTCACTGGTCACACTATCAGCAAGTAGTACTCCGTCCTAATATGCTCCCCAAAATTAGTAAATCAAGTGTCTCTACTCTCTACTCTCTAGTCTACTCTAAACGGAGAGGACGCCAGCCACGTCCTCTCCCTATCAATCTCAATGCACGTGTGAAAATGGCGGCGACGCGCAGCTCCTTATATAGAATCCGAGTCTCGCGATAGAATACGAGCCTCGCGAGAATCCGACAGCGGGATGATGACGTTCGGGCGCGCTCGGGTTAGCCGAGCAAGGCGGGAAGATCCGAGTCTGCCTCGGACCCGTGTAAAAAGGCTGAAGTTCGGGGGGGTTCGGTTTCCGAGAAACCGAACCCGCTCATCTCTAGGTGAGATAGCTATGTTCTCCCCTCTCCCCTAACCCGCCCTTCCCACAGCCTATCCCTAACGTCTTCCTTAGTGCCTAAACCTAACCTCCCCCTGGTGGTGCTGAACCCTAACCCCCCCCCCCCCCCCCACTCCCCGCATCCTAACCCTAACCTCTCCCCTGCTGCAGCCTAACCCTAACCTCCCAGGGTGGCAGCTAAACATAACCCCCCACCCCCGGCCCTAAACCTAATCCTTCCACTATACTCATGGTCAGGATGCTGGCTGTCAGGATTCCGTCATCGGTGTCCTGACCTTTTCGGGATTCCGGCGTCAGGATTCTGACGGGTATCGGAATTCTGGTATCAGATTTCCTGCTGCTAGAAACCTGACAGCCGGCATCTTGACCAGATCCCTTCCCAAGGGCATGGAAACCCAAAACACTATTTCCTGGCACTAGATCCAAGGATAGGACAATTTTATGGCCTTGGAAATACTGTAAATGCGTAATGATGGCAAAAATCCTGGTTTTGAGTTGTAGAATCTGTAATATATTATTCATAATAAAATCTAGCGCTGATAACAGCAGTATAGGAGAGATGGGCAATGCCTTCCCCAGCCCAATACAACACATTATAGACCAGAGAGCCGTCTATTGATCGGGAGGCTGCTAATTCTGAGAACCTCTCTCTGACTGGAACTCACTGTTATCTTTCCACTGTACATTCATGCATAGCTGCCATTCAGCTTAGCAGAAAAGGATCCAAATTGAATGCTGCACATGATCCCGCAAGTGTACTTTGTGTCGTGACCTTATAGATCCCACTGAGTGTATTAGCATGGCAACCTGTAAATGATGTTATGCATATGCCTCTTCAAGCTATAAAGCTATAGCACAGTAATATTAATTGCAAAACATATCTAATAGACACAAGCAGGATTTATGGCCAGGATGAGCATCTTAATTCACATACCTCTGGAAACTGCCAGTGCTAGATAATAGCATTAACGTCTCCCACAGAATGCGTTTCTCTCTTCATGTTATGGTATTTTAGGATATGAGGAATTATTTTCTTAATTAGCTTAAATAATTTTATTGCATTTAAATACATTTGCTGCACTTGTTATTTTCCGGATCACTAAGTACAAGCCATGCGAGCGAGTTCCTCTCATACACTTGGTTTGTTTGGTATACGGCCATATTATCATGACAATAGTCAGCTAAATGCAGATCATATAATGTGGATCTTTTCTCAAGTACTGCAGTACTGTCAATTAAAATCTTGAAGACACTGCACAAAAATGTTCTATACAAGAGGAAATTTTATCAGTGGTCCACAGACAATGGGATGCAGTCAAGATGCCGGCTGTCGGGATTCTGACTCTCATTGGAATCCCGATGCCGGAACTCCGAAAGGGACAGGAGACTGACGCCGGAATTCCAACAGCCGGCATCCCATCCATAAGTACAGCCGACCGGTTAAGTTTAGGGATGGGAAAGGGGGGATATAGGTTTAGGTGCAACACGGGGGGGGGGGGGGTAGGGTTACGCTATGGGGGCGGGACAGGTTAGGGATAGGCTGTAGTAAGGGGTTTTTAGGGTTAGGCAGCAGGGATGTGGGTTAGGTTACTTTAGGCAACTGCGGGGGGTGGTTAGTTTCAGGTACTAACTTTTAGGATTAGGCTGCAGGACCAGAGAGTTAGGGGGTAGGGGAGAGGGGGAAATAGCTTCTAGTTACTCCGTTGGGATTTCACACATCGGGATCCCAGCGTCGGTATTATGAAAGCTGATCCCGTCCGCTGACTTTACATACTGATTCCCATACAATAAGTAATTCTCTGCATTTCCAAATTTGACGTCCAGCTATTCAGACTGGGAGACTCTGGAATTTCAACGAGCTCTTCCGCACTCCCAAATCTAGTGGTTTACTGATGCATTTTGTGGTGAATTTGCGTAATTCTAGTCCTGTACCCTGCAGACACATGCAGCACTGCACAATGGAGGGTTGGGCCACTATGATGTGATTTCTGAAGCCATGCCCCTTCTTTCATGGATTTTCCAGTAGGCAAATAATACTTTACAATGCCCTTTCTTCTTTCATGGATTTTTCCAGTAGGCAATTCGTACTTAACTAAATAGCACTGTACCACTGTATTGTAAAGTGCAACTTGACTATTTTTCCTATATTTGTTTGCTTATCTGCAGTGGTATATGCTGCGAGTTACAGGTAGCTTACTTATAATTAGAATTATTAGGTTTGCTACACAGGAGCAAATAGCTCATGTGTTAAGAGTCTGATTGTGATGCATGAGGTTGTGAGTTCAAGTCCTGTGCATGACAGGCTGAGCATAGTCCATACAAGGAGATTAAGTTTTTATTGATAATGTACACACAAAAGCCCCTGTCCATTACAGCTAAGAGAGATGTCATGTTTATGATATTATGGTATGACTTTATCTGCCAGGTATACTTTTTAATTTACATGCCACCCATGTCATCTGTGGACTGACAACAACCCCTGTAATAGCTGGTCATGCCTCAAACTCTCTCTTGACTGGCTGCACCTCTTCACAGGCCTCGTATCATCTCCTAGTGGGCCTTAAATGCCCAGACTGACAGTGACTGTGTTGTATGCAATTGCTATATATAAAACATTATACTGTATGACATTGAATAAAAGAGAAAATGCAAGTGCACACGCTAAATACTGAACACTGCTAATCAGACTAATTATAATAAACTGCAATATAATAACACAGAGTAAATCTGAGGTGCTTAGCATAATTTTGGCCAAAACATATTACATTGCCCTGCTCCAAATATGGAGCACAGTGGCCTGTGTACATTAGTAGTTAGAGCCTAGTTCACGGGGAATTTTATCATTACTATACCACCACAACATGCTACTACTTCTCATATTTGCTGAAAGTTTCACTTCTCCTCTGGGGATCCTGGGGGCATCAAATTGGCTCATAATGAATTTACCCCTTGCTGCTCAGTGCTATGATTTGCACCATGGCACAGAGAGACCATGATAGCACAATTGACTGTCAGTTCCGTAATAGAGCTCCACCCAAGCCAATTTCACTAGGGAAAAGTGGGCAGGATACAGGATTTTCAGGGTTCCAGGACTTACTGAAATTGGGGATTCTCTTGGATATTCTGGGAAAGTATGTCTTCAGTGATACTGTATTTCTTACTGTACAAAGGTGAGGAATATTATGAAAGATTGTTTACACAAATACACTTAATGGCAGGGCACTCCATCCTGATATTTTATCTCAATTAATGCTTTGCTTACTAGTTGTTGGGTTTTGTTCTCTTCCAAATGGCAGCAATGTCCTTTCATCATTCTCCTTCACTTAGTTCCCATCACTTCCTGTCATCTGGTCCTCTTCACAGGCTGCTTATTCATACTTCTTTTTCTTTCCCAAACCCTTTGCCTTTCTGTTATTTTGATTTTTCTTATTCCTTCATCTCCCACTAGTTCATTATTTGCAGAATACCTGTATCCTTCCCATTTTCAATCTCCGGTTTGCTTTCCCTTAAACTAGACTTTTTTGCAGCACACGGGGCAGTGCCAGCGTTTGAGCGTGACTATGTGTCTGTCAGTCTGTAGCAGAGAGCAGTAGGAGGCTGACACATCAATCTGAGTTCTGCTTCTGGATTTAATGAGAGCGCCACAGGTTTGAGCTGCCACTCATTCAAGTTTCATTTTGCTGTCTCCATATGGCACCAAGCCCGATATTCACACTTTCTGTTCCCGTGACAATTAAACACCCCTTGCTCCTAATTGACTGCAATGAGGCTGAGAATCTCATTAGATTAACTATTTCACTTTCTAAAACGGCAGCAGCATATTTTTGCCGCCAGACACGTTACAGAGAAAATGTTTTTACTACGTTACAAGCGAGTGCCATTTTTTTATTGTTATTTTTAACTTGTGAATTTTTTTTCTTTTGCAGATGACAAGTAAATCAGGCTATTGCAAGGACAAATCCATTCTTTCTAGGTCATTTTTCTATGCCATTCAGAGAAGATGGCTCCTGTTGGTGGCAAAGGGTTAAATGACATTTACTGGACCATTTTTTTAAAATTGTGTTTATTGAAGAGAAGAAAAGTAACACACATGTAACAGTATTAATACATATCAATAAAGGCGAACATAGAAATCCACTGTCCGTATATTATTGTGACATGTTAAATGTGGGAAATTGCGAAACAAAATAGTATAAACCCTAATGATCATGAAATACAGTACATCAAAATTAGTCAATTATACATATGTATGACTATATTTATAAGTGAGGTGTTAAAAGTCCAACGGCAAAAGACCTATCTAAAGAAGCTCAAAACGGTGGTGACCCATCGGTGAGGGTTGCCATATTATACCACGTCGTTAACCGTACCACTTTACGTATACTTTCTTTGGTGTTCACAGGTAATGTGATCAAAAAAGGCAGCCATATTGCAAAAAACTTAGGAGCACAAGATTCAACATCTAGAGAACATTCTGTCCAATCCATTTGGAATAGAAATATTAACCGTGGTAACACAAGAGACACAGGAATATGATCTTTTTGTATCCACTGAGATAGTATTGTTTTCTTTGCTGCTGCTGCAATGCGAGCCAGAAGCAGTCTTGTACCCTTGGATAAAGCGGGAGTGTATTGTTCTACATAATTCCAAAGGGCCCATGCCATTGTCATTGTAAATGGTATACCCAGGTTAACCCCGATGTACACCTGTATTAGTTCCCAGAATGATTGTATAATTGGGCAAGACCATAAACAGTGTATAATATCAGCATCGGGGGACTTGCATTTGAAACATTGAGAATTGTCTGCTGCCCCTGTAAGGAATCGCAGCCTAGGGGTATAGTAAGCTCTATGTAAAATTTTTAAATGCATCTCTGCATAAGAGGAAGATACCAATTGTTTATTAAGCAAATTAGACCATTTAATAATAGTGTGCAAATCCACTCCCGGAAAGACATCCTTCCATTTAGCTATGCCCGCAGTAAGTTTAGTATAGTCAATCTTCCGTCTGGTGTAAGAGTATATTAAAGATGTAGAATGGGGGGAGTCTAAACGTCGTCGTACAATGCCATCCAGTAGAAAAGTACGATCAATGGGCTGTAGGTGCGTCATAATGTGTGTAGCAAAACTACGCATCTGAAAATATGCAAAAAAAGGGAAATTTCAAAGTCGGGTATCTAGTTTGTAATTGGGACAGCGATAATACCGCCGAACAGTCATCATTCAAAAATTTAAACAATGAACGGAGTCCCTGGAGGTGCCAACCACGTACAATCCTGCCCGCATCCCCTCCCTGAAAAGCCGGGTTCCCAAATAAAGGCTGGAACAAGGAATGAGTCAGAGTGAGTTTAGAACGTTTTCTAATTTGATGCCACGCCTTGTAAGGAGCATATAATAATGGAATCAATTGATTTTATATCCTGTAATATAGAAGAATTCGGAAAATGTAGTATCTGTAACAAATCAGAACTGGGATACAAAGCTTGTTCCAGAGCCTTGTTAACAAAATTGTCTCCGTTACCTATCCAATCTAGGGCGCATCTATAATTAGCTGCTAAGGAGTAATCTTCCGGGCAGGGGAGATTAACTCCTCCAAGTGAGGGTGGTTGTTTTAATTTGAACAGCGCTATACGAGGACGCTTATTCGCCCATATAAATTTAGTAATGGCTTTATTTAGTGTATGTATATCTTTTCTCTAACGTCCTAGTGGATGCTGGGAACTCCGAAAGGACCATGGGGAATAGCGGCTCCGCAGGAGTCTGGGCACAACTAAAAGAAAGCTTTTAGACTACCTGGTGTGCACTGGCTCCTCCCACTATGACCCTCCTCCAAGCCTCAGTTAGATTTTTGTGCCCGGCCGAGCTGGATGCACACTAGGGGCTCTCCTGAGCTCTTAGAAAGAAAGTATATTTTAGGTTTTTTATTTTACAGTGAGACCTGCTGGCAACAGGCTCACTGCAACGAGGGACTAAGGGGAGAAGAAGCGAACCTACCTGCTTGCAGCTAGCTTGGGCTTCTTAGGCTACTGAACACCATTAGCTCCAGAGGGATCGACCGCATGGAACTGGCCTTGGTGTTCGTTCCCGGAGCCGCGCCGCCGTCCCCCTTACAGAGCCAGAAGCAAGAAGAAGTCCGGAAAATCGGCGGCATGAAGACTTCTGTCTTCACCAAGGTAGCGCACAGCACTGCAGCTGTGCGCCATTGCTCCTCATACACACTTCACACTCCGGTCACTGAGGGTGCAGGGCGCTGGGGGGGCGCCCTGAGCAGCAATAAAAACACCTTGGCTGGCAAAACAATCACAATATATAGCCCCAGAGGCTATATATGTGATAATTACCCCTGCCAGAATCCTTAAAAAAGCGGGAGAATAGTCAGCGAAAAAGGGGCGGAGCTATCTCCCTCAGCACACTGGCGCCATTTTTCCCTCACAGTTCCGCTGGAAGGAAGCTCCCTGGCTCTCCCCTGCAGTCTACACTACAGAAAAGGGTAAAAAAGAGAGGGGGGGCACTAAATTTAGGCGCAGTAAATATTATAGCAGCTATAGGGGACATAATTCAGTTAGTCCCTGCATTATATAGCGCTCTGGTGTGTGCTGGCATACTCTCTCTCTGTCTCCCCAAAGGGCTTCTGTGGGGTAGTGTCCTCTGTTAGAGCATTCCCGGTGTGTGTGCGGTGTGTCGGTACGGCTGTGTCGACATGTTTGAGGAGGAAAATTATGTGGAGGCGGAGCAGATGCCTATAGAAGTGATGTCACCCCCTGCAGGGCAGACACCTGAGTGGATAGTTTTATGGAAGGAATTACGTGCAAGTGTCGACTCCTTACACAAAAAATTTGACGACATGCCAAATGCGGGACAGCCAGCTTCTCAGCTCGTGCCGGCCCAGGTGTCTCAAAGGCCATCAGGGGCTCTAAAACGCCCGCTACCTCAGATGGCAGACGCAGATGTCGACACGGATACTGATACCAGTGTCGACGACGATGAGTCTAATCTAATGTCCACTAAGGCCATTCGTTGCATGATTGAGGCAATGAAAGAGGTGTTACACATTTCAGATATAAACCCAGGTACCACTAAAAAGGGTATTATGTTTGGGGAGAAAAAACTACCCGTAGTTTTTCCCCCATCTGAAGAATTAAATGAAGTGTGTGAAGAAGCGTGGGCTTTCCCTGATAAAAGATTGATAATCTCAAAAAAAATACTAATGGCGTTCCCTTTCCCGCCAGAGGATAGGGCACGTTGGGAAACACCTCCTAGGGTGGATAAAGCGCTCACACGTTTGTCTAAAAAGGTGGCACTTCCGTCTCCGGATACGGCCGCCCTGAAGGAGCCTGCGGATAGAAAGCAGGAGGCGATCCTGAAGTCTGTATATACACACACAGGCATTATACTTAGACCAGCTATTGCGTCAGCATGGATGTGCAGTGCTGCCGCTGCCTGGTCAGATTCCCTGTCAGAAAATATTGACACCCTAGACAGGGACACTATTCTGCTAACCATAGAGCATATAAAAGACTCAGTCTTATACATGAGAGATGCACAGAGGGAGATCTGCCGGCTGGCATCTAAAATAAGTGCATTGTCCATTTCTGCTAGGAGAGGCTTATGGACTCGGCAGTGGACAGGGGATGCAGATTCCAAAAGGCACATGGAAGTTTTGCCTTATAAGGGTGAGGAGTTATTCGGGGATGGTCTCTCGGACCTCGTTTCCACAGCAACAGCTGGGAAGTCAGCATTTTTACCCCATGTTCCCTCACAGCCTAAAAAAGCACCGTTTTATCAGGTACAGTCCTTTCGGACCCAGAAAAACAGGCGAGGAAAAGGCGGGTCCTTTCTGTCCAGAGGCAGAGGTAGGGGAAAAAGGCTGCAACAAACAGCTGGTTCCCAGGAGCAAAAGTCCTCCCCCGCTTCTTCCAAGTCCGCCGCATGACGGTGGGGCTCCACAGGCGGAGCCAGGTACGGTGGGGGGCCGCCTCAAAAATTTCAGCGATCAGTGGGCTCGCTCACAGGTGGATCCCTGGATCTTTCAAGTAGTATCTCAGGGGTACAAGCTGGAATTCGAGGCGTCTCCCCCACGCCGTTTCCTCAAATCTGCCTTGCCAACAACTCCCTCGGAGAGGGAGGCTGTGCTAGAGGCAATTCACAAGCTGTATTCCCAGCAGGTGATAGTCAAGGTGCCCCTACTTCAACAAGGACGGGGTTACTATTCCACACTGTTTGTGGTACCGAAACCGGACGGTTCGGTGAGACCCATTTTAAATTTGAAATCCTTGAACACATACATAAAAAAATTCAAGTTCAAGATGGAATCGCTCAGGGCGGTTATTGCAAGTCTAGACGAGGGGGATTACATGGTATCCCTGGACATCAAGGATGCTTACCTGCATGTCCCCATTTATAATCCTCACCAGGAGTACCTCAGATTTGCGGTACAGAATTGCCATTACCAATTCCAGACGCTGCCGTTTGGTCTGTCCACGGCACCGAGGGTGTTTACCAAGGTAATGGCGGAAATGATGATACTCCTTCGAAAAAAGGGAGTTTTAATTATCCCGTACTTGGACGATCTCCTAATAAAGGCGAGATCCAGGGAGCAGTTGTTGGTAGGAGTAGCACTATCTCAGGAGGTGCTACACCAGCATGGTTGGATTCTGAATATTCCAAAGTCACAGCTGGTTCCGACGACACGTCTACTGTTCCTGGGAATGATTCTGGACACAGTCCAGAAAAAAGTGTTTCTCCCGGAGGAAAAAGCCAAGGAGCTGTCATCTCTAGTCAGAAACCTCCTGAAACCAAAACAGGTGTCGGTGCATCACTGCACGCGAGTCCTGGGAAAGATGGTGGCTTCTTACGAAGCAATTCCTTTCGGCAGGTTCCATGCCAGAATCTTTCAGTGGGACCTGTTGGACCAATGGTCCGGATCGCATCTTCAGATGCATCGGCTGATAACCCTGTCTCCAAGAACCAGGGTGTCTCTGCTGTGGTGGCTGCAGAGTGCTCATATTCTAGAGGGCTGCAGATTCGGCATACAGGACTGGGTCCTGGTGACCACGGATGCCAGCCTTCGAGGCTGGGGGGCAGTCACACAGGGAAGAAACTTCCAAGGACTATGGTCGAGTCAGGAGACTGCCCTACACATAAATATTCTAGAACTAAGGGCCATTTACAATGCCCTAAGTCAGGCAAAACCCCTGCTTCTACACCAGCCGGTACTGATCCAGTCAGACAACATCACGGCGGTCACCCATGTAAACCGATAGGGCGGCACAAGAAGCAGGACGGCAATGGCAGTAGCCACAAGGATTCTCCGATGGGCGTAAAATCACGTGCTAGCACTGTCAGCAGTGTTCATTCCGGGAGTGGACTGGGAAGCAGACTTCCTCAGCAGGCACGACCTCCACCCGGGAGAGTGGGGACTTCATCCAGAAGTCTTCACACTGATTGTAAATCGTTGGGAACGGCCACAGGTGGACATGATGGCGTCCCGCCTAAACAAAAAACTAGAGAGATATTGCGCCAGGTCAAGGGACCCTCAGGCGATAGCGGTGGACGCTCTAGTGACACCGTGGGTGTACCAGTCGGTTTATGTGTTCCCTCCTCTGCCTCTCATACCAAAGGTACTGAGAATAATAAGAAAACGAGGAGTAAGGACAATACTCGTGGTTCCGGATTGGCCAAGAAGAGCGTGGTACCCGGAACTTCAAGAGATGATCTCATAGGACCCATGGCCTCTGCCGCTCAGACAGGACCTGCTGCAGCAGGGGCCCTGTCTGTTCCAAGACTTACCGCGGCTGCGTTTGACGGCATGGCGGTTGAACACCGGATCCTAAAGGAAAAGGGCATTCCGGAGGATGTCATTCCTACGCTGATTAAAGCCAGGAAAGATGTAACTGTAAAACATTATCACCGCATATGGCGGAAATATGTTGCTTGGTGTGAGGCCAATAAGGCCCCAACAGAGGAATTTCAGCTGGGTCGATTTATGCATTTCCTACAGGCAGGAGTGACTATGGGCCTAAAATTAGGCTCCATTAAGGTACAGATATCGGCTCTGTCGATTTTCTTACAAAAAGAACTAGCTTCACTACCTGAAGTTCAGACATTTGTAAAAGGAGTGCTGCATATTCAGCCCCCTTTTGTGCCTCCAGTGGCACCCTGGGATCTCAACGTGGTGTTGAATTTCCTAAAATCACATTGGTTTGAGCCACTAAAGACCGTGGATCTAAAATATCTCACGTGGAAAGTGGTCATGTTATTGGCCTTGGCTTCGGCTAGGCGGGTGTCAGAATTGGCGGCTTTGTCCTGTAAAAGCCCCTATCTGATCTTCCATATGGACAGAGCAGAATTGAGGACGCGTCCCCAATTCCTCCCTAAGGTGGTATCAGCGTTTCATTTGAACTAACCTATTGTGGTGCCTGCGGCTACTGGGGACTTGGAGGCCTCCAAGTTGCTGGATGTAGTCCGGGCCCTGAAAATCTATGTTTCCAGGATGGCTAGAGTCAGAAAGACTGACTCGCTGTTTATCCTGCATGCACCCAACAAGCTGGGTGCTCCTGCTTCTAAGCAGACTATTGCTCGCTGGATCTTCTCCACGATTCAACTTGCACATTCTGCGGCTGGACTGCCGCATCCTAAATCTGTGAAGACCCATTCCACGAGGAAGGTGGGCTCTTCTTGGGCGGCTGCCCGAGGGGTCTCGGCTTTACAACTTTGCCGAGCTGCTACCTGGTCGGGATCAAACACGTTTGCAAAATTCTACAAGTTTGATACCCTGGCTGAGGAGGACCTTGAGTTTGCTCATTCGGTGCTGCAGAGTCATCCGCACTCTCCCGCCCGTTTGGGAGCTTTGGTATAATCCCCATGGTCCTTAAGGAGTTCCCAGCATCCACTAGGACGTCAGAGAAAATAAGAATTTACTCACCGGTAATTCTATTTCTCGTAGTCCGTAGTGGATGCTGGGCGCCCATCCCAAGTGCGGATTGTCTGCAATACTTGTATATAGTTATTGCCTAACTAAATGGTTATTGTTCTGAGCCATCTGTTCAGTGAGGCTCAGTTGTTATTCATACTGTTAACTGGGTATAGTTATCACGAGTTGTACGGTGTGATTGGTGTGGCTGGTATGAGTCTTACCCGGGATTTAAAATCCTTCCTTATTGTGTCAGCTCTTCCGGGCACAGTATCCTAACTGAGACTTGGAGGAGGGTCATAGTGGGAGGAGCCAGTGCACACCAGGTAGTCTAAAAGCTTTCTTTTAGTTGTGCCCAGACTCCTGCGGAGCCGCTATTCCCCATAGTCCTTTCGGAGTTCCCAGCATCCACTACGGACTAGATTTACCGGTGAGTAAAATCTTATTTTTTTAATAGCAAAAACGGAAGCATCTGTATCGGGTAAAGTAGGCGAGGAAAAGACACCATTTTATACAAGTGACACCTACCCAAGTAAGAAATTGGCAGATGTTGCCATCTCGTAAAGTCCTCGATCATCCTATTAATATAATAAGAAAAGTTTAAAGAGTATAATTCTGAGGGATCAGATGATACACGTATACCAAGATATGTTATGTAGTTATGCGCCCATTTAAATGGGAACGCATCATCCTATCCCACCCTCGCGTCTCCACCCAGTGCCAGTGCCTCAGTCTTGTCAAAATTAATTAAAAATCCTGATATTTAGTTAAAATTCTCTAGTGCGGTCAATAGTGAGGGAAAGGATGTCATGGGGTCACTGAAATATAGTAGAAGATCATCCGCAAAAGCGGAGACCTTTATAGTGTGAGAGCCCACTTCGATACCTTTCCAAGATACATCACTTATGAACGTGCATATGAGCGGGTCTAAAGCCAGATTAAATAACAAGGGGGAGAGGGGGCACCCCTGTCTTGTACCCCTATATAACTGAAACGATTTTGTGTTTAATCCATTGATCGTGATATACGCTTGTGGAGTGGCATATAGTGTTTTAAAAACATCAATAAACTTAGTACCAAAATGTTGGGCATGTAGGACTCGCAATATATGAGCCCAGGAGACACGGTCAAATGCCTTGTCTGCATCACAACTGACTATAAGGGCTTTGTGAGACTTTGATTGTCTCGAGCTATGTATCGCTGCCATTAAAGTACGGATATTATGTACTGAAGTTCTGTTTCTAACAAACCCATTTTGAGCTGGGTGTAAAATTAGCTGTAAAATGGGCTGAAGTCTAAACGCTAGTAATTTGGTAAATAATTTCAAGTCCTGGTTTAGTAAGGAGATCGGCCTATAAGATTGGACATACTTGGGATCTTTTCCCGGTTTCGGAAAGACCACTATTCTAGCCTCATCAAACCCGGTCGGGGCTGAATTCCCTTGTAATATAGAATTAAAAAGAGCTAGCATATAAGGCATTAAGTGAGGAGCCAGCATTCGGTAATACTCCGCCCCAAAACCATCCGGCCCAGGGGACTTCCCCTTTTTCAACAATTTGATTAGAGATAATATTTCAGGTTCCTGAATTGGCGTCGTCAGAGATTCTCTCTCTTCCTCCGTCAACACCGGAAGTCCTGCCTTATCCAAAAATCTCTGGCCCTCCATTGGATGCTCAGGAGGAGATTTATACAAAATTTGGTAGTAATGTAAGAATTCCTCCGAGATAGCAGGAGTATCCAAAACGTTAGAGGTGAGATCAGTTGACAGTTGAGTGATGCGTGAAGGAGCAGAGTACGACCGAACCAAATTTGCCAACAACCTGCCCGATTTATTGCCAGTTCTAAAAAACTTGTTTTTACGAATATCATGAGAAAAGCTTGCCCGCTCAGTGCATAGGGCATCGTATTGTTGTTTAGCAGTAAGATAAGCCTGGCGGTTTTCAAGTGAATAATGTGAAGAGAGTATATCATAAGTTCTAGTTAAATTTTGACTAAGATCATTTAATTGATTATTCAGTGCCTTGCGTCTCCTGGAGACATACTCCATGATCTGACCCCGTATTACCGGCTTCGAGGCGGACCAAAATAGGTTGATGTCCCCGATATGTTCCATATTATCAGTTTTATAATTTAGAAATGACTGTTCAAGATGTAGGCGGAAATCTAAAGATTTTTCCATATAAGCTGGAAACTTCCAATTATAAGAACGTGGTATTGGAGTGTTTAACTTTATAGTGAACCACACCGGAGCATGGTCAGAAAGGAGAATTGGATCTATCTGGGAGTGTACTACCTGTTGCAAAAGAGTATCCGTGATCAGCCAATAATCTAATCTGGACGAGGAATGATGAGGGTGTGAGTAAAACGTATACTCACGAGAATCTGGATGTTGGCACCTCCAGGGATCACACAATCCCATCGTATTACTCAGCAACGAAAGCGATAGGGGAGCAGCTGAGCCATGGGTAGTGGCAGCTGTGGATCTGTCCAGTCCTGTCAATTGAACACAGTTAAAGTCCCCACCCAGAATAATAGCACCTTCTGCCCAGTCCTGCAACTTTTTATAAATATCCGTGAAAAAGAGGGCATTAGGTCCCGTGGGAGCATAAATATTAGCAATCGTGTAAGATATACCATGTATAGTCAGTTTTAAAAATAGATACCTTCCCTCAGGGTCTACCAAGCTGTCACTAATATTATAAACAAGAAATTTGCTAAAAATAATCATAACCCCTCTTTGTTTTGATGTATAGGATGCTGTTTTGAAATCTCCTATCCATGTATCTCTTACCACATTGGGATCAGAAATCTTCCAGTGTGTCTCTTGTAATAAAACTATATCCGGTCGTAAACGTTTTAGGTGGGTCAGAATCTTCTTCCTCTTTATAGGGGAATTTAAGCCCTCCACATTCCATGTTACTAATTTAAGGGCCGTTTTTATCGTTTTAGAAGGATTTACAGTCGCTGTCATTTAACCAATACCCACCCTAGGCCAAGTCATAACAGTATAAACTTCCTTTGGAAAATCCTTACCCGTCCCAGCGAGTGGACAAGGGGGAGGTGAATACCGGCCCAATGGGGGGAAATGTAAACATATCACATGTAGTAGGAAAAAATCATGTGTGTTAACCACAATTAAATTTTCAACAATCATCATAAACCATTTTAACCTTATAAGAACCCAGTAGTATGTCCGACTGAGCAGCAGCCCTGCAGAACATTGCAGGACACAATCATACTCGTGTGACAATACGGATTTCGAACTAGACGGACATTTAGTACTAGAGCATTTTAAAAGCTGAGAAAATAGGATAAGAACAAGAAAAAGAAGAAAAAAAAGAAGGGAAATCAGTGAGATGCAGAAAGAGAATAAGAAAAAGAGGGCGAGCGAGCCGTAGAAGAAAGAGGTAAAGGTAAAGGTACACCTAGATATGAGATTTTCAACAAGAAGTTTGGTCCTTGTAAGACTCCAGCAACACCCTTGAAATATCACAGCATAGCTAAGCATTAAACAGCCTGCAAGAAACCAAAAACATTCCAAACTATAAACCGTCATCCATAACCTGAATGTTCAATGAATTTAAAGATGTCCACAAGATGAAATTCTGTAGTGTCAATCCGCATCATCCATCCTAGATGGACGTGAAGAAGCCAATTAGTCCACAAAGTTTTTTGCAGCTTGCGGAGTATCAAAGAAATAGGATTTTCCTGAGTATGTGACCCTCAGCCTAGCCGGATAAAGTAGAGCAAACCGGAGCTCCATCTCGAACATGCGTTTGCATATCGGGGAAAACTCTCGTCTCTTTGCAGCCACCATATATGAGAAGTCCTGAAAAAGTAGGATCTTGGACTCTTGGTACTTGAGAGTGGAACGTTTTCTATAAGCATCAAGCAGGCGGACCTTATCAGCGTAATTTAAAAACTTCATGATAACCGGTCTAGGCCTATCCTTGGTAGATTGTCGATCCGGACCGATACGGTGAACACGTTCAATCAGCAGTGATTCAGAATCAGATATACATCCCAATTCCCTTGGCAACCACTGAGAGACCAAGTTCATAAGTTCGTAAGGTTTCACCGTTTCCGGGAGTCCTATAAGGCGCACATTACTTCTTCTATTTCTGTTCTCTAAATCTTCAAGTTTCTCTTGCATGGACGTCACTATTTTATCCTGTTCAGTGAGCGCCGTTCTGGCCGTCGTTAAATCATCCTCAAGGTCTGAGATTCTTTGCTCCGCCTCCGATATACGTTGATCATGATGATTCAATTGGGTAAGAGCGGAGTCCAATGAATCCTTCAAGGGAGCCAATTTTTGATCCAGAAGCAAAGCCAGTATGTCAGTAATCTCATGCGTAGTAAAAGATTTGGTGGGATCCTTTGTTGTAGTAAGTGATGAGCGTTCCAAAGGACTATTGCTGAGACCAGATGCCAGTGACTGAGGGCTATCTGCAGGAATGTTGTCCCGACCCCAACCTTTATTCGCTTGTGAGCCTCGGGGGTTTCTAGGAGTTTTAGCCATGTACTTATCCATATTTAGGAACTTGTGGTGTTGAAATAGCAATAGCGTATGACAAGGTGTAAGAGACGTAGAGAGAGAAAATAAAATAAATAAATAAATAAAAAAGAATTAAAAAAAAAATGTATATAGAAATAAATGCTCTGCAATATGATTTCTCACCAGCTGGGGGAGCTCCAAAGCTGTTCCTATGACATTACAGATTATTTAATGTATAGAAATGTACTCCAAGAGAGCTGGCTTCACTGTGTATAGGTTAGGTGACCAATAATGTCGAGCACCCAGCAGTGACGGTTGCGTATATATGGAAACGGATTTTCCAGAGGAGAGACAAATATTAAGAAAAAATAAAAATAGCCAAATGGGTATATAAAAAACAAACAAAAAAAAAAACCAATTAAAATAAAATAAAATAAAACAAAGGAAAAAAAAATATAAACAGAAATATAAATCAAAGAAAGTATTAGAATGGGGAGCTAGAGCACCTTTATGCCCTTTCCAGCATACCCCTATCACAAGGCATGTAAGGTTGTTGACAGGAGTGTTCAGTGTAACTTCCCAGACCAGGCCAGTCGATCAGCATGTAGGAGCCGCAGGAGCTGGCTGGAAGTGCAGGTTTGCCCACACTAAAGATGGCCGCCGGGTGGTGTACAGCCCGGGGAAGTGTCCAGGAGCATCCGGCCAGTGAGCTCCGTGTGAGGGGTGAGTGCTGGCGTGGATGCAGGGGGAGGCCAGGACCCGGACCACCAGGTCACAGTCTCCGGGGAGCAGGAGAGGCAGCGCTGTAGCCGCGGCAACGAGCGGAACGGGAGGCTCCGTTCCGTTGCCCTGGAGATCCGCGGCAGGCACCTAGTGAAATTGAGGTCCCGGCTCAGGGGGATGAAGTGGGCCGCAACCTGCAAGGGCGCTCTGAGCGTCCTCCGGCTCCGCAGCCCGCTTCCTCCGACCCCCTTTCAGCAGCAGAGGTATAGTAGAGGGTATGGGGAGACCCGGTGGGCTATTTGGTGTTGTAGTTTTGTTTTTATTAGGACGCCATGTAGGAGCAGTTCCAAGGCACGTCCTTCTCCCTAGCCCATCAGGCCACGCCCCCTGTCATGACTGGACCATTTTTTGACACTCAAGGCCCATTGATGTTTTTGGAAACAGCGAAAAGATGATGTCCCCTGTAGAGTGGAAAGAAGTCTCTTACCTGATTGCATGAATTATTTACCTGATTTTGCTGAAGATGGGTTAAATCTGATACGTACACATTACTTCAGAAGGATGAAGTAAAAATAGGAATACCAGAATAGATAATTTCTTCCCAACCATTCGTCTGTGAATCTCTGTGTTATGTGAAACTTCTTTCAAGTTCCTGGAGTTACAGTGTCATAATCCAAAGGACTTTTAAGTGACCAGATCATCCAGTTAAATCTGGACTCTAATAAATATGTTTGTTATATTGCTTTAATGTCAAGGGCATAGCCACCATAGGTGTAGGGAGTGCAGCTGCTATGGGGCCCAGAGCTGAGAGGGGACAACCTCCCTGTCACCAATACATGTGTTATATACAAGGGTGTAGCTACCACAGGTGCAGGGAATGCAGCTGCTAAGGGGCCCAGAGCTGAGAGGGGACAACCACCCTGTCACCAATACATGTGTTATATACAAGGGTGTAGCTACCACAGGTGCAGGGAGTGCAGCTTCTATGGGGCCCTAATCTGAGAGGGGCCAACCGTCCCTGTCACTGATACATGTGTTATATACAAGGGCATAGCTACCACAGGTGCTGGGAATGCAGCTTCTATGGGGCCCAAAGCTGACAGGGGCCACTCTCCCTTTCACAGTTACATGTTTAACTATATTGTGGCATAATATGAACTGGGGACACTGTGAATTGGTGGTACCATGTTAAATAATGTGTACTGGCAGCCCTACAAAGTGACCTAATGTGAACTAAGGCACTACTATGGGGCATAAAATAAACCAGGACACCAACTGAACTGCTGCAGAGAGGTGTCTATTTAGAAGCATTGGGACAGGGGTCCCTTCGAAATGTTGCTATGGGGTTCACAAAGGTCTGGCTATGCCCTTGCTTATTGCTCTTCAATCTAGTGCAATAAAAGGAATCTGATACATTACATAGGCCATTTTGGGCGGCCTCAAACTTTCAAACTGTTCGCATATTACTCTATCCAGTGGTAAGTTAAATTAATAAATGTATTCAATTAAAGAGACACCTACCTGTAATAACGCATCAGCAGGCCTTTTAAATAAGTGTTATGCGTACCTCCCAACTTTGTGTCCAACGAAAGAGCGACTTATGCATGTGACTGAAATTAGAAGGTGTTGTGTAAATCTGCCCCTGGCCAAGGAGCTACAATTTCTCCCCCACTTAGTGTGTTCATTCCCCCTTCAAGGTGGCTCAGCATATGAAGAGGTCTCCGTTTTTGACAGTGGGTCAAAACTCCCAGTTGCACCATCGAAACCAGCATCTGCCTCACACGTGAAGTTTCTCCGTCTGAATACGGCCTCCTATGTAACCGCTTTTTATGCAGAGCCTGTTCATTTTATTCTTTTACTGGCACAGAGTTTTTCATACTCCTTCTTCATGGTTTAGATTCCCTAAGATAAAGCGCCAGCAGTTATTAGAGGGTTCAAATGATAAATCTTGTAGCAAAACATAACTTGTTTAAAAAAAAAAAAAAGTACCAAAAATGACTCATAACAATAAAATAGAATAACAATATTCACACCATCTTTGAGATACTGTTGACAGGCCATGTTTATGCTAACCAAGCATCTGGACAGCTAAGGAGTCACACGTCTGTTCCTAACGCCAGTCTGTTTCCATGACAGATGGAAATACCTCCACGTCTATGCTTCTTAGGTCTCTCATTGCATATTTCCACTTGTTCTTTATTACACTTTCAACTATATACATAAACTGTTAATATCTATGCCAGCCATAGTGAACACAGTGGCTGCTAATCCCATAGATTAATAACAGTGATACATTATATTTGATAAAGCTCTGTTTGTAATGGATTCCACCTAGAGGCTGACTAAAATACTGTAGGCTAACTAGAAGAAAGAATGGTCAGAGGGCCTAATTCAGAGTTGATCGCAGCAGCAAATTCGTTAGCAGTTGGGCAAAACCATGGGGGGTAATTCCAATTTGATCGCAGCAGGATTTTTGATAGCAATTGGGCAAAACCATGTGCACTGCAGGGGAGGCAGATATAACATGTGCAGAAAGAGTTAGATTTGGGTGTGGTGTGTTCAATCTGCAATCTAATTTGCAGTGTAAAAATAAAGCAGCCAGTATTTACCCTGCACAGAAACAAAAGAACCCACCCAAATCTAACTGTCTCTGCAAATGTTATATCCCCCCCCCCCCCCCTTGCAGTGCACATGGTTTTGCCCAATTGCTAACAAACTTGCTGCTGCGATCAACTCAGAATTACCCCCCATGTGCACTGCAGGGAGGGGGGGGGGGATATAACATGTGCAGAGAGAGTGTTCAAACTGAAATCTAAATTGCAGTGTAAAAATAAAGCATCCAGTATTTATTTACCCTGCACAGAAACGAAAAATAACCCATCCAAATCTAACTCTCTCTGCACATGTTATATCTTCCACACCAGCAGTGTACATAGGGGGGTCATTCCGAGTTGAGCGCACGTAGCAACATTTTGCTGCTCGTGCGATCAAGTAGACGCCGCCTATGGGGGAGTGTATTTTAGCATAGCGGGGCTGTGATCGCTTGTGCAGCCCTGCTATGCTTAAAAAAGTTTTGTGCAGAACAAGACTAGCCCTGCAGTTACTTACCTTGTGCGATGGATCCAGCGATGAAGGTCCCGGAATTGACGTCAGACAACCGCCCTCCAAAAGCCTGGACACGCCTGCGTTGAACTCACCACTCCCAGAAACTGTTGAGTATCCGCCCCCGGAACGCTTCCCCGCTATCAATCTTCTTGCGATCGCGCTAGCGATCACTTTCTTCTGGGCGTTGCCCGGCGACGACTGTCGCTGGGCGATGGCTGTCGCTGGGCAACGATGCGCATTGCGGGAGCCGCGCATGTGCATTTCTGACCCGTTCGCACTGCAGCCATGAACCGATGCGTGCAAATGGGTCGGAATGACCCCCATGGTTTTGCCCAACTCGTAACAAATTTGCTGCTGCGATCAACTCTGAATTTCCCCCAGAGATTCTGCACAGAAAGGCAGATCAGTATTACAGTGATAATAAGCCAGTGCTGGAGAAGTGAATTGCAATCCATTAATGGTTCATGTGTAGTAGAGATGGCCAATCAGAGGTCCTGTATTAATGTTTCAAATCAATATGGGAACAACTTATATGAATCAGTAAGTGAAGGGTTTGGTATAGAATTTCTGCAGTCACTACAGTATGTCAACAGTAACTCTGTAGACACCAGAAAGCTGGCGGCGGGATCCCAATATGGTTAAAATAATATTTACAGCATTTTAACCGCAAGCATCGTAACGTTAAACATGTTCCTACAGGGGAAACTCAGGGAGTGTGAGCTTGCTGCTGGAATCAAGAACAGTTATGGTAACTTGCTGGAGACAAGCTCATGGCTGCCATCGGAGGGAGTGGGGGGGGACTACCAAGACAGTAATCCTGGTCCCGGACAGAGGGGGGGTACCGTCCCCCCTATAGCTGCGGCCCCCTCATGTCCTGACTGATTTGTTGTCACTGGCGTCTCCAGGAAGAAGGGGGCGGGTGCGTGTTTCCAGGGCAGCTATTAGGCAGCAACCTCCCTACTACCGAGAAGGAGAGAGCTACATGCTAGTAATGTGGGCTGGGGGGTATTATTCATTAGCACCTTGCTTGGTGGTGTCGTTCTACTAAAAATAACATTTCAGTGTCACGTTTTCTTCCACTGTTTACCTTAGCATGCTGTGTGGATGGAAATTGCCAACTTTGTTTTTAGACATTTATGGAGCCTAAGGGAAGAGTATAATTTTGGTCTCTCTCTCTCTCTCTCTCTCTCTCTATATATATATATATATATATACAGAATTACAGATCTATTCAACAGATGCAAAGAGTTGGAAGGAAATTGGGCGCATATGCTACCAAACAGTGCCACCATCGGGGGGGACTGCTGGGATTGGAGACCCAGGCCCGGACAGAGAGGAGGGCCAACCTAATTTGTCAGTCCCGGGCCCCACAATTTCTGAGGGCAGCCCTGCAGAAACTAAAATGAAACTATAAGCACTGGATAGGAATGCCCACCACTGCACAAGTATACTGTATCAGTATCAATAAATATAAGTAGTAAATCACACAACAATCTTTTTAAAGAATTCATTAAATACACATTCTCCATGACTCAAGTACTGACGCTCACCCTGGTGTCCCTGCACCGGGTGTGGTATGGAAGGTAGATAGTTCTCATTGCGTGTTGGTGCAGAAATACACAGGACGGTGCGGGAGGGATACGGTCTCTAGGTTGACAGTAACTAGGTCGACAGTGTCTAGGTAGACCACTATTGGTCGACAGTAACTAGGTCGACAGGGTATCTAGGTCGATAGGGCCTTTAGGTCGACATGGTCTAGGTCAACAGGTCAAAAGGTCAACATGAGTGTTTTATGTTTTTTTGGTGTCATTTTCTTTGCAGAGTGACCAGTAACCCCAATTAGTGCACGGCGTCCCCTCACAAGGCTCGCTTCGCTTGCCATGCTTCGGGCAAGATTACAGTTCCAATCGTAGTCCACGTGGATCGTTAAGTATGAAAAGGTTCAGAAAAAGAAAAAAATCGTGAAAAACTCATGTCGACCTTTTGACCTGTACCGGAAACAGATCCTTTCTCTCTTTTTTCCTCTATTTTCCAATATAGGTACTCTTACCTGATCTGTGGTAGCACCCCCACTTTCCGTATTATTGATTGTTATGGTATTTAGATTAGGGGTATCGAACTATATACTACATGAGATAGATATTATTATTCCAGTGCAACAGTTCCCTTCCTCTTCCCCTTTCCCTTGCTTAGACCTTTTGATCTGTCAACCTAGAACATGTCGACCTAGAAACCCTGTCGACCTAGTTACTGTCGACCAATAGTGGTCGACCTAGAGACCGGATCCCCCCCGCACCGTCCTATGTTTTTCTGCACCAACACGTAATGAGAACACGGCTAGTAACAGATAATTAGTTAGGTGGGAAGGGGGGGAGTATCGAACAGTGTTTTATATCCCTCTTCTTACTGCATTTAAAACAAATCTTAAATCACGCTCTCAATCTGTAAGCTAACATTCTTTGATAGCTCACATGCTGCAGTCCTTATTTAATTAAATATCTATCTGCTCCCCCAAATCCCATACTCTGTTATATGCCAGATAATGTGCACACCATTAACAGAAACATAAAATTTCAATCAATGAAATAATATGTTATTTATTGGTACCATAGATCTGCCTCCCTTCTTAAGAAATTGCATCTGCAAATGGCTTGTTATTCCTGTTACATTACTGTCACAGTCGAAAAATTTTACTTCATACCTTACACATTATGTTTCACTCCGCTAAAAAAATGTTTTGAAAGTGGTACTGGTAATGTTAGTACTGGTGATATGCTGCAGATGTTTATGGCCCTGTTAGTGTATATTTACAGTATATACACATATTTATCAATGAAAGGGTTGTCATGGCAATCAGTTGTTAAATGCTACTTATAATTTGGGAAAAGACCTTTAGCTGGCAAAGGCATCCATTTTCACCAGCATAGGGCTTTCCGCTGTTTGATAAATAAAATCTTAAGGGGCCTGTTTATCAAAATTATTGACCCCATATATCATGCAGAAACAGCAGTTACTACAAGATTATCCCCACTATATACCAAAGGATAAAAGCAAAGATATTATGGGTGGAATTCAAATGTTTGAAAAGTCAGTTGGGTGTCTGTTTTTTCCTATCTAATAGACAGGAAAAAACAGACACCCAACCGACTTTTCAAACATTTGAATTCCCCCCTATAGGGGAGATTTATCAAAGTGGATACATTATAAAGTACTGACCAATCAGCATCTGTCATGTTAAAGGCTATGTTTGAAAAAATGACATTTGGGAGCTGATTGGTTAGTACAGGTTGAGTATCCCTTATACAAAATGCTTGGGACCAGAGGTATTTTGGATATGGGATTTTTCCGTATTTTGGAATAATTGCATACCATAATGAGATATCATGGTGATGGGACCTAAACCTAAGCACAGAATGCATTTATGTTACATATACGCCTTATACACACAGCCTGAAGGTAATTTTAGCCAATATTTTTTTTAAACTTTGTGCATTAAACAAAGTGTGTTTACATTCACACAATTCATTTATGTTTCATATACACCTTATACACAAAGCCTGAAGGTCATTAAATACAATATTTTTAATAACTTTGTGTATAAAACAAAGTTTGTGTACATTGAGCCATCAGAAAGCAAAAGTTTCACTATCTCACTCTCACTCAAAAAAGTTTGTATTTCGGAATATTCCGTATTTCGGAATATTTGGATATGGGATACTCAACCTGTAATACTATATTTATATCTCCACTTTGATAAATGATCTCTCTCTTCAAGCTTTGATAAATATTCCTCTGTATCTCCTGCTTTCAGCTAAGTACTACATTATTCACATTATACCACATTATTCACAATAAGGACTGTATTATGTAAAGGTTGTTTCAGGTGGCGTTAGCAGCTTTGTCCCTATGGAGGCATTATTCTGAAAAAGATTTTCTGGTGATGCCCCTGGCAACCTCATTGCTGCCCCTCCACAGGTGTTTTTTTTTCAAAACGGCACTGTCCATTCACCCCCTTAAGGCAGCACCCATGCACTGTATGAAAGGCATTGAAGACAAGGGCGTAGGTACCATAGGTGTAGGGAGTGCAGCTGCTATGGGGCCCAGAGCTGAGAGGGCCCCACCTTCCCTATCACAGTTACATGTATTATATACATTTTTCACCACTGAGTGGTACATAGGGTCCCTTATACGCTTTTGTCTTGGGGTCTACAATATACAGTATCTAGTTATGCCTCTGGACCTGCTCATTGTAAAGTGGTATAAAATGAAATCGTAATTTATAATGTTACATAATATGAACTGGGGCAGTGTAATATGGCACAACATGAAGTGGAGGCACTATAGTATGGCATAATATGAAATGGGGGCACTGTATGCCATAATATACTGTATATTGGGGGTACTGTGTTGCATAACATGTACTGGCAGCCCTACAATGTGACATACTGTAACATTACCTAAGGCACTACTATGGCTCAGAAAATGAACAAGGGCACTGTTATGGGACATAAAATTAACACCTGCTGCGGAGAAGTGTCTCTCTAGGAGCAATGGGACAGGAACGCCTACAAAATGTTGCTATAGGACCCACAAAACTCTGGCTATGCCTCTTATTAAAGAGATATCAATAGCTATAATGTAACACAGAATAATAATATTTACTAAGCTTGTGGTAACTTTCACTAAACTTGTAGATACAAAGCCACTGTTGATTTTGCTTTTCAGTTGACTAATTAAATATAGTTACCATGCAATAGCTAGGAAATGGGAGAAGGGTACGGACAGTAATTATTATAAAGAACAATATTGGAGCCTGTATACTTTTTTTGTATTAAAGAAAACTAATTTTCATACTGTTTATAACCTGCGCAACTCTAATCTCATTTTGCATTTAGCATTGTTGACCATGTGTCATGCAAATGCACTTTGTGCAAATGGACTCCAATTATTGCATGCTATTAATTTGTATTAAATTAAAAGAAAGCTTCAGAACTCATTTTTATTTGGCAATTATATATTTATTATGCAGTTATATGTTGGTTTTTTTATATACTATTTTTATTACTGGAATTTTTTTGTTCATAATCTATCAATGCAAATCGTCAGATACAGAAAGCAACACAACAGTACACTGATGATGGTGGTAGAGGTGGTGGTGGCGGGGGGAAGAGGGGGGGCATCCATAGGTAAAATCTACCATGACCGCTGGTCAGCAGGGATATTTCAACAGAATACTAGTTGGCTCCACATGTTCTCATACCGCCTGGACTGTTCCCATGGGATCAGAACATTTATTTATCACTATGTTACAACAGTCTGTGTTATCCCGATTTTCCGCCATCTGTCTGTTACATGCAAATGTATATTTAGCACTGTCTCTCCTTACTTCTGTACAGTGGCGCAAATAGAAATATTTTCCTAGTAGTACTAAGTGGCAAAAATGGGCGTGGTCATGTCTTGTGATGGGGCGTGGCCACATGCCACTAGTGGGAGTGGCTACATGCCACTAGCGGCATGGCCACACAACATAGCCCCTTTTCTTTGCACTCTGGAGGCAAGGCTATAAGTATATAGTAATGCTTCCAGTAGTAGAATAGAAATATACAGTGATACCCCCAGTATAATTTAAATATATAGTAATGCCCCCAGTATATTAAATATATATAGTAATGCCTCCAATTTAATATCAATATATAGTAATGTCTCCATTATAACAGGAAAATGTACTGTAGTAGTGCCCCTGGTATAATAGAAATATATAGTAGTGTCCCACATTACAATAGAAATTTATAGTATTGCCCTCATAATAATAGAAATATATAGTAGTGTCTCACATCACAATAGAAATATATAGTATTGCCTTCATAATAACAGAAATATATAGTAATACCCCCCATAACAATAGAAATATATAGTAGTGTCCATATTACATTAGAAAGTAATTACCCCACACAGTGAAGCCAGAGACAGGCTCAGCAGCCCAGCCTGTGAAGAACAAAAGCCGCTCAGTGCTGATGCGTCACACGGGTCGAGTGAATGGAAACAGCTGCACTGCTGCTCCCAGCAAGGGACACTGTGGGAAGGTGCACCCAGGCTCCTCTCTTCACGCCAGCCACAGCCGAGAGAGGAGGAAGCGTGATGTGACATCATGACATCACCGTTGCGCTCCCAGTAACCCTGACAAAGTGGGAGGCGCCGTCATGCTGCCAAGCACCATGGTCTTGTTGCTTTGTGGCGCATTATAATTGTGGCAATGGCGGTCACGGGTGCAAAGTGTGTGGCAGGTGGTACTGAGTACCCTCTGCCAAATTCTTAAGAGTACTCCATACCCCGAGCGTACCCGCATACTTGCACCACTGCTGCTGTATCATGGACTTCACTTTAGCTTTTCCCTTTCTCTGTAATTTCCCACCGCATGTTATACTTTCATGAACTGCTCATCCTGCCCACTGTAGCCTATGTAGTGTGACCTAGATGGCTACCTCGCCTGGTACTTCCAAGGGCAGGGTGAACTATTCATTGAAGTATATGCAGTGGGTATCCTGTTGGCTCAGTTAAAGTTATATGTTATGCTAAACACAGGGAATGTTACTTCCACCCATTGCCAAATACAGTATGTTTTGCTGACCAACTTCTGCCAAAGCCTTTCCATTCCGTCCTGTCCTACACTAGCTATCACTCAGAATTCAACCAATTTGAAATCATCTTTCCCATATACCTTAAAATTATTATTAATTTTGGACGCGTGAAGTCATGCGTTTGTGTCCCTCCTCCCAACTTTCTGAAGGTACTAAACTCCCCAAATGCACCATTAACACGTCCTAAAAACGCACAAAAATCGGGTGCCTGGCCTAGATTGACCAAAACTGAACTGCTGCTTCCAATCAGAAGTACTTGCTAAATCCCAAAAATAGCCATGAAAAATGTGTGTTTTCTTAAAAAATGTGACATAACCATGTTTTCTTTATTTTAATAATATTACGAAATCATTGTTTCAATTGTTTTTGTAAATTGTGCTTCCAAGTGAACAATGTGTACAATCCTTTTTTTACATTAACACTTCATTTTTACATTAACACTTCAGATTGTAATCTAATTAAAAAACAGGGAATGTTATTTCCACATACAGTATGCTAAACTGACCAACTCACACCAAATATAAAATATGCAGTATATAGTCTCTAACTTTACATTGTATAAACAAAATACCAATTAGGTAATTAGGTCATTTGCTGGTTTTAACCAGCTCAATTGAAAGCGAAATCTCTAAACTAAGTGGAAAGTGCAAATACAACCTAGTTTAATCTGTGCTAAGGTACGAGATGTTGCTGTCTGGCATCAATACTTGTCCCAAATATATATTGCCAGTTATTAGAGCCTTTTACACTGCTTGTTCATCCCTAGGGCAAACAGATAACATATTAGGACCTGTCAGAGCGGAAGAGAAAATGGCAATGGTCAGCTATTAGATGTTTGAAAGTCTGCCTGTAACCCTAAACGATTAAGACCGGAACCCTGAGTAGTAACGCTTAGAGGACAGATAGGATAAATCTGAAGTACTTAAAAATGTAAACCTGTCCATCCAATGTCATCATGCTATTTAACCACTTAACTGACGATTTATTTTGCCAAACACTGCTCCGAAATTGTCTGGTTTTTTTAAGACTGAAATGGGTGAAGAACATGAATTTAACCCTATCCAAAATGATTTTAGTTAAAAAAATAAAAACATAAAAAATTATATATATATATATATATATATATATATATATATATACAGGTTGAGTATCCCATATCCAAATATTCCGAAATACGGAATATTCCGAAATACGGACTTTTTTGAGTGAGAGTGAGATAGTGAAACCTTTGTTTTTTGATGGCTGAATGTACACAAACTTTGTTTAATACACAAAGTTATTAAAAATATTGTATTAAATGAGCTTCAGGCTGTGTGTGTAAGGTGTATATGAAACATAAATGAATTGTGTGTATGTACACAAACTTTGTTTAATGCAAAAAGTTATGAAAAATATTGACTAAAATCCCCTTCAGGCTGTGTGTATAAGGTGTATATGAAGCATAAAAGCATTCTGTGCTTAGACTTAGGTCCCATCACCATGATAACTCACTATGGTATGCAATTATTCCAAAATACGGAAAAATCCCATATCCAAAATACCTCTGGTCCCAAGCATTTTGGATAAGGGAGACTCAACCTGTATCTCCTATATAATAGCCCAGATCTGTGACTTTGTGCCTGTGTGTATAACGCATCTCTCATTGGGTTAGTGGCAGGTCTATCACACCCAGACCACAGCTGATTGGGCGAGAAACGCCCTCCCACACAGGTTACATCCAATGGGAGGCTCTGCCCTTTGGCTGCTGTGTGTTCACAGAGCAGGATTAACAATGGGGCTGATGGAGCTGCAGCTCCAGCCCCACACCCCAAAATAGGCCCACTGCATCTGCAGCAACATACCCTCCAACAATGTACACATAAACATTGATACACATTCGAAAAGGGGGCGTGGCCATGGGTACAGCCGTGTGGCCACGCCCCTTTTCCTATACTTTCAATGGAAGCTTGGAGAGCCAAAAATCGGCACAGACCATAAAAAAAGGGACTGTACCTGCCAAAAAGGTCCAGCTGGAGGGTATGCCATTGTATCTGCAGCAAGTCTCTGCGCTGTAGATAGGAAAAAAACCTTTTACTTGCATCGTCCTATGTCCTGCTGCCAGTTCACCTGCCCCCTCCGGCATCAACAATCCCCACTCCCTAGCCGCGGCGCAGGTGGAACAAAAGCTGCTGCGGCCACCGGCATAGATGTGTATGAAAGCGGCGCAGCAGAAGGCTTTCATAGGCCTCCCTGCGCCGCATACTCTCTGAGCCCCGGAGCCTCCTCTGCGCATGATATCACAGAAGTACCTCCCCGCCACAGCCACGCCCAGATCCCCAGAGGCCCTGACTCCGCAAGACAGAACCTGGCCTGCCGGCCTGAGAGCCCCGAGATGGCTAATGTAACGGATAGAGTGGGTGATATCATGGAGGGCAATGTCTCGACGCTGAATCAATGTAAAAGGTGACAGTGCTGTGCAGTGCAGTGGGTGTGCAGTCAGGGCCGGTGCTAGAATGTTTGGCGCTCCCCTGCAAACTATACATTTGCACCCTCGCATACTTTACAAAGACACAGCGCACATAATACCCCCTGTAGTAGAGTCACTTACACATGTAACGCCCCCTGTACCAATGACGCTTACACATGTAACGTTCCCCTGTACCAGTGACCATACACAAGTGACACCCCCTGTAGCAGTGACGCTTACACACATAACGCCCCCTGTACCAGAGACGCTTACACATGTAATGCCCTCTGAACCAGTGATGCTTACACATGTCACGCCCCCCCTGTACCAGAGACGTTTACACATGTAACGCCCCCTGTACAAGTGACCATACACAAGTAACACCCCCTGTAGCAGTGACGCTTACACACGTAACGCCCCCTGTACCAGTGACGGTTACACACGTAACGCCCCCTGTACCAGTGATGCTTACACACGTAATGCCCCCTGTACCAGTGACGCTTACACATGTAACGCCCCCCTGTACCAGTGACGCTTACACACGTAACGCCCCCTGTACCAGTGCCGCTTACACACATAACGACCCTTGTACCATAAGCATTACCCGTGCTTCCCTCACTCACAGTACCTCCGGGCCCCATGCACGGCACCCCCACACACCCCCTCCAGCACCTGTGGTAGCTCCGGACCCCCTCCCCCACCCGCAGCAACCCCGCACCCGCCCCTCCCGCCGCACCACCGCATTCGCCCCTTCCCCACCCAGGGCACCCCCACAACTGCTCCTTCCCCACGCGCGGTGGCTCCGGACCCCACCTGCGGCACCACCGCACCAGCCCCTCCCACACCTGCGGCACCACCACAACCGTCCCTCCCCCTCCCTCTGCACCCCCGGATCCCATCCGCGTCTTTCCCGCACCCGCCACTCCCCCAACCACAGCACCTACTAGGTGATTCATCAGGCCCTGCGTGCGCTGTTCACCCCATTGCAAGGGGCTTCGACCCCTTAACCATTGCACGCCCTTTGTCCGTGCAATATTTAACCACTCACACAATTATGATTGGAGGTAATACTCCCATATAATAAAAATATTGCATGCCACAAGGGTGTGCAAGGGTTAAGGGGGCATAGCCCCTTACGACGGTGTGAAGAGCGCCCGTAGGGCGCGATGAATCACCTAGTATATATATATATATTTAAATATTTTTTCCAAACATTGAAACATCGATCGGGAACATCGCGACCATCGGAACATCAGAAACATTGCAACCATCGCGGCTTTCAAAATGAAAGCCTGGACAGCCTCCAGGTATATAGGGGAGGTCTGTGGGTGTCTTGGGAGGGTTACTTTACACTCCCCAGCGGCTGCCATTGTCTGCAGCCGCTGGAGGGAGGGGGAGCCTGCCTGCTGACCGATCAGCAGTGATCGGCAGCACGGCAATCAGTAGGGGAGAGTGCAGGGAGGCAGAGGGACCTTCCGGGCAAGTGGTTAAAGGTAATTTTTGTTTACTCAGTTCCTGAATTAATTGAGTTAGTATGGAGGCTATTGTACATGTAGTGATGACAAGTTACTGTTCCACTTATAGAACACTGTCAGAACCCGGTCACTGGTGGTCTCCGCTGGAGTATCAGGAGATGAAGTCATAGATGAAGTAGGCAGTAGGAAACGAGGAGGATGGATTTATGATCTCTTCATCCACTAGCTAGTACCAAGTGTTGGTGAAGACCCAACCAGAAGTGCAGAGTCTAACTCGCCGGTGGTTTTCACCAGTGACCCCCACAAGGGGATATGGACTTCGTTGTACCGATGAGCAGGTTGCGTCCCTCTGGATGGGTACCCGGAAAATAGCATGGAGTTGAGGTGATAATGACAGTAGCACCATGAAGGGAGTAGCGAGTGATCGATGTAAGATGGTGCTCACTGAAGGCAGTTGTTTGTACTCAACACTGGTAACTTGTAGGAGTATCGATGATGATCAGTGGTACTCGATAGTAGTAGCACTGGAAGTAATTGTGAGCAGACGACACTGGTAAAAGTATCGATGGTGGTAGCTCTGAAGTAGCCGTTAGCACTCGGCACAAGAAGTGATATCGATGGTATCGATGGTGGTAGCTCTGGAAGTAGCCGTTAGCACTGGGCACAAGAAGTGGTGTCGATGGTGTTGATTGTGGTAGCTCTGGAAGTAGTCGTTAGCACAAGAAGTGGTATAGATGTTATCGATGGTGGTAGTACTGGAAATAGCTGTTAGCACTCGGCACACCAAGAAGTATTGATGGTATTGATGGTGGTAGTTCTGGGAGTAGCCGTTAGCACTCGGCACCCGAGGAAGTATCGATGGTAGCAGCACTAGAAGTACATGTGGGAGTATCGATGAAGATAGTACTGGAGATCCAAACAGGAGCACAACACAGACCCTGAAGACAACTCACAGAAACTTGCAGTCACTGTAGAGGAAGTTGTTCAGGTGACTTCCTGTTCTTGGGAACCAGCTGTATACCCTAAGGTGGGATGTCGTTGGTAACAGCTAGGTCAGCTGAGAGCAGCCAGCATTCTCACTGGTAGACAGTCCAGTCAGCTGATCAAAGCAACATGGCTGCTCCCTACCTCTGCACATGTGGAACCCCTAATACTGCCGAACTCACAGAGAAACCCTAGCTTCTGCATGCACTAATGCCGCACCCGGCGTCCGACCGCCTGCATGAGCCAAGGAAGCTGGCACAGCGGTAAGTGACCCCCTCCGCAAACACATGAATCTCTTCTGCCTGTTATAAGGTACCTCATTAATGGTCACAGCTGTACAAAATGTGTCTCTGTGGTAGAATTGTGTCTGACTGTAATAGTTGGAGGTGTAGTATGGCTGACCGCCGGTCAGCATACCAACGCAGGGATCCCGGCAGCATACCGACGCCGGGATTCCGGCGGGAAGGGGCGAGTGCAGCAAGCGGGTCGCCACGGGTTCTATTCCCACTCTATGGGTGGGTGTCATGGACACCCACGAGTGGAAATAGTCCCTGTTGGTCGGCATGCCGACCATTGGGATAGTGAGGGGTCGGGATGCTGGAAGAGGGGTCATGTGACTGTCGGTCTCCCAACCGCCGGTCACATGACTACCACCCATAGTTGGGGAGTGTGATTTAATTAAGGGAACCAGTCACTTCACGATTGTTTTCAGTTCTTTATTAAAAATGAAAACAAGTGTGCTATGTGGATGAAAACAATATGCAGGATCATATCCAGGGCTGTGGAGAGTGGAGATGGGCCCAGGCACAGAAGGGGAGCATGGTCAGCAAGGGAGGGCACATTGAGCCACAAAAGAAGGTGGGGAGCGGGGGGGCATTATGTGCTGCAAGGGGGGCAAAGTTCCCATCAGCAACTGGCCCAGGCCAGGGACACCGGGAGGGGAGGAGCGAGCACTAATCACCGGGGCTTGTTGGAAGGGCACGGCCTGGGCCCAGGTCAGCCGCTAATGGGGACATTGCCAGGACTATCGAACAAGCCCATTCCCTTGTAAAAAGTACCCTGCTGCATCACCATACAGAGTTATCACTGCTGCTTCTAAAGAAGTGATAGCAACTCCAACCTCATCGGAATCAGGCCCTGAGAACATTCATTCTGATGCAGTGCAACATGCAGCAACGGGTATGGGTCATTAGGTCGACAAGATTTAGGTCGACAGTCATTAGGTCGACCACTATTGGTTGACATGCACTAGGTCGACATGGTCATTAGGTCGACATGGTCATTAGGTCGACGTGAACAAGGTCAGCATGGAAAAAGGTCGACATGGTTTAAAAAAAAAAAATTGGTGTCGTTTTCTTCGTAAAGTGACCGGAAACCCCAGGGGGGAGTGGCCTGGCTGGCAACTGAGGAGGCTGCTTTTCATATGGGCTCCAGCCTGCAGATCTACAAAAAAGCCTATTAATGGTATATTAGCAGCCTTCTCCCCACAGAATCTCAACCCCAATCCCTCCTTAAGTGTCATCATCCCTGTGGGTAAGTGTCGCGGAATCGGGAGGAGGCATTCCCACATCCACAAAGCCGGGGACTCGATTTTGGAGACGAGCTGGGAGGTACAGCGGAGCTGCGCGCGGGAGTCCTGAGACCACGTTTCCTGATACACTACCTGCTGGCGCCTGACTCACCGCTCCCTACCGCCACCTGAGTACCCGCATTGACAGCCGGGGGATGAGGAGGGAGACGAGGGGAGATCTCCGGGCGCACATACTCTGGAGCGGCGGCCATCTTGTCTGGATGTGGTGAGGTATACAGTGGATGCCCAGCGCCGGAGCCTTTAGTATGTGTCACGGGGAGCCCCTGCCTGCGGCTTCTTCTCCCCCTCCCTCTCACTACAATATATCTGCCTGTTTGCTGCAGCCCTAGCTGCTGAGCCTTCTCACACAGCCTTTTCAGTCTTAGTACTAATAGTGTAATCACTTAATTCTGAATCTGCTGTGCCTGTCATTCCATTTTTAGCTCTGCACAACAAACGTATTTAATTCATCTCCTCATATATGTAACTGGTGCCAGCCGTACACCACCGATTATCACCACCTTGACAGCCCCCACCTCACCCTGTACGTGCTGGGGATTGTTCCATCTTCTGACCATACACAGATCTCCATTCCCTGGATGACGCTGCTGGACAGGTCATTCGGGTGAAGGAAACAGCTCTGGTTTACGGAGCGCATTGCGTTTGTTTACTCCTGTAGATACAGGTGGTTTTCTCACATCTCTCTGCACCCAGCGGTGTTTATAATATGTATCTCTTTCTACACTCCCATGTGATATAAACAGAATGATAATGTGTAGGCGCTGACCGTGATCACTTCTCTTACCGAACACAGCATTGGACATCTTTTAGCCTGTCTCAATATTGCCTATAGTGTTTCTTGAGCATGTTATGGACAAATTTGTCACCTTATCGGCTCCTAAACCTCAATGTGTCAAAGGAAGTGGAAAGTGGGCTGTGTCCATCCCTGAACTGCCTCCTACCCCTGAGCCCTGCGATTTCCCTGTACTGGGTCTAGACGGATCTGACGTGATGCCACCTAAAGCCTCTTCCAAGCCTCCTTCCTATGCTGAGATTGTGAAAGCAATTAAGGAAACAGTGGAACCTCTACTTCAAATACAGGCTGACAAGCTTATGTCAGCGGTCTCCGATATTAAATCAGAGTTAAATTCTATGTCTCACAAAATCTACGTTAATGAGAATCGCATAGGGGCTAACTTTCAAGAGATCGAAGACCTAAAGCAGCAGGTGTCACACCTGTCGTCCTCTCGGCAACATATGATGTCGAAGATAGGTGAACAATTTGAGGATAGTAGGCCTTCTGGAAACTATTAGGGGCCCGGATTTGTTTCAATTTCTGTTGTCCGATCTGCCTGAAATACTTGGAATCCCTGACGAATTATCCTCATTAGAAATTGAAAGAGCACATCGCTTGGGCCCACCGAGACAAAACCAACCAAGCTCGTCCTAATATGTAAGTGTCTAAATATGTAAGTGTCTAAATTTTCACCATAAGGAACTGATCTGGTCTACAGCTAGATCTAAAGGCCCTTTGAAATGGGATGGCCAGCGGCTTTTTCTGTTTCAGGACTATTCCGCAGAGGTGTCCAGAGCTCGACACGAGATGTCAGCTGTCTGTTCCCAACTGGTTCAGTCTGGTACTAAATTTGCGCTGCTATACCCGGCCCGTCTACGCATCTTCTTACCCCAAGGTCCGAAAGACTTTTTCTAATGTAGAGGATGCGAAGGCGTTTCTGCAACGGGTGGCTGACACCCCAGAACCTACTGCAATGGACCAGAATGAATGAAGTTGCAGGCGGGCAGATGTGCCATGATACATGCTTAAGGGAATGGTGTTATATCCTCTCTAGCACTGTTTTATCAAACTGTGTAGACTTATAGCCAGATGGTGTCGTCTTGATTTATATTCAAATGCTATTTTTCACATGGCTCTTGATTATGATGGGCTCCTGGATCGACTACATGTTTTACTGTGGTTACAGTGGACCCGCGTCCGAGCCTATAGAGCACAATAGTTTATGGCAGAGTTTTTGACCCTGTGATTATGTGTTTTGTACTTGTCTATTCTATACCACTGTTCTGTTCCTTAGGGCGTTATTTATAAGAATTTACAAATAGTTTTCAAGTATTCTCAAAAGATTCCCAGCCAATGTAATTTTCTATTTACCTTTTTGATACTGGGGGAATTTATATCCCCCTCCTCGTTTTTGGTTCGAGGGTGTTCACGGTTACTGCTGAGGGTTGTTTTTTAGGTAAACGACCAAATGTTTCACAGCTATTTTTTCTGTTTTCTGTTCTTCTCTATTTCTTGCTTTGTCTTCCATTTCCTCCCCCTCTCTGCTGCATTTCTATCTCCTTTTTTCCCAGGGGGTCGGGGTGGTGCTCCTCACTGGAGTGTGCCGTTGATACATGTGAGTATATTATTACAGCTGCCTTTCCTTGCCTTATATTGTACTTTAGGGAATGCTATGTGTCCCACTATATTAACCTTACTTGTCACAAAATATTGCTTCCCAGGTTAAGATTTTTTCCTGGAATGTGAGGGGTATCCATTCCCCTATCAAACGCAGACGGATAATTACATATATGAATAAGGTAAAGGCAGACGTAATTATGTTACAGGAGACCCATTTGACTCCAGATGAGCATTTGAAACTTACTATGCTTCGTCTTCTTACACCTCAAAAGCGAGAGGAGTAGCTATCCTAATTTGTAGCGGAGTTTCATGTGAGATACACCACCAGATAGTTGACGCGGAAGGCAGGTATATTATATTGGATTTAACTCTGGAAGGATCCAGATACATTTTGTGTAATGGAAATGCCCCCACCATTTATGAGAAATCTTTCTACCTGAAAATCACCGACCTTCTCAGGCCATACACCAATACACCTATTATTTTAGGAGGTGATCTGAATTTGGTCTCATCTGTGACTTTAGATAGAAAGGCTGCTTCTTCTCGGAGATAGACCCTTCCAAAGACTAATCTAACATATTTGTCCACACAATTGGGTCTTATAGACATTTGGAGACTCCATAACCATATTGAACTTGAATACACATATTACTCTGCCACTTTTAATTCATTTTCTCGCCTGGATTACTTTTTTGTTTCAGACACCCTGTCAGACAAAATTACTGATACCAGCATAGAACCTATACTGATTTTGGATCATGCCCACATTTCGATTACTATACGAACCAAATTTATACTGGGCTCTTGTTCCCAGTGGTGGTTCCCGACCAAGTTAGTGGGGTCTCAACAATTTCAAAATATGTTACATGCTGCATGGGATTCCTATAGGCTTAACAGCTCTTTGCATGAATTGGACCCGGCTCTGTTTTGGCAGACAGCAAAGGCAGTGCTGCGGGGTGAAATCATCGCATTTGTATCCAAATTTAAGAAAGAATTAAATTCCACTTATTGTGTTGCCCAATCTTCCCTTACTTCTTAATTTCAAGAGTTCAAGTCCTCTCCTACATTGGCCACACACAATTCTTATAAACAAGCTAAACTACATTTTGATCAGGTTTTGACACAACTAGATAACAAATTCCTCAACGCGGGTAAACACAATATCTTCCAATTCGGTAATAAAACCAGCAAGTTATTGTCCAATCTTCTGAAGACTGACACTGGCCCCCATCATGTAGCAGCCTTAAAGGATGATGAGGGAAAATGCCACTTCCAGGGCAATAAGATCTCTGATATTCTTCACACATTTTACAAGGAACTATATTCTCAGGACCCTATCAATAACTCAGCTAAACGAGTCTTTTGGGACGGTTTATCACTGCCGCAACTTTCCTCGGATTTTTCGGATTCACTCATTGCCAAATCACCACCCAGGAGGTTCTGGACACAATTAAATCACTCAAAATGTAAAATCTCCAGGCCCCGATGGTTTGTCATTGGAGTTTTACAAAATTCTTTCTTCAAATATCAGTGGCCCATTGGCTTCCTTTTACAACCCAATCTGCTCTTTTCACATAGCCCCTCAATACTTTAATTCAGTGTTGATTAGGGTTCTCCCTAAACCGGGACGGGATTCACTGTTGCCTTCCTCCTATAGACCCATAACGTTGCTTAACGTTGATTATAACATTTTCACAAAACTCTTGTCGGAGAGAATGAAAAAATTACTCCCAACTGGCTTTATATGGGGGAGGCATTCAGTGACCAACATCAGGAAGATTCTTATGGTTATTCAGGCCTTAGAGTTGTCTCGGGCGGGTGGTCCTGCTTTCCTGTTGTCTTTAGATGCTGAGAAAGCCTTTGATCTGGTTACGTGGGATCACCTGTTCGAGACTCTCCCCCACAGTTTATTTATATGGTACAGGCTCTTTACCATAACCCCCTCACCCAGATTTTCACCAACAAATTCCTTTCGACCCCATTCCCTACTCAGAGAGGCACTAGATAGGGATGCCCGCTATCACCTCTCCTGTTTGTGGTAGCCCTGGAACCCCTAGCCGTTGCTCTTCGACAACTTCAAACTTTCACGGGTATTATGGTGGGTGGTGTGCAAACTAAAATGAGTTTGTTCGCGGACGACATGCTCCTGTTTGTAAGTAACCCTTTGATTTCTATCCCGTCCACTTTTTATACCATAGCTAAATTCGGTTCGAGTGAATGCTAGTAAGTCAGACCTTCTCCATATTGGCCCCCAGATAGCTCCCACAGACCTTTCAGGACTTGTACCCCAACTTAAACTTAATACAGGCACACTGAAGTACCTAGGAATACACATTCCTTCGCAGACTTCTCATGTGTACTTAGCTAATTATACCCCAATCCTACAGAAATTGAAGCTTCAGTTGGAAAACTGGATGGAACTCCCTCTTTCCATTCTTGGTAGGACTGTAGTGATAAAATCAGTGTCTTTCCCCAAGCTGGCATACTTGCTCCAGATGCTTCCTATAGTGATATCCAGGAAGGATGCTTTATTATGCTCCAGAATGTTCTCCAAATTTATATGGAAAAATGGAAAATCTCGTATGCCCAAAGCCCGCACGTACCTTAGTAAACAGAGGGGGTGGGGGGGTGGGGGGTGGAATGTCCCAAATATCCAGTTATTTGCTAGAACAGCCTTTCTCCAGTACTCCTCGGATTGGCTCTTGAACCAAGACTCTTACACTAACCCATCCCTGGAAGAGGCGCTTTTCTACCCGTATTCTCCAGCTGCTCTCTTGCACATGCCTATGAGAGATATCCCGAAGGATATCAGAACTAACATCTTATTTAACAACACTTACAAAGCCTGGGTAGCGATCCATAAAAACCTTCATAGTGATGCCTACTCTACCCCTTATATCCCTATTTGGGGTAACCCTGGTTTCCAACCGTCATTGCAAAATAAAATGTTCTATACATGGAAATTGCAGGGAATTCATGCAATTAAAGACGTCTTTGATCCAGGTGGTCAACTCCTTTTTTCCCCCCAATTACGTGATAAATACTCCGTACCGCAGAGACAGTTTTTCATGTACCTTCAGCTTAGACACTATATTAATGCTCTGGATGACCCTATGGGTCTGTCTTCTTTGTCCAAATTCATACAGACTCTCTTACCATTTTGCCGTACTTGTTCATTTAAAATTAGACTTCTGTACACTAAACTGATTGATGCTAACATCCCTTCTTGGAACTCACTCTCTTCAGCTTGGAAGAGGGAGATCCCGGACCTCCCTGACATCTCAGATATATTGACCAACACGAAACACGCTCTCAAACATTTGAAACCAGCCAAGTTACAGGAAATACATATTAGAACCATTATAGGTTGAGTATCCCTTATCCAAAATGCTTGGGACCAGAAGTATTTTGGATATCGGATTTTTCCGTATTTTAGAATAAATTGCATACCATAATGAGATATCATGGCGATGGGACCCAAGTCTAAGCACAGAATGCATTTATGTTTCATATACACCTTATACACACAGCCTGAAGGTAATTTTAGCCAATATTTTTAATAACTTTGTGCATTAAACAAAGTGTGTGTACATTCACACAATTCATTTATGTTTCATATACACCTTATACACACACAGCCTGAAAGTAATTTAATACAATATGTTTAATAACTTTGTGCATTAAAAAAAGTTTGTATACATTGAACCATCATAAAACAAAGGTTTCACTATCTCACTCAAAAAATTCAGTATTTCGGAATATTTGGATATGGGATACTCAACCTGTAATAGAATGTATGTGTCCCCCTCACAGAGGAGACACTTTAACACCTCTGAGTTGGGTTTATGCGTCAAATGCTCCATGTTGAATGTCAACCTCACTCATAACTTCTGGCCTTGTTGCAAAGTTAAACAATTTTGGCATAAACTTCGTAATTATATCAATGGGATGTTCAGACTGACTTTACCGTTATCTATAAAACCAATGTTATTTGCAGACATCTCAGACTGGTTGGAGACTTTTGATATTATTACCTTGATTCCAGCGCTCACTGTCATGGTAACTATAGCAAAACAAATGATTCTCTCTCATTGGATACACCCAACGGCCCCTTCGGTTCGGGAATGGGAAAATGCTCTGATAGAGGTCATTTATCATAAACGCTGCATGGCAACTTTAAATGCGATTAATGGTACTAGCCTTTTTTACAAGAAATGGGGTACACCTCTAAGTAATATGTCCGAACATACACGGGAACATATGCAGAAGATATCTGACCCGGTCTCCGGACAAAGACGGTCCTCCCCTCTTCCTTAATAGACGTAGTTGACTATGGGATAGTTTTTGTAAGAATGCATCGATTACCCTTAGAGCGTTTGATAAATATCAACGTGGGAAAATTAGAATTCTCCTATAAGGTGTTGATCTGGCTCATTCCCCCCCCCCCCCCTCCCCTTCTCTAACCCCCCTTCTGTCCCCCCTGCTCTCTTTCTTTTTCTGATCTTTCTTTTGCTATACTTCCAAAAAATAATAAAAGGAACTGTCTGAATGCATGTTTCATTGCTTTAGACATATACTGTTTTAAGTATACTACTGCTATTTCATTTGCATATTTCCCTGATTTACGTATATTTCCATTCCTGTAATTATTGACAGTTCAATAAACAGATTATAAAAAAAAAAAAAAGTGACCGGCAACCCCAATTAGTGTCCCCTCGCATGGCTTGCTTCGCTCGCCATGCTTCAGGCAAGGTGCCTCGCTCCGCTACTGCTGCGCTCGGCACAATTGTAGTTCACGTGGATCGTAAAATATGAAAAAGTTTTTTTAAAAATGTAATTTTTTTTAGAAAAACTCATGTCGACCTTTTTTTCCATGTCAACCTTTTTCATGTCGACCTACTGACCATGTTGACCTAATGACTGTCGACCTACGTCTTGTCAACCTAATGACCATGAGCCGCAGCAACAGCAAAACTTGTTCACGTTAATCCTCTGGGATCTTTACACTTTTATTGGAAATACAGTTCCCATCAGTGGCCAAGCGATTTGTCCAGAGAGACAATATTGGCTTTCCTGTAATATTTTCTCCTCAAGGATTTTATTATATATACAGTGACTTATTCAACCCCCTAAAAAGTAAACAGATCGCTCAGTATTACAAATGACACTTATGCAGATTGTTCCACACAGTATTTTATTGTGAACCAGTAGCCTTGTAAAGTACATTTTCACACTTACTGTAACATTAAAAAAAAAAAAAAAATATTTATTGCTCTAACAACTGGATTTCAATTATCCTCTACCAGTGAATTAGTACAAATAAAGTCAGCTTAATGGATAAAAGACGCCCTAATTCAAATATCATTGGTCATAACGTGAATCTGTAGGAAAGATGTGAAAATAAAGACCAAAGAACCTTTTAAGAAAATAAAAGCTAAAGTTGTTGACATGCACGTGACTACAAAATAATATTTAAATGCTTGGATATCCCAGTGAGCACTGCTGCATCAATTCAATTGTGAGGTCATTGGAAGCTGCTTTTGGGGAGGCACCCTTGGGATGGCTCCATCACCTGGAATGACACACTGCAGCCAGCATCACTGTTGCAGAGCTGCCCAAAGTGTTCTTTGGATGCTTTAGGCATGCACCCTGTAGCTTTTACAGCCGCCCAGAGCGTCCTCAGGACGTACCTGGAAGGGCCAGGTGTTAGTGACCTTTCCCCTTGGGGTGATGTCATGATGCCACATGCTCCAGGGGTGTGTAGCCGGCAGCGGTGTATCTAGGGGACCAAGTCAAAGTAAGGGACTGGCGTCCCCTCCTCTCTCCATATTCTCTCTTCCCTATGTTTTTTCCCCCACCACCATTCGAGTCTTCAGGTGAGCCCAACACACTATACAGTACAGTCTGCAGGTGGGCAACATCAGTCAGTGTGAATGGGCACCTGGTGATAGCAGCTGGCACATGATCCCAGGATGGCACAAAGCTTCTGTCCTCACTACTACCCTGGACCAGCCCCTGGGTAACCTCCTCCTTTCTCTCCCCATATAAGGCTACAGTGTGCCCAGAGCTCCATGCTGTATAGTAAAGGGAGATGTGAGTACCTGCTAGCATCCGCAAAGTGAAGACCATCATTGCTGCCAAATCCAGTGTGCTGCGGGGTTAGAACTGGCTGTTGGGAGGCAGAGTGGGGCTGGCAGATGGGGGATATAAGCAGGGTGGCAGACAGTGGAGGTGATGGGATAGAAGGAGGGTGGCAGATAATGGGTGCAGCAGAGGAGGGTGGCAGGTCATGGTGGTAGCTGGCAAGGGATAGCAGAATGTGGGGTGACTGGCAGCAGTGGCAGATAATGGAGGTGACTGGAGATAGGAGAGTGACTGCTAATGGGATGGCAGTAGGAAGTTGGCAAATCGAAGATTGAAGAAGGGTGTCAGATAATGGGGACTGGCTGGTGATGGCAGAGGGAGGGTGGTAGATTATGGTGGTGACTGACCAATTGTATCTGTGACCAGACAGAATTACAGTCACACTAACTACAGAATTATGAAGCCGCCCTGCTGTTTCAATTAACCACTACATGCTCTGCAGAGGTGGCACTGTCCCTGGCTGGGGGGAGGGGTCTCAGAGATACTCATCCCTATCCTCACTGTCCGCCACTCTGCCTTTCTCCCACTCACATGGAATGGACCCTGCCAAGCTGTGGAGACAGCCAGCTACCTCCATACTGAAGGCCATCAGTGGGTATGGCCATCAGTGAACATGATTCACCCCAGTCCCCCACATTTGTGTACTCACTGCTGGATCCACACTCCCCCAGATAGTCCTGGCAGCCAGGGCCTGATTAAGGGTTTCAGGTGCCCTAGGCTAATACAGAAGTGGCTGCCCCCCCCCCCCCCCCTTTCCCCACCACAACATTTTTTGCTTAGATTTTTTTGCTCATATTCATCTTAAAATCTGTAATTATGTTTCAAAATGTACCACAGATTCAATCACATACTTACCTAGTATCCCACGGAGCCCCTTGGTCCCCTTGCTTGTCAATGTACAATCCACGGGGTTCCTGTAATAAAAAAAAGAATTTATACTCACCTAATCCGGTGTAGATCGGTCATCTTCATTCCAAGTAGGCATCCACAGGTTTAAAAAAACAAACAGCTGCCTGTACCCCTATACAGAGCACACTGCTTGCCCTCACACTGTCTGTCTGTCCCCCACCTGCTCCCCTCACACAAAACACCTGCTCCCCTCTAGCACAAATGGATGTCGTCTCCTCTCCTGCAGACATCAATGCTTGTGTTGACGTCCACAGCACCCACTGTACCCCCCCCCCCTCCCCCCCAGGACCCAGTGCTCAAGGCTGCAGCCTAATCAGCCTACTGGTTGATCAGGCCCTGTTGGCAGCAGTAAGTGCTGCAGTAACGTAATCCCTGTCTGTCTGATGCTGGCACACCTGTTATTCCTTCGAGGACGACACCTGGGATGTCTGCGGAAGGCACAGAGACACCGACCACCCCAGACCTGATTAGCCCACATGGAGCCACAGCCCACTGCCCAGAGCTGCACCCTGGGACATACCTCAGAGTCAGGAAGTGGTGTTAGGTAATATAGGGAAGATCGAGGGGGATAATCAAGGCTGTAGAGAACTGTGCTGGCCCCGGTACTTTTCTGGGGCATGGCCTAATCGAGGGAGGCGTGGTCACGCACCCTTAGAAAAAAAATATTAATTGAAGGAGGGAGGGGGTCGTCGTGAGCCCCCCAGCCATATGATCCCTCCACCCCCCCACCCCCCCAACAGGCAGAGGAGACAGCAGCCTTCCTAGCCAAGCTGCAGCTCAGCATGCAGCAGCGTGTGCTATGCTGCCACTGCTGACAGGTAATAGGGTGGGAGAAGGAGGTGGATCAGTACCCGTTCCATACCACCCGGTGGACCTGGGGATAATGCCCCTGCAACTGGGGTAACAATATATATGTAATAGGGCTCCCGTTCCAGGAGCCACTGCCGACCATGGCTTAACGTGCCACCGGCAGTGAAAGAAGACAGGCTGGGAGTGGTGTACAGTGCAGAGAGTAATCCAGATAGCGGGGGCGGTGGGTCAGGTTATACCCGCCTGACAGCAGCATACAGCGCTTTCCAAGTGCTTGCCGTCGGCGTCACCAACTATATTTCTATTCTTGGAGGACTTATATATAGCCGAGAGGGGGCTCATCATTATTCCCCTTGGTCACGGCTGGCACCCCCTCATTGGCAGGCGCCACTGGTGAGTGCCATCATTGCCAATGGGTAGATACAATATGCCCCTTGGGGCCGGTACAGGGCACAGGCTAGAAAGAAGCTACAGTATTACCAATCCAATTTGGAATCTGTGGGACTATTTTAAAATTGCAGTCTAAAGGGGCCTACACATGGTGCGATGCTAGCTAGCGATATGCACTATATAGTCTGTACTGTTAGAAAAACTAGTGCTTATTGCTCGTGTGTGCAGAACCAATGATGAACGATGCGCGCTCCCATTGATCGTCAGCGTTGGAAAAAATAGACTGTGCATGTACATACATTTTGGCTAGACACTTGACTAGATAGTCATAGCCAAAATCGCTCCATGGGCCAAATGCAATAGTGAGAGTTTCAGAAAGTGAGAGATTTGGTAAGGTTTTGCAGGTTTTGTTTTTTTAAAGTGGCAATCATATACACAGCAAGATCAACCTGGTTTTGCAGTGTAAATGATTGCCACTTTAAAAAAAACTGAATAACCTTACCAAATCTCTCACTTTCTGAAACTCTCACTCTATTACATTTGGCCCCTTATGTATAGTCAATATTGTTGGCTCTGGACTCTGGGAAGTTCAAGGGAAATCGTTAAGCCAAAATCGTTCATTGCCAGAATCGCACCGTGTGTACGCGGCTTAAGGGGTAAATTTACTAAAGGTTCTAAAAACGAAAATAATGTTGCCCATAACAACCAATCGGATTCTATCATTTTCTAGGATGCAATGGAGAAATGAGACACAGAATCTGATTGGTTGATATGGGCAATATCACCACTTTTCATTTTTAGAATCTTTAGTAAATTTACCACTGCAAATGTCATCCAACCAACCTGAACAACCTGGAGGAAATCTGCAAGGGAGAATTGGCAAAAATAATAGGCTAGGCCTCTCATGCATGTTCATATGTGCAGTGACGATAAACTGCATACATTATGTGCAGTGACGCTGCAGCATATATCTTTGTTAAATTACAATATTAAGAAAAGCTTTATTATCAAAGCAATAGCAACAGTGAATAGCTGTTAATCTGGTATTTAGATGGAGTATGTAGAGTTTAAGGAGCATATTTATCACAATCTGCATCTCAGATGCGTATTTGCCCGAATCTGCAAAGCAATAATTGAAAACATCGCAGGGATGTATCAATTATCGCATGTGGGGATATACAGATGTACTCTTACATCCTTGCTGCGGACATGCTAAACAGTCCTTGAAGTCTCGCCATGCCGTGGCGGGACTCGCTAGTGCTGAGCGTCTTTTTTGTGGGTTTTTAATAATGTAATAGGACGGACAAGCAGCTTCTGATGATTAAAATGAGATGCAGCATGCCTGTATTCTGTGTGTAGTTGCAGCTCTTTCTGCATCCGAAATGCCATGAAAACACTGTAGCATAACATTTTGTATGCAAATACAGTCGCATTCGCACACAGAATATAGGCATGCTGCATGTCATTTTACTCAGCAGAAGCTACTTGTGCGTCCTATTACATTACTTTGCAAAATGGTGCTCGGTGCACTCCGGTCATCTGTGCTCCTGCAGTGACCAATATGATCAGTAAAGTGAGCAGACCTGCCGGCACTTTGCAGCATCTCAGCTCACTTTGCTGATCAGATGACGGGGTCACAGCAGCAGGAGCACAGGAACAGATGACCGGAGCTCACCAATCACTGGTCTCTGGGTGCAGGTAAGTGGTTGTTTTTTTGTTATTTTTTAATTTGTGTCCACAGTGAGCAGCATATGTGTCTAGCAGACACACATGGCTGATCACAAGGGCCAGATACAATCTCAGCCTTCACTGCCAGCAGGCAGGAAAGGCTGTGCAGGAGTCGTGGAACCAGAAAGAAATCTGGATAATGTTATTTCAATATAGCGTTATTATCACAGGGCTCCCATCAGTATTTTTCTACATTTTATATTTTTTAGCAAATTCAGCCAGATCGCATTTCCCATTTACAACTATGAAAAATGCGACCTGCTCACTAGAAAAATGCAAATTTAAGGGCTTGGTAAAAATAATATTGATAAATATATGTCCGTAAGGATGATAGGAGGGACTGATTCCTTATCATCTGTCTATTTTTACTTGGCTTTCTGAATTATTGCCGTTCCCGACTCTGCTAACCTATAGTTAATTGGCACTTGCAGCTTGGTTAAGTTCCTCCCTTTGGTGCATTACTTCTCTCTGTACAATTTCTTCCACTGTTGACTCTCAGTAAAATTCAATTATTTTATTGTCTTTGGTCAATACTCGGGTTAATATTACAAAGACACTCAACAGTATATATCCACTTCCTCTGTCAGGGAGGCAGGAGGGCGTAATAATCTTAGGTTGTGTAGCTGTAAATACATTTTGTATGGGCCGTAGATTTACAGCAGTCAGTCTATGGGATGCATTAGTTGTTTCAGGGCGATGTTTCACGGTGAATGGGAGTGTACTGCTGCTGCATGCCCATGTTAGCCTGCTGCACACATTTCCGCTCTCCAGCAGTAACTCCCATCCTTCATTCCTTCTATCATCCGTTGATTTACCTGGCAATCCATCTTCGGTATGTTCTCCTTGTCTTCATCTCCTCTTTGCTTTTTCCCACTCTCTTACTTATTTTATGCCTTGCTAAGGAATGTTTTCTTTCAAGTCCTCTTCAGCGCAGCGTGTTCTCGGAGCCATTTATCTCCATTCTGTCTCTCTCAGTGCCTGTATATTTCTTTCTCTCTATTTGTCTCTCCCTCTTTTATGCTATCCATCTCTTTAATCATTCCCTTCCCATTTTTATTCCTCTTTTTCACTCTGCCTCTCTCTCTCTCTCACTCCCCCTCCATCTCACTTTTGATAGGAAGCCTTGCTCGTTCTTCCTGTCGCACTCATAGAGTCCAGTTTCCCCACAACGGATCCAGTAACAAGAGAATTAAATGTAGTTTCACAGAATTCAAACTCCCAGCGCAAGTACTTTAAAAAGGTTTTGGGATGGGTGCTTAAACAGCTCTCCAATATCGCTCACCCTCATATTTGTCAGAGAGCACTGGGATACAAAGGACACTACGGGGTTGATGTACTAAACAGTGATAAAAGTAGAGAAGTGAGCCAGTGGAGAAGTTGCCATTGCAACCAATCAGCATTGACATTAAATTTATAATTTGCTTTCTATAAAAGTATACAGAGCAGCTGATTGGTTGCCATGGGCAACTTCTCCACTGGCTCCCTTCTCCACTTTTATAACTGTTTAGTGCATGCACTGGCGTATCTATAGTGGGTGCAGTGTGTGCGGTGCACACGGGCCCTTGGGTCCAGGGGGGCACACACTGCACCCATTTCTTCTATACTTACCTTTCCGGCGTCCATCGGTTACTGTGTGTGGGCCCCCTCCTCTCCGGTAGCTGCCACCGCCGCTGCTAGCGCACTGAGCGCTAGAGACTCTGGCACAGTGCCAGAGTCTACAGCGCATGCGCAGGACTCCGAAAAAATGGTGCGGTGGCCATTTTTCGGAGTCCTGCCATGCCCTGTAGACTCTGGCACTGTGCCAGATTCTCAGCGCTGAGAGTGCTAACAGTGGCGGTGATGGCTGCAGGAGAGGAGGGGGCCCACACACGGAGTCTGCACACAGGTCCCCTCCACTCTAGAAATGCCGCTGAGTGCATGTCCCCTTAATTGTAAAGTTTAAGCCTGTCTTACAGGTAGAGATGAGTGGGTTCGGTTCCTCGAGATCCGAATCCCCCCAAACTTTACGTGGTTTACACGGGTCCGAGCCAGCCTCGGATCTTCCCGCCTTGCTCAGTTAACACGAACGCGCCCGAACGTCATCATTCCGCAGTCGTATTCTTGCCAGATTCGTATTCTATATAATGAGCCGCGCGTCGCCGCCATTTTCACTTGTGCTTTGGAGATGATAGCGAGAGGACGTGGCTGCGTTCTCTCAGTTTCTGTGCTGCAAATATCTGTGCTCAGTGTGCTGCAAAATTGCAAATATCTACGTTCTCTGCCTGAAAACGTTCCATATCTGTGCTGCATTGTAGGAGGACAGTGCAGAATTTTGCTGACCACCAGTATATATATAGCAGTACGGTACAGTAGTCCATTGCTCTACCTCTGTGTCGTCAAGTATACTATTCATATCTGTGCTGTATTGTAGTTGTGCGCAGTATATAGTAGGAGGACAGTGCAGAATTTTGCTGACCACCAGTATATATATATAGCAGTACGGTACAGTAGTCCATTGCTCTACCTCTGTGTCGTCAAGTATACTATCCATATCTGTGCTGCATTGTAGTTGTGCGCAGTATATAGTAGGAGGACTGTGCAGAATTTTGCTGACCACCAGTATATATATATAGCAGTACGGTACAGTAGTCCATTGCTCTACCTATGTGTCGTCAAGTATACTATCCATATCTGTGGTGCATTGTAGTTGTGCGCAGTATATAGTAGGAGGACAGTGCAGAATTTTGCTGACCACCAGTATATATATATAGCAGTATGGTACAGTAGTCAATTGCTTTACCTCTGTGTCGTCAAGTATACTATCCATATCTGTGCTGCATTGTAGTTGTGCGCAGTATATAGTAGGAGGACAGTGCAGAATTTTGCTGACCACCAGTATATATATATATATATATAGCAGTATGGTACAGTAGTCCATTGCTCTACCTCTGTGTTGTCAAGTATACTATCCATATCTGTGCTGCATTGTAGTTGTGCGCAGTATATAGTAGTAGGACAGTGCAGAATTTTGCTGACCACCAGTATATATATATATATATATATATATATATATATAGCAGTACGGTACAGTAGTCCATTGCTCTACCTCTGTGTCGTCAAGTATACTATCCATATCTGTGCTGCATTGTAGTTGTGCGCAGTATATAGTAGGAGGACAGTGCAGAATTTTGCTGACCACCAGTATATATATAGCAGTATGGTACAGTAGTCCATTGCTCTACCTCTGTGTCGTCAAGTATACTATCCATATCTGTGCTGCATTGTAGTTGAGCGCAGTATATAGTAGGACAGTGCAGAATTTTGCTGACCACCAGTATATAGCAGTACGGTACAGTAGGCCATTGCTATTGATATATTACTGCCATATAATTCCACACATTAAAAGATGGAGAACAAAAATGTGGAGGGTAAAATAGGGAAAGATCAAGATCCACTTCCACCTCGTGCTGAAGCTGCTGCCACTAGTCATGGGCATCAGAACCTTGCACAACGTTGAAATCATTCTCCACTGCGCTTGAGACAGGTGCATTCCACCTACTATATCGTGCTCAATTGTATAGGCTTGAATGGCCTTTTGCTGCTCCTCCAACCTCTGAAGCATATAGAGGGTTGAATTCCACCTCGTTACCACTTCTTGCTTCAGATGATGGCAGGGCAGGTTCAGTAGTTTTTGGTGGTGCTCCAGTCTTCTGTACGTGGTGCCTGTACGCCGAAAGTGTCTCGCAATTCTTCTGGCCACCGACAGCATCTCTTGCACGCCCCTGTCGTTTTTTTAAAAATTCTGCACCACCAAATTCAAGGTATGTGCAAAACATGGGACGTGCTGGAATTTGCCCATATTTAATGCACACACAATATTGCTGGCGTTGTCCGATGCCACAAATCCACAGGAGAGTCCAATTGGGGTAAGCCATTCCGCAATGATCTTCCTCAGTTGCCGTAAGAGGTTTTCAGCTGTGTGCGTATTCTGGAAAGCGGTGATACAAAGCGTAGCCTGCCTAGGAAAGAGTTGGCGTTTGCGAGATGCTGCTACTGGTGCCGCCGCTGCTGTTCTTGCGGCGGGAGTCCATACATCTACCCAGTGGGCTGTCACAGTCATATAGTCCTGACCCTGCCCTGCTCCACTTGTCCACATGTCCGTGGTTAAGTGGACATTGGGTACAACTGCATTTTTTAGGACACTGGTGAGTCTTTTTCTGACGTCCGTGTACATTCTCGGTATCGCCTGCCTAGAGAAGTGGAACCTAGATGGTATTTGGTAACGGGGGCACACTGCCTCAATAAATTGTCTAGTTCCCTGTGAACTAACGGCGGATACCGGACGCACGTCTAACACCAACATAGTTGTCAAGGCCTCAGTTATCCGCTTTGCAGTAGGATGACTGCTGTGATATTTCATCTTCCTCGCAAAGGACTGTTGAACAGTCAATTGCTTACTGGAAGTAGTACAAGTGGGCTTACGACTTCCCCTCTGGGATGACCATCGACTCCCAGCGGCAACAACAGCAGCGCCAGCAGCAGTAGGCGTTACACGCAAGGATGCATCGGAGGAATCCCAGGCAGGAGAGGACTCGTCAGAATTGCCAGTGACATGGCCTGCAGGACTATTGGCATTCCTGGGGAAGGAGGAAATTGACACTGAGGGAGTTGGTGGGGTGGTTTGCGTGAGCTTGGTTACAAGAGGAAGGGATTTACTGGTCAGTGGACTGCTTCCGCTGTCACCCAAAGTTTTTGAACTTGTCACTGACTTATTATGAATGCGCTGCAGGTGACGTATAAGGGAGGATGTTCCGAGGTGGTTAACGTCCTTACCCCTACTTATTACAGCTTGACAAAGGGAACACACGGCTTGACACCTGTTGTCCGCATTTCTGGTGAAATACCTCCACACCGAAGAGCTGATTTTTTTGGTATTTTCACCTGGCATGTCAACGGCCATATTCCTCCCACAGACAACAGGTGTCTCCCCGGGTGCCTGACTTAAACAAACCACCTCACCATCAGAATCCTCCTGGTCAATTTCCTCCCCAGCGCCAGCAACACCCATATCCTCCTCATCCTGGTGTACTTCAACACTGACATCTTCAATCTGACTATCAGGAACTGGACTGCGGGTGCTCCTTCCAGCACTTGCAGGGGGCGTGCAAATGGTGGAAGGCGCATGCTCTTCACGTCCAGTGTTGGGAAGATCAGGCATCGCAACCGACACAATTGGACTCTCCTTGTGGATTTGGGATTTCGAAGAATGCACAGTTCTTTGCTGTGCTGCTTTTGCCAGCTTGAGTCTTTTCATTTTTCTAGCGAGAGGCTGAGTGCTTCCATCCTCATGTGAAGCTGAACCACTAGCCATGAACATAGGCCAGGGCCTCAGCCGTTCCTTGCCACTCCGTGTGGTAAATGGCATATTGGCAAGTTTACGCTTCTCCTCCGACAATTTTATTTTAGGTTTTGGAGTCCTTTTTTTTCTGATATTTGGTGTTTTGGATTTGACATGCTCTGTACTATGACATTGGGCATCGGCCTTGGCAGACGACGTTGCTGGCATTTCATCGTCTCGGCCATGACTAGTGGCAGCAGCTTCAGCACGAGGTGGAAGTGGATCTTGATCTTTCCCTAATTTTGGAACCTCAACATTTTTGTTCTCCATATTTTAATAGGCACAACTAAAAGGCACCTCAGGTAAACAATGGAGATGGATACTAGTATACAATTATGGACTGCCTGCCGACTGCAGACACAGAGGTAGCCACAGCCGTGAACTACCGTACTGTACTGTGTCTGCAGCTAATATAGACTGGTTGATAAAGAGAAGATGTCTATGTAACTATGTATGTATAAAGAAGACTGAAAAAAATCCACGGTTAGGTGGTATACAATTATGGACGGACTGCCTGCCGAGTGCAGACACAGAGGTAGCCACAGCCGTGAACTACCGTACTGTACTGTGTCTGCAGCTAATATAGACTGGTTGATAAAGAGAAGATGTCTATGTAACTATGTATGTATAAAGAAGAATGAAAAAAAACCACGGTTAGGTGGTATACAATTATGGACGGACTGCCTGCCGAGTGCAGACACAGAGGTAGCCACAGCCGTGAACTACCGTACTGTACTGTGTCTGCAGCTAATATAGACTGGTTGATAAAGAGAAGATGTCTATGTAACTATGTATGTATAAAGAAGAATGAAAAAAATCCACGGTTAGGTGGTATTACAATTATGGACGGACTGCCTGCCGAGTGCAGAGACACAGAGGTAGCCACAGCCGTGAACTACCGTACTGTGTCTGCTGCGACTGGATGATAAATGATATAAAAAATATATATATATCACTACTGCAGCCGGACAGGTATATATTATATATTATATAATGACGGACCTGCTGGACACTGTCTGTCAGCAGAATGAGTTTTATTTTTATAGAATAAAAAAAAAAAAACACACAAGTGAAGTCACACGACGAGTGTTTAACTTTTTCAGGCAATCACAATATAAGTATACTACTAACTATACTGGTGGTCAGTGTGGTCAGGTCACTGGTCAGTCACACTGGCAGTGGCACTCCTGCAGCAAAAGTGTGCACTGTTTAATTTTAATATAATATGTACTCCTGGCTCCTGCTATAACCTATAACTGGCACTGCAGTAGTGCTCCCCAGTCTCCCCCACAATTATAAGCTGTGTGAGCTGAGCAGTCAGACAGATATATAATATATATAGATGATGCAGCACACTGGCCTGAGCCTGAGCAGTGCACACAGATATGGTATGTGACTGACTGAGTCACTGTGTGTATCGCTTTTTTCAGGCAGAGAACGGATATATTAAATAAACTGCACTGTGTGTCTGGTGGTCACTCACTATATAATATATTATGTACTCCTGGCTCCTGCTATAACCTATAACTGGCACTGCAGTAGTGCTCCCCAGTCTCCCCCACAATTATAAGCTGTGTGTGCTGAGCAGTCAGACCGATATATATAATATTATATATAGATAATAGATGATGCAGCACACTGGCCTGAGCCTGAGCAGTGCACACAGATATGGTATGTGACTGACTGAGTATCTGTGTGTATCGCTTTTTTCAGGCAGAGAACGGATATATTAAATAAACTGCACTGTGTGTCTGGTGGTCACTCACTATATAATATATTATGTACTCCTGGCTCCTGCTATAACCTATAACTGGCACTGCAGTAGTGCTCCCCAGTCTCCCCCACAATTATAAGCTGTGTGAGCTGAGCAGTCAGACAGATATATATAATATTATATATAGATAATAGATGATGCAGCACACTGGCCTGAGCCTGAGCAGTGCACACAGATATGGTATGTGACTGACTGAGTCACTGTGTGTATCGCTTTTTTCAGGCAGAGAACGGATATATTAAATAAACTGCACTGTGTGTCTGGTGGTCACTCACTATATAATATATTATGTACTCCTGGCTCCTGCTATAACCTATAACTGGCACTGCAGTAGTGCTCCCCAGTCTCCCCCACAATTATAAGCTGTGTGAGCTGAGCAGTCAGACAGATATATATAATATTATATATAGATAATAGATGATGCAGCACACTGGCCTGAGCCTGAGCAGTGCACACAGATATGGTATGTGACTGAGTCACTGTGTGCTGTGTATCGCTTTTTTCAGGCAGAGAACGGATTATAAAGTAAACTGCACTGTCCTCACTAGTAAACTCTCTCCACTCAGTCTCTACACTTCTACAGTAACAGTACTCCTCCTAGTCAGCTCCAGTAAATCTCTCTCAGTCTCTTATAATCTAAATGGAGAGGACGCCAGCCACGTCCTCTCCCTATCAATCTCAATGCACGTGTGAAAATGGCGGCGACGCGCGGCTCCTTATATAGAATCCGAGTCTCGCGATAGAATCCGAGCCTCGCGAGAATCCGACAGCGTCATGATGACGTTCGGGCGCGCTCGGGTTAACCGAGCAAGGCGGGAAGATCCGAGTCTGCTCGGACCCGTGAAAAAAACCATGAAGTTCTGGCGGGTTCGGATTCAGAGAAACCGAACCCGCTCATCTCTAGTTACAATGTGTTGTTTAAGTGTTCCCTTTATTTTTTTGAGCAGTGTATATATATATATATATATATATATATATATATAATATATATTATTGTAGTGTGCGTATAAATGCATGTGTGTGTGTGTATATATTAGTGATGAGCGGGTTCGGTTACTCGGAATCCGAACCCCCCCAAACTTCACCCATTTTACACAGTTCCGAGGCAGATTCGAATCTTCCCGCCTTGCTCGGTTAACCCGAGCGCGCCCGAACTTCATCATCCCGCTGTCGTATTCTCGCGAGATTCGTATTCTATATAAGGAGCCGCGCGTCGCCGCCATTTTCACTCGTGCATTGGAGATGATAGGGAGAGGACGTGCAGCGTTCTCTCAGTTGTGTTCAGTGTGCTGCAAATATCTGTGCTCAGTGTGCTGCAAATATCTGTGCTCAGTGTGCTTGCAAATATCTGTGCTCAGTGTGCTGAAAATATCTACGTTCTCTGCCTGAAAAATGCTCCATATCTGTGCTCAGTGTGCTGCAAATATCTGTTCTCAGTGTGCTTTATTGTGGGGACTGGGGACCACCAGTATTATATAGTAGGAGGACAGTGCAGAGTTTTGCTGACCAGTGACCACCAGTATTATACGTTCTCTGCCTGAAAAACACTCCATATCTGTGCTGCATTGTAGTATATAGTAGGAGGACAGTGCAGAATTTTGCTGACCAGTGACCACCAGTATTATATCAGTACGGTACAGTAGTCCACTGCTCTACCTACCTCTGTGTGGTCAAGTATACTATCCATCCATACCTGTGGTGCATTTTAGTTGTTGTGCGCAGTATATATAGTAGGAGGACAGTGCAGAATTTTGCTGACCATCAGTATATAATATATAGCAGTACGGTACAGTAGTCCACTGCTCTACCTACCTCTGTGTCGTCAAGTATACTATCCATCCATACCTGTGGTGCATTTTAGTTGTTGTGCGCAGTATATATAGTAGGAGGACAGTGCAGAATTTTGCTGACCACCAGTATATAATATATAGCAGTACGGTACAGTAGTCCACTGCTCTACCTACCTCTGTGTCGTCAAGTATACTATCCATCCATACCTGTGTTGCATTTTAGTTGTTGTGCACAGTATATATAGTAGGAGGACAGTACAGAATTTTGCTGACCACCAGTATATAATATATAGCAGTACGGTACAGTAGTCCACTGCTATTGATATATTACTGGCATATAATTCCACACATTAAAAAATGGAGAACAAAAATGTGGAGGGTAAAATAGGGAAAGATCAAGATCCACTACCACCTCGTGCTGAAGCTGCTGCCACTAGTCATGGCCGAGACGATGAAATGCCATCAACGTCGTCTGCCAAGTCCGATGCCCAATGTCATAGCAGAGAGCATGTAAAATCCAAAAAACAAAAGTTCAGTAAAATGACCCAAAAATCAAAATTAAAAGCGTCTGAGGAGAAGAGTAAACTTGCCAATATGCCATTTACGACACGGAGTGGCAAGGAACGGCTGAGGCCCTGGCCTATGTTCATGGCTAGTGGTTCAGATTCACATGAGGATGGAAGCACTCATCCTCTCGCTAGAAAACTGCAGTGCCACTCCTAGATGGGCCAGGTGTTTGTGTCGGCCACTTGGGTTGCTTAGCTTAGTCACACAGCTACCTCATTGCACCTCTTTTTTTCTTTGCATCATGTGCTGTTTGGGGACTATTTTTTAAATCTTCCATCCTGTCTGACACTGCAGTACCACTCCTAGATGGGCAAGGTGTTTGTGTCGGCCACTTGGGTCGCTTAGCTTAGTCACACAGCGACCTTGGTGCACCTCTTTTTTTCTTTGCATCATGTGCTGTTTGGGGACTATTTTTTGAAGTGCCATCCTGTCTGACACTGCAGTGCCACTCCTAGATGGGCCAGGTGTTTGTGTCGGCCACTTGGGTCGCTTAGCTTAGCCATCCAGCGACCTTGGTGCACCTCTTTTTTTCTTTGCATCATGTGCTGTTTGGGGACTATTTTTTAAATCTGCCATCTTGTCTGACACTGCAGTGCCACTCCTAGATGGGCCAGGTGTTTGTGTCGGCCACTTGGGTCGCTTAGCTTAGTCACACAGCGACCTTGGTGCACCTCTTATTTTCTTTGCATCATGTGCTGTTTGGGGACTATTTTTTGAAGTGCCATCCTGTCTGACACTGCAGTGCCACTCCTAGATGGGCCAGGTGTTTGTGTCGGCCACTTGGGTCGCTTAGCTTTGTCACACAGCTACCTCACTGCACCTCTTTTTTTCTTTGCATCATGTGCTGTTTGGGGACTATTTTTTAAATCTGCCATCCTGTCTGACACTGCAGTGCCACTCCTAGATGGGCCAGGTGTTTGTGTCGGCCACTTGGGTCGCTTAGCTTAGTCACACAGCGACCTTGGTGCACCTCTTTTTTTCTTTGCATCGTGTGCTGTTTGGGGACTATTTTTTAAATCTGCCATCCTGTCTGACACTGCAGGGCCACTCCTAGATGGGCCAGGTGTTTGTGTCGGCCACTTGGGTCGCTTAGCTTTGTCACACAGCTACCTTATTGCACCTCTTTTTTTCTTTGCATCATGTGCTGTTGGGGACTATTTTTTGAAGTGCCATCCTGTCTGACACTGCAGTGCCACTCCTAGATGGGCCAGGTGTTTGTGTCGGCCACTTGAGTCGCTTAGCTTAGCCATCCAGCGACCTCGGTGCACCTCTTTTTTTCTTTGCATCATGTGCTGTTTGGGGACTATTTTTTTAATCTGCCATCCTGTCTGACACTGCAGTGCCACTCCTAGATGGGCCAGGTGTTTGTGTCGGCCACTTGAGTCGCTTAGCTTAGTCACACAGCGACCTTGGTGCACCTCTTTTTTTCTTTGCATCATGTGCTGTTTGGGGACTATTTTTTGAAGTGCCATCCTGTCTGACACTGCAGTGCCACTCCTAGATAGGCCAGGTGTTTGTGTCGGCCACTTGGGTCGCTTAGCTTAGTCACACAGCGACCTTGGTGCACCTCTTTTTTTCTTTGCATAATGTGCTGTTTGGGGACTATTTTTTGAAGTGCCATCCTGTCTGACACTGCAGTGCCACTCCTAGGTGGGCCAGGTGTTTGTGTCGGCCACTTGGGTCGCTTAGCTTTGTCACACAGCTACCTCATTGCACCTCTTTTTTTCTTTGCATCATGTGCTGTTTGGGGACTATTTTTTAAATCTGCCATCCTGTCTGACACTGCAGTGCCACTCCTAGATGGGCCAGGTGTTTGTGTCGGCCACTTGGGTCGCTTAGCTTAGCCATCCAGCGACCTTGGTGCACCTCTTTTTTTCTTTGCATCATGTGCTGTTTGGGGACTATTTTTTAAATCTGCCATCCTGTCTGACACTGCAGTGCCACTCCTAGATGGGCCAGGTGTTTGTGTCGGCCACTTGGGTCGCTTAGCTTAGCCATCCAGCGACCTTGGTGCACCTCTTTTTTTCTTTGCATCATGTGCTGTTTGGGGACTATTTTTTAAATCTGCCATCCTGTCTGACACTGCAGTGCCACTCCTAGATGGGCCAGGTGTTTGTGTCGGCCACTTGGGTCGCTTAGCTTAGTCACACAGCGACCTTGGTGCACCTCTTTTTTTCTTTGCGTTATGTGCTGTTTGGGGACTATTTTTTAAATCTGCCATCCTGTCTGACACTGCAGTGCCACTCCTAGATGGGCCAGGTGTTTGTGTCGGCCACTTGGGTCGCTTAGCTTAGTCACACAGCGACCTTGGTGCACCTCTTTTTTTCTTTGCATAATGTGCTGTTTGGGGACTATTTTTTGAAGTGCCATCCTGTCTGACACTGCAGTGCCACTCCTAGGTGGGCCAGGTGTTTGTGTCGGCCACTTGGGTCGCTTAGCTTAGCCATCCAGCGACCTTGGTGCACCTCTTTTTTTCTGTGCATCATGTGCTGTTTGGGGACTATTTTTTAAATCTGCCATCCTGTCCGACACTGCAGTGCCACTCCTAGATGGGCCAGGTGTTTGTGTCGGCCACTTGGGTCGCTTAGCTTAGCCATCCAGCTACCTTGGTGCACCTCTTTTTTTCTTTGCATCATGTGCTGTTTGGGGACTATTTTTTAAATCTGCCATCCTGTCTGACACTGCAGTGCCACTCCTAGATGGGCCAGGTGTTTGTGTCGGCCACTTGGGTCGCTTAGCTTAGTCACACAGCGACCTTGGTGCACCTCTTTTTTTCTTTGCATTATGTGCTGTTTGGGGACTATTTTTTAAATCTGCCATCCTGTCTGACACTGCAGTGCCACTCCTAGATGGGCCAGGTGTTTGTGTCGGCCACTTGGGTCGCTTAGCTTAGCCATCCAGCGACCTTGGTGCACCTCTTTTTTCTTTGCATCATGTGCTGTTTGGGGACTATTTTTTAAATCTGCCATCCTGTCTGACACTGCAGTGCCACTCCTAGATGGGCCAGGTGTTTGTGTCGGCCACATGGGTCGCTTAGCTTAGCCATCCAGAGACCTTGGTGCACCTCTTTTTTTCTTTGCATCATGTGCTGTTTGGGGACTATTTTTTAAATCTGCCATCCTGTCTGACACTGCAGTGCCACTCCTAGATGGGCCAGGTGTTTGTGTCGGCCACTTGGGTCGCTTAGCTTAGCCATCCAGCGACCTTGGTGCACCTCTTTTTTTCTTTGCATCATGTGCTGTTTGGGGACTATTTTTTAAATCTGCCATCCTGTCTGACACTGCAGTGCCACTCCTAGATGGGCCAGGTGTTTGTGTCGGCCACTTGGGTCGCTTAGCTTAGTCACACAGCGACCTTGGTGCACCTCTTATTTTCTTTGCATCATGTGCTGTTTGGGGACTATTTTTTGAAGTGCCATCCTGTCTGACACTGCAGTGCCACTCCTAGATGGGCCAGGTGTTTGTGTCGGCCACTTGGGTCGCTTAGCTTTGTCACACAGCTACCTCACTGCACCTCTTTTTTTCTTTGCATCATGTGCTGTTTGGGGACTATTTTTTAAATCTGCCATCCTGTCTGACACTGCAGTGCCACTCCTAGATGGGCCAGGTGTTTGTGTCGGCCACTTGGGTCGCTTAGCTTAGTCACACAGCGACCTTGGTGCACCTCTTTTTTTCTTTGCATCGTGTGCTGTTTGGGGACTATTTTTTAAATCTGCCATCCTGTCTGACACTGCAGGGCCACTCCTAGATGGGCCAGGTGTTTGTGTCGGCCACTTGGGTCGCTTAGCTTTGTCACACAGCTACCTTATTGCACCTCTTTTTTTCTTTGCATCATGTGCTGTTGGGGACTATTTTTTGAAGTGCCATCCTGTCTGACACTGCAGTGCCACTCCTAGATGGGCCAGGTGTTTGTGTCGGCCACTTGAGTCGCTTAGCTTAGCCATCCAGCGACCTCGGTGCACCTCTTTTTTTCTTTGCATCATGTGCTGTTTGGGGACTATTTTTTTAATCTGCCATCCTGTCTGACACTGCAGTGCCACTCCTAGATGGGCCAGGTGTTTGTGTCGGCCACTTGAGTCGCTTAGCTTAGTCACACAGCGACCTTGGTGCACCTCTTTTTTTCTTTGCATCATGTGCTGTTTGGGGACTATTTTTTGAAGTGCCATCCTGTCTGACACTGCAGTGCCACTCCTAGATAGGCCAGGTGTTTGTGTCGGCCACTTGGGTCGCTTAGCTTAGTCACACAGCGACCTTGGTGCACCTCTTTTTTTCTTTGCATAATGTGCTGTTTGGGGACTATTTTTTGAAGTGCCATCCTGTCTGACACTGCAGTGCCACTCCTAGGTGGGCCAGGTGTTTGTGTCGGCCACTTGGGTCGCTTAGCTTTGTCACACAGCTACCTCATTGCACCTCTTTTTTTCTTTGCATCATGTGCTGTTTGGGGACTATTTTTTAAATCTGCCATCCTGTCTGACACTGCAGTGCCACTCCTAGATGGGCCAGGTGTTTGTGTCGGCCACTTGGGTCGCTTAGCTTAGCCATCCAGCGACCTTGGTGCACCTCTTTTTTTCTTTGCATCATGTGCTGTTTGGGGACTATTTTTTAAATCTGCCATCCTGTCTGACACTGCAGTGCCACTCCTAGATGGGCCAGGTGTTTGTGTCGGCCACTTGGGTCGCTTAGCTTAGCCATCCAGCGACCTTGGTGCACCTCTTTTTTTCTTTGCATCATGTGCTGTTTGGGGACTATTTTTTAAATCTGCCATCCTGTCTGACACTGCAGTGCCACTCCTAGATGGGCCAGGTGTTTGTGTCGGCCACTTGGGTCGCTTAGCTTAGTCACACAGCGACCTTGGTGCACCTCTTTTTTTCTTTGCGTTATGTGCTGTTTGGGGACTATTTTTTAAATCTGCCATCCTGTCTGACACTGCAGTGCCACTCCTAGATGGGCCAGGTGTTTGTGTCGGCCACTTGGGTCGCTTAGCTTAATCACACAGCGACCTTGGTGCACCTCTTTTTTTCTTTGCATAATGTGCTGTTTGGGGACTATTTTTTGAAGTGCCATCCTGTCTGACACTGCAGTGCCACTCCTAGGTGGGCCAGGTGTTTGTGTCGGCCACTTGGGTCGCTTAGCTTTGTCACACAGCTACCTCATTGCACCTCTTTTTTTCTTTGCATCATGTGCTGTTTGGGGACTATTTTTTAAATCTGCCATCCTGTCTGACACTGCAGTGCCACTCCTAGATGGGCCAGGTGTTTGTGTCGGCCACTTGGGTCGCTTAGCTTAGCCATCCAGCGACCTTGGTGCACCTCTTTTTTTCTTTGCATCATGTGCTGTTTGGGGACTATTTTTTAAATCTGCCATCCTGTCCGACACTGCAGTGCCACTCCTAGATGGGCCAGGTGTTTGTGTCGGCCACTTGGGTCGCTTAGCTTAGCCATCCAGCTACCTTGGTGCACCTCTTTTTTTCTTTGCATCATGTGCTGTTTGGGGACTATTTTTTAAATCTGCCATCCTGTCTGACACTGCAGTGCCACTCCTAGATGGGCCAGGTGTTTGTGTCGGCCACTTGGGTCGCTTAGCTTAGTCACACAGCGACCTTGGTGCACCTCTTTTTTTCTTTGCATTATGTGCTGTTTGGGGACTATTTTTTAAATCTGCCATCCTGTCTGACACTGCAGTGCCACTCCTAGATGGGCCAGGTGTTTGTGTCGGCCACTTGGGTCGCTTAGCTTAGCCATCCAGCGACCTTGGTGCACCTCTTTTTTTCTTTGCATCATGTGCTGTTTGGGGACTATTTTTTAAATCTGCCATCCTGTCTGACACTGCAGTGCCACTCCTAGATGGGCCAGGTGTTTGTGTCGGCCACTTGGGTCGCTTAGCTTAGCCATCCAGCGACCTTGGTGCACCTCTTTTTTTCTTTGCATCATGTGCTGTTTGGGGACTATTTTTTAAATCTGCCATCCTGTCTGACACTGCAGTGCCACTCCTAGATGGGCCAGGTGTTTGTGTCGGCCACTTGGGTCGCTTAGCTTAGTCACACAGCGACCTTGGTGCACCTCTTATTTTTTTCTTTGCATTATGTGCTGTTTGGGGACTATTTTTTAAATCTGCCATCCTGTCTGACACTGCAGTGCCACTCCTAGATGGGCCAGGTGTTTGTGTCGGCCACTTGGGTCGCTTAGCTTAGTCACACAGCGACCTTGGTACACCTCTTTTTTTCTTTGCATAATGTGCTGTTTGGGGACTATTTTTTGAAGTGCCATCCTGTCTGACACTGCAGTGCCACTCCTAGGTGGGCCAGGTGTTTGTGTCGGCCACTTGGGTCGCTTAGCTTTGTCACACAGCTACCTCATTGCACCTCTTTTTTTCTTTGCATCATGTGCTGTTTGGGGACTATTTTTTAAATCTGCCATCCTGTCTGACACTGCAGTGCCACTCCTAGATGGGCCAGGTGTTTGTGTCGGCCACTTGGGTCGCTTAGCTTAGCCATCCAGCGACCTTGGTGCACCTCTTTTTTTCTTTGCATCATGTGCTGTTTGGGGACTATTTTTTAAATCTGCCATCCTGTCTGACACTGCAGTGCCACTCCTAGATGGGCCAGGTGTTTGTGTCGGCCACTTGGGTCGCTTAGCTTAGCCGTCCAGCGACCTTGGTGCACCTCTTTTTTTCTTTGCATCATGTGCTGTTTGGGGACTATTTTTTTAATCTGCCATCCTGTCTGACACTGCAGTGCCACTCCTAGATGGGCCAGGTGTTTGTGTCGGCCACTTGGGTCGCTTAGCTTAGCCATCCAGCGACCTTGGTGCACCTCTTTTTTTCTTTGCATCATGTGCTGTTTGGGGACTATTTTTTAAATCTGCCATCCTGTCTGACACTGCAGTGCCACTCCTAGATGGGCCAGGTGTTTGTGTCGGCCACTTGGGTCGCTTAGCTTAGCCATCCAGCGACCTTGGTGCACCTCTTTTTTTCTTTGCATCATGTGCTGTTTGGGGACTATTTTTTAAATCTGCCATCCTGTCTGACACTGCAGTGCCACTCCTAGATGGGCCAGGTGTTTGTGTCGACCACTTGGGTCGCTTAGCTTAGTCACACAGCGACCTTGGTGCACCTCTTTTTTTCTTTGCATCATGTGCTGTTTGGGGACTATTTTTTGAAGTGACATCCTGTCTGACAATGCAGTGCCACTCCTAGATGGGCCAGGTGTTTGTGTTGGCCACTTGGGTCGCTTAGCTTAGCCATCCAGTGACCTTGGTGCACCTCTTTTTTTCTTTGCATCATGTGCTGTTTGGGGACAATTTTTTAAGTGCCATCCTGTCTGACACTGCAGTGCCACTCCTAGATGGGCCAGGTGTTTGTGCCGGCCACTTGGGTCGTTTAGCTTAGTCATCCAGCGACCTCGGTGCAAATTTTAGGACTAAAAATAATATTGTGAGGTGTCAGGTGTTCAGAATAGACTGGAAATGAGTGGAAATTATGGTTATTGAGGTTAATAATACTACGGGATCAAAATGACCCCCAAATTCTATGATTTAAGCTGTTTTTGAGGGTTTTTTGTAAAAAAACACCCGAATCCAAAACACACCCGAATCCGACAAAAATTTTTCAGGGAGGTTTTGCCAAAACGCGTCCGAATCCAAAACACGGACGCTGAACCGAATCCAAAACCAAAACACAAAACCCGAAAAATGTCCGGTGCACATCACTAATATATATATATATATATATATATATATATAGATAGCGGACCGTGCGGCAAGCAGCGGCACTCAGAGACTGACAAAGCCAAGGTAAAGTGCTAGTGCTTTTAATTCATGGCTGGTGATTCCAACGTTTCGGGGCACGCAAGCCCCTTTTTCAAGGTGAGCCAAATACTTTGTATTTGGCTCACCTTGAAAAAGGGGCTTGCGTGCCCCGAAACTTTGGAATCACCAGCCATGAATTAAAAGCACTAGCACTTTACCTTGGCTTTGTCAGTCTCTGAGTGCCGCTGCTTGAAGCACGGTCCGCTATCTGCATGAACTTTTCCAGAAGGCACCGGAGCAATATACTTCAGCTTTAGGAGAGTGCCGATCCGACATTTTGCTGCTATATATATATATATATATATATATATATATAACAAGCGCAGGTGCGGCACTCGACCCTGATGACAATATTTTCAAATATTGAAACGTTGATTGATTGAATTATACAGTCTCCGCCTGTCATTTTTTCGCTGCTAATTTTGGCTCGAGTGCCGCACCTGCGCTTGTTATATATCCTCTATCTGTGAGGGCACCGGCTCAAGTTTCTTATGCTGTGGGGAGTGCCGGACTTTGGAATTTCTGTATATATATATATATATATATATATATAAAATATAGGTGTATATGCATCTATATATGGATGTGTGTGTGTGTGTGTGTGTGTGTATATATATATATATATATATATATGGTGTGCTGCAGTATGACCCGGCACTCCTCACGCTCCCCAGCGTCTCAGCAACCTGCTCCCGTGCCCTCACCTCGTAGGACCTGGATCCAATAAGCAACAGTAGAAATAAGGGCGGCACTGAGAGTCTTTGCAATAATGGTGAATAAGCCATGTCTTTTATTTCATCAACGTTTCGGGGACGCAGCCCCTTCGTCAGGATAACCACACTGTGTACAATATTGTGCCTAAATACCTTAAAAAGAGAGGAGGTCCGCACCGCCGCATCCAGCCACGCTGCCCGGGTCCCGATCCTGACGTCACTCCGCCCACAGGAAATGACGTGGCTCTGGTCCGTCCGGCTGGCGCACTGGGGCTAGGGAAACAGTAACCATAGCGACAGATTACACAAAGTAACAGCAGCGCTGACCGAAGTAAAGTGCATAGTGCCTAATACAAAAACTAATAGATACTAATCAAACCAGTATGTTAGTGTAAACATGTTACATAGTGTCATATATATATATATATATATATATATATATAAAATGGCATCTGTCTATATAAAATTGGCAAATTCGCCACTGGCGCCCTGTGCTCTTCACAGTGTGACCACAAATCCAGACCCCCATGGGTTAATAAATTTGATTTCCATTGATCATTTTTGTGAGATTTTGTTGACAGCACATTCAACTATGTAAAGAACAAAGTATTTAATAAGAATATTTCATTCATTCAGATCTAGGATGTGTTATTTTAGTGTTCCCTTTATTTTTTTTGAGCAGTATATATATATATATATATATATATATATATATATATACACACACATACCTAAACTTTAAATGCAGCCAGCCTTACTTTTATTGGATAGCAGTCGCTCAGCTATCCTGCGTATAGCGCCGGCGTTTGGCAAGGGGGAGCCGGGAGAGGCAGCCAGGAGCCAGAACAGCCACCCTGTATGAAGCGCCGGCGTATGGCAGTGTGGAGCCAGGACAGGCAGCCGGGAGCCGGGACATCCATTGCTCAGCTGTCCTACGCGCGGCGCCGACCTTTGGCAGTGGGAAGCCTGGAGCCGGGACAGCCGGAGCTCAGGTACACTGCTTCTGGCGCCGGCGTTTAGCAGTGCAGCCGGGAGCCAGGAGTGGGGGGCCCTTTTAAAAAGGGGGGCCTGGGGTACGTACTCCCAGGCCCCCCCCCCCTTAATCCAGCTCTGTCATGGAGGTCAGCATGGTGCCCGTGCATCTGCAGGCTCTCGCCTTCCCAGCTCCACAGTGTGATGTCCGAGCTGGGGCACAGACTCCAGCGGCAATGGGGGCTCCTGTGCACTTTCCGAGCTCTGATCATGACAGGCGTGCACTCTGCCTGCCTCCTCCTGCTGTCACTTACAAGTTAGGTTGTGTGTGTCTATGTTACCTTCAACTATGCCCGGTCACATGGGGGACTGCCTGTCACTCGTCCTCACACAGTCCCTGTCACCAACTGGAGCTCCGCACGCTGATCTCTGACAGAAGCCGCCACTGCCAGAGCTGGCGGTATGTATGCAGTATGGTCTCTCGGGTAGGCTGGGGGTGTGATCCACTCCAGGCTGTCGGCACCCTCCTCACTGTGGCGCCTAACTCAGCCGCGCACCCCACGTAATGGGCGGGCCGGCTCTGACGACAACATCTGACAATGCATCTGCTTTATTAGGATTGGTACAAGGGTGGATATTTTATATTACATTGACCGTCAATAGATGGTGTTAGACACGCCCAAAAAGCAGTGCTAAACACACCCCTCCAACAGTGCACCCCCTAATAAAATGTGCTGCGCACGCCTATGACAGTATACTGTAGCTATTACTTTACTGTAAGCTCTTTGCTGGGACAGGGTCCTACTCCTATCAAAGTCTCACGACAGATTTTTGATAACTGAGAATCATCTCTTATCACTGTAATATATGGTGATTAACAAAAATTATAGTTAACTGGGCCTCACTATCACCAATGACAAACAGGCCCACATAGACTGAAAGTGAAGGAAAGCGAGGATATGAAATGCATGACTCACGGTTCATGCAGGGGGGAATAACACTTTCAACCTCCACCTCTTCAGTGTTTTCCTGTTGTCTTTTGGCCCAGATTTATCAAGCCTTGGAGAGTGATAAATTGCAGGGTGATAAAGCTAGATAAAAAAAGAACACATTAATATGCACAAATAATGCCATGCCCATGAGCCAAACCCTGTTAATTTCAGTTGATTTCCCTCTTTGTTTCAAAAGAAAGTTGGGAGGTATGTGGGCCCCTGGGCACATTGGCCCCTGGGAGGCCCACAGTGCACAATCCACACCATGTTTAAATACCTCTCCGAAGTGTCGCATCGGCGCTGCAGCAGCGGCACAAATCACTGTGAAAATGGTGTGGCGGACATTTTGTCAGAGGTTTGTGCATGTGCTGTACAGAAGTCTCTGGGAACAAGGCCTTGTTCCCGGAGATCCGAGCATGCTCAGTAGACTCTGGCACAATTCCAGAGCCTACTGTACCATAGAGAGGAGGGGGTATGCACAGAGTCTACACACTCCTCTCTGTGGTACAATAGACTCTGGCATTGTTCCTCCTCTCTTAAACCGCCCCTGTGTGCAGCTGTTTTCTGAGCATACGCAATGCCAATTCACACTCTGTCATTTGTGCCAAGCAGTAACTCTGCATAAGATCGCTTGTATTTAGCATTTAGGCAAATTAGACGCATTCTTTGCCCGGCACTGTTCATGGGAAATGGTTTCTTTTTTTTTCATTGTCTTTGTTGTTGGTAAATGGTGTGCACCGTGCCTGTCTCGTATGTATGGGATTACATGGGTGCATCCTCTAGTGTCTGTCACCTAGCGCTAGTATCTCAGGGAGGCGGAGTTATGACTCAGAGCACCTCCATCTTAGTGCTAGCAGAGCATGCAGTGGAAGCGTGTGTGTGAGCTGAGAGAGACTTACAGCGTTCCTCCACGTACCACATGTACCACACCTCCGTAGCTAATACACAGCCGGGCGGTCCATCGCTTCTAATTCACAGCGGGAGTCAGACTGCACGGCCGTGCAGTCCTCCATCCCTTATTACCGGACCCATCCCCACAGTCAAACTGCAGCCACATCAGGACACTGGTAAGTACCGCTACTAATACCTGTGTTACCCTGTATATCAGGGGTGGGGAACCTTTTTTCTACCGAGGGCCATTTGGATATTTATAAAATCCTTCGGGGGCCATACAAAAATTTTCAACTTAAAAAATGACCCTGCCCCCCAGTAGGTCTGCCCCTTAGAGTTACTGTGTGTGCGCGCCGGAGGCGCGCACGCGCCAAAAAAATGGGTGTGGCCAGTTAAAATGGGACGTGATACACATATGCCCCCAATAGTGCGGTGCCAGATCCACAATTGCCCCCACAGTGCCAGGTATACAAATGTCCCTCACAGTGCCAGGTATACAGATGCCCCTCACAGTGTCAGGTATACAGATGCCCCCACAGTGCCAGGTATACAGATGCCCCCACAGTGCCAGGTATACAAATGAACCTCACAGTGCCAGGTATACAAATACCCCCCACAGTGCCAGGTATACAAATGCCCCTCACAGTGCCAGGTATACAAATGCCCCTCACAGTGCCAGGTATACAAATGCCCCCCACAGTGCCAGGTATACAAATACCCCCCACAGTGCCAGGTATACAGATGCCCCCACAGTGCCAGGTATACAGATGCCCCCACAGTGCCAGGTATACAAATGCCCCTCACAGTGTACAAATACCCCCCACAGTGCCAGGTATACAAATTCCCCTCACAGTTCCAGGTATACAAATGCCCCTCACAGTGCCAGGTATACAAATGCCCCCCACAGTGCCAGGTATACAAATACCCCCCACAGTGCCAGGTATACAGCCCCCACAGTGCCAGGTATACAGATTCCCCCACAGTGCCAGGTATACAAATGCCCCCCACAGTGCCAGGTATACAAATACCCCCCACAGTGCCAGGTATACAGCCCCCACAGTGCCAGGTATACAGATTCCCCCACAGTGCCAGGTATACAAATGCCCCCCACAGTGCCAGGTATACAAATACCCCCCACAGTGCCAGGTATACAGCCCCCACAGTGCCAGGTATACAAATACCCCCCACAGTGCCAGGTATACAGCCCCCACAGTGCCAGGTATACAAATGCCCTCCCCTCTCCCCTCCGTTCTGCTTACCGTGGACGCGACGCAGGAGAGCGAGGCTGTCGGGTGAAAGCGGCGGTGTGTAGTACTTCAAATCAGCCGCCGGTTCGAGAGCCAATCAGAGCTCGCGGACCGGCAGCCGCGGCTCCTGATTGGCTGCCGGTCCGCGAGCTCTGATTGGCTCACAGACCGGCGGCTGGTTTGAAGTACTACACGCCGCTGGTCCCATTCTACAGCCGCGCTCTCCTCCGTCTCCCTGCTCTGACAGCTGAGACACGGTGCCGCCCGACTGAGCGGCAGCGTGTCTCACTGACACAACCTGATGGGCCGGACCAAACGGCTTCGGCCCGCGGGCCGGAGGTTCCCCACCCCTGCTGTATATTATATCAGATCAAATTGCCTACTATTGCTGCATACTCAAGTCACCTGTACCAGAATAAACTTGCATAGCTGTTTAACTCATTAGTGTGTGGACTAACGTCACTATACCAAGCAACGCAATACTCTGCCAACATTTGTTGCTAGATGCAGAGAATCATTAACTTAGGGCACACTCAGCTTCAATATGAACCTGAGAGAGCTCCTCCAAATGAATGCAAAACTAAATATAAACTACATTTTAAAATACCTGCACGTTAGTGTTCTCCTGTTTCCTGGACTGTCAGATTTCTACATGCATTCTCCACCTCTGAACATTGCATCCCACTCCCATTCCTAATTTAGCCTTGTCTCTTCGCTAATGAACCAAATGACGTTGTGAGATCCGTGTCCCCTATTTCAGAGGCTCCCCACTAGTCACAAGCACAGACGTGTTTATCGGGCGGAATTAATCAGAAAGGTTAGCATTACAAGCCATTCTAAATCTTGAGTGTATGAAGACCTGCACTTATCTCACTGCTAGGTGCCAGGAACAAGTTGTTCCATATGGACACACTTACACAGCAAATTACCCACTCCTAAATGCACTGAACATTTCATTAAAAATACACACAAAAAAACAAAAAAAAACCCTTTTGTAATGAGGGGAAACCTGCAGGCAGATTTATGCAGAAAGCAGGAGGATTTGGACATTTTTAAACTCGCTTCAGATCTGTACCCAGTTACCCCACACTTGCCCCTGTACTTATCCCTCCGTGTCAGTGATTTTTCTGTGAGGTCTTGTATTCATGCTATGCTACACTTTGCTACTGTCCTGGCAGGTTCCGTTTAAGAGAGGAGGTGGCCCATGTGCCAGAGTGTACTGCCCATGTGCAGGTCTCCGGGAAGATGGCCCCATGTTCCCTGTAACATCTGTACTGTGCATGCACAAATCTCTAGGAAAATGGCTGCAGCAGCGCCAACACGAGACTCCAGAAAGGTATAATTATATGGGTGCAGGGTGTGAATTGTGGGTCCCCCATGGACCCAGGGATATGTGTGCACCGCACACCTTGCATCCATCATAGATACGCCAATGTCTCCCGGAATATCCGGGGACTTCCAAGTCCTCACGGACAATGGAGAGAGTAGGTCATCCTCCCACATACTGCTCAATTCCTAGTGAATTGGAAGGGGGACACGATTCTCAGAGAATTGCATCATCTTGGCCCTGCCCCCTCTTTATCATCTCATGATTTGCAGTGATGTACCGCAGTGGACGAATGATGGGAAGACCTCTGCCTTTCACAGTGCCCACCTGCATCTCCCCTATGTGAGAGAACCTTGCCAGATTGGTGCAGGCTCCTGCAATTCACTGGCTATTTATATGGAACATCCCCTTTATTTACATTTTATTTTTGTATGCAGCGTTCTACATTAAGAGTGGCGCGGTCACTTGCTTTTTGAGCAGCATTCCTCTGCCACTGTCTCTGCACTCAGTGATCACATTCATTTACAAGGCGACAGACCAATAACATGCAGTTCATAAGAACAATAGGACAGTTCTTTATTTGTGACAAATTATCAGGTCTCTGGATTCTCCGGATGCGCAGCAGCCTTCCCAAAGGACCTTGACGGTTTTGTGTCCCGACTGCTAGATGACACCTTCAACGAGGGGTGCTGAGTTACTGCCAGGTTAAAAGCTTATGATGGTGTCAGTAACGGAAGATATGTTATTGTGTTATGAAAGTTCTGCCGCCCGGACATATTAGCCCTGCGATCAATCACAGATGACAGGGCCTCTTTAGCCTGTCACACTCTGTATGTCTTGAAATCTTCAGACGGCCACTAACTGGCAAATTGCTAATTTAATTCCTGCCTAACGTGGTTAGGAGATGCATTAGTTCCAAATGGGGCCAGAGGTCCTTGCTGTCTCTGCGCTGCAATGTCTGCCTATGACGGGAGTGCAGATTTGATGGGCAAAAGGCCCTTTATAATGCCATCACCGTTTTCTCAGCATCACGCAGTTCTTTCTGTATGCAGTGTGCCAGCTCATCTGCTCACGTATTTTCACTCGCTGAATATTACAGACTCATTTGTTGCTTTACGTTAATTATAAAAAAAAAATTGACAGTGATGTATTTAAATTTGTTGCATAAAAATGTATAGTATTTCTTATGTATATTCATCACATATCAGTAATTATTAATTCCATTACTTTTATTGTGTTAAACAGTTAAACATAATATGGGACAGATGCAGGGGTGGCAGCGTATTACTGTAAGTGCAAATTGCCTAAAAAGAAATGGTTGTTAAAATTGCATATTTTGTCACTTATATGCAAAGCTGTACATATTTGCACGAGCTTCACCGCTCCAGGGGAAGCACATTCACCTGTCTTACTACAAGGCATCATCATCAGCATGTATTTACGTATAGCCTGTAGCAAAAGCATAAGATACACCTACTTAAAGGCATCAGTCTGCGAATGTGAAAACTGAGCTGGTGATGGTGGTGGTGGTAGTTGTGGGCGGGTTGCAGAGAGGATCACTCTCATGAGAATTCTGCGTATAGAAGCCCATAGTCTTCTGCTTCTATAGACAACACCATCTAAATTTGAATTTGAGATGTAGCCTTGTGACAGACAGAAGACTCTGTTTTGCAGCAACCTAGAAGAGAAAAGGCCATAAAAGAATTCAATGGGCCTAATTCATCTTTATATGCAAATTCAATTACGATTTTCTAGACTATGGAGCTGCTAATGTTAGCAGATGAAGCTGCCACCAAGAAATGAAAAGTGATGCCCACTGAAGCCATCGCAAACTCATTTGTAATTCCGTACACATTCGCAACCTATGCGCCTAAAATGAGGAACATCAAGGCAATAGGTAGCCCTATTGTTACGCAGGTTTTACGTGATAGTAGAAGCAGGCGCCATGTTTTTGCTTGTACGGGTCGCAGCTGATGGCAGATACACGCCCCCGAAGACGGTCATGACACGCCTGCATTTTTCAATCACTACCCGTTAACACCTCATAATCACTCGTTTCGTGAACATCGGCCCTTGCTTACAAACATGAATTAGGCGCAATATTAATAGCCAAGGATTCCTGAAATGGGTTGAAATAGAAGCCAAGAAAATGAATAGTTGCACTGCAGAGCTGCAACTTCTAACCAGCCTATTTTACACTAACAAATATTAGGAGGCTGACCTGCTGGCTATACTACCCACCATTTATGAGGTGCACCTGAGAGCCTGAGTATGAAGGATAATACCATGTTTTCTCTTACGTCCTAGAGGATGCTGGGGACTCCGTAAGGACCATGGGGTATAGACGGGATCCACAGGAGATATGGGCACTCTAAAGAACTTTTAGTATGGGTGTGCACTGGCTCCTCCCTCTATGCCCCACCTCCAGACCTCAGTTAGATTCTGTGCCCAGAGGAGAATGGGTGCACTACAGGGGAGCTCTACTGAGTTTCTCTGATAAAATAATTTTGTTATGTTTTTTATTTTCAGGGAGCACTGCTGGCAACAGGCTCCCTGCATCGTGGGACTGAGGAGAAAGAAGAAGCAGACCTACTTAAATGATAGGCTCTGCTTCTTAGGCTACTGGACACCATTAGCTCCAGAGGGATCGGAACGCAGGTCTCCCCCTGCCGTTCGTCTCTGAGCCGCGCCGCCGTCCTCCTCGCAGAGCCGGAAGATAGAAGCCGGGTGAGTATAAGAAGAAAGAAGACTTCTAAGGCGTCAGAAGACTTCAGATCTTCCCTGAGGTAAGCGCGCAGCGGTAACGCTGCACGCCATTGCTCCAACATGGACAGGTACTGATGGGTGCAGGCGCAGGGGGGGCGCCCTGGGCAGCAATATATTATATACTTCTGTTTTGGCATGTTATTACACATATGGGTTGCGGAGTCAGTGGATATGTTCATCCCCCGCCATTAATTGTGAATTTTAGCGGGACAGAAGCCCGCCACTAGAGCCCGCCACTAACCAGCGCCAGTTCCTCCACAGTGTGCTGAAGAGAAGCTGGCTCCCCGGACTGTCCCCTGCAGAACGGTGATACAGGGCTGAAAAAGAGGGGGGGGCACATTTTGGTGTAGTGAGTGTATTACACGATTGACATATATATAAAAGCGCTATATCTGGGAATTGTTTCCAGTGTCAGTTGGCGCTGGGGTGTGTGCTGGCATACTCTCTCTCTGTCTCTCCAAAGGGCCTTGTTGGGGAACTGTCCCCTTATAGATATATCCTTGTGTGTGTGTGTGTACGGGCAGGGCCGGCGCTACCACTAGGCAGCTTTAGGCAGCTGCCTATGGGCGTCGGCACTTGAAGGGCGGTGCTGAGTAAAACAACATAAAAAAAATATATATGTAAGGCCACCGCTCTCTGCTCACCACTCCTTCACTGCTGCGTCGTTCACTCCCCCTCCCTTCTGTTACCCGCCCCGATGACCGGGGGCGGCACCTTCACCCAGGGAGGAAAGGACTTCTTCCACTAACGGCAGATCCGTCACCCCTCGCAGCGGGTGGGCGGGTCCCTGGGACGCGCTCCACAGCAGCCCGGCTGGATTGGACTGGATGGAGGGACTGGATGTTTCCGCAGCAATGGGGGAGTGGTTCCCAGTGTTCCCGTGGCTGGTGCGCAGGGGGGTTTGGAGAGGACGTGAGGCCGGGCGCTCGGCTCCTGCGGGGGTAAATGGCATCCTGCTCAGTGTCCCCGTGTCTGGTAGGCAGCCGGGGGAACGTAGGTCCTGATGCTCAGTGCTCGGCTTCGGCGGGGGAGAGTTGCAGCTGGCTGTGTGCTCAGTGTCCCTGTGGCTGGGGGGGGGAGGGAGAGGAGACGCTCATCGCTCTGGTGGGTGTAAGTGGCAGGTGTGCTTATTGTTCCCGTGGTGGTGATGGCGGGTATCTGTGTGCTCTGTGTCCCAGTACTGCTCAATCTGCCATCTACCCTTACCCCCTCCCTACTCCCCAGCACTGCCCATAGTACTAGCTGTCTTTAACCCCCTCTTTTCCCAAGTACTGCCCCAGTTATATACCCCCTACCCCCCAGGCACTTTCCATAGTACTGCCTATCTCCCCTTGCCCCAGCTATCTAATACCCTTCCTACTCCCCCAGTACTGCCTCTCCCAATAAACCTCTTTGCCCCCAATAGTGCCCTAACTACTAGCCACCCTTACCATCTCCCTACCACTCAGTGTTACCTGCCTCTAACCCCCTCCTTGCCCTCCAGTACTGCCCCAGCCGCTATCTACCCTTACCCCCACCCTATCCTCAGCACTGCCCCAACATCTGCATGACCCCCTCCCCCACACACACACAAAAATGCTAAAATATGTTATGGGATCCAGAAATGGTGAAGTGTGACCCCAATTTTCTATAGTGAGGGGTCCCAGGGACCCACAATTTTTTTTGCTCCGTGCGATCACTGATGTTGCTCCCGTCCCTGCTCGGCTGCCGGCAGCTGTGTAGAGCGCTGTACTAGCTCACAGCCATATGCCGCTCACCACCGCCAGCCACTCACTGCTCACCGCTCACCATCTGCCAGCCACCAGCCGCAACAAATGAGTCAGGTAATGTTCCCCTGCTGTCACCCTCTCTTCCTGTCGTTACTGTCCCTGTCCCTACTGTCACTCTCTCTCTCTCCCTGTCATCACTCTCTCTCTCCCTGTCATCACTCTCTCTCTCTGCTGTCACAATTTCGGCTCATTCAGTGTGCTATAAAGTGTTATTTCGTCTCATTCAGTGTGCTACAATGTGAATTTGGGCTCATTCAGTGTGCTATAATGTTATTTCGTCTCATTCAGTGTGCTACAATGTGAATTTGGGCTCATTCAGTGTGCTACAATGTGAATTTCGGCTCATTCAGTGTGCTACAAGGTGAATTTCGGCTCATACAGTGTGCAACAAGGTGAATTTCGGCTCATTCAGTGTGCTATAATGTGTTATTTCGTCTCATTCAGTGTGCTACAATGTGAATTTGGGCTCATTCAGTGTGCTACAATGTGAATTTCGTCTCATTCAGTGTGCTACAAGGTGAATTTCGGCTCATTCAGTGTGCTACAATGTGAATTTCGACTCATTCAGTGTGCTACAATGTGAATTTTGGCTCATTCAGTGTGCTATAATGTGAATTTTGGCTCATTCAGTGTGCTATAATGTGAATTTTTGCTCATTCAGTGTGCTATAATGTGAATTTTTGCTCATTCAGTGTGCTACAATGTGAATTTCGGCTCATTCAGTGTGCTACAATGTGAATTTCAGCTCATTCAATGTGCTACAATGTGAATTTCAACTCATTCAGTGTGCTACAATGTGAATTTCGGCTCATACCGTGTGCTACAATGTGAATTTCGGCTCATTCAGTGTGCTATAATATGAATTTCGGCTTGTACCATGTGTTATAATGTGAATTTCGGCTCGTACTGTGTGCTATAATGTGAATTTCGGCTTGTACCGTGTGCTATAATGTGAAAGGGGCACCAGTACTAGATAGTATAAGGGGTTCTACTCAGTGGCGTAAGTTCGTCACAATTGCCCGGAGGCAAGATAAATATTGGTACCCCCTATTTCCTAATATATGTATGTATGTGTGTGTGCGTATATATATATATATATATATATATATATATGTGTATATATGTGTGTGTGTGTGTGTGTGTGTGTGTGTGTGTGTGTGTGTGTGTGTGTGTGTGTGTGTGTGTATGGAGTGTTCTGAAAAAAAAATTAGATACTGTATTTATACATTTAATTGTCTTTTATTTTAAATCACACATTTCTTAGCAGTCATACCCAGGATTAGAACCCAAGACCTGTTACACTAACAGCAGACACTTTACTGATGGAGTTATTTGCTCCTGTAGAGGAAGCATGAGAATTCTAACTATGTGAAGTTACGTGTAATTGTTAGAGAAGTATCTTCATATAGTTAAAACTCTCATATTTCCTATACAGGAGCAAATAGCCTCATAAGTAAGGTGTCTGCTTCCAATGTAATAGGTTGTGGTTTCTAATCCTGGGTGTGACACTTGTAAAATGTGTATAATAAAGAGGGTGTGATGTGTAAGGTGCAGGGACCAGTGAGGAAGTCGGCCACTGAAAAGACAGCGGCAGCTATCAATTAACTTAATTCAATGGTGTCACAGAATGGGAGGAGAGGTGCCCCCCTTCAGAGCAGGAGCCCGGCGGCAGATGACTCCGTTGTCTCCCAGAGTTCTGCCTCTGGTTCTACTACACTGGATATGCCCCCTTTTGGATGACCACACCCCCTTTTCTGGAGCGGGAGCGCATAATTGCGTCCTTGACTCTTGCATACCCCCACTTAAAAATTTCCACTTCGACCACTATATATATATATATATATATATGCATACATACAAAAGTCCCGGCACTCCTCTTAAGGTAAATACGTGCTGCGGTGCCCTCCCAGGGGAATGAATCCTCTATGCATAAACGTGGAAGAATGGCGGCACTCGGACAGTATATATATATATATATATATATATATATATATATATATATATATATATTATATATATAAATAAAATATAATTATTTTTTTCATCTGGTTTTCTGTGAGGAGGGGGGGGGGGAATTTGCCAAAGATTTGCCTAGGGTGCTGGGAAACCTTGCACCGGCCCTGTGAAGCGGAAGGCTCATCCAAGGAGGAGGTGGAGCAGATGATTGGTATGATATGTGGAATATTTTAAATGCTAATGTGACCTTATTACATAAGAGAATGGACAAAGCTGAGTCCAAGGAAACAGCAGGGAGTCAATCCGCGGATTTGACTGGGTCACAGGGCCCGTCAGGGTCTCAAAAGCGTCCCTTATCACAAATAGTAGACACTGATACCGACACGGATTCTGACTCCAGTGTCGACTATGATGAGGCAAGGTTGCACCCTAAGGTGACCAAAAGTATTCATTATATGATTATGACAATAAAAGATGTTTTGCATATCACAGATGACCCCTCTCTTCCTGACACGAGGGTACACATGTTTAAGGGGAAGATACCTGAAGTAACGTTTCCTCCATCTCATGAACTGAACGAATTATTTGAGGAAGCTTGGGAAACTCCAGACAAAAACTGCAGATTCCCAAGAGGATTCTTATGGCGTATCCTTTCCCAGCAAATGACAGGGTACATTAGGAATCCTCGCCCAGGGTGGACAAGGCATTAACGCGTCTGTCCAAGAAGGTGGAGCTACCGTCTCCAGACACCGCGGCCCTTAAGGATCCTGCGGATCGTAGACAGGAGACTAACTTAAAGTCTATTTATGCACATACGGGGGCTTTACTCAGACCGGCAATAGCATCGGCATGGGTCTGTAGCGCTGTTGCAGCATGGACAGATATCTTGTTGGCTGACATGGATACCCTGGACAAGGATACCATTGTCCTGACTTTAGGTCACATTAAGGATGCAGTCTTGTATATGAGAGACGCTCAAAGAGACGTGGGGCTGCTTGGTTCCAGAGCCAATGCCATGGCAGTTTCGGCAAGACGAGCTCTGTGGACCCGCCAATGGTCGGGTGATGCCGACTCAAAAAAGCATATGGAGGTTTTACCTTACAAGGGTGAAGTTTTGTTTGGGGATGGTCTTGTGGACCTGGTTTCCACAGCTACCGCGGGTAAATCTACATTTTTGCCTTTTGTTCCCCCACAGCAAAAGAAAACCCCACAATATCAGATGCAGTCCTTTCGGTCGCATAAGTCCAGAAGAGGTCGGGGCTCCTCTTTCCTCGCCAGAGGTAAGGGTAGATGTAAGAGAACACCTGCTTCGGCTAGTTCCCAGGAGCAGAAGTCCTCCCCGGCTTCTGCTAAATCCACTGCATGACTCTGGGGCTCCATGGAGGGAGTCCGCACCGGTGGGGGCACGTCTTCGACTCTTCAGCCAGGTCTGGGTCCTATCAGGCGTGGATCCTTGGGCGTTGGAAATTGTATCCCAAGGTTACAAACTGGAGTTCGAAGAGGTGCCCCCTCGCCGATTTCTCAAGTCGGCCTTGCCAACCTCTTCCCCGGAGAGGGGAGTGGTATTAGATGCAATTCAAAAGCTGTGTCAACAGCAAGTGATTGTCAAGGTTCTCCTAGGCCAACAGGGAAAAGGGAACTATTCAACACTGTTTGTGGTCCCGAAGCCGGATGGTTCGGACAGACCAATTTTGAATCTAAAATCCCTAAACCTATACTTGAAAAAGTTCAAATTCAAGATGGAATCACTCCGGACAGTGATATCCAGTCTGGAAGCAGGGGATTTTATGGTGTCGCTCTATCATGTGGATAGAGCAGAGTTGAGGACTCGTCCTCAATTTCTGCTTAAGGTGGTCTCTTCTTTTCATATGAACCAACCTATTGTGGTGCCTGTGGCTACGGGTGACTTGGAGGACTCCAAGTTCCTAGATGTGGTCAGGGCCTTAAAAATTTACGTAGCCAGAACGGCTAGGGTTAGGAAAACAGAGGCTCTGTTTGTCCTGTATGCAGCCAACAAGATTGGCGCGCCTGCTTCTAAACAGACTATTGCTCGCTGGATCTGTGACACGATTCAGCAGGCTCATTCTACGGCTGGATTGCCGGTACCGAATTCGGTAAAGGCCCATTCCACTAGGAAGGTGGGCTCTTCTTGGACAGCTGCCCGTCTCGGCATTACAGTTGTGCCGAGCAGCTACTTGGTCGGGTTCAAACACTTTTGCAAAATTCTACAAGTTTGATACCCTGGCTGATGAGGACCTCGCGTTTGCTCAATCGGTGCTGCAGAGTCATCCGCACTCTCCCGCCCGGTTTGGAGCTTTGGTATAAACCCCATGGTCCTTACGGAGTCCCCAGCATCCTCTTTGACGTAAGAAAATAAGATTTTAAACCTACCGGTAAATCTTTTTCTCCTAGTCCGTAGAGGATACTGGGCGCCCGTCCCAGTGCGGACTAAATCTGCAAGACTTGTATATAGTTGTTGCTTACATAAGGGTTATGTTACAGTTGGAATCGGTCTTTGACTGATACTGTTTTTTCGTTCATACTGTTAACTGGTTGCGTATATTCTAAGTTATATGGTATGATTGGTGTGGGCTGGTATGAATCTTGCCCTTAGATTTACAAAATCCTTTCCTCATATTGTCCATCTCCTCTGGGCACAGTTTTCTCTAACTGAGGTCTGGAGGAGGGGCATAGAGGGGGGAGCCAGTGCACACCCATACTAAAAGTTCTTTAGAGTGCCCATATCTCCTGCAGAGCCCGTCTATACCCCATGGTCCTTACGGAGTCCCCAGCATCCTCTACGGACTAGGAGAAAAAGATTTACCAGTAGGTTTAAAATCTTATTTTTTTTAAATCTAAATCTAACCACCAAAAAGTAATGGCGTAGAGAGGGGGGTAGGTACTAATTACTCAGGCCCGGGCTTGTTGGAGTGGACTAGCGGGGGCCGAGGGACACCCCCTCCCCCACACACACACATTCGTAATTGTCAGTCGGCAGCATCTCTTCCCACCAATGAAAGAATTAGACAAGATCCAACTCACATGTAAAATTAACAAATTTAATAAGCACAATGATGCGAACAAAAAAAATCCACTATATAAATAAATACTGGATTACTTACTTACATCCGTGAATTGTGTCAAAAAGTCCACTAAAGTTCTATAAAAGTACCCTACTGGTAAAGGGGTATGGGTCGTTGGGTCAACCCAACTTAGGTCGACCACTGAAGGTCGACATTGCCCTTAGGTCGATATGCATTAGGTTGACATGGCCGTTAGGTTGACATGTACTAGGTCGACGGGTCAAAAGGTGGACATGAGGTTTTTGATTATTTTTGGTGTTGTTTTCTCTGTAAAGTGACGGGGAACCCAAAATAGTACACCGTGGCCCTCATTCCGAGTTGTTCGCTCGGTAAAAATCTTCGCATCGCAGCGATTTTCCGCTTAATGCGCATGCGCAATGTTCGCACTGCGACTGCGCCAAGTAAATTTGCTATGCACTTAGTAATTTTACTCACGGCTTTTTCATCGTTCTGGCGATCGTAATGTGATTGACAGGAAATGGGTGTTACTGGGCGGAAACAGGCCGTTTTATGGGCGTGTGGGAAAAAACGCTACCGTTTCCGGAAAAAACGCAGGAGTGGCCGGAGAAACGGAGGAGTGTCTGGGCGAACGCTGGGTGTGTTTGTGACGTCAAACCAGGAACGACAAGCACTGAACTGATCGCAGATGCCGAGTAAGTCTGGAGCTACTCAGAAACTGCTACGAGGTGTGTAATCGCAATATTGCGAATACATCGTTCGCAATTTTAAGATGCTAAGATTCACTCCCAGTAGGCGGCGGCTTAGCATGAGCAAATCTGCTAAAATCCGCTTGCGAGCGAACAACTCGGAATGACCTCCCGTGTCCCCTCGCATGGCTCGCTTCGCTCACCCTGCTTTGGGCAAGATTACCGTTCCAATCGTAGTCCACGTGGACAGTTAAGTATGCAAAAATCCAAACAAATGAAAAAAAAAGTGAAAAACTCATGTCGACCTTTTGACTTGTTGACCTAGTACATGTCGACCTAATGCATGTCGACCTAAGGGCAATGTCGACCTTCAGTGGTGGACCTAATGAGTGTCGACCTAAGTTGGGTGACCTAACGACCGTATCCCCTGGTAGAGATGTATTAGTCAGTGTGTGTTTCTTAAAGTACCAGCGGATCTGCTGGTGGCAATATGAATCCCTAGTGGTGGAGAGATCAGGATTTTCCTGGTCATACTGTATATTCAGTCAGTTAAAATCGTAGTTTAAATAGGTTAAAACTATAATGTCCCCGGTGTATGTGTATAAATTATGTATATACACTGCTCAAAAAAATAAAGGGAACACTAAAATAACACATCCTAGATCAGAATGAATGAAATATTCTTTTCTCTGACGTCCTAGTGGATGCTGGGTACTCCGTAAGAACCATGGGGAATAGACGGGCTCCGCAGGAGACTGGGCACTCTTAAAAGAAAGATTAGGTACTATATCTGGTGTGCACTGGCTCCTCCCTCTATGCCCCTCCTCCAGACCTCAGTTAGAATCTGTGCCCGGCCAGAGCTGGATGCACCTAGTGGGCTCTCCTGAGTTCACTAGAAAAGAAAGTATTTGTTAGGTTTTTTATTTTCAGTGAGATCTGCTGGCAACAGACTCACTGCTACGAGGGACTGAGGGGAGAGAAGCAAACCTACCTGCTTGCAGCTAGCTTGTGCTTCTAAGGCTACTGGACACCATTAGCTCCAGAGGGATCGAACACAGGGCCCAACCTCGATCGTCCGTTCCCGGAGCCGCGCCGCCGTCCCCCTTGCAGAGCCAGAAGACGGAAGATAAAGATGAAGGGGGTCATTCCGAGTTGTTCGCTCATTATTTTTTTCTCGCAACGGAGCGATTAGTCGCTAATGCGCATGCGCAATGTCCGCAGTGCGACTGCGCCAAGTAAATTTGCTATGCAGTTAGGTATTTTACTCACGGCATTACAAGGTTTTTTCTTCGTTCTGGTGATCGTAATGTGATTGACAGGAAGTGGGTGTTTCTGGGCGGAAACAGGCCGTTTTATGGGTGTGTGTGAAAAAACGCTACCGTTTCTGGGAAAAACGCGGGAGTGGCTGGAGAAACGGAGGAGTGTCTGGGCGAACGCTGGGTGTGTTTGTGACATCAAACCAGGAACGAAACTGACTGAACTGATCGCAGATGCCGAGTAAGTCTGGAGCTACTCAGAAACTGCTAAGAAGTGTCTATTCGCAATTCTGCTAATCTTTCGTTCGCAATTTTACTATGCTAAGATTCACTCCCAGTAGGCGGCGGCTTAGCGTGTGCAAAGCTGCTAAAAGCAGCTTGCGAGCGAACAACTCGGAATGACCCCCGAAAAACGTTGGCTGAAGACTCCTGTCATCATTAAGGTAGCGCACAGCACTGCAGCTGTGCGCCATTGCTCCCATAGCACACCACACACTCCGGTCACTGTTGGGTGCAGGGCGCTGGGGGGGGCACCCTGGGCAGCAATTAGTTTACCTTTTGGCATAAATTAGCACATAATACAGTGTATAACACTGTATATGTGCAAAAAACCCCGCCATTAACATTATAAAAAGCGGGAGAAGCCCGCCGCTGAGGGGGCGGGGCTATCTTCCTCAGCACAGCCAGCGCCATTTTCTCTTCACAGCTCCGCTGGAAGGACGCTCCCCAGGCTCTCCCCTGCAGTATCCAGTACGACAAGGGTAAAAAAGAGAGGGGGGGCACATAAATTTAGGCGCAATTTGTGTATTAGCAGCTATTGGGAAAAATCACGGTATAGTGGGAATCCCTGTGTTATATAGCGCTGTGGTGTGTGCTGGCATACTCTCTCTCTGTCTCCCCAAAGGACTTTGTGGGGTCCTGTCCTCAGTCAGAGCATTCCCTGTGTGTGTGCGGTGTGTTGGTACGGCTGTGTCGACATGTTTGATGAGGAGGGCTACGTGGAGGCGGAGCAGGAGCCGATAAGTGTGATGTCGCCCCCTACGGGCCGACACCAGAGTGGATGGATATGTGGAAGGTATTAACCGACAGTGTCAACTCTTTACATAAAAGGTTCGATGACGTAACAGCCTTGGGACAGCCCGCGCCTGCCCAGGCGTCTCAGAGACCATCAGGGGCTCAAAAACGCCCGCTAGCTCAGATGGCAGACACAGATGTCGACACGGAGTCTGACTCCAGTGTAGACGAGGATGAGACAAATGTACAGTCCACAAGGGCCATCCGATGCATGATTACGGCAATGAAAAATGTGTTGCACATTTCTGACATTAACCCAGTTACCACTAAAAAGGGTATTATGTTTGGGGAGAAAAAGCAGCCAGTGACTTTTCCCCCATCTGATGAATTAAATGAATTGTGTGAGGAAGCGTGGTGTTCCCCTGATAGAAAACTAGTGGTTTCTAAGAGGTTACTGATGGCGTACCCTTTCCCGCCAACGGATAGGTTACGCTGGGAGACATCCCCTAGGGTGGACAAGGCGCTCACACGATTATCTAAAAGGGTGGCACTGCCGTCTCAGGATACGGCCGCCCTAAAGGAGCCTGCAGATAGGAAGCAGGAGGCTATCCTGAAGTCTGTTTATACACACTCAGGTACTATACTGAGACCTGCTATTGCCTCAGCATGGATGTGTAGTGCTGCAGCAGCATGGTCTGATACCCTGTCAGACAACATTGATACCCTCGACAGGGATGCTATATTGCTAACCATAGAGCATATAAAGGACGTCGTCTTGTATATGAGGGATGCACAGAGGGACATTTGCCGGCTGGCATCTAGAATTAATGCAATGTCCATTTCTGCCAGGAGAGTATTATGGACTCGGCAGTGGACAGGTGATGCTGATTCTAAAAGGCACATGGAGGTTTTGCCTTATAAGGGTGAGGAATTGTTTGGGGACGGTCTCTCGGACCTCGTATCCACAGCAACAGCTAGGAAGTCGACTTTTTTACCTCAGGTTCCCTCACAGCCTAAGAAAGCACCGTATTATCAAGTACAGTCCTTTCGGCCTCAGAAAGGCAAGCGAGTCAGAGGCGCATCCTTTCTGCCCAGAGGCAGGGGTAGACGAAAAAAGCTGCACCAGACAGCCAGTTCCCAGGAACAAAAATCCTCCCCTGCTTCCACTAAGTCCACCGCATGACGCTGGGGCTCCACAGGTGCGGTGGGGGCGCGTCTCCGGAACTTCAGCGACCATGGGTTCGCTCACAGGTGGATCTCTGGGTTCTACAAGTGGTATCTCAGGGATACAACTGGAGTTCGAGGCGACTCCCCCTCGCCGTTACCTCAAATCAGCATTGCCAGCGGCTCCCAGGGAAAGAGAGGTAGTGCTGGCGGCTATTCACAAGCTGTACCTTCAGCAGGTGATTATCAAGGTTCCCCTCCTTCAACAGGGACGGGGTTACTATTCCACAATGTTTGTGGTACCGAAACCGGATGGTTCGGTGAGACCCATTCTAAATTTAAAATCCTTGAACACTTATGTAAGGAAGTTCAAGTTCAAAATGGAATCGCTCAGGGCGGTTATTGCAAGCCTGGAAGAGGGGGATTTTATGGTGTCGCTGGACATCAAGGACGCTTATCTGCATGTCCCCATTTACCCACCTCACCAGGAGTACCTCAGGTTTGTGGTACAGGACTGTCATTACCAATTCCAGACGTTGCCGTTTGGTCTGTCCACGGCACCGAGGGTATTTACCAAGGTAATGGCCGAAATGATGATACTCCTACCGGAAGAAGGGAGTTATAATTATCCCGTACTTGGACGATCTCCTTATAAAGGCGAGGTCCAGAGAGCAGTTGTTAGTCAGCGTAGCACTTTCTCGGGAAGTGTTGCAACAGCACGGCTGGATTCTGAATATCCCAAAGTCGCAGCTGATTCCTGCGACGCGTCTGCTCTTCCTGGGCATGATTCTGGACACAGAACAGAAGAAGGTGTTTCTCCCGGTGGAGAAGGCCCAGGAATGGTCATCGCTGGTCAGGGACCTCCTGAAACCAAAACAGGTGTCGGTGCATCACTGCACGCGAGTCCTGGGAAAGATGGTGGCTTCTTACGAAGCAATTCCCTTCGGCAGGTTCCATGCAAGGATCTTTCAGTGGGATCTGTTAGACAAATGGTCCGGATCGCATCTTCAGATGCATCGGTTGATCACCCTGTCCCCAAGGGCCAGGGTGTCTCTGCTGTGGTGGCTGCAGAGTGCTCATCTTCTCGAGGGCCGCAGATTCGGCATACAGGACTGGATCCTGGTGACCACGGACGCAAGCCTCCGAGGATGGGGGGCAGTCACTCAGGGAAGGAACTTCCAGGGACAGTGGTCAAGTCAGGAGACTTCACTACACATAAATATACTGGAACTAAGGGCCATTTACAACGCCCTGAGTCAAGCAGAGCCCCTGCTTCAACACCAACCAGTGCTGATTCAATCAGACAACATCACGGCGGTCGCCCATGTAAACCGCCACGGCGGCACAAGAAGCAGGATGGCGATGGCAGAAGCCACAAGGATTCTCCGATGGGCGGAAAATCACGTGCTAGCACTGTCAGCAGTGTTCATTCCGGGAGTGGACAACTGGGAAGCAGACTTCCTCAGCAGGCACGACCTCCACCCGGGAGAGTGGGGACTTCATCCAGAAGTCTTCACGCAGATTGTAAACCGCTGGGAACGGCCACAGGTGGACATGATGGCGTCCCGCCTAAACAAAAAGCTAAAAAAATATTGCGCCAGGTCAAGAGACCCTCAGGCGATAGCTGTAGACGCACTAGTGACACCGTGGGTGTACCAGTCGGTTTATGTGTTCCCTCCTCTTCCTCTCATACCCAAGGTACTGAGGATAGTAAGAAAGAGAGGAGTAAGAACTATACTCATCGTTCCGGATTGGCCAAGAAGAACTTGGTACCCAGAACTACACGAAATGAGAATTCCAGCTGGGTCGATTCCTGCACTTCCTACAGTCAGGAGTGACTATGGGCCTAAAATTAGGATCCATAAAGGTCCAGATTTCGGCCCTATCTATTTTCTTTCAAAAAGAACTGGCTTCACTACCTGAAGTTCAGACGTTTGTTAAGGGAGTGCTGCATATTCAGCCCCCTTTTGTGCCTCCAGTGGCACCTTGGGATCTTAACGTTGTGTTGGATTTCCTGAAATCCCACTGGTTTGAGCCACTTAAGACCGTGGAACTAAAATATCTCACGTGGAAAGTGGTCATGCTATTGGCCTTAGCTTCGGCTAGGCGTGTGTCAGAATTGGCGGCTTTGTCGTGTAAAAGCCCTTATCTGATCTTCCATATGGACAGGGCAGAATTGAGGACTCGTCCCCAATTTCTCCCTAAGGTGGTATCAGCGTTTCATTTGAACCAACCTATTGTGGTGCCTGCGGCTACTCGGGACTTGGAGGACTCCAAGTTACTAGATGTAGTCAGGGCTTTGAAAATCTATGTAGCCAGGACGGCTGGAGTCAGGAAGACTGACTCGCTGTTTATCCTGCATGCGCCCAACAAGCTGGGTGCTCCTGCTTCAAAGCAAACTATTGCGCGCTGGATCTGTAACACGATTCAGCAAGCTCATTCTGCTGCAGGATTGCCGCATCCTAAATCAGTAAAAGCCCATTCCACGAGGAAGGTGGGCTCTTCTTGGGCGGCTGCCCGAGGGGTCTCGGCTTTACAACTTTGCCGAGCTGCTACTTGGTCGGGTTCAAACACATTTGCTAAATTCTACAAGTTTGATAGCCTGGCTGAGGAGGACCTTGCCTTTGCTCATTCGGTGCTGCAGAGTCGTCCGCACTCTCCCGCCCGTTTGGGAGCTTTGGTATAATCCCCATGGTCCTTACGGAGTACCCAGCATCCACTAGGACGTCATAGAAAATAAGAATTAACTCACCGGTAATTCTATTTCTCGCAGTCCGTAGTGGATGCTGGGAGCCCGTCCCAAAGTGCGGACTCTCTGCAATACATGTATATAGTTATTGCTTACCTAAAGGGTTATTGTTTTGAGCCATCTGTTGACTGAGGCTCAGTTGTTGTTCATACTGTTAACTGGGTATGGTTATCACAAGTTGTACAGTGTGATTGGTGTGGCTGGTATGAGTCTTACCCTGGATTCCAAATCCTTTCCTAGTAATGTCAGCTCTTCCGGGCACAGTTTCCTTAACTGAGGTCTGGAGGAGGGGCATAGAGGGAGGAGCCAGTGCACACCAGATATAGTACCTAATCTTTCTTTTAAGAGTGCCCAGTCTCCTGCGGAGCCCGTCTATTCCCCATGGTCCTTACGGAGTACCCAGCATCCACTACGGACTACAAGAAATAGAATTACCGGTGAGTAAATTCTTATTATTAAATACTTTGTTCTTTACATAGTTGAATGTGCTGACAACAAAATCACACAAAAATGATCAATGGAAATCAAATTTATTAACCCATGGAGGTCTGGATTTGGAGTCACCCTCAAAATTAAAGTGGAAAAACACACTACAGGCTGATCCAACTTTGATGTAATGTCCTTAAAACAAGTCAAAATGAGGCTCAGTAGTGTCTGTGGCCTCCTCGTGCCTGTATGACCTCCCTACAATGCCTGGGCATGCTCCTGATGAGGTGGCGGATGGTCTCCTGAGGGATCTCCTCCCAGACCTGGACTAAAGCATCCGCCAACTCCTGGACAGTCTGTGGTGCAACGTGGCATTGGTGGATGGAGCAAGACATGATGTCCCAGATGTGCTCAATTGGATTCAGGTCTGTGGAACGGGTGGGCCAGTCCATAGCATCAATGCCTTCGTCTTGCTGGAACTGCTGACACACTCCAGCCACATGAGGTCTAGCATTGTCTTGCATTAGGAGGAACCCAGGGCCAACCGCACCAGCATATGGTCTCACAAGGGGTCTGAGGATCTCAGCAGAACGTTCTCCTTGGCGTCTCCAGACTCTGTCACGTCTGTCACATGTGCCCAGTAATGCAGACCTTTTCTGACAACATGCTGCTCACTGCCCCTGGTCTCCTAGGCAACGGCTTAGCAAGAGCGAGCTGCTGCAGCGGCGTCCCACCGCCACGAGCGGACCCCCTCAACGCCATTACTGCTGCCTGTACCCTTGAACCCAGCGCCGCAGCCCTCCACCGCTGCTGCCCGGCCGCCCGTGAAGCCCGCCCCGCGGCCCCAGCGTTCCGGTAAGACCCCGGACGCTGACAATATAGATATACACACACACACACACACACACACACACACACACACACACACACGCATATATGTCTATATTATACTATACTGTATATATTATATATATATATATATACTGCTCAAAAAAATAAAGGGAACACTAAAATAACACATCTTAGATCTGAATGAATGAAATATTCTTATTAAATACTTTGTTCTTTACATAGTTGAATGTGCTGACAGCAAAATCACACAAAAATGATCAATGCAAATCAAATTTATTAACCCATGGAGGTCTGGATTTGTAGTCACACTCAAAATGAAAGTGGAAAAACACACTACAGGCTGATCCAACTTTGATGTAATGTCCTTAAAACAAGTCAAAATGAGGCTCAGTAGTGTGTGTGGCCTCCACGTGCCTGTATGACCTCCCTACAACGCCTGGGCATGCTCCTGATGAGGTGGCGGATGGTCTCCTGAGGGATCTCCTCCCAGACTTGGACTAAAGCATTCGCCAACTCCTGGACAGTCTGTGGTGTAACGTGGTGTTGGTGGATGGAGCGAGACATGATGTCCCAGATGTGCTCAATTGGATTCAGGTCTGGGGAACGGGCGTGGCAGTACATAGCATCAATGCCTTCGTCTTGCAGGAACTGCTGACACACTCCAGCCACATGAGGTCTAGCATTGTCTTGCATTAGGAGGAACCCAGGGCCAACCGCACCAGCATATGGTCTCACAAGGGGTCTAAGGATCTCATCTAGGTACCTAATGGCAGTCAGGCTACCTCTGGCGAGCACATGGAGGGCCAAACCGGTCATGCTGGAGGATGTTGCAGGCAGCAGAACGTTCTCCTTGGCGTCTCCAGACTCTGTCACGTCTGTCACATGTGCTCAGTGAGAACCTGCTTTCATCTGTGAAGAGCACAGGGCGCCAGTGGCGAATTTGCCAATCTTGGTGTTCTCTGGCAAATGCCAAACGTCCTGCACGGTGTTGGGCTGTAAGCCCAACCCCCACCTGTGGGTGTCGGGCTCTCATACCACCCTCATGGAGTCTGTTTCTGATCGTTTGAGTAGACACATGCACATTTGTGGCTTGCTGGAGGTCATTTTGCAGGGCTCTGGCAGTGCTCCTCCTGTTCCTTCTTGCACAAAGGCGGAGGCAGCGGTCCTGCTGCTGGGTTGTTGCCCTCCTACGGCCTCCTCCACATCTCCTGATGTACTGGCCTGTCTCCTGGTAGCGCCTCCATGCTCTGGACAATACGCTGACAGACACAGCAAACCTTCTTGCCACAGCTCGCATTGATGTGCCATCCTGGATGAGCTGCACTACCTGAGCCACTTGTGCGGGTTGTAGGGAGGTCATACAGGCACGTGGAGGCCACACACACTACTGAGCCTCATTTTGACTTGTTTTAAGGACATTACATCAAAGTTGGATCAGCCTGTAGTGTGTTTTTCCACTTTAATTTTGAGCGTGACTCCAAATCCAGACCTCCATGGGTTAATGAATTTGATTTCCATTGATAATTTTTGTGTGATTTTGTTGTCAGCACATTCAACTATGTAAAGAACAAAGTATTTAATAAGAATATTTCATTCATTCAGATCTAGGATGTGTTATTTTAGTGTTCCCTTTATTTTTTTGAGCAGTATATATATATATATATATATATATATATATATATATATTATATATACCCGCAAGTCTGCGGTTTATGCTGTAAATCTCTGTATATAGGAATGCATTGTGTGCACACACACACACACACACACACACACACACACACACACACACACACACACACACACACACACACACACACACACGTACAGAAAAGGTGAGGGTGGGTTATGTGCATGCAAGGGAGATCCACAAAAGTCATTGATCCCTGCAACCCGATGGTATATTGGAGGCACACCTCCATATCTAGAGTGATTGTACCTGGGAGATGCTCTGTAATTTCCTCAATCTGCAAGCAAAAATGATGGACGCATTGAGCAAAACCCCTGCAGTCCTATCATTCCAGAATATTCCAGTGACCACCATACAATCCCAAGGGCATCCCACTGAATGCCATACAGTACACAGAGATTCCCAGTAACCACCATACAGTACACAGAGCATCCCACTAACTGCCAGATGACAACATACAGTATGTGCAGCGTCCACATAAATTGCATGACCTTTCAATAAATTCCTACTTTTTATTTAATTTCAATCATAAATAATAATAATAATAATAATAATAATAATAATAATAACAAACATTTCAAGAGAGATACTTATGTTTTATGTCTTGAAAGTGTGTTTGGTCAGTTTACCATACTTAGTTGCTTAAACAAAAAGAATAATAATTGGAATACATAACGTTTTCATAGTCAAAGAAATACAGGAGGCAAATAAATACTTCATGTTCCAATTTACTCTGCCCTGTAAGATTTTATAGAAGTGGCCCGACATGGGCATCACAAGAGGTATAACATACCATGTAGCCATGGCAGCATCACTGGGTGGCAGAGTTGCTGTACTGCAGAGATGGAATAAGAGAATGAATGGGGACAATGCAGTGTACTGAGTGTGGTGGGCTGCCTGTCATGTGGGGGGTGAGGCCACATGACAATACACAAAACAGGCCCCACAGACGTCAGCCTACCAGGAATCTTCCTGGTGAGCCCTATGGCCAATCCGCCCCTGCCGGGAACTTCTAGGGTTAAGTTGCACGGTGGGAAAGGTTAAGATTAGGCACCACTGGGGAGGTTAGGGTTAGGCTGTGGGTGGGAGGGCTAGGGTTAATCTGCAGGTAGGGAGGGCTAGCATCAGGATGCCAGTGTCCCACTCTCATTCTCTGGGCCCATGGCAATGGCACCCCTTGCACCCACTTTAGTTATGCCCCTGCCCTGGATATATAAGTATTGTTTCTCCAAACAGCATTTTTTGATATGGTTTGATGTTGCACACCATGCAATTTTTGCAAATAAAAACCATAGATCACGATGTTTGTTTTGTTTTTAAATGGCAGATATCACAAAGCTGGTTTTACGACCTAGTATCCAAATCTGAGTGTATGTACAGAAAATGCGCTAGAACATGGGTAGAAAAGCATTTCTAGGGTAAATTTAAATTTATTGGTCAAGCTTTTTCTGACAATATTCTCCAGATCATAATCAGGTAGAAGCACTATAGGGACATTCGGGAATCTTTCTGCAATTTTCTGTCCATAAATTGAAGAATCGGACGGCTCCTTCAGCAACGTTACCATCAAAATAGATTATCTTTGATTGTTAAGAGTTTCTGTTTCCCCGGGAAGCAGTTTCTGTGACAGTTGGCTGAATTTCAGCATTACGTTTATTACCACTGACACGAGCTGTTGTGAACGCATTGCATTTTTTCTTACATAAGTACAGTATTTCATTATCTTGCTGTATGACTGACTGAAGAGTTTGCGCAAGCATTTTTTGGCGATGACTAAGTATTGATTTCTTTTAAGATAAATAATACATGACCTGTTTCTGTGTGCACCATTTTAACAAATACACTGGTTGATACACAAAAAAATTATCTGTGTGTTTCTAAGCCTATATAAAGGAGATAATGGCCCTAATTCAGACCTGTTCGCTCGCTAGGGTTTTTTTTTTGCAGTCCTACATTCGCATAGTCACCGCCCATAGGGGAGTGTTTTTTCGCTTTGCAAGTGTGCAAACGCGTGTGTAGTAGAGCTGTACAAACAGATTTTGTGCAGTCTCTGAGTAGCTCAGGACTTACTCAGCCGCTGCGATCACTTCAGCCTGTCCGGGACCGGAATTGACGTCAGGAACCCGCCCTGTAAACATATGGACACGCCTGCTTTTTTCCAACCACTCCCAGAAAACAGTCAGTTGCCACCCATAAACACCTCCTTCCTGTCATACTCCTTGCGATCGCCCGTGCGAATGGCTTCTTCGCACAAACCCATCGCTGAGCGGCGATCCGCTGTGTACCTGTGCGACCTGATCGCAGCGCTGCAAAAAAAGCTAGCAAGCGATCAGGTCTGAATTACCCCAATGACACTAACGTAATAATAAGTACACAAAACAGTTGTGTATTGCGGTAATTTGTGTGTTGTAGTTAGGGTGTAAAATCATACATGCCGACATCCTGGCTGCTCTCTCCGGGAGAGAGCAGCCAGGTCGGCTCAGCAGGGGGGCGGGGCGGGGTTATGACACGGACAGGGGGTGGGGCGGAGGCAAAACCGGGGCGGGCGGAGGCGGAACAGGGGAGGGGTTATCGCGGCACTTCATTTAAGCCACGCCCCCTGCTATGTAATGCCGCGATTACCGGCATTATACAGCAGGGGGCGTTGCTACGATGACGCGATTCAGCAAGAATCGCGTCATTGACTGCCCGGACCGCCCACTTTACTCACTAAGTGGGCGGCCGGGCAGGGGGGCCCCTAAAAAATCGGGAGACTTGCCTGCTCTTCCGGGGGGGCGGGAGGGTCACCTGATTTTCGGGAGCCTCCCGCCCATTCCGGGAGAGTAGGCAAGTATGTGTAAAATGTGTTAAATGTTAAAAATAAAATGATAAATATGGTTTACATTTCAAGTGAGAGAATTGGGACAGGAAGCGTGACTAAATCCTGTTTAGGGTGTGGTCATGTCACAGAGGGACTTGCCTTGTGCTTTTTAGCAGAATTTGCAATCCTTTGTCTCGCATGCTGGGGGCCGCCCATCGCAGGGCGAGGCCGCCCAGCATGCTAACCACCACCCCCTGCGACCGCGCACTAATTGCACTCACGCCGCAATTAGTGCACGGTCGCAGAAAGCAACAAAGCCTCCCAGCGCAGCCTGGCTGCGACAACAGGAGGGCAGCCGCCATCTTTTTGATCGGAACAGCTGCGTGCACCCACGCCATGCCCCCCATTCATTAGCCGCCGCCCCCACAACGCTCCGTCTCCGCCTTGGAGTGTTGCCGTCCCTACTCCTCAAAAAAAAGCAAAACAAGGTGATTTGCAATTGACTTTCACACTGATAAATCAAAATAAGACACTAATTGAGTTTCAGTGAATGAAGTACATAGAAATTTGGAGGGTTATTAATACATCTATATGTGAGGGTAACATTTCTGCCTCAGTGCGGTAGCTGGAGCCCCCAGTTTGAACGATGGTTTTTGTATTGCCTTTAAAACAATTGCTGCTTTAAATCTCCCTGCAAAAAAAGCAGAACCACCATTTAGTAGATAAAGCCCTAAGTGATAAAAAAAAATACTTCTCTTTTAAATAGGAAGAAAAAATCCATTTAAGTCAGTGGTTCTTTATATTAATGCGCTTCTGTTTGTTTTATGCATATTTTGCTGCCTGTACAGTTTCATCAATAACCCCTGCCATGTCATGTATATTTCTGCTATTACATTAAAGTACTTTGGAGTCTGAGTTCTTAGCCTGCAGTTCTCATAGCTACAAATTGACAGATTGTTATTACAACACAAACACACTGAAAGTAATAGTACCAACAAAAGTTTTATTCAATGATTTTTAAATGGAAAATATATCCTTTTTCTAAGAATTTACTACCCCCTCTTTTTGGTTTACTTGGCGAAATATGCCATCTGTAAATATTGAGCTACTGCATACTGTATATCGAATATTAGGCCCAAGGCCATAAGGAGGGTGGTACAGCCAATGCCGTCACACAGGGCAGAGTGCCCTGGTTGCAGCACCGTCGCTGTCCCTCTGCCCACCCACTCCAGCGGGTGTAGCTTTATAATGTGCTCAGTGTGGGGCTGATTGGGCCTGATTTAGAGGTGGCCAATGTTTTGCCTTACTGCGCAATAGCATATGCAATTGTGTACAATCGCTATGATATGAACAGACTACTGCAAAGCATTTGCGAATCTGGGTGGAGACCGGGGCGGCACGTGACCAAAAGTGAATGCAAAAAACAGTCTGTGTTGCGGGCCTGTTCAGGGCCTGTTCTAGACCTTGTGGCGCCCAGGGCGAAGGTTTCCTTTGCGCCCCCCCGACACTCAAAACAGGGCTCGTGCGCAGCAAAAATGGGCGTGGCTTCATAGGAAAGGGGTGTGGACACAGAATATTACCGATTCACATTACACTGCGCAGCAGTGTCCGTCAGTCACATTACACCACCAGGTGTGCCCCCAGTAGTTATGCCCCCTGTAGAGGTTACGGTTATTAGGTTGACACAACTTAGGTCGAAACTCATTAGGTCAACCACTGAAGGTCGACCATGACATTAGGTCGACATGCATTAGGTCGACATGTTCTAGGTCGACAGCTCAAAAGGTCGACATGAGTTTTTCAAAAACTTTTAATTTTTTGGATTTTTTTATAGTGAACGATCCACATGGACTATTTATTTATTTATTTATTACCAGTTATTTATATAGCGCACACATATTCCGCAGCGCTTTACAGGGAATATTTGGCCACTCACATCAGTCCCTGCCCCAGTGGAGCTTACAATCTATATTCCCTACCACATGTACACACACACACATTCACTCTAGGGTTAATTTTTGTTGGGAGCCAAGTAACCTACCAGTATATTTTTGGATTGTGGGAGGAAACCGGAGTACCCGGAGGAAACCCACGCAAGTACGGGGAGAATATACAAACTCCACACAGTTAAGGCCATGGTGGGAATTGAACCCATGACCTCAGTACTGTGAGGTAGTAATGCTAACCATTACACCATCCGTACTGCCATGATTGGAATGGTTACCTTGCCCGAAGCATGGCGAGCGAAGCGAGCCATGCGAGGGGACACGGTGCACTAATTTGGTTTCTCCGTCACTTTACGGAGAAAACGACACCAAAAACAGTCAAAAACCTCATGTCGACCTTTCAACCTAGTACATGTTGACCTAATGGCAAAGTCGACATTCAGTGGTCGACCTAATGAGTGTCAACCTAAGTTGGGTCGACCCAACAACCCATACCCCCTGTAGATGTGCCCCCAGTAGTTGTGCCCCTTGTAGATGTGCCCCCTGTAGATTTAGATTTGCCCCCTGTAGATGTGCCCCCCAGTAGATGTGCCCCAGTAGTTGTGCCCCCAGTAGATTTTCCCCCCTGTAGATGTGCCCCCTGTATTTGTGCCCCTTAGTAGCCCCGCTTCCACACACAAATAAAAAACAAACAAACCACCCAATACTCACCAGCCTCGCTCCTGCTTCCCGACCGCTGCAACCCTCTGTCTCTGGCCGCCCACTCCTCGGATCTATGGGAGAGACGTCATGACGTTTTTCCCATAGCGCCGCACAGACAGACACTAGAGGTCCATTAGGACCTCTAGCATCTTACAACGGTGCCTGCTGCAGCGTGGGACTGTGGGATTCAGGGTGCGAGTGGGCGGCGGGTGCCTACGGGGTGACTGTGGCCGCGCCCGCAGGCCGCAGTGCCCCAGGCAAAGGCCCGGCTTGCCCACACCTAGAACCGCTCATGGGCCTGTTATGGGAGTGTAATGGGTGTATTTGTGGATGAGGCTGCGTTCTCTTTTGCAGTCCCGCTTCCACAGAGGCCATATTTAGATAAAGTTAGACAGAAGCTCGTACATGTGGGGAATGTATAAACTAGCATTTGCATATTTTCACACTTCAACCGCAGTATATGGCAGGCCTGGCCAACCTGCAGCACTCCAGCTGTTGTGAAACTGCACGTCCCACCATAGCTTGCTACACTTGTTAGGAAATGCTATAACTGTGGCAAAGCATGCTGGAAGGTGTAGTTTCAAAACAGCTGGAGAGCCACAGGTTGGCCAGGCCTTGCATATGGGATCACAGCAGCAGCGCCATTTGAGTCCACCTCTGAATTAGACCCATTATTGCCATGTATGAACATCCTTAAGCTGGCTATACACTACCAACTTTTTGAACAATCGTCTGACCAACTAAATGATCATGAAGTTGACTCTATACATGACAGAATTGTCATCAGATGTGTCCAATTATATTTTGGGCCGGGGTCTACCGTATATTATCTTGGAGAGATAAAGTACCAGACAGTCAGCTCCTAACTGACATATTACAGGCTGTGGGGCAGATGTATTAACCTGGAGAAGGCATAAGGAAGTGATAAACCAGTGTTAAGAGCAAGGTGAAAAATGCACCAGCCAATAAGCTCCTGACTGTTAATTTACATATTGGAGCTGATTGGCTGGTGCATTTTTCACCTTGCACTTAACACTGGTGTATCACTTCCTTATGCCTTCTCCAGGTTAATACATCTGCCCCTGTGTTTGAAACATGACAGGAGCTGGTTGGTTGGTACTTTATCTCAGTCCACTTTATCTCTCTCCAAGGCTTAGTACATCTGCCCCTCGAGCACTAATGCTGACCGCCTAGAGCTGGGTACCTCAAAATCAGGGTTAAACATTACATGGGTCCCCCCTGATTTTAGTGTAATCAGACTCCTTGCCAGCCTGGGCTTGTTGAACCATAGAAGGAAGACCTTCAGCTCCATTGATACCAGCGCTTGCTTTCCCCTGGGGAGGTTGGGCCTGCAAAAATATGTGCGTCTACCAGGGACATGCGGTGAGATAAATGGCTCTGGAGGCACTGGCTAGTACCAGAACCAGATTTAGAGACAATATATGAGCCCAAGGGTTCATGTGGGCATTATACACAGGTGCAGCAGAATATACATGTGGGCATTATATACAGGTTCAGCAGTATATACATGTGGGCATTATACACGGTGCAGCAGTATATACATGTGGGCATTATGTACAGGTGCAGCATTATATACATGTGGGCAATATACACAGGTGCAGCAATATATACATGTGGGCATTATACACAGGTGCAGCAGTATATACATGTTGGCATTATACACAGGTGCAGCAGTATATACATGTGGGCATTATACACAGGTGCAGCAGAATATACATGTGGGCATTATACACAGGTTCAGCAGTATATACATGTGGGTATTATACACGGTGCAGCAGTATATACATGTGGGCATTATGTACAGGTGCAGCATTATATACATGTGGGCATTATACACAGGTGCAGCAGTATATACATGTGGGCATTATACACAGGTGCAGCAGAATATACATGTGGTCATTATACACAGGTTCAGCAGTATATACATGTGGGCATTATACACGGTGCAGCAGTATATACATGTGGGCATTATGTACAGGTGCAGCATTATATACATGTGGGCAATATACACAGGTGCAGCAATATATACATGTGGGCATTATACACAGGTGCAGCAGTATATACATGTTGGCATTATACACAGGTGCAGCAGTATATACATGTGGGCATTATACACAGGTGCAGCAGAATATACATGTGGGCATTATACACAGGTTCAGCAGTATATACATGTGGGCATTATACACGGTGCAGCAGTATATACATATGGGCATTATATACAGGTGCAGCATTATATTCATGTGGGCAATATACACAGGTGCAGCAATATATACATGTGGTCATTATACACAGGTGCAGCAGTATATACATGTAGGCATTATACACAGGTGCAGCAGTATATACATGTGGGCATTATACACAGGTGCAGCAGTATATGCATGTGGGCATTATACACAGGTGCAGCAGAGTATACTGTTGGAAATTTATTGAGTTTTGATCAGAGATGTGCAGAAAATATAGGCGGGGAAGACACTGCCTCCCCTGTCATACTCCAAAGTCTTGATTATAAAAATGATTTGAATAATGCAAAGAAGATATTTCTAATATATTCTTTGTATTTTTCATATATAATCAAACCTCTGGCGCAAACATTAGTATGATAGGAAAGGCCCTGCTTCACCCCGCCGTACGTCACTGGCGTCTACCCCCTCCTGGGTATATTCAACCCTAGCCCCGTGGGTGCAGGGTGATGAATGTTTTAAAAATAAATGTAAGCACTTTGGCCTTGGTGCACTACAGGTACCAGAATAGCTGGGTATCAAAGGTGCCTCTGGGGAACGGCTGTGACTTGGAGAACCACAAGCGCCAACTTGTCCTGGCACCTGTACTAGTCCAGAGAAAATGCACCAGCCCTGGTGGATTTTATTTTCCTGTTCGCTGCAGTTTTGTGTTACCCATGAAATCTGAGTTTTGTGGGCATTGTTATCTTTATAACTATTCTTACAACAGTGCACGTCCCTCCGGAAAATGACCACTAGGTCTAGCGGTGCATGGTGCACTAAATTATACATCTCAACAGGACCATGGCCCTCATTCTGAGTTGTTCGCTCACTAGCTGCTTTTAGCAGCATTGCACACGCTAAGCCGCCGCCCTCTGGGAGTGTATCTTAGCATAGCAGAATTGCGAACGAAAGATTAGCAGAATAGCGAATAGAAATTTCTTTGCAGTTTCTGAGTAGCTCCAGACTTACTCTGCCACTGCAATCAGTTCAGTCAGTTTCGTTCCTGGTTTGACGTCACAAACACCCCCAGCGTTCGCCCGGCAGACACTCCCCCGTTTCTTCAGACACTCCTGCGTTTTTCCCAGAAACGCCAGCGTTTTTTTCGCACACTCCCAGAAAACGGCCAATTTCCGCCCAGAAACACCCACTTCCTGTCAATCACACTACGATCACCAGAACGATGAAAAAGCTTCGTTATGCCGTGAGTAAAATACCTAACTTTTGTGTAAAATAACTAACCGCATGCGCTCTGCGAACCTTGCGCAGTAAGCGACTAATCGCAGTATAGCGAAAATCGGCAACGAGCGAACAACTCGGAATGACCCTCAATGAGAGGATGGGGTGAGGGGATGGGGAAATCCATGTAAATAGACAAGTAGGCAGATTCTGTCCCAAGCTCCACAGGCTGCGACTTGAACCTGCCTTCTACGGGTAACATGCGGAATCCTGTTGTCTTCCATGCTTAATTGAATCTGCCTCTTAGAGTGTTATCAAATAAATCAATAAGATTTAGGGGGAGATTTAACAATCAAAACTTGGAGAGAGATAAAGTGCCTCCCAATCAGCTCCTAACTGTCATTTTTCAAACGCACCCTGTAAAAGGACCGAAGCTGATTGGTTAGTAATAGTACTTTATCTCTCTCCAATTTTTTGCTAAATCTCCCCCTTAAAGAACACATCGGGCGGGATCAGTGTCTAACTGCCATGTCACAGGCTGGGTTTGAAAAATGACAGTTAGGAGCTGATTGGCTGGTATTTTATCTCCGTCCACTTTATTCATACTTACCGACAATCTGGCTGCCCCCTCCGAAAGGAGGCAGCCAGGTCAGAGCAGCAGGGGCGTGGTGATGATGCAGGATGTTGTTTAGGGGCGGGGTTGGGGGCGTGACTGCACGATCACGTAATCGTGGCCCTGCCTCCTGTCTAGCAAATCAATGCCGATAATAGTGTCATTGCAAGGCAGGGGGCGAGGCCAGGGTGACACAAATCGCGTCATCTGACCCCCAGACCGCCCACTTTGAACTGCGCCGCTGGGGGTTTGCTAGGGGATGCGGGGGGGTTTCGGGTAGTCGGCGCTCGACCGGGAGACTTGTCCACTCTTCTGGGGGACCATTCCGGGAAAGTAGGCAAGTATGACTTTATCTCCATTCAGCTTAGTAAATAGACCACATATGTTCTAAATAAACATATTTATCATTGGCAGCAATTTTATCATTGGCAGCAATTCATTATTAAGAAATCTATTTATTCCTTCAGAAACCATTTATAATAGATATTCTATATCTAGATTTGTTAAGAGATCAATGTAAAATCTGGAGCCAGGTGCCCCGATTCAGTGGGGGTCCTGCCCTCAAGGTAGCGACCCTGAAAATCCACATTAAATTTCATTTAAAAATGTTCAATCTTTAATAAAATCTTTCTCATCCAACCACCGAGCCTTCCCCTGAGTATAAATACTCACGCAGCAACATATTACATTCCAAGCAACTCTCTTTTCTATTTTTTTCAATCTTTTGAACTGCAATAAAAAAGTATGAGTGTTGCGGATGGAGCAGGTTCATTGTGGCCAGTGCACTATACAATGTTTATTATTTAATAAGGCCAAGCAAATGTCTCTTCATAATTCGTTAAAACTTGACTACATTTCTGCGTACAATGCCGGCGCCTGAATACCATGACACCCATAGAGGGAGAATTTAACCTGTGGCGAGCACAGGGAGCCCGCAATGGGCTAACTAGCGCTCGCCCCACTGCTGGCATACGGGTTGCCTGGATGCCGCTGTCGGCATACTGACGGCCAGCGGCCGGCCATCAGTATTTCATACTGAACCCGTCCAATCATGTGCCGCAGTCAATGCACACCTCCTGTCCGTTGATATACTGTATATGTGGAGATTTATCAAACCATTTACTGAGGACAAGTAGAGTTGTCGCCAATAGCAATCAATCAGATTCTAGATGGTATTTATCTAGTGCAATCAATGGGGGATATTCAATTGTTTGAAAAGTCGGTTGGGTGTCTGTTTTTTCCTGTCTATTAGACACAGACACCAAACTGACTTTTCAAACAATTGAATACCCCCCTGTGAAATGATAGCTAGAATCTAATTGGTAGTTCGTGATAATATAGGAGTATGGTAGTAAATGTAGGGCATAGATCCCAACTGAAGATTTACACTGGGAGAATAAATAGAAAAGGGCGGGCTTGTCATAAATGAAGAGATACAATAAAGCTAATGAAATTAAGTAACACCTTAAAACTTAAGACCCAAACTAAATGGTCTGGTGACTTCTATATTCCCTCAAATGGGGTAAGTATAACTACTGGGCATAGCTCCCAACATTTGAAGGGTGTGGCTGCAACATGCTGGGAGTTTGAGTCATAAAGGGCCATGCCCCAGTCTAGGGATGGTTATCAGTGGGTTACCCATCGATGGTACCATTGATTATTAACATCGATGGTGTGAAACCTTCTGCAAGGGAACCATCGATGGTTACTCCTGCTTTATAATTCAGTAAGCTGTGGGGCAATGAGAATCCGGGGGCGGAGTTTCACAGGAGTGTCAGGTGGCGAAGTTAAGCTCAATGTCCCGGCACTTTGTAAAAAAAATAAAAAATATTAATTGCTTGTGCATCATCAATGGTGGGAAACCATCTGGTTCTCCTCCATCGACGGCAAAAGTATTCAACATTAGTCATAGACCATCGATGATTTTGAGTCATCGATGGTCGATGGCCATCCCTACCCCAGTCTGCAATAAGCATTGATAGAGTACAGGTTCCCAAACTCAGTCCTCAGGGCCCCAAACATTTAATCTTCTCCAGGTCACCTAGCGGGGCACAGGTGTGTTACCATTACCAACTGTCACATTTTGAAGATCCGCAGGTGACCTGGAAAACATGAACTGTTTGGGGTCCTGAGGACCAGAGAACCACTATTAGAAGGCTATAGTTTACAAGAAATTCTCCATATGGCGATTTCACCATTTTACCCATTCGTATACTTGCCTATGATGTGTAAGCTGAGTAAAGGTAATTGCCTTCTGACTGACTGAAGGTTGACGACGCTGCTGCATAAAACGACAACACTGTCAGGAATATAGAGTGAGGGTCTCATGCTAGGGAAACCACAGAACTCTATTTGGCAGAGGATTTTGAGATTACCGTGATCCAGAATAAGAGAGTCGGGGATAAGAGGGATGAGTATTACTCGGAATAAGTGAGACCTGACATCTGACTGTGTGAGAAGAATGAGAAAAGACGGCTTGCAGAAAGGGAAAGGCGGGAGCTCATCTAGATCCAGCCAGATGAAAGGGAAAGCAAAACTAAAAACAGAGGGAGAGGGAGAGAGGAGACTGACATGAGACATATTGATTAGTAATAGTCAGACAGTAACAAAGTATTCCCTAATTAGTTGTTAAATGCCATCCCAGAATAAGGGAGTTCACTGTCAGTGCTGCGGTGATCTGTAATTCTGATTGATCTGATTTTTAAGATCATGTTCTCCCATGGGGTCCAAATACAGAGAGAGACGGGAGCGCGGGAGTCCTGGAGGCAGTGTCATGATGAACTCAGACTTTAACCCACTGGTGCTCAGTGTGCCAGTGTCTCGTGCTATTCGGAGCGCGTAGCCTACACTGTATAACAGGAAATACAATGCTTTCCGCTTACAAGACAGCATATTCAAAGAATGTTGACTAAGCATTACTTTTATATACTGTAGCTGCTATGCATTATGTCATTTCAGCAAGTTTTCCTATTATGCCTTCCATATTATACTTATGTTTTCTTTTGTATTATTGCATTTATACTTCTTGAATGTTCTGCATTTTACCTTTGTTCAGTATACGGCCCTGCATAATTTTCTGCTGTATTATCAATAATACATAAATAATAATAAAAAGAATGGTAATTATAACAATGATATAGTGTTCCTATAATATCCCTGTAATCAGGGACACGTTAATTACACAGGTTCCAGCAGAGCCGGCCCTAGCCAATTTGATGCCCTAGGCAAAATTTTGTCTGGTGCCCCCTAGCTCCGCCGCTAGTTCTGCATCTGTACCTGCAACGCTCAGGTAGTGGGGCCCACCGGGGGGTTACCCTGTGGGCCAGTTCAACTCTGCACAATGCCACACAGTAATGACCATAATACATATAATTCCACACAGTAAAGGAACCTTACACATATGCCCCACATTAGTAATGCCCATAATACACATAATGCCACACAGTAATGCACCTTACACATATGCCCCACATTAGTAATGCCCATAATACACATATACTGCCACAGATACTGCCACACTTGCTGGTTATACAAAAAGATCAGTATCAAACATGTAGAAACTGTCCATTCTCTTCACTATTCAGTGTGTTTGCTGGTGTCTGTTACTCCCGTTAACTGCATGCACTTTACTTTATACTGTGGGAGCTAAATGCTCTGCCCTCCAGTCTGATGTGTCCGAAAGTCACGCTGCACTGATGTTTCATATAGAAATAGCACAACGCAACTTACTGACCACGTTACAGTGCTAGATGGCAGGGGAATTTTACGGTATGGACTGACTAGGAAATAAAGTGTGGGGAGAACACTGCCCATGTTATGTCCCTGCAGACACCTGGGGTTTGCACAGGGATAAAGGACACACACAGGATGGCAGGGTCCCCCTCCCCCATGTGCACAAGCAGTATAGGAGATGTCAGGTTTCTGTGAAGCAGTCTTCCAAAATACACATGTGTTATCATAAGAAGCCATCCAGTAATAACCTTATATAGTCAGTAAAAATGTCACAGGTCCAGGAATTGCATTTACTGGGCTTCTGCTGTCTGTCTGAGGTCACACAAGTCAGGGGCATTCAAGCATGTCGGAGGAAGTTTAAGGCACAGTGTGCATTTTTTTTGACAAATGTAAACAGCAGTGTATACAAGTACTGATTGAATACATTTGGAAAGTAACAGTTAGTTTGCGGGACTGTCCCTCTCAGCATGAGATACTGCAGGGACATGCTTGGATGCCCCTAGACATGCTTGAATGCCCTAGGCAAATGCCTAGCCTGCCTATAGCTATGGCCGGCTCTGGGTTCCAGGTAGGGGCGTTTTAAGAGAGGAGGAGGCCCATGTGCAGCCTTCTGCATCAGCGGCCCACTCCTCTCTGACCGATGCACAGGTTTTTACTTACCTCTCCGGAGTCCTCCGGCGCTGCCATCCTTCTCCGCAGCGGCAATTGAGTCTGAGCACAGGCTCTATTGCGCATGCACAGACCTCTTGGAACGTGGCACGGCCATTTTCCCAAAGATTTTCCTAATGTGCATGCGCAAAACTCCGGAAAAATGGCCGCTGTGCCACGTTTCCGGAGTTTTCAGCAGGGGCAATAGAATTTGTTGCTCCTAGTGTGCAGACTATTGCGCCGCCGAGAAAGGATGGCTCCGATGGAGGACTCCAGAGAGGATAGTATTAAACAAATGGGTACAGTGTGTGCGGGGTGGGTCCCCCTGGACTCTGGGGCCCGTGTGCCCTGCACACACTGCACCCATTATAGATACGTCAATGGTTCCAGGTGAAATGCAGACAGAAGTCGAACAGCCACAGAACCTGTGTAATTCATATGTGCCCCTGATTAAAGATGGTGTGGATTAAAAGATTGACAATAAATGGTCGACATGCATTAGATCGGCAGGGTCAAAAGGTGGACATGGAAAAGATAAACAGTACAGATTTTTGGATGCCATTTTGTAAGTTTAAACATATGTGACCCTATTTAGTGGAATGGTGTACCCTCGTGGACTCCCGCTACTGCTGCGCTCACCACAGGTTAATATTTCCAGTTCCGGTATGAATGGTCGACCATGTTATGGTCGACAGTCATTAGGTCGACCACTATTGGTCGACATTGACATGGTCGACATGGACACATGGTCAACACATGAAAATGGTCGACACATGAAAGTTCGACATATGAAAAGGTCGACATGAGTTTTTTTAACTTTTTTTGGTGTCGTTTTTTGCGTAAAGTGACTGGGAACCCCAATTAGTGCACCGGGTGCCCTCGCATGGCTCGCTTCGCTACCCATGCTTCCGGCATGGTGCCTTCGCTCCGCTACCGCTTCGCTCAGCACACTTTACCGTTCCAATCGTAGTCCATGTGGATCGTAAAGTATGGAAAAGTTCCCCAAAAGAAAAAAAAGTTAAAAAACGCATGTCGACCTTTTCATGTGTCGACCGTTCATGTGTCGACCATTTTCATGTGTCGACCATGTGTCCATGTCGACCATGTCAATATCGACCAATAGTGGTGGACCTAATGACTGTCGACCATAACATGGTCGACCATGTGAACGGATACCAATATTTCCAATCGTAGTCCACATGGATAGTAAATCAAGCCAAAGTTGAAAACACATGAAAAAAATAAATAAATAAAAATTGTTGACCATATGTGTGTCGATCATTGTCATGTCAACCTTTAGAACCTGTCAACATTAAGCACTGTCTACCTTTTACATGACAACCTTTTGACCATGTGGACATTTTGTACCTGTTCACCTAATGCATGTCGACCATATAGAGTCGACCTATTGACTGCTATCTGCGATCTGGCACCCAGAACCCATTAAAGAGATATTATAGCAACCCTACAATAATAGTAATAATACTCTCCTTGTTGGATAATGGTGCGCTCTGTACTTGTCTCCTTATGCATAGAGTCTTATGGGCGCATCCCCTAGTGTTTACCCTGCTAGTGCCCAGTGTCTTAGGGAGGCGGAGCCTAACACGGAGCTCCTCCATTTTACAGAGGGCTTAGAGCTGAGAGACTTCAGCGTTCCACGTGTGCTGTATGTGCCGCACTGCCGGAGCTTAAGAGAAAGCCGGGCGGTGTGTCATCCTTCACAGCGGGAGTCAGACTGCACGGCCGTGCAGGCCTCCATCCCTCACCATCGGAGCCATACCCTTGTGTCATACCGCAGCCACATATCACCGTACCGATAAGTACCGCCAAATATACTGTGTTACACTGTCTGCTATAGGAGCCAGTTGCCTGCTATTACAGGATATCTACTAGTTACTAAGTCACCTGTGTGTATCTCAACAAACCTCCATTCTGTTAACTCTTTAAGTGTATGGACTAACGTAACTATATCAGGCACCGCAATACTCTGCCAACACTCCTCCCCTAATTTGGTTCCAAATACCTCTGGCACTTTACTTTTTCTAATAGTTTCTCCAAGATACGATTAGAGATGAGTGAGCTTAATGAGTAGATTCACCAAAAGAAATTAAAGCAAAAGCAAGAATTGTTTGAAAATACTGTATCATATGGACAAACTTTTACTATCGATTTATGAGATGAAAACCGATTTGAATGTATTCCTTTATTGGGTCTGAAATAATGTTATTTAAAAAAAAAAAGAAAAAAGATTTTACACGATGGATCCCCTTTTGGAATCTGCTTCTTTTTCATGGAGTGAGAACCCGGTTATGAAAAGTTGGACATGGGAGAGGATAAAAGCCAAACTGAAGTCTGCCTTAAAGATAGACTTGATATGTAAAACTTCCAGGATGCGAGTGTAACAATTAGGGGACATCTCTGTGAACTTTTGGCGATGGATATTATCTATTTCAGTAAAAAGGGTTCACTGTACAGTATGGGACATAAATAAACAATTTTTGCTTTAACTGTATTATACAAGAACTATTTGTATTTTTTCCTCACATGTAACCTTTGAATCTAGCATTAAGCATCAACTTCATGATCATAAGGGGAGTATTATCTACAGTATAAGTTATTGAGCGCCAGTGCTTACAATTGAGAATGTTATGTGATATGTTGTATGTGCTGTTGGGAGCAAATGTGTGGATCCCATTTCAACTGTTGAGCAAAGTATTGGTGGAACTGAACAGTGGTGGGCCCATGTGCATCAATATGCTCCTCCCCCCCCTTCAATAGGGACAGCACACGTGGTCTCATTGAGAAGGGGCGTGGCCACACAACAGTACCTCCAATTCAAATGACTCTACACAGTAATGCAACCTTATTCACATTACACTGCATAGTAGTATCTCTTACACACGTTCCGTCACACAGTAGTACTCCTTCTGCACGTTACGCCACACAGTAGTACTCCCTACACACGTTATGCCACACGGTAGCACTCCTTACATCAGCGATGTTACACATTAGTACTCCTCATTACAGTATACACGTTATGCCACACAGTAGTACTCCTTACGCATTTTATGCCACATGGTAGTACTCCTTACATTGGTGATGTCACAGAGTAGTACTCCTTGTACACGTTACGCCACATGGCAGCATGCCTTATACACATTACGCCACACAGTAGAGCTCCTTATACATGTTATACCACACAGTAGTAGTGCCCTTTACACATTATTCCACAAAGTAATGCGGGTCCACCTCTGACAGAAGACTGCATGACGCTGCTGAGAACAGTTAGCAGTGGGCTGAGGAGAGAGGCAGGTGGAGCTACATCTGCAGCACAAGCTCCCTGGGTGAGCCAACCCTTCACAATCAGAGCAAGTTTTTGATAGCAGGGGGCACTAAGCAAGTTATAGATTCGGGGCCCCTCCACCTATTGTCCATCCCTACAAAAACATTTTTTTATAAAATGGAGCTAAAGACAAAGCCTGAAAAGCACCTCCTCCACTACAAAGGGGAAAAATGATATGTGGCCTAAGCCCACTCTGTGCCCACCTGTACCTGTGTATGTGCCTCTGGGCCCCCTTCTGCCAGTTTTCACTTTTTGGACTCATCCCCTCTGTGTTTCTTCCTGGCCACCATGACCCTCCTCCCCATCAGCCACCCCACCTCCCTCCTGACTGTTAAATGCAACCTCCATCTCCACACTTTGTTATGCTTACCTGCTTATATAGCCCAGCAGCAGCGGCGGCCTGTTCAGTGTCCCTTGGTCTGTGATGCGTCAGCTGGATCGTCCATGGCAAGGGTCTCCTGCTGCTGATCAGTGAGCAGCATGGGTACAGCAGCCAACTGCTTCCCTCTTCTCTCGCTGCACCGCTCAGGTGAGTCACAGCACCGGTGCCTGCCTGCCTGCCTCTCAGGTACCACCGAAGCATCTCCATGATACACCATTTCCAGGTGTCCGGCAACTAACATCCTTCCCACCCCCTGATGTAATTGGTTCCTGATGCTCCCGCTCTGCCTAAACACTATCGCTCCTCCAATCATATACTTGCCGCCATAAGCTTCGTCCACCGAAGGACAGGCTCCAGCACAGACAGAGAAAGCTGGGGATGAAACAAGGAGTAAAGGGAGGAGCTGGGAAGAGAGGGGAGGCTCCCCGCCCCTAGCTCAGGCTGAATCATAGGAGGACTGGCGGTTAGGCTAACTGATTGTAATGCCGCCGGCTATGGGCCCCTTTATGGTGGTTGGCCTCGGTGTAATGCACTGTCTGTACCGCTGGTAGATCCGCCTCTGGAGCACAGGCTGCTTATTGTGTAATTTGGGTGTGGTTCATTGGGTCGACCCTAACTAAGCCAACAGTCATTAGGTGGACACATGAAATAGGTCAACATGAGGTCGACACGGAAAAGGTCGAAGTGGAAAAAAGTTGGCATGAGGTTTTTTTTTTGGTGTTGTTTTCTTCGGAAAGTGACCGGGAACCCCAATTAGTGCACCGTGTCCCCTCGCATGGCTCGCTTTGCTTGCCATGCTTCGGGCAAGGTGCCACACTCTGCTACTGCTGCACTTGGCACAGGTTACTATTCCCAATCGTAGTCCACGTGGATCATAAAGTAAGAAAACGTTTTTAAAAATGATTTAACCCCCTCCCTCATTTCAACCTTTTCATGTGTCGACCTTTGCCATATCAACCTACTGGTCATGCCGACCTAAAGACCATATCAACCTAATGCATGTCAACCAATAGTGGTCGACCTAATGACTGTTGACCTAAGTGAGGTCGACCTGAAGACCGGATACCCTAAGATTTACCTACTCTTGCAGTCTTTATATTACAGGCTGTGTTTGAAAAATGACAGTTAGGAGCTGATTGGCTGTAACTTTATCTCTCCAGCCTTTATCTCTCCCCAAGGCTTATTACATAGACCCCTATGCCTACAGACAGGAACGGTCTGCCCACAGAGGTGCATAGCACATATTAATGTAGTTCTACATAATGCAGGAGTAAATATGGCTGACTCGCATTCAGTTCTGCATTAGCCCCAAAATATAATGGGCGGGGTGTACTAATGTACATCGTCGCCCATCGCCACCCTGCGCCACGATGCTGATCGCATATGTACTAACATATGCGATCAGCATTGCGGAGGACAGCTCTTCCGATAAGAGCTGTCCTCCGCGATGCACAGCGGCAGCCTGACTTCCGGGATTCGGCCCCAGAAGTCAGTCTGCGCATGCGCGTGGTGACGGGGGCGGCCGCAGGGCATGCTGGGAGGGATCCGATCGGATCCCTCACACAGCGCAGCGGAGAGAAGACCATAGGCTTCTATGGACTATCGCCAGCTAAAGCTGGCGAACCCCGCCGCGGCGCTGACCTGTCGGATGGGGGTTAGTACATCAGGAAAATGTGGTAAACAGGGGGTTTACTGCTTTTTCTGCTTAGTACATCCCGCCCAATATATCTTGAATATGAGCATTAATGTTTTTCTATGGCAAACACGGATACAGTAATCTTGTACCTGGTAAAGAGTGTTCTGCCAGTATTGGAAAGGATCACAATCAGGGGGTGTGCTATAGAAGATCTACACAGGTAAAAGGTAGACAGTGGGAAAGGTACAAAAGGTCGACACAAGTTTTGTTTAGTTTTTCTGTGTCATGTATGTTTAACCATGTCTAAGCACAATCGGTGGAAATGTGTACCTTTGCGGGTGAGCTTTGCTCACCATGCTTCAGCAAGGTGGCTCGCCCCGCTACTGCTGTGCTCGCCATAGGTTACTAGTCACAATCATTGTCCACATGGATAATAAATTAAGCAATGTTTGAAAAACACGAACCCCCCCAAAAAAAAACATGTGTCGACCATTTCTATGTCACCAATGTCATATTGACCTTTTGTACCCGTCGACCTTAAGCACTGTCTACCTTTTACCTGTTGACCTTTTGACCATGGTGACCAAATGAATGTCAACCATATGGGGTTGTCCTATTGACTGCTGCTCTAGACACTGCCGACCTGTATACATTGGAACTCACAATCAGGGATAATAGGACAATTTGTGATTACTGTACGTCCGCATTTGTGTGTGGCCCGCCGTTCTGTTTATCAGCATCATTGTCATCAATACAGGTTTGCTTTATGCATTGTTTATTTTATATTTGTCTTAGCGTTTAGGTGACACTTTGGTGAATTCTACGTTCATTACGTCTATAACACGTTTATATTTCTTGGTCTAGGTATCATTTCTGGTGCCTTAAAACTTCCCCTATTATGTTAGTTGTGATTAAATAATAGCTTCTACTTTTCTGCCCATTTGTCAGTTTAAACATGTATCAGCATGCTGTGTGCTGCGGCTATTAATTCTTCACCATGTACAGCGTCATCCTCTATCAGCGTTGCATCCTCATCAGTCATAACTTCTCAACTCCCATCATCAATACTAATCTGAGCAGCACATTCTTCATCATCATTACCGCTGGTCTGTTCTCCATAGCCTGACTGTTAGTTTGCAGATAGCAACAGCTTGTTGCCCTCATTATTCTGCTACATGCAGCTTAATGAGCGTTCTTCTAGAAAAAGAGCGGGAGTGGGTAAAATGTTGCCAACACCATGAACGTGTTTGTCAAGAAAATATTTGCCTTTTGAAAAGGGTGCAGAAAATGAGATTGATTGCTATTGTCTTAGTTGAAAATGAGACATTTCATTCCACCTCAATCTACCTTAATTCCAGTGGCTTCACTGGGGGGGTGGGGGGTGGTGACACCATCTGAGCGTGTGACACCAAAATGACAAAGCGGGTGCTGCATGGTAACGATAATGTCTCAGTGCAGTGCCCCGGCTCCTATCACATAGGAGTAGTTAGCAGTGCAGGGAGAGTTTCTGGGGTCAGTACAGCATCTCTTTGCCATTTGGCCACTCCCCTGTTGGACCATTTTCTGAAATGGGTGACACCAACCTTATTGACACCACTGATTAATTCCACCGCCCTACAAATAACTACAATATCAGAGCCATTTTATATACTCTCCTTCCTAAACTCCACCAGGGGGAATATACTACACCTTCAACACAAGGATGTTAGCCATCAGTTTGGTTGATCCTCCAATGTCTCAGGGGCTCAGGGACTAGGCTGGTGGCCATGTCTGTTGCATTCTCCTCAACTAACTCTAAAAGGAGTAAGCAAGTCCTTTCAAACACTACCTCCGATGATCAAATGAGCGCCACTTCTGGGTGGGTCAGTTAGGACACCAAACGGGCTGCAAAACATTTTATAGCCACAGAATCTTCTTTACACAGGACCCGCCCTGGACATAGGTGCCTATTGCACTAACTTAGGGTTACTTAGCTCCAGTGGGGACGCCTAAGAGGGCTGCAGGGGCTGAGCAGGGGACAGGTGGGGCACATGCTCACTAGGGTAACTGGTTGCCGTGATCAGGGTAAAAAAGAAGGGATGATCATCACCCTTCAAATATGCTATGCTGTGCAAACTCAGAGTGCTTGGAGAAGGGAGAGGCAGAGCTGGGAGGAGGACACAGGTGCTTCAGCAGGAGAAGGAAGGTAGGACATAAAAGGGGAGGTAGGTGGGCCAGAGGAGGGGGAGGCGGAGCCAGGAGGAGGACTCAGGCGGGTAGGGACAAGAGAAGGAGGCAGAAATTTAAGAGCCTCCTACTTAAATTTAACCAGAGTATGATGGTGGTGCGACACTACTTTGGGGTAGAATCTATTTCCAAGGGTAGGAGTGGAGGGGGGACCAGTTAGAATCTTGCCAAAAGCACCAGATTGGTCTGTGTTGGCCCTGACTTTATAGTAGGGGGCCTCAGGATAGGATACCCCAATACTAGACCAGAATAGTTTTTTTTTCATATTTTACTTTTTTATTTATGTTGGCACTGCAGCTCATCTCCAGGCCACAGAAGAGTGTAACAACACAGCCTTGTGGGATGATCTGTTTGCTAAGATTTCCAAAACAGCAGCAGTCTCTCATCATTGATGCTTGTAATTTTATGTTGTCAAGCTTGAACTTGCACTCCATTGTTCCTCATTGCCACGTATGACAGTAGTGTTACCTGCACAGTATTGTTACTTGATAGTGGATCAAACCCACAGTTTAATAGAAGGCCACTGTACAGGTATCTTCTGCAACACTATGGGGTTAAGGTTTTAGGGGGTTATTCAGAGTTGATCACAGTGTTTGCTAAATTAGCAAACACTGTGATCGTTCTACTCACATGCTGGGGGCCGCCGAGCTCAAGGCTAGGCCGCCCATCATGTGTGGCACCACTCTGCGATGCGATCGCAATTCAATTGCGATCACATCGAATAGCAGATGACCCCTGCCTGCGTAGCATGGCTGCGTAGGCAGGGGCACTGCCCCCATATTTCATATTGTAGGAAATGCAGGCGACGTCATTGGCCGGCCCCGAAAACGTCCATGACATGCCTGCGTTTCCTGCCCTCCTCCTCCCCATCGATGGGTCGCTGCCCCCAGACGCCTGTCAATCATGACGCGATCGCATCATAATATTCTGCCCATGTGCACTGCGGGCGGTGCGTGTACGCAGATGGCAACACCAAGGATTTCAGAGCAATCGCAGCCTTTACGATCAGCTCTGTATAAGGCCCTTAGGGTGGAGCAACATTGTTACAACAAAGTAATAAAATATAAGCTGATCTACTAATTTGTATGTAATAAATGAGTAAACATAAAAAGCATGGGAGAGTTAAAACTACTACATTAAAAAAAAGCAATTTCTCATACGTCCTATAGGATGCTGGGGTCCATTTCAGTACCACGGGGTATAGATGGTTCTGCAGGAGCCATGGGCACTTTAAAACTTTTTCAGAGTGTGAACTGGCTTCTCCCTCTTTGCCCCTCCTCCAGACCTCAGTTTAGAAAATGTGCCCAGGAAGACTGGTCGCACTCTAGTGGAGCTCTACAGAGTTCTGCTAAAAGACTTTACTTAGGTTTTTTATTTTACAGGGAGACTGCTGGCAACAGCCTCCCTGCTTCGTGGGACTTAGGGGGAGAAGCAGGAACCAACTTCCTATGTAGTTTCATGGCTCTGCTTCTGCTGGCAGGACACCATTAGCTCCTGAAGGGTACTGAATGCTAGCTGCGGCTATGCGCTCACTCCCACAGCACGCCGTCACCCCCCTAACAAAGCCAGAAGTCAGAAGACTGGTGAGTAGTGTTAACGGAGATCTGCAGAGAGGGACCTCCAGTCATCGTGACGGCATAAGGTACCGCGTAGCGAGCGGGAATGCTGCGCGAACACGCTCACCACTTACACAGTGCCCAGCGGGGTGCAGGGCGCACAGGGGGGGGGGGGGTCACCCTGAGCAACATGAACCTACTCTCACTGGCAAAAGGTAGCATACTTTGTTTTTTTCAGGGTCCTACACCCCCGCCAGTATAAATATTGTATGTGAAGCCTGAGGGAAAGCGCGCCATTACAGGGGGCGGAGCTTCTTCCTCAGGCAGCCAGCACACTTGTTGGCACCATTTCCTCCCAGCGGCAGCAGGGGAAGACACGCTGATCCTCCTCTCCATGTCTGAACAAGTATCAGGGGGCAAAAAGGGGGGGGGGGGCGAGTGTAATATTTAGGTGCTCAAACCTATTATTGACAATATATAAGCGCTTGAAAGGTCTCTGTGTATAAAAGACGATACACAGGGATTTTTTAATTTGGCGATGAGCTGTGAGCTGGCAATTCCTTTTTGTGTTCCTCTGACAGATTTTACTGTGGGTCTGTCTCCAGTAGCCCCCCGGAGTGTCTGTGGTGTGATTTTGCATGTGTGTGACATGTCTGAGGCAGGGAGCTCTTCCCCTGAGGAAGCCATTTTAGGGACACAAGGATGTAATGTGGTGGCGCTGCCGTCGCAGCACGAGCCTGAGTGGGTGAAAGAATTACGTGATAGTGTGAGTCATATTAGTAGGAGATTAGATAGATCTGAGTCTCATGCAGAAAACTGGAGAAAATCCGTGAAAGACGTGATTTTTAATAATCCTTCCTTTTCATCCACGGGGGACCCCTCTGGTTCCCAAAAAAGGTCATTCGCACAAGTAGTACAGAATGATACCGACATGGACTCTGATTCCTGTGTCGACACTAGTGATAGCAGGGGAATTGATCCAAATTAGCAAAAAGCATTCAATACATGATTGTTGCTATCAGGGAAGTGTTATACAGAGCCCCCTCCCTTACCACAGGAGAAGGCTTACTTTAATAAAAAAAAGAAACCTGATGTAACTTTCCCTACATTTTATGAACTGAACAGACTCTTCGAAGGAGTCTGGGCAAACCCTGAAAAGAAATTCCAGATTCCCAAAAGAATTCAGTCAGCTTATCCCTTTCCTGCAGAGGACAGGAAAAGGTGGGATTCGCCTCCCATTTTAGACAGTGCCCTGTCAAGGTTAACTAAAAAGGTGATTATCCCTGCACCTGGGAAGGCTTCATTAAAGGAGCCGGCAGACCGCAAGTTAGAGACAACGTTGCAATCTATTTATGTGACCAATGGGACATTACTCAGACCTACCATTACCTGTGCGTGGGTGAGTAGTGCTATAGCAAAGTGGTCAGAAAACTTGTCAACACACATTGACAGGGTAGATAAAGACGAGATACGCCTAACGTTAGGTCATATCAAGGACGCTGCAGCTTACATGCTGGAAGCCATGAAAGATATTGGTCTCTTGGGATCAAGAGCTGCTACCATGGCGATTTCAGCACGTAGGGCGTTATGGATTCACCAATGGAATGCAGACGCAGACTCCAAAAGAAATATGGAGGCTCTCCCGTACAAGGGCGAGGCATTGTTTGGGGATCAACTGGATGCCTTAGTTTCTGCGGCTACCGCAGGTAAGTCGACATTTCTGCCTTCTGCACCAGCGCCGGCAAAAAAGACACATCACTCTCAGATGCAGTCCTTTCGGCCCAATAAATACAAAAAGGGCAAAGGTTCCCCTTTCTTTGCAGGTAAAGGAAGGGGAAAAGGTAAAAAGTCCACAGCGTCTCCATGATCACAGGAGCAGAAATCAGCCTCTGTCTCCGCAAAAACTTCAGCATGACGCTGGGGCTTCCTCGCGGGAGTCGGCTCAGGTGGGGGCGCGTCTGAAACTCTTCAGTCCGATTTGGGTTCAATCGGACCTGAACCCCTGGATCTTACAAATAGTGTCCCAGGGGTACAAGTTAGAGTTTCAAGACATTCCCCCTTGCCGATTTTTCAAATCAGCCTTACCAGCCTCTGTTCCAGACAAAACAGATGTAACAGAAGCGATACAAAAATTATGTCAGGATCAAGTAATTGTCCTGGTTCCCTTGTCACAACAAGGAGAAAGGTTTTATTCAAGCCTTTTTGTAGTACCGAAGCCGGACGGCTCGGTCAGACCGATTCTAAACCTGAAATAACTGAATCTCTACCTAAAAAAGGTCAACTTCAAGATGGAATCTCTAAGGGCAGTGATTTCCAGTCTGGAGGAGAAGGAATTCATGGTGTCAGTGGACATAAAAGATGCCTACTTACATGTTCCAATCTATCCTCCACATCAAGCTTATTTGAGATTCGCATTACAGGATTGTCATTACCAATTTCAAACATTACCGTTCGGGCTATCCACGGCACCGAGGGTTTTTACCAAGGTGATGGCGGAAATGATGATTCTCCTTCGCAAACAAGGAGTCAACATAATTCCTTACCTGGATGATCTCTTGATAAAGGCACGGTCCAGAGAAAAGTTGGTGCAGAGCATTGCACTCTCCCTGACAGTGCTCCAGCAGCACGGTTGGATCATAAATTTTCCAAAGTCTCAATTGGAACCGACGAGAAGATTATCATTTCTGGGAATGATACTGGACACAGAAGTACAGAGGGTATTTCTTCCAGTAGAAAAGGCTCTGGAAATACAGAGGATGGTCAAACAAATTCTAAAACCAACAAAAGTGTCGATTCATCAATGCATACGTTTGTTGGGGACGATGGTAGCAGCCTATGAGGCTCTACAGTTCGGCTGATTCCATGCCCGAGTATTCCAGTGGGACCTATTGGACAAGTGGTCCGGATCGCATCTACACATGCATCAGAGGATAATCCTGTCGACAAAAGCCAGAATTTCGCTCCTGTGGTCGCTACACAGTTCTCACCTCCTAGAGGGACACAGGTTCGGGATTCAAGACTGGATCCTGGTGACCACGGATGCAAGTCTCCGAAGCTGGGGAGCAGTCACACAAGGGGAAAACTTCCAAGGAAGATGGTCAAGTCAGGAAGCCTGTCTCCACATAAACATTCTGGAGTTAAGAGCCGTTTACAACGGCCTTCTACAAGCGGTGCATCTTCTTCAAGATCAACCCATACAGATCCAGTCAGACAATGTAACAGCAGTGGCGTACATAAATCGTCAGGGCGGAACGAAAAGCAGAGCGGCAATGGCAGAGGTGACAAAGATACTCCTCTGGGCAGAAAGACATGCAAGAGCTCTATCAGCAATTTTCATTCCGGGAGTGGACAACTGGGAAGCGGACTTCCTCAGCAGACACGGGGCCTCCACCAAGAAGTCTTCGCAGAGGTGACAGGTCGTTGGGGAGTTCCTCAAGTAGACATGATGGCATCTCGTCTCAACAAGAAGCTTCAGAGATATTGTTCCAGGTTGAGAGGCCCGCAAGCAATAGCAGTGGATGCACTAGTGACCCAGTGGGTGTTTCAGTCGGTGTATGTGTTCCCTCCACTTCCACTAATACCAAAAGTTCTCAAGATTATAAGAAGAACAAGGGTTCAAGCGATCCTCATTGTCCCAGACTGGCCAAGGAGGACTTGGTATCCAGATCTTCAGGAGTTAATCATAGAAGATCCTCGGCCTCTTCCTCTTCGCGAGGACCTGCTTCGGCAGGGGCCGTGCGTGTATCAAGACTTACCGCGGCTACGTTTGACGGCATGGCTGTTGAACGCCGGATCCTAGCCCGAAAGGGTATTCCCAAGGTAGTCATTCCCACGCTTATTCAGGCCAGGAAAGGAGTAACGTCTAGACATTACCACCGTATTTGGAGAAAATATGTGTCTTGGTGTGAAACCAAGAAGGCTCCAACGGAAGAATTTCAGTTAGGACATTTTCTCCAATTTCTTCAGGCAGGTGTGGATGCAGGCTTAAGATTGGGTTCAATCAAGGTCCAAATTTTGGCTTTCAGAAACAATTGGCTTCTCTTCCAGAAGTTCAGACGTTCGTGAAGTGGGTTCTGCACATCCAACCTCCTTTTGTGCCTCCTACGGCACCATGGGATTGTTACAATCCTGAGCACTCATGTTTTGTTAGTTATTGTTGTGATTTACCTTTGCTTCAGTTTGTGGAACTACAGGTCACAGCTAGCTCCTGCATAGTTGTCTCCCAGTGCATCCACTCCTGCACTCAGCAACTGACTCCACAGGTGTCTGGATTCTGTAATTATAGCTGGTTACCTGAAACCTACTATTCAGCTTGTCAGCCTGCTCAGTCTGCACTGCAGCTGCATGTTATATCAATTACTGGGGGCCTATCTGGTGCTCACAGCTGATTGGTCCAGCCTGTTCTTTTAAGCCTCTCAATCCCAAGAGGCCTTGCCAGTTATAGCTACTCCATGCAGTGTTCTGCTCTCTGGTTCCTCTCTGGTCTCAGTTCATCTGTCCAGTGGGTTTTGCCCTGTTCCTGCATTGATTTCCAGCTTCACCATCTTGCTGACGACCTTAGTCTGCCGACTGCCGTTACCCTGTCTCCAAGTTTCTGCACCCCAGTCCGTCCGTGTGCCGCTACCTCCTGTGTCTGTCCAAGAGTTCCTGCTGCTGTTCCATCTCCACGGCCCCAGTGTACCATCTGGCCGTGTGCACCCTGCAACCTTCTCCAGTTCCTGTTTGTTCCTGAGTATCCCTGCGGCTTGTCATATACAACACCTCTACCATAACTCTAGTCCAGTTCAGGTATCAAGTGACCCAGACAGGGGGCCGCGACCTGCACGTCGGGAGCCGCGAAGCCCATATCCCCTTGCGAGGTTCCCTGGTGAAAACCTTCCAGCGTGTTAGACTCCGCGCCTCTGTTCTGGGTAACGTCAACCACTTGGTACCTGATCCCAAATTCCGGATTCTGCACCAGTTCCTGACAGGGATCTTAATGTGATGTTGCAGTTCCTTAAATCAGATTGGTTTGAACCTCTCCAAGAGGTCGAGTTAAAGTTTCTCACTTGGAAAGTGGTCATGCTGTTGACCTTGGCATCCACAAGCCGGGTGTCTGAGTTAGGGGCCTTGTCTCACAAGAGCCCTTATCTGATCTTCCATGAAGATAGGGCTGAGCTAAGAACTCGTCAGCAATTTCTTCCAATGGTGGTTTCTTCTTTCCATGTGAACTAACCTATTGTGGTGCCAGTGGCTACTGACACTTCAGCTGTTTCGAAGTCTCTGGATGTGGTCAGATCTTTGAGAATTTATGTCACGAGAACAGCTCGGATAAGGAAAACAGAGGCACTGTTTGTCCTGTATGTTCCCAACAAGATTGGGTGCCTTGCTTCTAAGCAGACGATTGCGCGCTGGATCAGATGCACGATTTAGCACGCTCATTCCACGGCAGGATTGCCGGTACCGAATTTGGTGAATGCCCATTCTACAAGAAGGGTGGGCGCCCCTTGGGCGGCTGCCCGGGGGGTCTCTGCATTGCAGCTTTGCCGAGCTGCTTCTTGGTCAGGGGCAAACACATTTGCAAAGTTTTACAAGTTTGACACCTTGGCCGCTGATTACCTAAAGTTTTGTCAATCGGTTCTGCAGGAACATCCGCACTCTCCCGCCCGTACTGGAACTTTGGTATAACCCCATGGTACTGAAATGGACCCCAGCATCCTCTAGGACGTATGAGAAAATAAGATTTTACTTACCGGTAAATCTATTTCTCGTAATCCGTAGAAGATGCTGGGACTCTGTAAGTACCATGGGGATAGACGGGCTCTGCAGGAGACATGGGCACTTTATGAAAGAATTTAGTTCCTGGTGTGCACTGGCTCCTCCCTCTATGCCCCTCCTCCAGACCTCAGTTAGAGAAACTGTGCCCAGAGGAGACTGACAGTACAAGGAAAGGATTTTGGTAATCCAGGGCAAGATTCATACCAGCCACACCAATCACACCGTAAAACTTGTGATAACAACCCAGTTAACAGTATGACAAATAACATAGCATCAGTTCATGCCCGATGCAACAATAACGTATTAACGTAACCCTTATTGAAGCAATAACTATATACAAGTATTGCAGAAGAAGTCCGCACTTGGGACGGGCGCCCAGCATCCTCTACGGACTACGAGAAATAGATTTACCGGTAAGTAAAATCTTATTTTCTCTAACGTCCTAGAGGATGCTGGGGACTCCGTAAGGACCATGGGAATTATACCAAATCTCCCAAACGGGCGGGAGAGTGCGGATGACTATGCAGCACCGATTGAGCAAACATAAGGTCCTCCTCAGCCAGGGTATCAAACTTATAGAATTTAGCAAAAGTGTTTGAACCCGACCAAGTAGCAGCTCGACACAGCTGTAGTGCCGAGACCCCCCGGGCAGCCGCCAAAGAAGAGCCCACCTTCCTAGTGGAATGGGCCTTGACCGATTTTGGTAACGGCAAGCCAGCCGTAGAATGCGCCTGCTGAATCGTGTTACAGATCCAGCGAGCAATAGTTTGCTTTGAAGCAGGAGCACCAATCTTGTTGGATGTATACAGGACAAACAGCGACTCCGTTTTCCTGGGTTCCGGTATGAATGGTCGACCATGTTATGGTCGACAGTCATTAGGTCGACCACTATTGGTCGACATTGACATGGTCGACATGGACACATGGTCGACACATGAAAATGGTCGACACATGAAAGGTCGACATGAGTTTTTTAACCTTTTTTTTGTGTCGTCTTTTACGTAAAGTGACTGGGAACCCCAATTAGTGCACCGCTGCATGGTGCCTTCGCTCCGCTACCGCTTCGCTCGGCACACTTTACCGTTCCAATCGTAGTCCATGTGAATCGTAAAGTATGGAAAAGTTCCCCAAAAGAAAAAAAAGTTAAGAAACTCATGTCGATCTTTTCATGTGTCGACCTTTCATGTGTCGACCATTTTCACGTGTCGACCATGTGTCCATGTCGACCATGTCAATGTCGACCAATAGTGGTCGACCTAATGACTGTCGACCATAACATGGTCGACCATGTGAACGGATACCGTTTTCCTGACCCAAGCCGTTCTGGCCACGTAAATTTTCAAAGCCCTGACTACATCAAGTAACTCGGAATCCTCCAAGTCACGTGTAGCCACAGGCACCACAATAGGTTGGTTCATATGAAAAGATGATACCACCTTTGGCAGAAATTGTGGACGGGTCCGCAATTCCACTCTTTCCACATGGAAAACCAGATAGGGGCTTTTATGTGACAAAGCCGCTAATTCTGACACACGCCTAGCCGAAGCCAAGGCTAATAACATGACCACCTTCCACGTGAGATATTTTAACTCCACCGTTTTAAGTGGTTCAAACTAGAGATGAGAGGGTTCGGTTCTTCGGAATCCGAACCCCCCCGAACTTCACCCATTTTACACGGGTCCAAGGCATACTCGGATTCTCCCGTATGGATCGGTTAACCCGAGCGCGCCCGAACGTCATCATCCCGCTGTCGGATTCTCGCGAGATTCGGATTCTATATAAGGAGCCGCGCGTCGCCGCCATTTTTCACTCGTGCATTGGAAATGATAGTGAGAGGACGTGGCTGGCGTCCTCTCACTTTGTTTCAGGGGGCTGCATATCTTTATTCTGGTGTCCAGCAGTATTATGGGAGGAGTACAGTGCAGAGTTTTGCTGACCAGTGACCACCAGTATTATACGTTGTCTGCCTGAAAAATGCTCCATATCTGTGCTCAGTGTGCTGCATATATCTGTGCTCACACTGCTTTATTGTGGGGACTGGGGACCAGCAGTATTATATAGGAGGAGTACAGTGCAGAGTTTTGCTGACCAGTGACCACCAGTATACGTTGTCTGCCTGAAAAACGCTCCATATCTGTGCTCAGTGTGCTGCATATATCTGTGCTCACACTGCTTTATTGTGGGGACTGGGGACCAGCAGTATTATATAGGAGGAGTACAGTGCAGAGTTTTGCTGACCAGTGACCACCAGTATTATACGTTCTCTGCCTGAAAAACGCTCCATATCTGTGCTCAGTGTGCTGCATATATCTGTGCTCACACTGCTTTATTGTGGGGACTGGGGACCAGCAGTATTATATAGGAGGAGTACAGTGCAGAGTTTTGCTGACTAGTGACCACCAGTATTATACGTTCTCTGCCTGAAAAACGCTCCATATCTGTGCTGCATTGCAGTATATAGTAGGAGTACAGTGCATAATTTTGCTGACCACCAGTATATAATATATAGGAGTACGGTACAGAAGGCCACTGCTCTACCTACCTCTGTGTCGTCAAGTATACTATCCATCCATACCTGTGGTGCATTTAAGTTTTGCACAGTTTGCTGACCACCAGTATATGATATATAGCAGTACGGTACAGTAGGCCACTGCTCTACCTACCTCTGTGTCGTCAAGTATACTATCCATCCATACCTGTGGTGCATTTAAGTTTTGCACAATTTGCTGACCACCAGTATATAATATATAGCAGTACGGTACAGTAGGCCACTGCTCTACCTACCTCTGTGTCGTCAAGTATACTATCCATCCATACCTGTGGTGCATTTCAGTTTTGCACAGTTTGCTGACCACCAGTATATAATATATAGCAGTACGGTACAGTAGACCACTGCTCTACCTACCTCTGTGTCGTCAAGTATACTATCCATCCATACCTGTGGTGCATTTCAGTTGTGCGCAGTATATATAGTACTAGGTCATTGCTATTGATACTGGCATATAATTCCACACATTAAAAAATGGAGAACAAAAATGTGGAGGGTAAAATAGGGAAAGATCAAGATCCACTTCCACCTCGTGCTGAAGCTGCTGCCACTAGTCATGGCCGAGACGATGAAATGCCATCAACGTCATCTGCCAAGGCCGATGCCCAATGTCATAGTAGAGAGCATGTAAAGTCCAAAACACAAAAGTTCAGTAAAATTACCCAAAAATCTAAATTAAAAGCGTCTGAGGAGAAGCATAAACTTGCCAATATGCCATTTACGACACGGAGTGGCAAGGAACGGCTGAGGCCCTGGCCTATGTTCATGACTAGTGGTTCAGCTTCACATGAGGATGGAAGCACTCATTCTCTCGCTAGAAAAATGAAAAGACTTAAGATGGCAAAAGCACAGCAAAGAACTGTGCGTTCTTCTAAATCACAAATCCCCAAGGAGAGTCCAATTGTGTCGGCTGCGATGCCTGACCTTCCCAACACTGGACGGGAAGAGGTGGCGCCTTCCACCATTTGCACGCCCCCTGCAAGTGCTGGAAGGAGCACCCGCAGTCCAGTTCCTGATAGTCAAATTGAAGATGTCACTGTTGAAGTACACCAGGATGAGGATATGGGTGTTGCTGGCGCTGAGGAGGAAATTGACAAGGAGGATTCTGATGGTGAGGTGGTTTGTTTAAGTCAGGCACCCGGGGAGACACCTGTTGTCCGTGGGACGAATATGGCCATTGACATGCCTGGTCAAATTACAAAAAAAAAATCACCTCTTCGGTGTGGAATTATTTTAACACAAATGCAGACAACAGGTGTCAAGCCGTGTGTTGCCTTTGTCAAGCTGTAATAAGTGGGTGTGGTTCATCAAATCGACAGTATCTAGGTCGACAATGTTTAGGTCGACCACCGTAGGTCGACAGTCACTAGGTCGACATGGATGGAAGGTCGACAGGGTTTCTAGGTCGACGTGTGCTAGGTCGACAGGTCTAAAGGTCGACATGAGTAATTTTTTTTTTGTGTCGTTTTCTTCGTAGAGTGACCGGGATCCCAAATTAGTGCACCGCGTTCGCTCGCCATGCTTCGGGCATGGTGCTTTCGCTCCGCTACCGCTTCGCTCGGCACACTTTACCGTTCCAATCGTAGTCCAAGTGGATCGTTAAGTATGAAAAAATGCAAAAAAGGAAAAAAAATGTGAAAAACTCATGTCGACCTTTAGACCTGTCGACCTAGCACATGTCGACCTAGAAACCCTGTCGACCTTCCATCCATGTCGACCTAGTGACTGTCGACCTATAGTGGTCGACCTAAACATTGTCGACCTAGATACTGTCGATCTTCAGACCGGATCCCGTAATAAGTAGGGGTAAGGACGTTAACCACCTCGGAGCATCCTCCCTTATATGTCACCTGCAGCGCATTCATCATAAGTCAGTGACAAGTTCAAAAACTTTGGGTGACAGAGGAAGCAGTCCACTGACCGCTAAATCCCTTCCTCTTGTAACCAGGCTCCTGCAAACCACACCACCAACTCCCTCAGTGTCAATTTCCTCCTTACACAGGAAATCCAATAGTCCTGCAGGCCATGTCACTGGCAAGTCTGACGAGTCCTCTCCTGCCTGGGATTCCTCCGATGCATCCTTGAGTGTAATGCCTACTGCTGCTGGCGCTGCTGCTGTTGTTGCTGCTGGGAGTCGATCGTCATCCCAGAGGGGAAGTTGGAAGACAACTTGTACTACTTCCAGTAAGCAATTGACTGTCCAACAGTCCTTTGCGAGGAAGATTAAATATCACAGCAGTCATCCTGCTGCAAAGCGGATAACTCATTCCTTGGCAGCCTGGGCGGTGAGAAACGTGTTTCCGGTATCCACCGTTAATTCACAGGCAACTACAGACTTGATTGAGATACTGTGTCCCCGGTACCAAATACCATCTAGGTTCCATTTCTCTAGGCAGGCGATACCGAAAATGTACACAGACCTCAGAAAAAGAGTCACCAGTGTCCTAAAAAATGCAGTTGTACCCAATGTCCACTTAACCACGGACATGTGGACAAGTGGAGCAGGGCAGACTCAGGACTATATGACTGTGACAGCCCACTGGGTAGATGTATTGCCTCCCGCAGCAAGAACAGCAGCGGTGGCACCAGTAGCAGCATCTCGCAAACGCCAACTCGTTCCTAGGCAGGCTACGCTTTGTATCACCGCTTTCCAGAAGAGGCACTTAGCTGACCTCTTACGGAAACTGAGGAACATCATCGCAGAATGGCTTACCCCAAATGGACTCTCCTGGTGATTTGTGACATCGGACAACGCCACCAATATTGTGCGTGCATTACATCTGGGCAAATTCCAGCACGTCCCATGTTTTGCACATACATTGAATTTGGTGGTGCAGAATTATTTAAAAAACGACAGGGGCGTGCAAGAGATGCTGTCGGTGGCCCGAAGAATTGCGGGCCACTTTCGGCATTCAGCCACCGCGTGCCGAAGACTGGAGCACCAGCAAACACTCCTGAACCTGCCCTGCCATCATCTGAAGCAAGAGGTGGTAACGAGGTGGAATTCAACCCTCTATATGCTTCAGAGGATGGAGGAGCAGCAAAAGGCCATTCAAGCCTATACATCTGCCCACGATATAGGCAAAGGAGGGGGAATGCACCTGACTCAAGCGCAGTGGAGAATGATTTCAACGTTGTGCAAGGTTCTGCAACCCTTTGAACTTGCCACACATGAAGTCAGTTCAGACACTGCCAGCCTGAGTCAGGTCATTGAAGGAGAATCTAAAACAGAGCGATTCCGCTAGGCATGTGGGACTTGTGGATGGAGCCCTTAATTCGCTTAACCAGGATTCACGGGTGGTCAATCTGTTGAAATCAGAGCACTACATTTTGGCCACCGTGCTCGATCCTAGATTTAAAACCTACGTTGTATCTCTCTTTCCGGCAGACATAAGTCTGCAGAGGTTCAAAGACCTGCTGGTGAGAAAATTGTCAAGTCAAGCGGAACGTGACCCGTCAACAGCTCCTCCTTCACATTCTCCCGCAACTGGGGGTGCGAGGAAAAGGCTAAGAATTCCGAGCCCACCCACTGGCGGTGATGCAGGGCAGTCTGGAGCGAGTGCTGACATCTGGTCCGGACTGAAGGACCTGCTAACGATTACTGACATGTCTACTGTCACTGCATATGATTCTCTCACCATTGAAAGAATGGTGGAGGATTATATGAGTGACCGCATCCAAGTAGGCACGTCAGACAGTCCGTACGTATACTGGCAGGAAAAAGAGGCAATTTGGAGGCCCTTGCAGAAACTGGCTTTATTTTACCTAAGTTGCCCACCCTCCAGTGTGTACTCCGAAAGAGTGTTTAGTGCAGCCGCTCACCTTGTCAGCAATCGGCGTACGAGGTTACTTCCAGAAAATGTGGAGAAGATGATGTTCATCAAAATTAATTATAATCAATTCCTCCGTGGAGACATTCACCAGCAATTGCCTCCAGAAAGTACACAGGGACCTGAGATGGTGGATTCCAGTGGGGACGAATTAATAATCTGTGAGGAGGGGGATGTACACAGTGAAAGGGGTGAGGAATCGGACGATGAGGAGGAGGTGGACATCTTGCCTCTGTAGAGCCAGTTTGTGCAAGGAGAGATTGCTTCTTTTTTGGTGGGGGCCCAAACCAACCAGTCATTTCAGTCACAGTTGTGTGGCAGACCCTGTCGCTGAAATTATGGGTTTGTTAAAGTGTGCATGTCCTGTTTATACAACATAAGGGTGGGTGGGAGGGCCCAAGGACAATTCCTTCTTGCACCTCTTTTTTCTTAAATTTTTCTTTGCATCATGTGCTGTTTGGGGACTATTTTTTTGAAGTGCCATCCTGCCTGACACTGCAGTGCCACTCCTAGATGGGCCAGGTGTTTGTGTCGGCCACTTGGGTCGCTTAGCTTAGTCATCCAGCGACCTCGGTGCAAATTTTAGGATTAAAAATAATATTGTGAGGTGTTCAGAATAGACTGAAAATGAGTGGAAATTATGGTTATTGAGGTTAATAATACTATGGGATCAAAATGACCCCCAAATTCTATTATTTATGCTGTTTTTGAGGGTTTTTTGTAAAAAAACACCCGAATCCGACAAAAAATTTTCAGAGAGGTTTTGCCAAAACGCGTCCGAATCCAAAACACGGCCGCGGAACCGAATCCAAAACCAAAACACAAAACCCGAAAAAATGTCCGGTGCACATCACTAGTTCAAACCAGTGTGACTTTAGGAAACTTAACACCACGTTAAGATCCCAAGGTGCCACCGGAGGCACAAAAGGAGGCTGAATATGCAGCACTCCTTTTACAAACGTATGAACTTCTGGTAGAGAAGCCAACTCTTTTTGAAAGAAAATGGATAGGGCCGAAATCTGGACCTTAATGGAGCCTAACATTAGGCCCAAATTCACTCCAGACTGTAGGAAGTGAAGAAAACGGCCCAGCTGGAATTCTTCCGTAGGACCATTCCTGGCCTCACACCAAGAAACATATTTTCGCCAAATACGGTGATAATGTTTAGATGTCACGTCCTTCCTAGCCTTTATCAGCGTAGGAATGACCTCATCCGGAATGCCTTTCTCTGCTAGGATCCGGCGTTCAACCGCCATGCAGTCAAACGCAGCCGCGGTAAGTCTTGGAACAGACAGGGCCCCTGTTGCAACAGGTCCTGTCTTAGAGGAAGAGGCCACGGGTCTTCTGTGAGCATTTCTTGCAGCTCTGGATACCAAGTCCTTCGTGGCCAATCTGGAACAATGAGGATTGTTCTCACTCCTTTTTTTCTTATTATCCTCAGCACCTTGGGTATGAGAGGAAGAGGAGGAAATACATAGACTGACTGGAACACCCACGGTGTCACCAGGGCGTCTACAGCTACTGCCTGCGGGTCTCTTGAACTGGCGCAATACCTCTGTAGCTTTTTGTTGAGGCGGGATGCCATCATGTCCACCTGTGGTAGTTCCCACAGACTTGTAATCTGTGCGAAGACTTCGTGATGAAGTCCCCACTCTCCCGGGTGTAGGTCGTGTCTGCTGAGGAAGTCTGCTTCCCAGTTGTCCACTCCCGGAATGAACACTGCTGACAGTGCGCTTACATGATTCTTCGCCCAGCGAAGAATTCTGGCGGCTTCCGCCATCGCCGCCCTGCTCCTTGTGCCGCCTTGGCGGTTTACATGAGCCACTGCAGTGATGTTGTCTGACTGGATCAGAACCGGTTGGTCGCGAAGTAAGGTCTCTGCTTGACGCAGGGCATTGTATATGGCCCTTAGCTCCAGGATGTTGATGTGAAGACAAGTCTCTTGACTTGACCAAAGACCCTGGAAATTTCTTCCCAGTGTGACTGCTCCCCAACCTCGGAGGCTTGCGTCCGTGGTCACCAGGACCCAGTCCTGAATGCCGTTTCTGCGGCCCTCGAGAAGGTGAGCACTCTGCAGCCACCACAGAAGTGACACCCTGGCCCTGGGGGACAGGGTGATCAACCGATGCATCTGAAGATGTGACCCGGACCACTTGTCCAGTAAGTCCCATTGGAAAGTCCTCGCATGGAATCTGCCGAAGGGAATGGCCTCGTATGATGCCACCATCTTTCACAGGACCCGAGTGCAGTGATGCACTGACACCTGTTTTGGTTTCAATAGGTTCCTGACCAGAGTCATGAGTTCCTGGGCCTTTTCTATCGGGAGATAAACCCTCTTCTGGTCTGTGTCCAGAATCATGCCCAAGAAAGGCAGACGAGTCGTAGGAATCAACTGCGACTTTGGAATATTGAGAATCCAGCCGTGTCGCTGTAACACTTCCAGTGAAAGTGATACGCTGTTCAGCAACTGCTCTCTTGATCTCTCTTTTTATGAGGAGATCGTCCAAGTACAGGATAATTGTGACACCTTGCTTCCGCAGGAGCACCATCATTTCCGCCATTATCCTCGGGGCCGTGGAGAGACCAAACGGCAACGTCTGAAATTGGTAATGACAATCCTGTACCGCAAATCTGAGGTACGCCTGATGAGGTGGATAAATGGGGACATGAAGGTATGCATCCTTTATGTCCAGAGACACCATAAAATCCCCCCCATCCAGGCTTGCGATGACCGCTCTTAGCGATTCCATCTTGAACTTGAACCTTTTCAGGTATAGGTTCAGGGATTTTAAATTCAATATGGGTCTGACCGAACCGTCCGGTTTCGGGACTACAAACATGGTCGAATAATAACCCCTTCCCTGTTGAAGGAGGGGAACCTTGACCACCACCTGTTGAAGATACAATTTTTGTATTGCATTTAACACTATTTTCCTCTCTAAGGGGGAAGCTGGCAGGGCCGATTTGAAATATCGTTGAGGAGGCATCTCTTCGAATTCCAGTTTGTACCCCTGAGACACAATTTCTATTGCCCAGGGATCCACCTGGGAGAGAACCCACATGTGGCTGAAATTTCGAAGACGTGCACCCACCGGGCCTAGCTCCGCCAGTGGAGCCCCAGCGTCATGCAGTGGATTTTGTAGAGGCCGGGGAGGACTTCTGTTCCTGGGAACTAGCTGTGTTGTGCAGCTTCTTTCCCCTGCCTCTACCTCTGGCAAGAAAGGACGCACCTCGGACTTTCTTGTTCCTTTGTGATCGAAAGGACTGCATTTGATAATGCGGTGCTCTCTTAGGCTGTGAGGGAATATAAGGCAAAAAATTTGACTTTCCAGCTGTAGCTGTGGAGACCAGGTCCGAGAGACCCTCCCCGAACAATTCCTCACCCCTGTAAGGTAAAACCTCCATATGCCTTTTTGAGTTGGCATCACCTGTCCATTGCCGAGCCCACAGGACCCTTCTGGCAGAAATCGACATAGCGTTTATTCTAGAACCCAGTAGACTAATGTCTCTTTGAGCATCTCTCATATATAGGACAGCGTCTTTAATATGCCCCAGGGTCAATAATATAGTATCCTTATTTAGGGTATCAAGCTCCTCAGATAAGGTATCCGTCCATGCTGCTACAGCGCTACACACCCAGGCCGACGCAATTGCTGGTCTTAGTAAGGTACCTGAATATGTATAAATGGACTTCAGGGTAACCTCCTGTTTGCGGTCAGCAGCATCTTTGAGGGTAGCCGTATCCTGTGACGGCAGGACTACCTTCTTGGATAAGCGTGTTAAAGCTTTGTCCACCCTAGGGGAGGATTCCTAGCGTAACCTGTCCGTTGGCGGCAAAGGATACGCCATAAGCATCCGTTTGGAAATCTGCAGTTTTTTATTTGGAGATTCCATAGCCTTTTCACATAACTCATTCAGCTCGTGTGAGGGGGGAAAGGTTACCTCAGGCTTCTTTCCTTTATACATATGCACCCTCTTGTTCGGGACAGGGGTTCCTCTGTGATGTGCAAAACATTTTTTATTGCCATAATCATATATCGAATAGTTTTAGCCAATTTTGGCAGTAACTTTGCATCATCGTAATCGACACTGGAGTCAGAATCCATGTCGGTATCTGTGTCAACAATTTGGGATAGTGGGCGCTTATGAGACCCTGACGGTCCCTGCGACATAGGATCAGGCACGGGTTGAGACCCTGACTGTCCCCATGCATCAGCCTTATCAAATCTTTTATGCAAGGAATTAACATTGGGGGTCATTCCGAGTTGTTCGCTCGGTATTTTTTTCTCGCAACAGTGCGATTAGTCGCTAATGCGCATGCGCAATGTCCGCAGTGCGACTGCGCCAAGTAAATTTGCTATGCAGGTAGGTATTTTACTCACGGCATTACGAGGTTTTTTCTTCGTTCTGGTGATCGTAATGTGATTGACAGGAAGTGGGTGTTTCTGGGCGGAAACTGGCCGTTTTATGGGAGTGTGTGAAAAAACGCTACCGTTTCTGGGAAAAACGCGGGAGTGGCTGGAGAAACGGAGGAGTGTCTGGGCGAACGCTGAGTGTGTTTGTGACGTCAAACCAGGAACGACAAGCACTGAACTGATCGCACTGGCAGAGTAAGTCTCGAGCTACTCAGAAACTGCACAGAGAAGTCTTTTCGCAATATTGCGAATCTTTCGTTCGCAATTTTGATAAGCTAAGATTCACTCCCAGTAGGCGGCGGCTTAGCGTGTGCAAAGCTGCTAAAAGCAGCTTGCGAGCGAACAACTCGGAATGACCCCCATTATCATTTAAAACCTTCCACATATCCATCCAATCAGGTGTCGGCGCCGTCGGCGGAGACACCACATTCATTTGCTCCTGCTCCTCTCCCACATAGCCTTCCTCATCAGACATGTCGACACAAGCGTACCGATACACCACACACACAGGGAATGTCCTTTCTGAAAACAGTTCCCCCACGAGGCCCTTTGGAGAGACAGAGAGAGAGTATGCCAGCACACACCCCAGCGCTATATATCCCAGGAATAACACAGTAACTTAATGTTAACCCAGTAGCTGCTGTTTATATCTTTTTTGCGCCTAATTATGTGTAGAGATGAGCGGGTTCGGTTCCTCGGAATCCGAACCCGCCCGAACTTCAGTTTTTTTTACACGGGTCCGAGCGACTCGGATCTTCCCGCCTTGCTCGGTTAACCCGAGCGCGCCCGAACGTCATCATCACGCTGTCGGATTCTCGCGAGGCTCGGATTCTATCGCGAGACTCGGATTCTATATAAGGAGCCGCGCGTCGCCGCCATTTTTCACACGTGCATTGAGATTCATAGGGAGAGGACGTGGCTGGCGTCCTCTCCGTTTATAGAGATTCGAGAAGAGAGTGAGACAGAGAGAGACACAGTAGTAATTTTGGGGAGCATTAGGAGGAGTACTACTACTACTAGTACTTGCTGAAGTGATAGAGAGAGATAGTGTGACTGTATTATCTGACTTGTGGGGGAGACACTGACAGTGGGGAGCAGTTAGAGTCTGAGAGCAGGACTCAGGACTCAGGAGTACATATAACGTACAGTGCACACTTTTGCTGCCAGAGTGCCAGCCACACTGCCATTGTTTGTGACCACACTGACCACCAGTATAATATATATTGTGATTGTCTGCTTAGGACTCAGGAGTACTACTTGCAAGTTGCTGATAGTGTGACCAGTGACCTGACCACCAGTTTAATAATCACCACCAGTTTATGAGTTTAATATATATATATATATATATATATATATATATATATATATATATATATATATATAATTGTATATAATATATATATAATATTGTATACCACCTAGCACCTACCCGTGTTTTTTTCTTTTTTTCTTTCTTCTTTATACATACTACTATAGTAGCTTACTGTAGCAGTCTGCGGTGCTGCTGAGCTGACAGTGTCCAGCAGGTCCGTCATCAGTCATTACATAATAAATATATAATATATACCTGTCCGGCAGCAGTACTAGTGATATTATATATACATATATATTGATTTCATCTCATTATCATCCAGTCTATATTAGCAGCAGACACAGTACGTTAGTCCACGGCTGTAGCTACCTCTGTGTCGGCACTCGGCAGTCCATCCATAATTGTATACCACCTACCCGTGGTTGTTTTTTTTTTCTTTCTTCTTTATACATACTACTATAGTAGCTTAATGTAGCAGTCTGCGGTGCTGCTGAGCTGACAGTGTCCAGCAGGTCCGTCATCAGTCATTACATAATAAATATATAATATATACCTGTCCGGCTGCAGTACTAGTGATATTATATATACATATATATTGATTTCATCTCATTATCATCCAGTCTATATTATCAGCAGACACAGTACGTTAGTCCACGGCTGTAGCTACCTCTGTGTCGGCACTCGGCAGTCCATCCATAATTGTATACCACCTACCCGTGGTTGTTTTTTTTTTCTTTCTTCTTTATACATACTACTATAGTAGCTTACTGTAGCAGTCTGCGGTGCTGCTGAGCTGACAGTGTCCAGCAGGTCCGTCATCAGTCATTACATAATAAATATATAATATATACCTGTCCGGCTGCAGTACTAGTGATATTATATATACATATATATTGATTTCATCTCATTATCATCCAGTCTATATTAGCAGCAGACACAGTACGTTAGTCCACGGCTGTAGCTACCTCTGTGTCGGCACTCGGCAGTCCATCCATAATTGTATACCACCTACCCGTGGTTGTTGTTTTTTTCTTTCTTCTTTATACATACTACTATAGTAGCTTACTGTAGCAGTCTGCGGTGCTGCTGAGCTGACAGTGTCCAGCAGGTCCGTCATCAGTCATTACATAATAAATATATAATATATACCTGTCCGGCTGCAGTACTAGTGATATTATATATACATATATATTGATTTCATCTCATTATCATCCAGTCTATATTAGCAGCAGACACAGTACGTTAGTCCACGGCTGTAGCTACCTCTGTGTCGGCACTCGGCAGTCCATCCATAATTGTATACCACCTACCCGTGGTTGTTTTTTTTTTCTTTCTTCTTTATACATACTACTATAGTAGCTTACTGTAGCAGTCTGCGGTGCTGCTGAGCTGACAGTGTCCAGCAGGTCCGTCATCAGTCATTACATAATAAATATATAATATATACCTGTCCGGCTGCAGTACTAGTGATATTATATATACATATATATTGATTTCATCTCATTATCATCCAGTCTATATTAGCAGCAGACACAGTACGTTAGTCCACGGCTGTAGCTACCTCTGTGTCGGCACTCGGCAGTCCATCCATAATTGTATACCACCTACCCGTGGTTGTTTTTTTTTTCTTTCTTCTTTATACATACTACTATAGTAGCTTACGGTAGCAGTCTGCGGTGCTGCTGAGCTGACAGTGTCCAGCAGGTCCGTCATCAGTCATTACATAATAAATATATAATATATACCTGTCCGGCTGCAGTACTAGTGATATTATATATACATATATATTGATTTCATCTCATTATCATCCAGTCTATATTAGCAGCAGACACAGTACGTTAGTCCACGGCTGTAGCTACCTCTGTGTCAGCACTCGGCAGTCCATCCATAATTGTATACCACCTACCCGTGGTTGTTTTTTTTTTCTTTCTTCTTTATACATACTACTATAGTAGCTTACTGTAGCAGTCTGCGGTGCTGCTGAGCTGACAGTGTCCAGCAGGTCCGTCATCAGTCATTACATAATAAATATATAATATATACCTGTCCGGCTGCAGTACTAGTGATATTATATATACATATATATTGATTTCATCTCATTATCATCCAGTCTATATTATCAGCAGACACAGTACGTTAGTCCACGGCTGTAGCTACCTCTGTGTCGGCACTCGGCAGTCCATCCATAATTGTATACCACCTACCCGTGGTTGTTTTTTTTTTCTTTCTTCTTTATACATACTACTATAGTAACTTACTGTAGCAGTCTGCGGTGCTGCTGAGCTGACAGTGTCCAGCAGGTCCGTCATCAGTCATTACATAATAAATATATAATATATACCTGTCCGGCTGCAGTACTAGTGATATTATATATACATATATATTGATTTCATCTCATTATCATCCAGTCTATATTAGCAGCAGACACAGTACGTTAGTCCACGGCTGTAGCTACCTCTGTGTCGGCACTCGGCAGTCCATCCATAATTGTATACCACCTACCCGTGGTTGTTGTTTTTTTCTTTCTTCTTTATACATACTACTATAGTAGCTTACTGTAGCAGTCTGCGGTGCTGCTGAGCTGACAGTGTCCAGCAGGTCCGTCATCAGTCATTACATAATAAATATATAATATATACCTGTCCGGCTGCAGTACTAGTGATATTATATATACATATATATTGATTTCATCTCATTATCATCCAGTCTATATTATCAGCAGACACAGTACGTTAGTCCACGGCTGTAGCTACCTCTGTGTCGGCACTCGGCAGTCCATCCATAATTGTATACCACCTACCCGTGGTTGTTTTTTTTTTCTTTCTTCTTTATACATACTACTATAGTAGCTTACTGTAGCAGTCTGCGGTGCTGCTGAGCTGACAGTGTCCAGCAGGTCCGTCATCAGTCATTACATAATAAATATATAATATATACCTGTCCGGCTGCAGTACTAGTGATATTATATATACATATATATTGATTTCATCTCATTATCATCCAGTCTATATTAGCAGCAGACACAGTACGTTAGTCCACGGCTGTAGCTACCTCTGTGTCGGCACTCGGCAGTCCATCCATAATTGTATACCACCTACCCGTGGTTGTTTTTTTTTTCTTTCTTCTTTATACATACTACTATAGTAGCTTACTGTAGCAGTCTGCGGTGCTGCTGAGCTGACAGTGTCCAGCAGGTCCGTCATCAGTCATTACATAATAAATATATAATATATACCTGTCCGGCTGCAGTACTAGTGATATTATATATACATATATATTGATTTCATCTCATTATCATCCAGTCTATATTAGCAGCAGACACAGTACGTTAGTCCACGGCTGTAGCTACCTCTGTGTCGGCACTCGGCAGTCCATCCATAATTGTATACCACCTACCCGTGGTTGTTTTTTTTTTCTTTCTTCTTTATACATACTACTATAGTAGCTTACTGTAGCAGTCTGCGGTGCTGCTGAGCTGACAGTGTCCAGCAGGTCCGTCATCAGTCATTACATAATAAATATATAATATATACCTGTCCGGCTGCAGTACTAGTGATATTATATATACATATATATTGATTTCATCTCATTATCATCCAGTCTATATTAGCAGCAGACACAGTACGTTAGTCCACGGCTGTAGCTACCTCTGTGTCGGCACTCGGCAGTCCATCCATAATTGTATACCACCTACCCGTGGTTGTTTTTTTTTTCTTTCTTCTTTATACATACTACTATAGTAGCTTACTGTAGCAGTCTGCGGTGCTGCTGAGCTGACAGTGTCCAGCAGGTCCGTCATCAGTCATTACATAATAAATATATAATATATACCTGTCCGGCTGCAGTACTAGTGATATTATATATACATATATATTGATTTCATCTCATTATCATCCAGTCTATATTAGCAGCAGACACAGTACGTTAGTCCACGGCTGTAGCTACCTCTGTGTCGGCACTCGGCAGTCCATCCATAATTGTATACCACCTACCCGTGGTTGTTTTTTTTTTCTTTCTTCTTTATACATACTACTATAGTAGCTTACTGTAGCAGTCTGCGGTGCTGCTGAGCTGACAGTGTCCAGCAGGTCCGTCATCAGTCATTACATAATAAATATATAATATATACCTGTCCGGCTGCAGTACTAGTGATATTATATATACATATATATTGATTTCATCTCATTATCATCCAGTCTATATTAGCAGCAGACACAGTACGTGTAGCTACCTCTTTGTCGGCACTCGGCAGTCCATCCATAATTGTATACCACCTACCCGTGGTTGTTTTTTTTTTCTTTCTTCTTTATACATACTACTATAGTAGCTTACTGTAGCAGTCTGCGGTGCTGCTGAGCTGACAGTGTCCAGCAGGTCCGTCATCAGTCATTACATAATAAATATATAATATATACCTGTCCGGCTGCAGTACTAGTGATATTATATATACATATATATATTGATTTCATCTCATTATCATCCAGTCTATATTAGCAGCAGACACAGTACGGTAGTCCACGGCTGTAGCTACCTCTGTGTCGGCACTCGGCAGTCCATCCATAAGTATACTAGTATCCATCCATCTCCATTGTTTACCTGAGGTGCCTTTTAGTTGTGCCTATTAAAATATGGAGAACAAAAATGTTGAGGTTCCAAAATTAGGGAAAGATCAAGATCCACTTCCACCTCGTGCTGAAGCTGCTGCCACTAGTCATGGCCGAGACGATGAAATGCCAGCAACGTCGTCTGCCAAGGCCGATGCCCAATGTCATAGTACAGAGCATGTAAAATCCAAAACACCAAATATCAGTAAAAAAAAGGACTCCAAAACCTAAAATAAAATTGTCGGAGGAGAAGCGTAAACTTGCCAATATGCCATTTACCACACGGAGTGGCAAGGAACGGCTGAGGCCCTGGCCTATGTTCATGGCTAGTGGTTCAGCTTCACATGAGGATGGAAGCACTCAGCCTCTCGCTAGAAAAATGAAAAGACTCAAGCTGGCAAAAGCACCGCAAAGAACTGTGCGTTCTTCGAAATCCCAAATCCACAAGGAGAGTCCAATTGTGTCGGTTGCGATGCCTGACCTTCCCAACACTGGACGTGAAGAGCATGCGCCTTCCACCATTTGCACGCCCCCTGCAAGTGCTGGAAGGAGCACCCGCAGTCCAGTTCCTGATAGTCAGATTGAAGATGTCAGTGTTGAAGTACACCAGGATGAGGAGGATATGGGTGTTGCTGGCGCTGGGGAGGAAATTGACCAGGAGGATTCTGATGGTGAGGTGGTTTGTTTAAGTCAGGCACCCGGGGAGACACCTGTTGTCCGTGGGAGGAATATGGCCATTGACAAGCCTGGTGAAAATACCAAAAAAATCAGCTCTTCAGTGTGGAAGTATTTCAACAGAAATGCGGACAACAGGTGTCAAGCCGTGTGTTGCCTTTGTCAAGCTGTAATAAGTAGGGGTAAGGACGTTAACCACCTCGGAACATCCTCCCTTATACGTCACCTGCAGCGCATTCATAATAAGTCAGTGACAAGTTCAAAAACTTTGGGTGACAGCGGAAGCAGTCCACTGACCAGTAAATCCCTTCCTCTTGTAACCAAGCTCACGCAAACCACCCCACCAACTCCCTCAGTGTCAATTTCCTCCTTACCCAGGAATGCCAATAGTCTGCAGGCCATGTCACTGGCAATTCTGACGAGTCTTCTCCTGCCTGGGATTCCTCCGATGCATCCTTGAGTGTAATGCCTACTGCTGCTGGCGCTGCTGTCGTTGCTGCTGGGAGTCGATCGTCATCCCAGAGGGGAAGTCGTAAGCCCACTTGTACTACTTCCAGTAAGCAATTGACTGTCCAACAGTCCTTTGCGAGGAAGATGAAATATCACAGCAGTCATCCTGCTGCAAAGCGGATACTGAGGCCTTGACAACTATGTTGGTGTTAGACGTGCGTCCGGTATCCGCCGTTAGTTCACAGGGAACTAGATAATTTCTTGAGGTAGTGTGCCCCCGTTACCAAATACCATCTAGGTTCCACTTCTCTAGGCAGGCGATACCGAGAATGTACACGGACGTCAGAAAAAGACTCATCAGTGTCCTAAAAAATGCAGTTGTACCCAATGTCCACTTAACCACGGACATGTGGGACAAGTGGAGCAGGGCAGGGTCAGGACTATATGACTGTGACAGCCCACTGGGTAGATGTATGGACTCCCGCCGCAAGAACAGCAGCGGCGGCACCAGTAGCAGCATCTCGCAAACGTCAACTCTTTCCTAGGCAGGCTACGCTTTGTATCACCGCTTTCCAGAATACGCACACAGCTGAAAACCTCTTACGGCAACTGAGGAAGATCATCGCGGAATGGCTTACCCCAATTGGACTCTCCTGTGGATTTGTGGCATCGGACAATGCCAGCAATATTGTGTGTGCATTAAATATGGGCAAATTCCAGCACGTCCCATGTTTTGCACATACCTTGAATTTGGTGGTGCAGAATTTTTTAAAAAACGACAGGGGTGTGCAAGAGATGCTGTCGGTGGCCAGAAGAATTGCGGGACACTTTCGGCGTACAGGCACCACGTACAGAAGACTGGAGCACCACCAAAAACAACTGAACCTGCCCTGCCATCATCTGAAGCAAGAAGTGGTAACGAGGTGGAATTCAACCCTCTATATGCTTCAGAGGTTGGAGGAGCAGCAAAAGGCCCATTCAAGCCTATACAATTCAGCACGATATAGGAGGTGGAATGCACCTGTCTCAAGCGCAGTGGAGAATGATTTCAACATTGTGCAAGGTTCTGATGCCCTTTGAACTTGCCACACGTGAAGTCAGTTCAGACACTGCCAGCCTGAGTCAGGTCATTCCCCTCATCAGGCTTTTGCAGAAGAAGCTGGAGACATTGAAGGAGGAGCTAACACAGAGCGATTCCGCTAGGCATGTGGGACTTGTGGATGGAGCCCTTAATTCGCTTAACAAGGATTCACGGGTGGTCAATCTGTTGAAATCAGAGCACTACATTTTGGCCACCATGCTCGATCCTAGATTTAAAGCCTACCTTGGATCTCTCTTCCGGCAGACACAAGTCTGCTGGGGTTCAAAGACCTGCTGGTGAGAAAATTGTCAAGTCAAGCGGAACGCGACCTGTCAACATCTCCTCCTTCACATTCTTTCGCAACTGGGGGTGCGAGGAAAAGGCTCAGAATTCCGAGCCCACCCGCTGGCGGTGATGCAGGGCAGTCTGGAGCGACTGCTGATGCTGACATCTGGTCCGGACTGAAGGACCTGACAACGATTACGGACATGTCGTCTACTGTCACTGCATATGATTCTCTCACCATTGAAAGAATGGTGGAGGATTATATGAGTGACCGCATCCAAGTAGGCACGTCACACAGTCCCGTACTTATACTGGCAGGAAAAAGAGGCAATTTGGAGGCCCTTGCACAAACTGGCTTTATTCTACCTAAAAAAAAAATATACTGAAGCTGGCGCTGGCTGCCTTTCCAATAATTAAAACAATTAAACAACTATGGATGATGAAAAAGATATTTAGATTTATTACTAAACACTAATTAATAAAAACATGAATAAAATCAAGAAACAAATTCATATAAAGTTAGGGCATAAATGGAGCTGAAAAGATTTAGAATGTGCTGCTAAATGAATGTCCACTGGGGATCCCGGACTGGAACGCTGGACCAAAAGTTCCCTGGGGAAATAAGTTGAATTACAGCTGGTTTTACCCGTATAATCGGAGACTTCCAAATGCTTTGTAGAAAACAGCAAGCACGCTGTATCACTTGAATCCAAGCTGGGTCTCTCCGAATGGTGCTGTAGTGTTGAAGTCCCACAGGGAATGGTTCCAAAGCAAATGTTCCAAAGTATAGTTAGTAAATGTCCATATCTGGATCCTGATGTAATGTGGAGTATTTGTATTTAAGCAGCTTCTTCACACTTAACGCGTTTCCCTAAGGCACGGTCACCTAGCTTCATCAGAAGTAAAGCTCCCTCTAATTCAGGGATCTATTTAAACCCTGTTTGATCACCTGATGCCCAACAGTGTGTGGCAATCAAATATCTATCATCCATAGTTTTTATAAAATAATGCTTTACAACATGACTGATCCCATTAGATAAATAGAGCGATGTGTAGGAGGCAAACCAACAAGAAAGATGCATATATAATGTGACATATGAACATAAATAAGATAAAAATAAAGTAGACAGGATGTCAGAGGTCAGTGCGGTCACGTGACCTAATTCTAAACTCAGAGGTTTTACTGATTTTTATATATCTCTCATAGATCTCTTTAACATACTGTATATATGTATATCTCAGGTCCCCAAACATTACCTGAGATGATAGTATCCTTTCTGGGTACTTAGTATCCGCGTCTAGTTGCTCCGTATTGCGGCTCCGTGTCACCCGGTCACGTGACCATCTTCGGCGGAAGCAGCTCGGTTGCCTAGTAACCCGAGTCAGCTCCCATACGCCGCATCCGGCCCGTGGTTGGTGTGGTTGCTTAGCAATCCCAATGCTCGTCATCGCGATACGCGATGACGTCATTCGCCTGACACGTGACCCCCAAATACGGAACTCTCAGACGAGGATACCAAAACTAAATTGCCCAACTGTGGGCATGAGAAAAAGGACGGGAAACCATATTAATAGGGAATAGAGAAGGTGATACATGAATATATATATATATCTCATATGCGGAAGCTTCCAATTATATTACATTAATCCATAATCTCGTTCTCAATCCTCAGATGTCATCTGCCGTCAAAGATGGAATACATACATCAGTTACATTGATCAAATGAGACTTATATAAATTATATAATAAGCTTCATAAAATAATTATACATATTATCATTCAGTCGTCCTATGCATCAGATATTTATTATTTCTCCTTAGAGTATATATATTACACACTTAATATTTCGAAAAGTCATCATTATTCCCCCTCCAAGATGATAAGGGACATATAGGGAACAGTGATATTATGAATGATCACTATTAGTGACACTTCATAGTACAGGATTTATTGCAATGATAAAAAGATATCTCAAGGAATAGAGAAACTAGTCATTCCACATTTTAATATAACCCACTAGATGTAAGAAGAGGGGAGGGCGGGGGAGGGGGGGAAGAGGGGGGAGGGGGGGAGAAGGGGAGGGTGGGGGAAGGGAAAAAGGGACAAATGAAAAGGACATACCAAAAAGGACTTTTGTTATCTCCAAAGCTTGTTGTCCTCGCTATGATAGGGTGGTCGTCCGGCCGTGGAGGGTCCCCTATTAATAGGGGTGTCCCAATTCTCCCAAGTTGTTCTGGAAGTACGCTCAACCTGGGCGCGCTCACAGGGATAAACCACCGTCCCGTCCAGGCTTTACGTGGTAGCCTCCACGGCCAAACAAACCACAAACAGGTGTCACAGAATTGTCACCTGTACTAACCATAGCTAAGGAACAGTCAAGCTTTGATGGAATTGGAGATCTACAAATTTTAAATCACTATGTTTAGTTCCATTGTCTCGTTTAACCTAGTCGGATGTACTGAGTTAAACTGTAACATCCAATATATCTCTCTCTTACATAAAGTGGTATACCTATCACCACCCCTCGCAGTGGGTGCCACATGTTCTAAAGCTATAATGGAAAGGCATCCAGGGTCTTTCTGATGTATATTTAGGAAATGTCTAGATACACTGTGTTTAGGAAAACCTTTGACAATGTTTCTTTTATGCTCCATGAACCTGGTGCGCAATTTTCTGGTGGTACGACCCACATAATATAATTGGCAGCTACACCAGAGTAAATATATAACATATGAAGTGTCGCAATTCATAAATGATTTTATTAGGTGCACGTCAAGTTTGTTTGGTAAATCCACCGACACCGTTTTTCTTGGTGTGTGTACACATACTTGGCATTTATTTTTTCCACAATGAAAGAAGCCTAGTGGTTTTTTTGTTAACCAATCAGATCCTGACATATGTTGCCCATTTTTATCATCATCCTTTGTTATTTTCAGGTGACTAGGTGCCAAAAGAGTTTTTAGTGACCTATTCTTTCTATATATTATTTGTGGCACTTTAGGTAGTGTATCTATCAATATGCGATCCTGTCTTAATATTTTAAAATTTCTGTTTATTATATTACGGATCTCCCCAGCACAGCTATTATATTTGCATACAAATGCTGAACTCCTATCCATTTTATCCACAGATCCATCTTTCCTAGGATTATATTTTAGGAGGTTGTTTCTCTCCAAATCATACACTTCCCTAAATGCTTTTTGTAAAAGGTTATCAGGATAGCCGCATTCCCTAAAGGATTTAAGTAAGTTTTCTGCTTGTTCCACAAAAATATCAGAATTGGAACAGTTCCGCCTCAGGCGAATAAGTTGTCCCTTGGGAATATTCTGTTTCCAGGGTCTGAAATGTGAACTAGTGAAGTGTAAATAGGAATTAGTGTTGGTTTTTTTGTTAAATGTGGATGTGACTATTTTATCGTTAATAATCTCAAGATTTATATCCAGAAAATTAATTTTAGAAGTATGAAAAGTGGAAGTAAATGAAAGATTATATTCATTACAAGAAAGAGACTCAATAAAACGTGTCGCAGAATCAAGGTCCCCATCCCAAATAATAAACAAATCATCAATATAGCGCCCATAGAGGACCAAGTTCTCCGCCCAGCCGCCGTCCCACACATGGGTTTGTTCAAACTCCCCCATGTATAGGTTGGCATAGCTGGGCGCGAACCTGGTCCCCATGGCAGTGCCCATCACCTGTAAATAAAAAGCACCGAGAAATAAAAAATAATTATGTGAAAGAATGAAAGAAATGGATGTGATAAGAAATGATTTTTGTTCCTCACTGAGGTCATCATCGGAGTCAAGTCTCTCTTTTAGACAGAGAACACAGACTGAACAGGTGGGAGTCCCCACCAAAGAAACAGAGAGCAGAGTTTCGAAACAAAAGAGCAAGAAACCCAAGCATAGAGGCACAAGAGGGGGACGATTAAGAAACAAACATGTCCATTGTACTATTAGGTCTAAAAAAACTCTCAATACAGATCAAAATAGAACTTACAAAAAAGTCTTCAATCTCTCTTCTAAACAATTAAGCACATCTGAATTGACACTTCTGGAGAAGGGACTCAAATTTGCCCCTACCAGGGGGCCAAATCTATTTGATCTGTATGTAGATTTGAACAGATTTATACGTACGCTCTGTCGGAAACGCTATTTTGCGAATAAACATTTAAAAGAAACACAGGATCCCTCCATCCCCATAATTTTAGATAGTACAGATACCATTCTTTTAAATACTTTGGAAAGTTTATGGCAAGAAGGGAATACAGATGTAGAAAATTCAAATGGAAATGGGGTTAAAATCTTTGATATAAAGAACAGAGATAAATTTAAGAAAAAATCAGAGTTCTTTCCAATCAGTGCAAAGAGCAGTTCCATTGAGTCCTTCTACCGCATCACCCTGGAGGACTTTAGAGACATGTGTCAAAAATATTATGACAAAAAACAACCATCTAATCTAAATAAAAAGGAAAAAGAAGCAATAAAAATGTTGACGGAAGATCACACTATTGTAATTAAGGAAGCTGATAAGGGGGGGGGGGGATAGTAATTCTTGACCGTTCAGATTATATAAGTGAATCTTTAAGACAATTAGTCAACCAGGAACACTACAGTACACTTAAAGGGGACCCGACCATAAAATTTCAGGTGGAATTAAAAACCTTACTAGAAGGAGCCTTGGAGTCTGGAGTCATTTCCAGAGATATATATAATTTTTTATACCCTGCACATCCTCACATCCCTGTTTTTTATTATCTTCCCAAAATTCATAAATCCATCACAGCACCCCCTGGGAGGCCTATTATTTCTGGTATTGATTCCTTGACTTCTAATCTTTCATTTTATGTTGATTCCTTTTTACAATCACGAGTGTCCTCACTGAGGTCTCACATTAAAGATACTACACACTTTTTGAATTTAATCAACACTATTGTATGGAAAGACTCTTATGCTTTTCTCACTTTAGATGTTTCTGCTCTTTACACCAACATCCCCCATCAGTTGGGATGTGAGGTGATCAAAAGGAGACTTGACTCCGATGATGACCTCAGTGAGGAACAAAAATCATTTCTTATCACATCCATTTCTTTCATTCTTTCACATAATTATTTTTTATTTCTCGGTGCTTTTTATTTACAGGTGATGGGCACTGCCATGGGGACCAGGTTCGCGCCCAGCTATGCCAACCTATACATGGGGGAGTTTGAACAAACCCATGTGTGGGACGGCGGCTGGGCGGAGAACTTGGTCCTCTATGGGCGCTATATTGATGATTTGTTTATTATTTGGGATGGGGACCTTGATTCTGCGACACGTTTTATTGAGTCTCTTTCTTGTAATGAATATAATCTTTCATTTACTTCCACTTTTCATACTTCTAAAATTAATTTTCTGGATATAAATCTTGAGATTATTAACGATAAAATAGTCACATCCACATTTAACAAAAAAACCAACACTAATTCCTATTTACACTTCACTAGTTCACATTTCAGACCCTGGAAACAGAATATTCCCAAGGGACAACTTATTCGCCTGAGGCGGAACTGTTCCAATTCTGATATTTTTGTGGAACAAGCAGAAAACTTACTTAAATCCTTTAGGGAATGCGGCTATCCTGATAACCTTTTACAAAAAGCATTTAGGGAAGTGTATGATTTGGAGAGAAATAACCTCCTAAAATATAATCCTAGGAAAGATGGATCTGTGGATAAAATGGATAGGAGTTCAGCATTTGTATGCAAATATAATAGCTGTGCTGGGGAGATCCGTAATATAATAAACAGAAATTTTAAAATATTAAGACAGGATCGCATATTGATAGATACACTACCTAAAGTGCCACAAATAATATATAGAAAGAATAGGTCACTAAAAACTCTTTTGGCACCTAGTCACCTGAAAATAACAAAGGATGATGATAAAAATGGGCAACATATGTCAGGATCTGATTGGTTAACAAAAAAACCACTAGGCTTCTTTCATTGTGGAAAAAATAAATGCCAAGTATGTGTACACACACCAAGAAAAACGGTGTCGGTGGATTTACCAAACAAACTTGACGTGCACCTAATAAAATCATTTATGAATTGCGACACTTCATATGTTATATATTTACTCTGGTGTAGCTGCCAATTATATTATGTGGGTCGTACCACCAGAAAATTGCGCACCAGGTTCATGGAGCATAAAAGAAACATTGTCAAAGGTTTTCCTAAACACAGTGTATCTAGACATTTCCTAAATATACATCAGAAAGACCCTGGATGCCTTTCCATTATAGCTTTAGAACATGTGGCACCCACTGCGAGGGGTGGTGATAGGTATACCACTTTATGTAAGAGAGAGATATATTGGATGTTACAGTTTAACTCAGTACATCCGACTGGGTTAAACGAGACAATGGAACTAAACATAGTGATTTAAAATTTGTAGATCTCCAATTCCATCAAAGCTTGACTGTTCCTTAGCTATGGTTAGTACAGGTGACAATTCTGTGACACCTGTTTGTGGTTTGTTTGGCCGTGGAGGCTACCACGTAAAGCCTGGACGGGACGGTGGTTTATCCCTGTGAGCGCGCCCAGGTTGAGCGTACTTCCAGAACAACTTGGGAGAATTGGGACACCCCTATTAATAGGGGACCCTCCACGGCCGGACGACCACCCTATCATAGCGAGGACAACAAGCTTTGGAGATAACAAAAGTCCTTTTTGGTATGTCCTTTTCATTTGTCCCTTTTTCCCTTCCCCCACCCTCCCCTCTTCCCCCCCCCCCCTCTTCCCCCCCCCCCCTCTTCCCCCCCCCCCCCCCCTCTTCTTAAATCTAGTGGGTTATATTAAAATGTGGAATGACTAGTTTCTCTATTCCTTGAGATATCTTTTTATCATTGCAATAAATCCTGTACTATGAAGTGTCACTAATAGTGATCATTCATAATATCACTGTTCCCTATATGTCCCTTATCATCTTGGAGGGGGAATAATGATGACTTTTCGAAATATTAAGTGTGTAATATATATACTCTAAGGAGAAATAATAAATATCTGATGCATAGGACGACTGAATGATAATATGTATAATTATTTTATGAAGCTTATTATATAATTTATATAAGTTTCATTTGATCAATGTAACTGATGTATGTATTCCATCTTTGACGGCAGATGACATCTGAGGATTGAGAACGAGATTATGGATTAATGTAATATAATTGGAAGCTTCCGCATATGAGATATATATATATATATATATTCATGTATCACCTTCCCTATTCCCTATTAATATGGTTTCCCGTCCTTTTTCTCATGCCCACAGTTGGGCAATTTAGTTTTGGTATCCTCGTCTGAGAGTTCCGTATTTGGGGGTCACGTGTCAGGCGAATGACGTCATCGCGTATCGCGATGACGAGCATTGGGATTGCTAAGCAACCACACCAACCACGGGCCGGATGCGGCGTATGGGAGCTGACTCGGGTTACTAGGCAACCGAGCTGCTTCCGCCGAAGATGGTCACGTGACCGGGTGACACGGAGCCGCAATACGGAGCAACTAGACCGGGATACTAAGTACCCAGAAAGGATACTATCATCTCAGGTAATGTTTGGGGACCTGAGATATACATATATACAGTATGTTAAAGAGATCTATGAGAGATATATAAAAATCAGTAAAACCTCTGAGTTTAGAATTAGGTCACGTGACCGCACTGACCTCTGACATCCTGTCTACTTTATTTTTATCTTATTTATGTTCATATGTCACATTATATATGCATCTTTCTTGTTGGTTTGCCTCCTACACATCGCTCTATTTATCTAATGGGATCAGTCATGTTGTAAAAGCATTATTTTTATAAAAACTATGGATGATAGATATTTGATTGCCACACACCTGTTGGGCATCAGGTGATCAAACAGGGTTTAAATAGATCCCTGAATTAGAGGGAGCTTTACTTCTGATGAAGCTAGGTGACCGTGCCTAGGGAAACGCGTTAAGTGTGAAGAAGCTGCTTAAATACAAATACTCCACATTACATCAGGATCCAGATATGGACATTTACTAACTATACTTTGGAACATTTGCTTTGGAACCATTCCCTGTGGGACTTCAACACTACAGCACCATTCGGAGAGACCCAGCTTGGATTCAAGTGATACAGCGTGCTTGCTGTTTTCTACAAAGCATTTGGAAGTCTCCGATTATACGGGTAAAACCAGCTGTAATTCAACTTATTTCCCCAGGGAACTTTTGGTCCAGCGTTCCAGTCCGGGATCCCCAGTGGACATTCATTTAGCAGCACATTCTAAATCTTTTCAGCTCCATTTATGCCCTAACTTTATATGAATTTGTTTCTTGATTTTATTCATGTTTTTATTAATTAGTGTTTAGTAATAAATCTAAATATCTTTTTCATCATCCATAGTTGTTTAATTGTTTTAATTATTGGAAAGGCAGCCAGCGCCAGCTTCAGTATATTTTGTTGTTAAAACTCTTTCTTTGGGACTGACAATCCCTTGCTGGCAGCTGTGACAGCGCGTCTGGAAGTGTTCTCCTCTTTATTCTACCTAAGTTGCCCTCCCACAAGTGTGTACTCCGAAAGAGTGTTTAGTGCCGCCGCTCACCTTGTCAGCAATCGGCGTACGAGGTTACATCCAGAAAATGTGGAGAAGATGATGTTCATTAAAATGAATTATAATCAATTCCTCCGTGGAGACATTGACCAGCAGCAATTGCCTCCACAAAGTACACAGGGAGCTGAGATGGTGGATTCCAGTGGGGACGAATTGATAATCTGTGAGGAGGGGGATGTACACGGTGATATATCGGAGGATGATGATGAGGTGGACATCTTGCCTCTGTAGAGCCAGTTTGTGCAAGGAGAGATTAATTGCTTCTTTTTTGGTGGGGGTCCAAACCAACCCGTCATTTCAGTCACAGTCGTGTGGCAGACCCTGTCACTGAAATGATGGGTTGGTTAAAGTGTGCATGTCCTGTTTATACAACATAAGGGTGGGTGGGAGGGCCCAAGGACAATTCCATCTTGCACCTCTTTTTTCTTTAATTTTTCTTTGCGTCATGTGCTGTCTGGGGAGTATTTTTTGGAAGGGCCATCCTGCGTGACACTGCAGTGCCACTCCTAGATGGACCCGGTGTTTGTGTCGGCCACTAGGGTCGCTTATCTTACTCACACAGCTACCTCATTGCGCCTCTTTTTTTCTTTGCGTCATGTGCTGTTTGGGGAGGGTTTTTTGGAAGGGACATCCTGCGTGACACTGCAGTGCCACTCCTAGATGGGCCCGGTGTTTGTGTCGGCCACTAGGGTCGCTTATCTTACTCACACAGCTACCTCATTGCGCCTCTTTTTTTCTTTGCGTCATGTGCTGTTTGGGGAGGGTTTTTTGGAAGGGACATCCTGCGTGACACTGCAGTGCCACTCCTAGATGGGCCCGGTGTTTGTGTCGGCCACTAGGGTCGCTTATCTTACTCACACAGCTACCTCATTGCGCCTCTTTTTTTCTTTGCGTCATGTGCTGTTTGGGGAGGGTTTTTTGGAAGGGACATCCTGCGTGACACTGCAGTGCCACTCCTAGATGGGCCCGGTGTTTGTGTCGGCCACTAGGGTCGCTTATCTTACTCACACAGCTACCTCATTGCGCCTCTTTTTTTCTTTGCGTCATGTGCTGTTTGGGGAGGGTTTTTTGGAAGGGACATCCTGCGTGACACTGCAGTGCCACTCCTAGATGGGCCCGGTGTTTGTGTCGGCCACTAGGGTCGCTTATCTTACTCACACAGCTACCTCATTGCGCCTCTTTTTTTCTTTGCGTCATGTGCTGTTTGGGGAGGGTTTTTTGGAAGGGACATCCTGCGTGACACTGCAGTGCCACTCCTAGATGGGCCCGGTGTTTGTGTCGGCCACTAGGGTCGCTTATCTTACTCACACAGCTACCTCATTGCGCCTCTTTTTTTCTTTGCGTCATGTGCTGTTTGGGGAGGGTTTTTTGGAAGGGACATCCTGCGTGACACTGCAGTGCCACTCCTAGATGGGCCCGGTGTTTGTGTCGGCCACTAGGGTCGCTTATCTTACTCACACAGCTACCTCATTGCGCCTCTTTTTTTCTTTGCGTCATGTGCTGTTTGGGGAGGGTTTTTTGGAAGGGACATCCTGCGTGACACTGCAGTGCCACTCCTAGATGGGCCAGGTTTTTGTGTCGGCCACTAGGGTCGCTTAGCTTAGTCATCCAGCGACCTCGGTGCAAATTTTAGGACTAAAAATAATATTGTGAGGTGTGAGGTATTCAGAATAGACTGAAAATGAGTGGAAATTATGGTTTTTGAGGTTAATAATACTTTGGGATCAAAATGACCCCCAAATTCTATGATTTAAGCTGTTTTTTAGTGTTTTTTGAAAAAAACACCCGAATCCAAAACACACCCGAATCCGACAAAAAAAATTCGGTGAGGTTTTGCCAAAACGCGGTCGAACCCAAAACACGGCCGCGGAACCGAACCCAAAACCAAAACACAAAACCCGAAAAATTTCAAGTGCACATCTCTAATTATGTGCCCCCCCTCTCTTTTTCAACCCTCCTCTACCGTGTATCAGCAGGGGAGAGCCTGGGGAGCTTCCACTCAGCGGTGCTGTGGAGAAAAAATGGTGCTGGTGAGTGCTGAGGAAGAAGCCCCGCCCCCTCGGCGGCAGGCTCCTGTCCCGCTTAAATTGTAATTTTTGGCGGGGGCTCATACATATATACAGTGCTCAGCTGTATATATGTGGTCTTTTGCCAATATGAGGTCCCGAATGCTGCCCAGGGCGCCCCCCCCCCCCCCTGCACCCTTACAGTGACCGGAGTATGTGAGGTGTGTGGAGCAATGGCGCACAGCTGCAGTGCTGTGCGTTACCTCTAGTGAAGATCACGAAGTCTTCTGCCGCCTGTGAAGTCTTCTTTGCTTCTCATACTCACCCGGCTTCTGTCTTCCGGCTCTGCGAGGGGGACGGCGGCGCGGCTCTGGGACGGACAGCGAGGGTGAGATCCTGCATACCGATCCCTCTGGAGCTAATGGTGTCCAGTAGCCTAAGAAGCAGGACCTAGCTTCAGAGAGTAGGGCTGCTTCTCTCCCCTCAGTCCCACGATGCAGGGAGTCTGTTGCCAGCAGAGCTCCCAGAAAATAAAAAACCTAACAAAATACTTTCTATCAGCAAACTCAGGAGAGCTCACTGAAAAGCACCCAGCTCCTCTGGGCACAGTATCAAACTGAGGTCTGGAGGAGGGGCATAGAGGGAGGAGCCAGTGCACACCAGGAACTAAATTCTTTCTTAAAGTGCCCATGTCTCATGCGGAGCCCGTCTATCCATATGGTCCTTACGGAGTCCCCAGCATCCTCTAGGACGTTAGAGAAAACAGGATTTTAATACCTACCCAGAGGCAGAACTCTGGGAGGCAACGGAGTCATCTGCCACCGGGCTCCTGCTCTGAAGGGGGGCACATCTCCTCCCATTCTGTGACACCATTGAATTAAGTTAATTGATAGCTGTTGCTGTCTTTTCAGTGGTTGACTTCCTCACTGGTCCCTGCACCTTACAAATCACACCCTCTTCATTATACTGAATATACACATTTTACAAGTATCACACCCAGGATTAGAAACCACAACCTATTACACTGGAAACAGACACCTTACTGATGAAGCTGTTTGCTCCTGTATAGGAAATATGAGAATTCTAACTACATGAAGTTACATCTCTGACAATTACACGTAACTTCATATAGTTAGAATTCTCATGCTTCCTCTACAGGAGCAAATAGCTCCATCAGTAAAGTGTCTGCTGTTAGCGTAACAGGTCATGGTTTTCTAATCCTGGGTATGACTGCTAAGAAATGTGTGATTTAAAATAAAAGACAATTAAATGTATAAATACAGTATATACATTTTTTTCAGAACACCACACACACACACACACACACACACACACACACATTTATCTTAATATAGGAAATAGGGGGGCACCAATATTTATCTTGCCTCCGGGCGACTGTGACGAACTTACGCCACTGTACCTACCGGTAAATCCTTTTCTCCTAGTCCGTAGAGGATGCTGGGCACCCAGCCCAGTGCGTACTTTACCTGCAGTAGTTATCGTTATAGTTTGCACAAGTGTTGTGTTAAATTTGGTTTCAGCATGTTGCTGAAATGGTCATGTTCATTGGCATGTGTTATGTTGAATGCCATGTTATGCGACATGGTTGAAGTGTGAGCTGGTATGAATCTCACCACTAGCTTTAAAGTAAATCCTTTCTCGAATTGTCCGTCTCCCTGGGCACAGTTCCTATACTGAGGTCTGGAGGAGGGGCATAGAGGGAGGAGCCAGTTCACACTCTGAAAAAGTCTTAAAGTGCCCATGGCTCCTGCGGAACTGTCTATACCCCCATAGTACTGAAATGGACCCCAGCATCCTCTACGGACTAGGAGAAAAGGATTTACCGGTAGGTATTAAAATCCTGTTTTTTGCAGCTAAACATTCCACCAAATATAAAGCTTAGAGAGCTTTATCAGCTACAGTATATCCACCATAAGGTAGAATGACTTTTTTTTTTTTGTTCTTAAACTTAGGGGTCTATTTACTAAGCCTTGGATGGAGACAAAGTCAACGGAGATAAAGTACCAGCCAATCGGCTCCTAACTGTCATTTTTCAAACACAGCATGTGGGATGACAGTAGGGAGCTGATTGGCTGGTACTTTATCTCCGTCCACTTTATATCCATCCATCGCTTAGTAAATAGACCCCCATGTCCTGTATCTTATTCTTGTCCTTTTTTTCTTTAATTTTTCTGCCGCATCCCTTAATTGTTGTAAGGCCACCATAATGGTTTCACGTGCAGGTGCATGTGACATGACACTATACATGTAATAAAGGAAAGTAACAGTAACTCCATGTACTAAACACCTAAAAATCAGAAATGGCAATGCAATTTTGTTCATGTTCTTCCCTTCCCCGGGGAAAGGAATTCACACACAGTATCGCCATCAACTACTCTCAATGAAGGGATTACCCCTGCAAATGTTCCCTGGGCCCGAAATCTTGACTTCAAAGTGGAAGCGGTGCCCCCTGTCTCTCCAACAATCCCAGACATCACAGGCAGACCGCCAGCTTACACACAGGCTCTCTGCATGTTCACGAGTGCTCCGAGCCTTGCATCCCAGCTATGGATTAGGGAGGATTTATATAGAGATAAAGAGGATGTAATGAGAGGAAATATCTTTCTCACTCTTAACCCCTCTTGTGACTGTGGGACGTGCGCTCACTTCATTTCAATCTCATGCCATATCTGTGAGCCTAAGGCCTGATTCTGTGCTGCTCACAGTGACACAAACCACATGCAATGCCAGTGTTCATGTGGTTTACTTCATGTTTACAAATGTGCATGCGTGACAAATTCAGACAACCCCTATGGCGCATGCAATACCTTTAGTGTATGCACAAAGGTGTGACACTAACAGAGATGTAGTGATGGGTGATCCTAGACGGTGACTGGGTGGTGGCCTGAAGTGAACGCAGAAAAAGTTTGTCTCGTGTATGTGTTATGGTAGCATACCTCCCAACGTTTGTATGGTCAGATTTGGGACCTTTGTCGTGTGTGTCCATAAAAGGGGTGGGGCCTCATTAGAAAGGGGGTGGAGCCTCAGAAGAAAGGGGGCATAGCCTTGTAAGGGGACGTCTCTGTGCTTCTCCCGGCAGTGACGTGCGGTGAGGTCACTGGATGGGGAGGCACTGGCAGCTAACAAGCCCCCCCCCCCCCCCCCCCCCCCCCGAAAAAAAAAAAAAAAAAAAAGTGTGGTCCCCCAACATCAGTAAAACCAGCACTAGGCAGAACCAGCCAGGGGGAGTAATGCCATAGCAGGGGAGACACTCAGTGTGGTGTCCCCCTGCCATAACATTAATCTGCCCCCCCAGCCAGTCAGCCCAGGGTTGGAATTCCTCGGAAAGTGGGAACCCCAAAAAATAAAAATGGGGTCCCCCCTCCCGAGCAATAACCAGCACTGGGCCAATAGCCCAGTGCTATGCCCCGCACCCCTGGTGGCGGTGGGTGCGGGGTTCATTGTGTGTTAATATTGTTCTTTACAGGTGGCCTACAGGTCCCAGCAAGCCTGCCCCAGCATGCTGGCACTTGGAAAACCACAAGTGCCAGCATGCCCAGACATAAAGGGCCCGCTGGCATCTGTAGTCCACCTGTAAAGAAAATATTAAAATAAAACACCACACGTCTTGAAAATAAGCTTTATTAAACTGGGTCTTTACCTGGGGGCGGCGGCCTTTAAGCTCTTTTGCGTGGCCGCCGCCTTCCCAGGGCTTCCGGCGTCTTTACCTGGGGGGCGCCACCCCCCCCCAGGGCTTCCAGCGTCGTCACCTGGTGGGCGGCGGCTGCTAAGCTCTTTTGCATAGCTGCCGCCCAGCCAGGACTTCCGGCGTCTTCTTTCTTCAGGAGCTCTTCACTGCTCCTCCTCCGCCGTCGGACTGACTCTCCTCCGCCTCGCGCTGACTTATATAAGTCAGCCGGAGGGGGCGGGGCTATGACGCGGCGAGCCGTGATTGGCTCGCGGCGGCCATCTTGAATTTCAAAAATGACGCTGAGGCGCCATTTTTGAAACTGGAACCGCTCCGCTGCCAAACTCTGCAGGATAAAGGTAAATTTCCGCCGCCGCACCGCCGCCGCAACCCGCCACCCACACCACCGCCGCATCCGCCGCCCGCACCATCGCCGCATCCAGCCGCCCGCACCTCCTCCGCCAGCGTCGCCCACACAGTGATTGACAGCGGATCCAGTGACGGATCCGCTGGCCAATCACTGTGGCCTCACTGACATCTTAATTAGGATCACTATGCCAGTTCCGGCACCCTAACAGCTGCAAGAGGGGTGGGTGGGGCACAGGAGGTTAGGTTTTAGGCTGCATGGAGAAGGTTAGGGTTAGTCAGCTTCGGGGAGGGTTCGGCTTAGGCTGTAAGGGGGGGGGGGGGGTGTAGGATTAGGCACCACCGGGGGAGTTTGGCTGTGGGAGGAGAGGGTTAGGGTTATACTGTAGTAAGGGAGGGTTAGGGGGTAAAGGGGTGAAGAGTAGCTTGCTCCCCACCCCTGTCGAGATTCTAAACAGCGGGATGCCGTGGTCAGTATTCTGACTCCCTGCATCCCACCCACCGGCATTTAGGCCCAACCCCTGTGGTTGCAGTTTTACATACTACACAGAATTCCTCATTTTTCAAAAGGGATATATAAGGCACACCCCTGACCGACCTATGACCTTCCCCAAATGTGCCGGCTCACACCCTGATGCCTCTAGGCTCTAACCTCATACAGATAGGTGCACAGAGCCGGCCCTAGGCATAGGCAAACTAGGCATATGCCTGGGGCATTTGGAATGCCTAGGGGCACAAGCAGCTTCTACTGATTAAAATGATATGCAGCATGCCGATATTCTGTGTGTGACTGCGGCTGTATCTGCATACGAAATGCCTTACTAATATGTGGCATTATGTGTATAAGGTGTACTATAGTACTTGGTGGCGAAACGTATAGAAAGGACATTACTGTGTGGTCTAATGTGAATAAGGAGCAATATGGTGTGGTGTAATGTGAATAAGGGGCACTACTGTGAGGAGTAACGTGGTACTACTGTGTGACGTAATGTGAATAAGAGACACTATTGCATGATATAATGTGAATAAAGTTGCAGTACTGTGTGGCGTAATTTCAACTGGGGGTATTATTGTATGGCCATGCCCCTTCCCAGCAAGAACACGCACCCTTTTGGGCTGTGCACTGAATGTGCACACTGTTCCTATTTAAAATATAGGGGGTAGGAGCACCAAAATGAGGACTGCTATGGGTGAGGGGTGATGGTGGTGGGAAAGGGGTACAGGGCCAGAGGCGGTACTAGCGTCTGTGCAAGGGGGCACCAGCCAAAATCTTGCCTAGGGCATCATATTGGTTAGGGCCGGCTCTGTAGGTGCAACCTCTTGTGCATGACAATATCAGGATTGTACTACAGTAGGTAAACAAGGACTTATTAGCTGTATAGATATTTCCTATTACCAGAACAGTGTAAATACTCCAACAGCTCTTACTTATAATAACCACAGTTATGCAGAGATATACGGAGATATAACGTTTTTTGTTGTGCAGAAACTTGTTCCTATTTACTGAACATTTATAGAATAAGAAAGTACAATAAAAAAACGGAAACACATCATGAAAATGCGTATTTTCATTTACAAAGAAAAGAAAAAGATTAGTACAATAAAGCCGTGATAGGCGCACAAAGCCAAGGAACCGTTCTCATACAAAAAATAAAATTTCAATTATACTGTACAAAATATGGGTGCGCTCAGTATATAGAGCCGACTTGTTCACACAATTCCATTTGCGGGCGAGAGGTAGGAGCTACCGACAGCAAGATGTAACTTTTAGGTTCATTGTGCATGACTGGAGCAGACTCGTCTGAGTATTCCGAATAAAGTATTTCTGTCTCTCTTTTTTTTTAATGTTTTTTCAATGAGCATGTCTCCTGAATAAATATCATTGGAGATACCTACTGACAACTTCCAGGGACCAGAGAGAAGGGAGAATATCAGAGAAGGAGCAAGGTGCCTGTGGTTAATGATACATTTTTATTGGGCTAACATCATTTGTTATGGGAGAAGGACAGAGATTTTGACACTTCATAAATTTCATGAAGGGAAACAGCACAGGTGATAGGTAGCACAAACCTACAATACAATCACTGGAACCACTGGTGTATCTATAATCTGTGCGGGAGGGCCCACACCACATACCCTGCACCCATGTCTTCATTGCTTACCTTAATTCCGCGTTGGCTGCAGCAGCGCTGCACAAATCACTGGGAAAATGGCCACAGTGCCAATTTCCCGGAGACCTACTCATGCTCATTTTCCAAGAGACCTGCGTTGCTGGCTAGAGAGTATATAGGTGAAAGAGAGCGCTTAGCGATTGGAAAATTTATTATATATACACAATATTAAAAAATTAAAACATAAAACATTCCTTATAAAAGCACCCTTAATATAGTACCAGTATAGCCGGCAAATTACATCAATTAATAGCAATATATCTTATAATGAATTATTTGTATAGCTGCCAAATTGTACTTCGTTCACCAATATTTTTGTAGGACAGCACCGTGCTCCAGCTCTTAGTAAGCCTTGTACTTATTTTCACTAGTGGGCCCAGACAGTCTCTAGATAAAAGATAAATAGTATCCAAACTCCTCTAGACTCAGTTCATAGCAGCAATAGTTGCACACACAGGTGAAAGAACTTGTACTCCGGTATTCACATAGCAAGTGTCCGGGTAATGACAACCTGTTCCAAGTGCAATACAGAGTCCGTAGCAGCAAGGAGAGCGGTGTTCCGTGTGATACGTCAGTCGGGCAGCGACACAGTACAGCAACGAGGGAGAGCGTTGTCCGGTGGTGGGCAGCGTTTCCAAGGTCAAACTAATATAGAAGTCAGGTGACGTCTCACACGGAACGCCGCTTTCCTTGCTGCTACGAATTATTCTTGGGGCCCACGGCTGTGTGTGTGCGAACTCCGCACCCAGCATTGTGTCCTCTGAATTCTTACATATTTTTGGCTAGAAAGTAGGTGGTCCGGATGGACACTGCACACAGGGCCTCTCCTTCTTAAAACGCCCCTGATTGGAATGCTTCCAGGGCCCCAACTAAAGTTGGACCTGTCTCCTACACGCACTGGTGCTTGCTTCTGGCTAGAAGGGTGCCTCCTTTGGACTCTCCAGGTACGACTACGCACCCTGCAGCCTGCACAGCCGCTCGGAGAGTCGTGTTTTCTGAGCATCTACGAAGCCACAATGGAAGAAAGCCACATACCATCTAGGTTTTGCACAGGTCTGTCAAGATGTTCTGCCCAGTGCACATCAATGTGTTCTCATTCACCAGGCGTCTGTATGACATAGGGCATGAGACGCCCAGAGATGCTCAGAGAGTAGTAGTGTATCATAACTCTCATTCGCAGATACAGCGTAAAGCTGTACACAGTATGCTAGAGATGTTAGGTGGCAACATTAACTGCACTGGAATTGGTTGTATAAACATACAAAAGCACAACGGGGGATGCGTTTAGCATCCGGTCAGTTGGGATGATGGCAGTTATATGACTGATGCCGGAATCCGGACACCACTCAGGAGACTGGCACCGTCCGGAACACCGACAGCCTGAAGGTAAGTATCGGGGTTTGCCTTAGGTTTAGAGCCTGAGGGAGGAGGGGTTAGGGTTTGGCACTAGGGGTGGTTAGGGTTAGGGTTAGCCACCGCCCCTCTAGGTTTAGAACTAGCCGCCACCCCCGGAGGATTAGCCCTAGCTGCTAACCCTAGAGGGTTAGGGTAGGGGACGGGAGAGGGTAAAAATACTTACCTCTTCTGTTGTGGGGATCTTCATTGTTGGGTATGCCACTGTCCGTCATGTGATGGCCTGCATCCCGACTGCAGAGTCCGCTGGCACCGGAGCCCTTTTTGCACAAGCAGTCAAGCAGTGAAAAGAGTGGAGAAGTGGACCAGTGGCTAAGCAACCAATCAGCTTTGAGGGAGCATTTATTAAGTACACTGTATAAAATGGTAGGTAGATGGTGATTGGTTGCTATGGGCAAATTCTCCATTCTTTTCACTGCTTGACACATGAACTCCTCAGTCACACACAGATGTACAAATGTCACATATCTATATATTAATAGTACAGATGTGCACCGGAAATTTTTCGGGTTTAGTGTTTTGGTTTTGGATTCGGTTCCGCGGCCGTGTTTTGGATTCGGACGCGTTTTGGCAAAATCTCCCTTAACATTTTTTGTCGGATTCGGGTGTGTTTTGGATTCGGGTGTTTTTTTCTAAAACCCCCTCAAAAACAGCTTAAATCATAGAATTTGGGGGTGATTTTGATCCTATAGTATTCTTAACCTCAATAACCATAATTTCCACTCATTTCCTGTCTATTCTGAACACCTCACACCTCACAATTTTATTTTTAGTCCCAAAATTTGCACCAAGGTCGCTGGATGACTAAGCTAAGCGACCCAAGTGGGCGGCACAAACACCTGGTCCATCTAGGAGTGGCACTGCAGTGTCAGAAAGGATGGCACTTAAAAAAATTGGCCCCAAATATCACATGATGCAAAGATAAAAAAAAAAAAAAGAAAAAAGAGGTGCAAGATGGAATTGTCCTTGGGCCCTCCCACCCACCCTTATGTTGTATAAACAGGATATGCACACTTTAACAAACCCATCATTTCAGCAACAGGGTCTGCCACACGACTGTGGCTGAAATGACTGGTTAGTTTGGGCCCCCACGAAAAAAAGAATCAATCAATCTCTCCTTGCTCAAAATGGCTCTACAGAGGCAAGATGTCGACCTAATCATCATCCTCCGATTCCTCACCCCTTTCACTATGTACATCGCCCTCCTCACAGAGTATTAATTCGTCCCCACTGGAATCCACCATCACAGGTGCCTGTGTACTTTCTGGAGGCAATTGCTGGTAAATGTCTCCACGGAGGAATTGATTATAATTCTTTTTGATGAACATCATCTTCTCCACATTTTGTGGAAGTAACCTCGTACGCCGATCGCTGACAAGGTGACCGGCTGCACTAAACACTCTTTCGGAGTACACACTGGAGGGAGGGCTACTTAGGTAAAATAAAGCCAGTTTGTGCAAGGACCTCCAAATTGCCTCTTTTTCCTGCCAGTATACGTACGGACTGTCTGACGTGCCTACTTGGATGCGGTCACTCATATAACCCTCCACAATTCTTTCAATGGTGACAGAATCATATGCAGTGACAGTAGACGACATGTCAGTAATCGTTGGCAGGTCCTTCAGTCCGGACCAGATGTCAGTTTTCGCTCCTGACTGCCCTGCATCACCGCCAGCAGGTGGTTTTGGAAATCTGATCCTTTTCCTGGCAGCTCCAGTGGCGGTAGAAAATGAAGGAGGAGCTGTTGGCGGGTCACGTTCCGCTTGACTTGACAAGTGTCTCACCAGCAGGTCTTTGAACATGTGCAGACTTGTGTCTGCCAGAAAGAGAGATACAACGTAGGCTTTAAACTTAGGATCGAGCACGGTGGCCAAAATGTAGTGCTCTGATTTCAACAGATTGACCACCCGTGAATCCTGGTTAAGCGAATGAAGGGCTCCATCCACAAGTCCCACATGTCTAGTGGAATCGCTCCGTTTTAGCTCCTCCTTCAATCTCTCCAGCTGCTTCTGCAAAAGCCTGATGAGGGGAATGACCTGACTCAGGCTGGCAGTGTCTGAACTGACATCACGTGTGGCAAATTCAAAGGGTTGCAGAACCTTGTACAACGTTGAAATCATTCTCCACTGCGCTTGAGTCAGGTGCATTCCCCCTCATTTGCCTATATCATAGGTAGATGTATAGGCTTGAATGGCCTTTTGCTGCTCCTCCATCCTCTGAAGCATATAGAGGGTTGAATTCCACCTCGTTACCACCTCTTGCTTCAGCTGATGGCGGGGCAGGTTCAGGAGTGTTTGCTGGTGCTCCAGTCTTCGGGACGCGGTGACTGAATGCCGAAAGTGGCCCGCAATTCTTCGGGCCACCGACAGCATCTCTTGCACGCCCCTGTCGTTTTTGAAAAAATTCTACACCACCAAATTCATTGTATGTGCAAAATATGGGACGTGCTGGAATTTGCCCAAATGTAATGCATGCACAATATTGGTGGCATTGTCCGATGTCACAAATCCCCAGGAGAGTCCAATTGGGGTAAGCCAATCTGCGATGATGTTCCTCAGTTTCCGTAAGAGGTTGTCAGCTGTGTACCTCTTATGGAAAGCGGTGATACAAAGTGTAGCCTGCCTAGGAACGAGTTGGCGTTTGCGAGATGCTGCTACTGGTGCCGCCGCTGCTCTTGTTGCTGCGGGAGGCAATACATCTACCCAGTGGGCTGTCACAGTCATAGTCCTTAGACTGCCCTGCTCCACTTGTCCACATGTCCGTGGTTAAGTGGACATTGGGTACAACTGCATTTTTTTGGACACTGGTGACTCTTTTTCTGACGTCTGTGTACATTCTCGGTATCGCCTGCCTAGAGAAGTGGAAACTAGATGGCATTTGGTACCGGGGACACACTACCTCAAGAAATTTTCTAAGTCCCTGTGAACTAACGGTGGATACCGGACGCACGTCTAACACCAACACAGCTGCCAAGGCCTGAGTTATCCGCTTTGCAACAGGATGACTGCTGTGATATTTCATCTTCCTTGCAAAGGACTGTTGGACAGTCAATTGCTTACTGGAAGTAGTACAAGTGGTCTTCCGACTTCCCCTCTGGGATGACGATCGAATCCCAGCAGCAACAACAGCAGCGCCAGCAGCAGTAGGCATTACACTCAAGGATCCATCAGAGGAATCCCAGTCAGGAGAGGACTCGTCAGACTTGCCAGTGACATGGCCTGCAGGACTATTGGCGTTCCTGTCTGAGGAGGAAATTGACACTGAGGGAGTTGGTGGTGTGGTTTGCAGGAGCTTGGGTACTAGATTTAGTTGTCAGTGGACTGCTTCCGCTGTCACCCAAAGTTTTTGAACTTGTCAATGACTTCTGATGAATGAGCTCCAGGTGACGTATAAGGGAGGATGTTCCTAGGTGGTTAACGTCCTTACCCCTACTTATTACAGCTTGACAAAGGCAACACATGGCTTCACACCAGTTGTCCGCATTTCTATTGAAATAATTCCACACCGAATAGGTGATTTTTTTGGTATTTTGACCGGGCATGTCAATGGCCTTATCCATCCCACAGACAACAGGTGTCTCCCCGGGTACCTGACTTAAACAAACCACCTTTACATAAGATTCCTCCTTGTCAATTTCCTCCTCAGCGCCAGCAACACCCATATCCTCATCCTGGTGTACTTCAACAGTGACATCTTCAATTTGAATATCAGGAACTGGATTGTGGGTGCTGCTTCCAGCACTTGCAGGGGGCGTGCAAATGGTGGAAGGAGCCACCTCTTCCCGTCCAGTGTTGGGAAGGTCAGGCATCGTAACCGACACAATTGGACTCTCCTTGGGGATTTGTGATTTAGAAGAACGAACAGTTCTTTGCTGTGCTTTTGCCAGCTTAACTCTTTTCATTTTTCTAGTGGGATGATGAGTGCTTCCATCCTCATGTGAAGCTGAACCACTAACCATGAACATAGGCCAAGGCCTCAGCCGTTCCTTGCCACTCCGTGTCGTAAATGTCATATTGGCAAGTTTACGCTTCTCCTCAGACGATTTTAATTTAGATTTTTGGGTCATCATTTTACTGAACTTTTGCTTTTTGGATTTTACACGCTCTCTACTATGACATTGAACATCGGCCTTGGCAGACGACGTTGATGGCATTTCATCGTCTCTGCCATGACTAGTGGCAGCAGCTTCAGCACTAAGTGGAAGTGGATCTTGATCTTTACCTATTTTACCCTCCACATTTTTGTTCTCCATTTTTTAATGTGTGGAATTATATGCCAGTAATATTATTATATCAATAACAATGGCCTACTCTAATGTACTACTATGTACTGCTCACAAAAATGCAGCACAGATATGGATACTTGAAGTGACACAGAGCTGCAAGATACAGCAATGGCCTACTGTACTGTACTACTATATACTGGTGGTCACCAAAATGCTGCACTGTACTACTATATACTGCTCACAACATTGCAGCACAGATCTGGATACTTGAAGTGACACGGAGCTGCAAGATACAGCAATGGCCTACTGTACTGTACTACTATATATACTGGTGGTCACCAAAGTGCTGCACTGTACTACTATATACTGCTCACAACAATGCAGCACAGATATGAATACTTGAAGTGACACGGAGCTGCAAGATACAGCAATGGCCTACTGTACTGTACTACTATATATACTGGTGGTCACCAAAATGCTGCACTGTGCTACTATATACTGCTCACAACAATGCAGCACAGATTTGGATAATTGAAGTGACAGAGCTGCAAGATACATCAATGGCCTACTGTACTGTACTACTATATAGTGGTGGCACCAAAATGCTGCACTGTACTACTATATACTGCTCACAACAATGCAGCACAGATATGGATACTTGAAGTGACACGGAGCAGCAAGATACAGCAATGGCCTACTGTACAGTACTACTATATACTGGTGGTCACCAAAATGCTGCACTGTACTACTATATACTGCTCACAACAATGCAGCACAGATATGGATACTTGAAGTGACACGGAGCAGCAAGATACAGCAATGGCCTACTGTACAGTACTACTATATACTGGTGGTCACCAAAATGCTGCACTGTACTACTATATACTGCTCACAACAATGCAGCACAGATATGGATACTTGAAGTGACACGGAGCAGCAAGATACAGCAATGGCCTACTGTACAGTACTACTATATACTGGTGGTCACCAAAATGCTGCACTGTACTACTATATACTGCTCACAACAATGCAGCACAGATATGGATACTTGAAGTGACACGGAGCAGCAAGATACAGCAATGGCCTACTGTACAGTACTACTATATACTGGTGGTCACCAAAATGCTGCACTGTACTACTATATACTGCTCACAACAATGCAGCACAGATATGGATACTTGAAGTGACATGGAGCTGCAAGATACAGCAATGGCCTACTGTACTCTACTACGATATATACTGGTGGTCACCAAAATGCTGCACTGTACTACTATATACTGCTCACAACAATGCAGTACAGATATTGATACTTGAAGTGACACGGAGCTGCAAGATACAGCAATGGCCTACTGTACTGTACTACTATATATACTGGTGGTCACCAGAATGTTGCACTGTACTACTATTTACTGCTCACAACAATGCAGCACAGATATGGATACTTGAAGTAACATGGAGCTGCAAGATACAGCAATGGCCTACTGTACTGTACTACTATATAGTGGTGGTCACCAAAATGCTGCACTGTACTACTATATACTGCTCACAACAATGCAGCACAGATATGGATACTTGAAGTGACACGGAGCTGCAAGATACAGCAATGGCCTACTGTAGTGTACTACTATATACTGGTGGTCACCAAAATGCTGCACTGTACTACTATATACTGCTCACAACAATGCAGCACAGATATGGATACTTGAAGTGACACGGAGCTGCAAGATACAGCAATGGCCTACTGTACTGTACTACTATATACTGGTGGTCACCAAAATGCTGCAGTGTACTACTATATACTGCTCACAACAATGCAGCACAGATATGTATACTTGAAGTGACACGGAGATGCAAGATACAGCAATGGACTACTGTACTGTACTACTATATATAGTGGTGGTCACCAAAATGCTACACTGTACTACTATATACTGCTCACAACAATGCAGCACAGATATGGATAATTGAAGTGACATGGTGCTGCAAGATACAGCAATGGCCTACTGTACTGTACTACTATATATACTGGTGGTCACCAAAATGTTGCACTGTACTACTATTTACTGCTCACAACAATGCAGCACAGATATGGATACTTGAAGTGCAATGGCCTACTGCACTGTACTACTATATACTGGTGGTCACCTAAATGCTGCACTATACTACTATATACTGCTCACAACAATGCAGCACATATATGGATACTTGAAGTGACACGGAGCTGCAAGATACAGCAATGGTCTACTGTACTGTACTACTATATACTGGTGGTCACCAAAATGCTGCACTGTACTACTATATAATGCTCACAACAATGCAGCACAGATATGGATACTTGAAGTGACACGGAGCTACAAGATAGAGCAATGGCCTACTGTACTGTACAACTATATACTGGGGGTCACCAAAATGCTGCACTGTACTACTATATACTGCTCACAACAATGCAGCACAGATATGGATACTTAAAGGGACACAGAGCTGCAAGATACAGCAATGGCCTACTGTACTGTACTACTAAACTGGTGGTCACCAAAATGCTGCACTGTACTACTATATAGTATATACTGGTCGCACAACAATGCAGCAGATATTGAGCACTGATCAGGATACTAGAACTGAGTCTGACACGGTGCTGCAAGATACAGCAATGGCCTACTGTACTGTACTACTGTATAATATACTTGTGGTCACCACAATGCAGCACACTGAGCACAGATATTGAGCTTTTCAGGCAGAGAACGTAGCCACGTCCTCTCCGCTCAATCTACAATGCACGAGTGAAAATGGCGGCGACGCGCGGTTCTTTATATGGAATAAAAATCTCGCGAGAATCCGACAGCGGGTTGATGACGTTCGGCCTTGTTCGGGTTAACCGAGCAAGGCGGGAAGATCCGAGGCTGCCTCGGACCCGTGTAAAACACGTGAAGTTCGTGGGGGTTCGGATCTCGATGAACCGAACCCGCTCATCTCTAATTAATAGCAGAAGGACAACTCATATTAGTGACATACTGTATTTATATACTGCCGTTGTTTGAGCAGGGCACATCACAGTGACGTGTAGCTGGGTAAGGCAGGTGAGGTAGAGCCTTTCCTTTCATACTAATGTATAGTTTTGACTATATAAAATATATGAAAAATAAAAAGAATTTATTAGAAATATATTCTTTATATTATTCTAATCATTTTTATAGTCAAAACTCTGGAATAAAAAGTCTATGGCAGGTGAGGCACATCTTCCGCACATCTCTGACCATAACTCACCAAATTCCAGTAGTATATACTGCTGCACCTGTGTATAATGCCCACATGTATAAACTGCTGCACCTGTGTATAATGCCCACATGTATATACTGCTGCACCTGTGTATAATGCCCACATGTATAAACTGCTGCACCTGTGTATAATGCCCACATGTATATACTGCTGCACCTGTGTATAATGCCCACATGTATAAACTGCTGCACCTGTGTATAATGCCCACATGTATATACTGCTGCACCTGTGTATAATGCCCAGATGAACCCTTTGGCTCATATATTGGGGGTTATTCAGAGATGGATGCAGATCTTGCTACAGCAAGATCATCCACTTACATGCAAGACCGCCCAGCATATGTGTGGCGCCGCCCCGCGATGGGTTTGCAGTTTGTTTTGAGGTAGACCACTGCTCAGTCTGGCTCCATGTTTTTCTCGGAGTGGCTGCGTGTAACGTCATGCAGCCTCCCGAAAACAGTCCGGACACACACACTAAGAGCTGCAGCGGCGCCCGCGTCTAATGACAATGTGCAGACAGATAAATGAGGCCACTGAATGCAAACGCAGCAGCTGCATCCATCTCCGAATAGTCCCCATTGTCTGGCTATGGTACTAGCTAGTGCTTCCTGTGACAGTTACCTCACCGCACGTCCCTGGCACATCATATAACAAAAGCTCTTGGTCTGTAGATTTTTAGAATATGGTGGCTTAGCTTTGGAGTTATGTGGCAAAACGTCCACCATTTACAATGCATCACAACTGTGCTCTGAAAAATGTGACAGATGGGGAGCTCTCACTGTGCACCTGCTGGGTGACCTGGAACATGTGACCTGCTGGAGTGGTCTGGAAACTGTGACAGTTATTTGCAGACACCCACTAAGCAGGGATTTTTCTAAACTCGACTCCTAAGGGGGTGAAAAGGAACCTGCTGGAACCTGGCACACAGAGAGGGCTAGTTGGCGTCACTGAAGCCATAGTGAAAGAGGACACATCTGTATGTGTGTGGAGAGGCTGAACATCCGAGGCATAGGGGCTGATTCAGAGATTGGTGCAAGTTGGCCGCAAGAACACTGGAATAGTGTACATGGAGAAAAATGTGATTGCTGTCCCGTATGTCGAGTGGCAAGCATCTATGCAATCGCAGCGTGCTTTTCCATATGCTTGGTTTCATAGCCGTCATTTTCAGTGCTCACTTTTACAAGACTTATCCACAGTGGAAGAGATCTGCCTGTAAACAGATGGATCTCCGTGTGTGCAGCTCAGCATATAGTACTGCAGCCCACAATTCCATCTACATGCCCTCAGTAAGCCTAGCCTAAGTGTGAATGCCACGTTAATCCACCTCTGGGACAAGTGGGTGTTAAGACCTCATGGGGCCCTAAGCAAGATACCAATTTGGGGCCCCAATCCCTCAACCAATACATAGTATTATATTTTTGTTCCTGATATATGCCTTTTAAATTATTTGTTGTTTTTCCTCCTTATATTCTATTACAGTATATTAGTTTCTCCCTTCACTGATTGCACCACGTCCACTCACTGACTGCATTTTATAGCAACATTTTATAATAATACCCATTATTACCCACTTCAGTCAGTGTGACTCTATCGATTATAAAGCAGTGTTCCCACTGATTGTAGCAGGCAGGCCCCAGCTCGTCTCTCTGCGCGTGTGCCGTCATAAACACGTGTGTCCTGATTGGTCACATGCACAATACTGCAAGACTGGAGACACAGGAGTGCACTGGATCTGGCTGCCAATAGCATACCCTCCAACATTTTACATGCAAAAATCGGTACAAATTAGGAAAGGGGCATGGCCACGGGTAAAGGGGGCGTGGTCACGCCACTTTTCCTGTACTTTCTATGGAAAAATGAAGTCAAAAATCGGTACAGACCATAGAAAAAAGGTACTGGACCTGCCAAAAAGGTACAGCTGGAGGGTATGCAACAGCTGTCTCATCACTGGCAGCCTGCAGGGAGTATTCAGTAGCCCAGCGCTCAGGAACTGCCTATAAGAAATATAAAGGACACAACAAAATGTTCTGCTACTGGGTAGCATTACACACCATCAGAAAATGCATTGTTAGTAAATGAGCTCAGCTAGCCACCTTCTGACCCCAAATTACTACCATATTTTCCCTATTTTAGGTCTATGTACTGTATAAATGAAATATTATGTAGTTATTACTAGGCCAATATTCAGAATGTTGACGCTGTAATGTCAACAGGTTCAGAATGTCAACATATTCAGTCAGAATGTAGACATGTTCAGAATGTTGATATTATGCATGTCCAGACTGTATATGAGTGTTGGGTTAGGGTTAGGCTCCAGTTAGTCAGGGTAAAATAGTACTGTCAACATCCTCGCTGTTGACATGCATAATATAAACATTTTAAAACATGTCGCCATTATGTCATTGATATAAATGCCTACATGTCAAATGTCAGCATTTTGTTAATGACAACACACTGAATGTTGACACACAGATCATGTCAACATATAAGGGTCTACATTCCTATTATTGACATGGTATACCACATGCAAATGGGTTATATGGGAGCTCCACCATTAACACGAGATTGGTTACCCTACAGAATAGGTTACACTGGCATCTGCTATGACCCACAGGTGTGGCTCCAAATTTGGGCCCTTGACCTGCTTTTTATTAACCTACAGTGTATGTATTTGTATTGACATTAGGGTATATGAGGGAAAGTTTGGTGTGGATATCAGTTGCCTGGCAAATGTAGTCTCAAGTACCAGCAATAAATTGCAATTAAACTGTACAACTAGTGGCACAGAATAATAAATGGTAAAATAAGTCCTTAGCTTTGTCAACTTTTGCATTCGGCTTTTAACTAGCATGGTACTTATTAATCACAATGGCTCTGAGACACAGCCATGAGTGCAAATGTAGTGCTAGCATTGATATGCTCTACAATTGTGCAATCACTAGTCCCGATTCTCTATCCATGGCTTCTGTATGTCTCACTGCTTCAGCTCACTACAATCTGGAGTACAGAATTTATTGGTTGCAATTAGTGATGAGCGGGTTCGGTTCCTCGGGATCCGAACCCCCCCGAACTTCACCCATTTTACACGGTTCCGAGGCAAACTCGAATATTCCCGCCTTGCTCGGTTAACCCGAGCGCTCCCGAACGTCATCATCCCGCTGTCGGATTCTCGCGAGATTCGTATTCTATATAAGCAGCCGCGCGTCGCCGCCATGTTCTCTCAGTTTCTGTATTCAGTGTGCTGCAAATATCTGTGCTCAGTGTGCTGAAAATATCTACGTTCTCTGCCTGAAAAACGCTCCATATCTGTGCTGCATTGTAGTATATAGTAGGAGGACAGCGCAGAATGTTGGCAGTATGGTACAGTAGTCCACTGCTCTACCTACCTCTGTGTCGTCAAGTATACTATGCATCCATACCTGTGCTGCATTTTAGTTAAGCGCAGTATATAGTAGGAGGGGACAGTGCAGAATGTTGCTGTGACCACCAGTATATATATATATATATAGCAGTATTGTACAGTAGTCCACTGCTCTACCTACCTCTGTGTCGTCAAGTATACTATGCATCCATACCTGTGCTGCATTTTAGTTGTGTGCAGTATATAGTAGGAGGGGACAGTGCAGAATGTTGCTGTGACCACCAGTATATAATATATATAGCAGTATGGTACAGTAGTCCACTGCTCTACCTACCTCTGTGTCGTCAAGTATACTATGCATCCATACCTGTGCTGCATTTTAGTTGTGTGCAGTATATAGTAGGAGGGGACAGTGCAGAATGTTGCTGTGACCACCAGTATATAATATATATAGCAGTACGGTATAGTAGTCCACTGCTCTACCTACCTCTGTGTCGTCAAGTATACTACAAAAGTTCAGTAAAATGACCCAAAAATCTAAATTAAAAGCATCTGATGAGAAGCGTAAACTTGCCAATATGCCATTTACGACACGGAGTGGCAAGGAACGGCTGAGACCCTGGCCTATGTTCATGGCTAGTGGTTCAGATTCACATGAGGATGGACGCACTCATCCTCTCGCTAGAAAACTGCCACTCCTAGATGGGCCAGGTGTTTGTGTCGGCCACTTGGGTCGCTTAGCTTAGCCATCCAGCGACCTTGGTGCACCACTTTTTTTCTATGCATCATGTGCTGTTTGGGGACTATTTTTTAAATCTGCCATCCTGTCTGACACTGCAGTGCCACTCCTAGATGGGCCTGGTGTTTGTGTCGGCCACTTTGGTCACTTAGCTTAGCCATCCAGCGACCTTGGTGCACCTCTTTTTTTTCTTTGCATCATGTGCTGTTTGGGGACTATTTTTTAAATCTGCCATCCTGTCTGACACTGCAGTGCCACTCCTAGATGGGCCAGGTGTTTATGCATGCCACTTGGGTCGCTAAGCTTAGCCATCCAGCGACCTTGGTGCACCTCTTTTTTTCTTTGCATCATGTGCTGTTTGGGGACTATTTTTTAAATCTGCCATCCTGTCTGACACTGCAGTGCCACTCCTAGATGGGCCAGGTGTTTGTGTCGGCCACTTGGGTCGCTTAGCTTAGTCATCCAGCGACCTCGGTGCACATTTTAGGACTAAAAATAATATTGTGAGGTGTGAGGTGTTCAGAATAGACTGAAAATTAGTGGAAATTATGGTTATTGAGGTTAATAATACTATGGGATCAAAATGACCCCCAAATTCTATGATTTAAGCTGTTTTTGAGGGTTTTTTGTAAAAAAAAAACACCCGAATCCAAAACACACCCGAATCCGACAAAAAATTTTCAGGGAGGTTTTGCCAAAACGCATCCGAATCCAAAACACGGCCGCAGAATCGAATTCAAAACCAATACACAAAACCCGAAAAATTTCCGGTGCGCATCACTAGTTGCAATACATTCCTCATACATGGAGCAACCCTTCTAGTAAAAGGTACTTAGATATCTTATAATATATTAAGAACCAAGAAATCTTTTGAATAATTCGGAACCCCTCAAAGCTCAACAGATACTGGGTATCAGGATTGTGGCAGGAGAACAGGAGGCCTTAGCAATCCAACCCCTGCAGTGCCTGGAGATCTGCAGCAGTCACTCACAGATGTGAGGTGCACTACAAAGCTACATCAGTTTTATCCCTTCTCTTGTCTTTTCCTGTCTAATTGAGACTCCTTTGATCTTGTGTGCATCTATGATTAAAGAACTGTGGCTTAAAAGAGGAGGCAAGTAAGATGTTATATAATCTGTTTAGCATTAGCTGTGTGTTGTTAACTCTTAATGATTCCAACAGATCAATGTATAAGAACTGCAAATAAAGGGCTCTTTTCAGAGTTGTACGCTAATGCAATTGCAATCGCGATTTTCTAGGCTACGGATCTGCTAAGGTTAGCAAGTGAAGCTGCCGCTTAGAATTTAAATAGACGTCCACCGGAGCGTACGTAAACCTGTTCCTAACTGAGTACACACTCGCAGCCTACATGCAACAACGGGAATGTCGACTGCTCGAGTAGGTCCATGGCTATGCAGACTGGCCGTGGAAGCAGCGACGCAGGTGCCATGTTTCTCTGAGTACGTGATCACTGCTGACATCAGAAACACGCTCCGAAAATGGCTATGACACTCCTGCGTTTTTGTCGCCACTCCCTGTTACCATACCTCCCAACATTTCTGAATCGGTGAGCGGGTCAACTATGCGGCGAAGCAGTGCCCACGTACAAAAGAGGATGTGGCCTATGTCAAAGGGGGAGTGGCTTTGCGGGAGTGCCGCGATCGCAAGCCGCGGCGGCCCACGGGTGGGACAGCGGAACAGTCCCAAAAAACGTGACTGTCCCACGAAAATTCGGGACAGTTGGAAGGTATGCTGTTACCACCCTCCAGACGGTCACTTTCTGTCAATCACTCTGGAAAGAAATCCTCACTGCAAGCGGAGTCGTAAAGGCGCCTTTACACGTACGCGGTGTGATTGTAGCGCATGCGCAGTCTGCCAATAATCGCTTAATTGCAAAAACATCATCACAGCGTACAATTCTGAATCAGGGCCAAAGTGCTTAAATCTGTTCCTACATTCTGCCAGACCTGGGATTTTGGTTGAAAAGGGGTGTATGATAACTGAATGGGAATCGTGTTTATAATAATAACTGGATTAACCTATATTAGCCAGGAATGCAAGGGCAGCACGGTTGATGTAATGGTTAGCAGAGTTTGTATATTGTGGGTTTTCTCCAGGTGCCTCCACAAATACAATACACCGGTAGGTTAATTGGCTGCTGACATATATAAAACTTGGTGTGTAATTGTGTGTACATGTGGTATGGAATATGGATTGTAAGCTCCGCTGGGGCAGGGACTGATGTCCAAATAATGGCCAAATATTGGGCCTAAATCAGATCTGTTTGCTCACTAGCTATTTTTTGCAGCGCTGCGATCAGATAGTCGCCGCCTATAAGGGAGTGTATTTTAGCTGTGCAAGTGTGCGATCGCATGTGCAGCCGCCCTGTACAAAAACAGTTTGTGCAGTTTCTGAGTAGGTCTGACCTTACTCAGCCGCTGCGATCACTTCAGCCTGTTCGAGGCCAGAATTGACGTCAGACACCCGCCCTGCAAACGCTTGGACACGCCTGCGTTTTTCCAAACACTCCCAGAAAACGGTCACACCACCCACAAACGCCGTCTTCCTGTCAATTTCCTTGCGATCGGCTGTGCGAATGGATTCTTCGTAATATCCATCAAACAGCAACAATCCGCTTTGTACCCGTATGACGCGCCTGGGCATTGCGGTGCATATGCATGCTCAGTAGTGCCCTGATCGCTGCGCAGCGAAAAACGCTAGCGAGCGAACAGATCTGAATTAGGCCCATTGTCTGTAAAGTGCAGTGGAATATGTGTGCGCTATACAGGTTGAGTATCCCTTATCCAAAATGCTTGGGACCAGAAGTATTTTGGATATCGGATTTTTCTGTATTTTGGAATAACTGAATACAATAATGAGATATCATGGTGATGGGACCAAAGTCTAAGCACAGAATGCATTTATGTTTCATATACACCTTATACACACAGCCTGATGGTAATTTTAGCCAATATTTTTAATAACTTTGTGCATTAAACAAAGTGTGTCTACATTCACACAATTCATTTGTTTCATATACACCTTATACACACAGCCTGAAGGTCATTTAATACAATATTTTTAATAACTTTGTGTATTAAACAAATGTTGTGTACATTGAGCCATCAGAAAACAAAGGTTTCACTATCTCACCCTCAGTCAAAAAAATTCTGTATTTCGGAATATTCCATATTTCGGAATATTTGGGTATGGGATACTCAACCTGTATAAATAACTGGTAATAAATAATAATAATTAAGGACATTTTTTTTCACATAGTGTAGAGTTTGTAATTTACAGTTATGCACATTATTGACTATTCCCTTGGATTACATTGTATTTAATTAATCCCTTTCATTACTACCCCTTACACCGGGGGATGGGCAATAAGAAGCCCTCCAGCTGCTGTAGAACCACACATCCCAGCATGACCTGCCACTGTGGGATGGGCAATAAGAGGGCTTCTTATTGCCCATCCCCTTACACCGGGGATGGACAATAAGAAGCCCTCCAGCTGCTGTAGAACCACACATCCCAGCATGACCTGCCACTGTTTTTCTATATGCAGATTCATCAGCCCCAAATCCTGGGAATTTCTGTCATTTAAGGGATGAGCTGGAAACTCTGTAGTTATACCATCACGGAAAATAAATTTGTTTTAACTTTTAAAATGTAACAAAAAAAAGAAAAATTAACATAAAACATTTTTTTTGCCCCATTAGACATATTAACTCCTATATCATTAAAAAATAAAAAATAAATTCCATCCAACACCTTCCCCCGAATTAAGCAGGAGACCTGTGTAAAGTGACAAGACTCTTAACAATACAACACTCCTGATGTGATGACCTTGTTGTCTTGTCTGAACTCCCAGGTAAGGTTCCATCCTTGCTGGCCCAGTTGTGTTACTGTAGGTGTGTGATGATATCAATTTGCAGAGCGGTATAGCTAATTTCATCTTGTGTATCTTTAGTTGATATATAACTCGCTTCATGGGTAATGTAAAGGATCTGGGATTACTGCCAGGCTTTGTACCGGTTTTGTATAGAAGGTTTGGCAATACAGTATGTGATTGCTTTGGGGGGAAGCTTGCTCTTCTGTCGCCTATTATGCACCTGTTCTGTGTATAAATACAGGGTTTTGACAGTAGACAAAATGTATGCTCGTTGTGGGAGGACTGCAATTGGCCGCTCTGGCTGACTGAACGACACTTAACAGAAGAATGTATCATTTGTAATCATTGTCCTTCAGAACAGTTCCCTGATCCCACTAGATGGCGAATAGATCTCCATCATTCCGCTCACTCTCTGTCCCTGACCGGATTGCTAATACACAGGCCGCTGCTAATGTGTCACTATTCTCTCAATATATTCCTACAGAGGGGTTAATACTGTTACTGATTACATGGGGATTTCAAGTCATTCTACTTTGCTGCCTATTTTTTAAAAAAAGTAATCAAGTTTAGTATGTGAGAACTTTTTGTCACTGCTTATAAAACTGTAGCAGGTCCAACCTTTCAGGTTATAATTACTTCCATCCCAAACATAGCTACACCTATACTATTACACGTCTACAGTGGCGTAACTACCACCGCTGCAGCCACTGCGGAGGCTTGGAGGCGCATGGCTGCGGGGGCGCCACGACTGATTGCTGCTATGCTATGAGCCCAGGAAGGAGCCAGAGGGCGCAGTGCCCGCCTCTCGTGTGTCCCTCTTGGGTCTCCGGAGGCAGCGGCGTGTCTGTCAAATGGAGTGCCGGTTCGTAAGCCAATCAGAGCTTGCGAACCGGCAGCAAATCAGGAGCCGCAGCTGCCGATCCGTGAGCTCTTATTGGCTCACGAACCGACGCTTCATTTGACAGACACGCCGCCAGAGACACAGGAAAGGCTCATGCTGTGCCCTCCGTCTCCTTCCCGGACTGTACCTCTACCCTCCTTCCTGGACAGCACAGCAGCGGGGGGAGGGTGTGTAGCTGGTACTGGGGGGGCATATTTGGCACTGGGCGCATATGTGTAGCTGGCACTGGGGGGGGGCAGATGGGGCACTGGGGCCATATGTGTATCTGGCACGGGGGGGTATATTTTGCACTGGGGGCATATGTGTATCTGGTACTGTGGGGACATATGTGGCACGGGGGGCACAGCCCTAGCAAAAAACATTACCCCCTGGTAACAAGCACGACACCCAGCTAATGAAATCTCTGGCAACAAGCATTACCCCCTAGCAACGAGCATGACACCCAGTGCATGAAATCCCTGGCAACTAATATTACCCCCTGGCAACAAGCTTGACACCCAGCACATGATACCCCTGGCAACAAGCATAACACCTGGTGCATGAAACCCCTTGCAATGAGCATGACACCCTAAGCATGAAAACCCCTGGCACCGTGCATGGAACCAAGAGCATGAAACCCCTGGCAACGAGCAGGTCATTTCAAAGTAATTAGAAGCCTTACTGTAGGGCTTAATGTGTAATGGGCATTGCGGTGTGTGGCATAAAGTATCACGGACATTGCGGTGTGTGGCATAATGTATCACAGACATTGCGGTGTGTGGCATAATGTATCACGGACATTGCGGTGTGTGGCATAATGTATCACGGACATTGCGGTGTGTGGCATAATGTATCACGGACATTGCGGTGTGTCATAATGTGTCACAGGCATTATAGTGTGTGGTATACTATATATCGGGCATTGTGGTATGTGATATAATGTCTCAGGGGTATTGAAGTGTGTGGCATAATGTATAACAGGCATTGCGGTGTGTGTCATAATGTGTCACAGGCATGACGGTGTGTGGTGTACTGTATCACAGGCATTGTATGTGCTATAATGTCTCAATAGGCATTGCAGTGTGTAGCATAATGTATAACGGGCATTGCGATGCATGGCATAAAGTGTCACAGGCATTACGGTGTGTGGCATAATGTCTAAGGGCCATTGCAGTATGTGGCGTAATGTATACTGGGCATTACTATAAGGAGAAAAAATGAAAAATAATGTAAGGGGCATGAATCAGGATAATTTTTTTTCCTGTGGTGGCCAACGTCTGGGCGTGCGGGTTGCAAAACTGGGGTATAAGGTAGTCTTTTCTTGCAATGCCACGCCCCTTTAAGCAAAGCCACACCCATTCCAGCAAGACCATGCCCCATTTTTGAGGCGCGCGCAGATTTATCACTTTACTAGTGGCAATTAAGGGTGGGGGGGGGCGCCAGAGAATGTTTTGGCTTGGGGGAGAAAAATTTCTAGTTACGCTACTGCACGTCTAGTACATTTTTTTTACGGCTTTAGCTTTCTCTCTCTATCTATCTACCTGTCTCCAGTTACATTATGGCTGCTGCTTGCCAGTGCGCTAGCTTCAACACTGGCAGACTGGCGCTAGCCACAACATTGCCACCCAACCCCATTTCTGACTGGGCATGGGACTGAAGTCCCACCATTCCTCCCTTAATGGTGGCCCTGAGCCCAGTTACTTAACCAGTGGTAACCTTAGTAAACTCTTCAGCAGTGCTCTATTTTCTAGTGTCAGCGGACCCGGCTCCTTGGTGTGACATCATGACATCACAAGTTCAGGGGGCAGGATGGCTTATGGTGGTGCAGAGCCTTGCTCAGGCCCGTGCTGCAATGGAAATGAACACAACTTTGCATTACCCCCCACTTGGATAGGCTGAAAGCCAGGGGTTTACTTGAGACCCTCTCCAGCATAGCAGCCGCACAGGGGCACAACCTCATAGTGGGAGTGGAATGGCCTATGCTGCCAGGATCCACACCCTCTGCGGAACATCCTCATAACCTTGCTCAGACATCAATGGGCTTTTCCAGGTGGAAGATATCATACTGTAGGTCATACAGCTGCACCCATCAGCATGTAGTAAGTGAGACACTTATGCAGAATAGTCTGCGGTGCTGAGGGCGTGCTGCTGGGGTGTGGTACAGAAGATAGACATTAAAAAGATCGACAGTCATTAGGTCTACACCATAGGGTCGACAGTCAAAAGGTCGACAGGGTCAAAATGTTGAGTCAAAAGGTCGACACAAAATGTATTTATTTTTGGTGTTATTTTGTGTTTTTAAACATTTTTACAAATTTGTTAAAATGCGTCCCCTCGTGGGCTCACTCCACTCGCCACACTTCGGCTTGGTGGCTCACCATAAGGTTACTGTTACTAATGGTAATAGTTTGTGACATGGATAGTAAATGCAGTAAAAGTTGTAAAAACATAAGAGATCATGCGTGTTGATTTTTTTAATGTCGATGTTTTGACCCTGTCAACTTTTTGACCCTGTTGACCTTTTGACTGTCGACCCTATGGTATCAACCTATTGACTGTCTACCTTTTAACTGTCTATCAACCACCTCCCATGTGCTGACTTTTGGTGATGACTCAGACTGCAGTGATTACTTGACTGCAGTGATGACTCCAGCTGTGGTGCTGTGGGTGTGGTGCTGACTCAGACTTCGGTGATTACTTGACTGCAGTGATGACTACAGCTGTGGTGCTGCGGTGCTGAGTGTCTGAGAAGCCGAGTTGCAATAAAATTTAATCAATGTGTTTTATTTTTTTTGTGTAGGGGCCTATGTGTTTGTTCTTTTCCTATTGGGGCCAATGTGGATTTTTTTTTTCTGTGGGGAACAATGTGCTTGTTTTTTCCTGTCAGGGGCCAATCTGTTATAACAATAACAGTGGTGGTAGTATTAATTCTAGATATATCTGGATGGGTTCCGGTATGAATGGTCGACCATGTTATGGTCGACAGTCATTAGGTCGACCACTATTGGTCGACATTGACATGGTCGACATGGGCACATGGTCGACACTTGAAAATGGTCGACACATGAAAAGGTCGACATGAGTTTTTTAACTTTTTTTTGGTGTCGTTTTTTGCGTAAAGTGACTGGGAACCCTAATTAGTGCACCGCGTCCCCTCGCCATGCTTCGGGCATGGCGCCTTCGCTTGGCACACTTTACCGTTCCAATCGTAGTCCATGTGGATCGTAAAGTATGGAAAAGTTCCCCAAAAGAAAAAAAAGTTAAAAAACTCATGTCGACCTTTTCATGTGTCGACCATTTTCATGTGTCGACCATGTGTCCATGTCGACCATGTCAATGTCGACCAATAGTGGTCGACCTAATGACTGTCGACCATAACATGGTCGACCATGTGAACGGATACCATCTGGATGGGGGGAGGGGCACCCCAAAATTTCTTGCACAGATTGCTAGTAGACTTGGAGGCTTGGATGGTGTACGGACAGTGTAATGGTTAGAATTACTGCATCATAGCACTGAGGTCATGGGTTCGATTCCCACCATGGCCCTAACTGTGTGGAGTTTGTATATTCTCCCTGTACTTTCGTAGGTTTCCTCCGGGTACTCCAGTTTCCTCCCACAATCCAAAAATATACTGATAGGTTAATTGGATCCCAACAAAAATTCACCCTAGTGTGTAAGTGTGTGCGTGTGCATGTGACAGGTATTTAGTATGATATCCCGGCTGTTGGGATCCCGGCAGCCAGAATACATGCAGCGAGCAGAGAGTGTCAACGCAGGTTCGTTGCGCTTGCCATGCTTCGGGCCTGGTTGCGAGCTATGGTCACCCTCTGTTTATATTAACCCTCGGGTGGTGGCATGGACGAGTGGGGATTACAGGCAGCGGTTGGTATTTCACCGGGTGTTGGCATTCCGGTATCGGCATTGATTGCCTCCCTGTGTAAGTGAATATAGATTGTAAGCTCCACTGGGGCAGGGACTGATGTGAATGGCCAAATATTCTCTGTAAAGCTCTGCGGAACATGTGTGTGCTATATAAATATGGTAATAATAAATAAAATAAAATAAATTATGTAATAGCCTGTGAGCTGCAGGTTGTGTGTGAATTTCAGTGAGTCTGCCCGTATTCTTAAAGCGGCAATCATTTACAAGGCAAACCAACCTGGTTTTGCGTTGTAAATGATTGCCGCTTTAAAAATAAATTCCCACACAGCCTGCAGCCTGGGGCCAGCCCTGCTGATAATGTTGGGGCTAGTTGTGAAGTACACAGTGTATTCATAGCTGGCCTTAATTTCAATTCTATAAAAAAAACTGTAAAACATTATGGGGTATATATTCAATTGGTGTCGAATCCCTCATTTTGTCGCAAACCGGGCCTTTTCCGACAGAAGAAAAACTGTTGAATTGCATTCGACAATTCAATACGCCACTTTTCAACAAAATTACTGTCTGATCGTTACGACTTTTGACTTTTCGACAGTCGAGTGTCTGTAATGGTAAAAAACTGGGTTTTCGACAAAACCATATTCAATTGAAGATTGTCGAATTGGTGTCAGTGGTTTTCGATGTGACTTTCGACAATTTCACTCCAACAAGTTTTTCTGTCGTGAGCTGACGAGGAATTTTAAATACTTGAATTTTTTTTTCCCTCCTAGCATATAAATTTATATTTTAAGTAATTATATAAATGGTTTTTGTATTTATGAGCCACATTATTATATTTTGATTTTTTTTTCCGAATAGTTTTTTCTTTACTGGGTTGAGGGAAGGAATATACCCATGATTCCATATTTTTACCCAGGTTACACTTCACCAAAGCCTGAGCTTAAGACTTCAGGGAGAAGAGCAACCATTACAGTCAGCTGTCTTGTGGAATTGGTGTTTTTTAGGGCAATCTGCGTTTTTAACATATATTTAATATTTTTTTTTACACTGACTACAATAATGCCGGTTCCCAAAATGGCTGCTTAGCACGCAGCAAACAAGACTTTAAGCTGTCGAGGAGTGCGGGAAGTTGAATCCCGGCCGCCCACAATCCGAGCATAGGTCACTTTCCGACAGGAGGCGTGTCGAATCCATTTCAAATTTAATATGTCGATTTCAGTGACCGGGAAGGAGGGATTCGACAGTCGAATGCTGTTGGATCGACAAACTGTCGAATTCGGTGCGGGATTCGACACCAATTGAATATACCCCTATACATCTTGTTTAAACACAAGTTCCTGACTTGTCCAATAAAAGTGTAGCACCCACACTGCCTGCTGCAAGAGATGCTATGCTTTATCTGTTAAGTAAAGAAAGCATAAAAACTAAATGCCATCTCTTACTAACAATGACTTCACACATTTGTGTCTATTTAATAACCTCCACTGAATTTATTGGAGTAAAATTCAAAACCCTCGAGCCATATAAATGACATATTCTTCTGCGTAGATAAATTGAGAGGTTATTATAATCCAAGTCTCCAAATGGAAAAAATTAGCTTCTTAAAATATACACAGGAAACATTACTCTGCGTTCAATGTAACACAACAGTGCAGGTCTACTACCTCCAGACAGTTTTTCATTTTAATTCATTATTAAAATACATCTGTTCCTTTGTTTAATAAACAAACCCTGCGCAATGTTTTGCTATACACACAATCTCAGTATCCACCTTATTGATTACACCAGTACACCTGCCTATTAATGCAAATATCTGATCAGCCAGTCACGTGGCAGCAACTCAATGCATAAAAGCATACAGAATGGTGAAGAGGTTCAGTTGTTGCTCAGACCAAAGACCAGAATTAGGAAGAAATGTGATTGGATGTTACTTTGGTGTCAGTGTGGTGATGGGGACAGTGAGGTAAAACACATATTACAGATATCAACTGATATGTGTTACGTTCCCTGTACTTGGTACTCCAGAGACTGGGCGGATGATCCCCAAGTACAGGAACGTGATGCTGCGGTAAGAACAGGGGTACAGCAGCAACCCCTACAGAACCCTGACTCCGTTGTCTCGCCTACGTGGTCAGTCTATGCCTGCGAGACTATGTTTGCTTGGGCCCACGGCATCCGCGTTTGAAGGGCGGATTAGGTGTGCCCAACTCCGATGCCCCCGCTCTTAGTAGGAGACAAGGCGTAAACCGAGACGTGGCGAGAACAAGGAGAACCTCTAACTAAACGGAAATGCCGGAGGTAGGGGAAGGCTACAGAAAACTGCAACAAAGGTATGTGCGGTGCGGCCGCCAAAACAGACAGAAACAAAGGTATGTGCGGCACGGCCGCCCAGACAAACGGTAACAAAGGCGACGCTGTCCTGACGCCAAACACGACACCTGTCCTATCTCGTCAAGGACAGCAAAAAGCGGAAACCTCCGCAGAAAAGGTCAAAGTCAAACTAAGAGAGTGACACGGCCTAGGCAGTAAGGTGCAGCAAAGCGGCTACTCACAACACCGATACAGGTGCACGCAGGTGAACTGGAATCCCACGGCTGTACACACTGGAACACAGGACTGAAAGGCTGGATTGTCTCCAATAACAGATTCCGGACACCAGGATTCAGGATTCAGGACTCAGGATTTCTGGATCACAGGGGAGCAGGATCACAGAACAGAAACACTCCTAGGCAGGAAGCAGCTCAACAAGAAGCTATCACCAGCGAGGCTGCCTTGGTCTGGCTTCCATAAAAAGCCCTGCAGACCAATCAGGCAGCCCAGCCCCCGGATCCTGATTGCTGCAGCTGTCCGTGGGCGCGCGGCGCACAGCGTCCCGGCTGCTTAGCAACTGCCGGGACCGCTGTGCAGAGCGGCCGCCTGGCGTCCCTGGTTGCTGAGCAACCAGCCGGGGAGCCACAGACGGAAAGGACGCACCGGCCCTGTTGCCACACAACAACCGGGAGCCAGCGCGACCCGCTACACCACCACCGCTAACAGTATGTTGCAAACAATGCCCTGAGATTTGTACATTTTTAGGGGGTGAGGGTAGTGCCAAAGGAAATATTCATCCTGGGCTCCACTTGGTCTAGAAATGGCCCTGTTTGAGGGATTTGTCCCAATGTCCCAATCAAGACTGCATTGTCCAGATCGGCGTGAGAGTTATGAGCTATGACCCATTTATGCTGCTCTGCATAGCACATGCTTTTTTTGCGAGTGGCAGCGGATAGTTCTCTGCGAATGGACTGGAGTGGGGTGTGGTATGTTAGGTAAACAGTCCTTGTGTTGACATGCATCAAGTCAACATAATGTCAGCCTGCAGCATGTCGGCATGTTCAGCATGTTGACAGTGACCATTTTGATATTCATTATATCTAAACAGACATGTCGATATGATAGAACGTCAACATAATGTTCCTGGTTGCCCAGTGGTCACTTACCTGTTCCCACGGACTACAGTGGCTCCAGCATCTCCTTCAGAGCACTGGTGTATCTAGAATGGGTGTAATGTGTGCGGTACACACATGCCCCTGGAGTCTAGGGGTGCTCACACCGCGCACACCCTAAACTAATTTATTCAATACTTACACTCCGGAGTCCAGTGTCGGCTGCTGCAGAAACCGCTGGGAAAGTGGTGCCATGGTAATTTTCCCGCATTTTGCGCATGCACAGTTGGTAAATTACAAGGAAAATGGCCGACGTGTCTTCTATGATGGTCTGGGTTCTGTGAGAGGCCGGATTTGGCCCTCTATGAGGGGCAGTATTCAGCCCTCTCTGAGGGTGGCTGAATTCTATCAGGGATCATATTCAGCCCTCTGTGATAGGCCTGGATTCTATGATGGGCCCTATGTAATGTGTAGTGGCCACATTCAAGGATGTAATCGGCCCTCTATGAGGATTCTCTATGAGAGACCAGATTCTATGAGGGTCCGTATTTGGCCCTCTCTTGGGGGGCATATTTGCCCTTCAATGAGGGGCCATGTTTGGCACTCTCTGAGGGCCATGTTTGGCCCTCTAAGAGGTGCCATGTTCAGGGCTGAACATGAGGGTCCATGTTCAGGACATTATCAAGGAGCCAATTTATCATATCTAGCATTTTAAGATTGGTGTGAATATGATAATAAAGAATAAATTAGCAATAAGAAAATGCAGTTGTTTTACTGAAATTTAGTCTTCTTCTATTGTTGGGACATAGCCATCCTGGTCAGCAACCTGTGCATGCATCATCAATGGGTGCCGACAATGAGGGATCCTGAGGGTCTCTCTTAGGAAGAATTGCAGGTACAGTAGCCCATAGACTGTTATGGACTAACACCATCTTGAAATGCTGTTAGTGGCCAGAGCCAGACTCCACCATCATAGCAGTCCCCATAGAAATGTTTGAGGGCTGCTTGTAGTCAGAAATGGAAGGACATTTGCTACTCTGGTATAGATGTTTCCCTCTGTATCTGGGAGGTGAGTACATGTAACTGCAATGTACCGGTGTGCTGGGCTTATATGCTGTGTAGGGACTTGCAGAAAATTGGGTTACCTTGACAAAGGGGTGAAACTTAAATGTTTTGATCAATATACTGTATGACAGGGTGTAGTATGGCTGACCGGCGGTCAGGAGACCGCCGGTCAGCTTACCGACGCCGGGATCCCAGCAGCATACCGACGCCGGGATCCCGGCAGGGAGGGGCGAGTGCAGCAAGCCCCTTGCGGGCTCATTGCGCTTGCCGCGCTGCGGGCTCGGTGGCGACCTACGGGACACCCCCACGAGTGGAAATAGTCCCTGTTGGTCGGCATGCCGACCATCGGGATAGTGAGGGGTCGGGATGGTGGAGGAGGTCATGTGACTGTCGGTCTCTCGACCGCCGGTCACAAGAATACCACCCGTATGACAAAATCCCCTGTGTTTGCTACATAGAAACAGGTTTGCAGTATATTATTGTTAGTGCCAATAGCAAATGTATTTCTGTTTTGTAAACATACATGGCATTAATACTGCCATGCATCTGGTACCATGTACAATATGGTTAAAAGCGGGCATGGACATATTTCTTTCCAAAAAAATTTGCCTGGTGCTATCATGGCAGATTTCAATTAAGGCTATAAAAGGCGTAGGGCCGGATGCATGAAGCATTGCATTTTGCGTGCGATGCATCCCGCCACTCTTTGCAAGCATAATGACATTTATGAACGCCGTATGCTGGAAGAAGATCCCAAAGGATAGCTGTAGCGGTAACAGCTGTCCTTTGCGACGATAGGACTTCCAGGTTTATGACCCGGAGTACTATCTGCGCATGCGTCTAGTGAGGCACACGCCGTGTGTGCCGAGAGGGATTCATTTGGATCCCTTTCAGCTGGATATTGCAAAGGGAAGCCCACCGCATCCATGGCCCGGAATCTATTGCATACCGGGGTTTGGTGTTTGTACGGTAAGTGACCAAACCTCTGAAAATGTCATTTTCTGATGTCTGCCCACATTTTAAAGCTTGCTGCGTCCTGCTCCTAGTCGGGTAAGGCTCACAAGCCAGCTATGCTATAGTGTTCCCTCTGTATCTGGAAGGCGAGTATATTTAACTGCCACCTCTGGGAGGGGTCAGCCGGATTGGCACAGTGGGGGGCATGCAGGGTGTGTGGCTCAGCATTGGTGGCGTAGGGGGTGTGACATCGTGGTCACACACATCACCAGAGATTCGGGAGACTTCTGGCCATTCCAGTAGACAAGTACAAATATTAATTTGCTATACATGTGAAAGGGATTCTTTTCACGCTAGTAAAATCACAACTACAGATGAGTATCCCTTATCCAAAATGCTTGGGACCAGAAGTATTTTGGATATCGGATTTTTCCGTATTTTGGAATAATTGCATCCCATAATGAGATATCATGGCGATGGGACCTAAGTCTAAGCACAGAATGCATTTATGTTTCATATACACCTTATACACACAGCCTGAAGGTCATTTAATACAATATTTTTAATGACTTTGTGTATTAAAGTAAGTTTGTGTACATTGAGCCATCAGAAAACAAAGGTTTCACTATCTCACTCTCAGTCAAAAAATTCCGTATTTCGGAATATTTGGATATGGGATACCCAACCATATTTGGCATGTGTAATTCCTATACTGTATGCCCACTATTACATGGACGACCTGGCAAACTTAGACTGAAGAAGAAGTAGAAATTGTGATTTTCTGTAAGTACACAGAGCTGTGTGATGACCAGATAAAGATAAGACAGCACTTTTCATCCTTTGCAATAAGCCAATAACCAATGAAAAATACATTCTCAGCATTGTTTTTAACTTTAAGCTATAGCAACTTAAATAGCTAACTTCACAAATCCATTAACACTGTTCCCATCTCCAATGAAGGCCAAGGAAAAATACATGTTATTTTCTAGTGTTGTACAAAATATGTCTATTATTGGAAGATTTTGTTAGAACAGGGATAATATGTGTGAAGTTCTGCTACCTAAGACTGTGACACATTTCTTCTTGTACAGAAGAAAACGAGATATTGGAAAGCGTATCATTATCAGCTGAGGCTACCACTTGTTAATTGGTTTTCTGATATGGGGGAAAAATATAATTAAAGACATACTGTAGAAAAGTTTCTTTGTTCTATACATTTAAAGGACACGTTGTTGCTGTAAAGACAGTGCAAAGTCAAATTAACTTGGAAGATTTTATTTTAAGTGGACTTTATATCTACATGAAGAACTGCCTCCTACCTTCCACAATTTACTGTACAGCGTCTTCGTGTGACTGTACTTGCTGGATTCCATGAAGCTCAGTCTACAGCAGAGACAGGCGACCTGATACAATTGTGTCACCCTTCAGCCTTCATAAAGGCCACACAATAGACATAATCTTAGTAATGTATTATGGGGGTCATTCCGATTTGATCGTAGCTGTGCTAAATTTAGCACAGTTACGATCATCTTCCCTGACATGCGGCGGGACGCCCAGCACAGGGCTAGTCCGCCCCTCATGTCAGTGCCGGCCCACCCACAGAAATAAAGGCATCGCACAGCAGCGATGCTTTTGCACTTCAAGAGTAGCTCCCGGCCAGCACAGCTTTAGCGTGCTGGCCGGGAGCTACTCATTGCTCCCTGGCCCGCAGCAGCTGCGTGTGACATCACGCAGCTGCTGCGGCCCGCCCCCGTTCGGTCCGGCCATGCCTGCGTTGGCCGGACCACTCCCACGTACTGGCGGCCAAACGCTGCCGTTCCGCCCCCTCCCACCCAGCAATCTCCTCTGCCTGTCAATCAGGCAGAGGCGATCGCAGCCCTGCTACGGCCTTCGGCCGTCTGGCATGCGCAGTAGAGACCCGTTCGCTCGGCTGCAAAAAACAGCAGCGAGCGAACAGGTCAGAATGACCCCCTATATCAATAAATTAACAACAATGAAAGAGACATCTACAGTATTTCCAAGAACTAAACCAGCAGGAATTTTAAATGAGCATTACAAGCTACACAAAAACATGACAATTAAACAAGAACGTGCGGCAGGCCACATAGGTAAACGCAGGGGTGGAGCGGAGGGGGGTTCTTCCAGTTGCCCGGAATCCCCCGTCCTCTTGGCAAGTGGCTCACATTATGACAACAATAGCAATGGTGTATAATACGAATCCTAGAGCTGCCACCACATCATGCAGTTTAAGGGACAAAGCAGAGCTGCTGCACATGCCCAGTGGTAGCAACTTCTTCTTCCAAGTTTGATGTGGGTGTGGATCTGAGTCCTCAATCAGTGCACTGGACCAGAGAGTAGCTGCCAGGAAGAAGAGACAGGAGCCTTATCAAGAGGTGGGGAATAGAAACATAGAAACATAGAATTTGACGGCAGATAAGAACCACTTGGCCCATCTAGTCTGCCCCCTTTTTTTTTTTTTTTACATTCTTTTTTTCTCTAACCCTCAAGATGAATAGGGAACTGTGGGGGCAGAGCACCAGGACCAGGCTCAGCAGGGACATCCCCATTGCTTCTGAGTATACCCCCCACATTCTCATACCCACCCGTACTATGATCTTATCAAAATAATGTTAGGCCAATTCTTCTTGTGCCACTAGTTACCTGCTATTGTTGTGTGTTTTTTTTCTTCCTTCCTCTCTTCTACCCCACCGTGTTTTTTTCCTGTTATGTTTACCTCCACTGATTGCACACCCTGCCATTGCGCCCTACATAGAGGGTACATCATACTACTACATAAGCATCAGTTTTCCCATATATGAACTTGGCCCTTGTATGGCTCACCTCCCACAGTGTAACCCTCATAGTGCGCCCAACATGGCTGCCCCTTATGGTACACTTGTGGATGGGATGAAAAATACATAGGCCTGATGGTTTTGATGGAACCCTACTCTGAACTGTAGGACTCTGAAATCACCCCCATTTTGTGTCATCTCTTCTAGGGGTGGACTATTCCACCCTGGGTAATCCTATGCTGAGCGCCCAAGATGGCTGCTGCACTTGGTACCTTGTGAGGGTGGAATACAAAACCCTTGGAAGTTATTACCCAAAATGCCTACACAAATCATGCCTTATGCTTTCTGTGTGCTTAAGGTTTTCTTTTATGTCTGTGTGGCTTATCTATTGCTGTATTACTCAAATCCTCTGTGCATTGTTTTTGATATCTGTAAAGCGCCTTGAGTCCTGTTGGAGAAAGAGCGCTATATAAGTAAAATTATTATTATTAATTATTATATTATTATTATTAACCTTGGTTGATCCTTATTTCATTGTAAGGATATCCTTATGTCTATCCCATGCATGTTTAAATTGCTCCACTGTCTTAGTCTCTACCACCTCTGATGGGAGGCTATTCCATTTGTCCACTACCCTTTCTGTGAAGTAATTTTTCCTCAAATTTCCCCTGAACCTTCCCCCCTCCAGTCTCAATGCATGCCCTCGTGTCCTATTGCTTTTCTTCATTTGGAGAATGTTTCCCTCCTGGACTTTGTTAAAACCATTTGATATATTTGAAAGTTTCTATCATGTCTCCCCTTTCCCTTCTCTGCTCCAAACTATACATATTGAGATTGTCTTTCTGGGTATGTTTTGTGATGTAGGCCATGCACCATTTTAGTTGCCCTTCTTTGTACAGTTTCTAATGTATTAATATCCTTTTGAAGATATGGCCTACAGAATTGAACACAGTATTCTAGATGAGGCCGTACCAATGACCTATACAGTGGCATTATTACTTCTTTTTTTCTGCTGCTGATTCTTCTCCCAATGCAGCCAAGCATCTGACTAGCCTTCCTCATTGCTTTGTTACATTGCTTACCTGTCTTTAAAGTCACCTGAAATAGTGACTCCTAGATCCCTTTCCTCCTCAGTAGTTTCCAGTATAGTGCCATTAATACTATATTTAGTCTTTGGATTTTTGAGACCCAAGTGCATGATTTTGCATTTTTTGGCATTAAATTGTAATTGCCACACTCTTGACCATTCCTCTAGTTTACCTAGATCCTCAATCATTTGTTTTACCCCACCTGGTGTATCTACCCTGTTGCATACCTTTGTGTCATCTGCGAAAAGGCATACTTTCCCTTTAATGCCATTTGCAATGTCACCAATGAAGATATTAAAAAGTAGTGGCCCAAGTACAGATCCCTGGGGTACTCCACTGGTAACATTTTCCTCCTGTGAATGCACTCCATTTACCACAACTCTCTGTTTTCTATCCTTCAACCAAGATCTTATCCATTCAATAATCCTAATATCCAATTCCAAACTTTCAAGTTTATTTAGCAGTCTGCGATGTGGAACAGTGTCAAAAGCCTTAGTAAAGTCTAGATAAGCTATATCCATGGCTCCATCTTTATCCATCACTTTAGTCACACAGTCAAAAAAGTCAATAAGATTAGTTTGACATGATCTCCCCCCAGTGAATCCATGTTGTTTGGGATCCTGTAAATTGCCGGATTTGAGATAATCTACAACTCTTTCTTTTAAGAGTGTTTCTATCAATTTCCCTACTACTGATGTAAGACTCACTGGTCTGTAGTTGTTTGCCTCTTCCTTGCTTCCACTTTTGTGCAGTGGGACTACGTTTGCTCTTTTCCAGTCCTCTGGAATTTCTCCTGTAGCTAATGACTGGTTAAATAATTCTGTCAATGGTGCTACCAGCACCTCTTTAAGTTATTTTAGTATCCTTGGATGTATCCCATCTGGCCTCATAGATTTGTCCACTTTCAGCTTTGAGAGTTCTGTTAGGACCTTCTCCTCTGTAAATGTACTAGTTCCATTTTCCTGAATATCCCTGCAACTTAACTGTGGCACCTTCCCCTCTCTTTCAGTAGTAAATACCAGGGACGTGTGGTGAGCTCAATGGCTCAGGAGGCACTGGCTGACCCCAGAGCCAGATTTACATGCAATATATGAGCCAAAGGGTACATCTGGGCATTATACACAGGTGCAGCACTATAAACTCCTGGAAATTTGGTGAGTTTTGATCTGAGATATGTGGAAAAGATAAGCAGGTGAGGCACTGCCTCACCTGCCATAGACTTTTTACCCCAGAGTTTGGGCTATAAAAATTATTAGAATAATGCAAAGAAGATATTTCAAAAAATTATTAGTATTTTTCATATACTTTATTCAGTCACTCTGGTTTAAACGTAATTATGACAGGAAAGGCTCTGCCTCACCTGCGTTACCCCACCGCTCGTCACTGGTAAATCCTGAGCAAAAATAATTATTAAGATGATCTGCTATTACATTGTCTCCCTCAACAAGACCCCCAGTCTCTGTCTATAGTTTTATTATTCCGCCTTTTGTTTTTCTCCTTTTGCTTATATACCTAGAAAAAGTTTTGCCTCCTTTACCCACTGACTGGGCCATTTTCTCCTCAGCTTGTGCCTTTGCACATCTGATTACCTTCTTAGTCTCCTTCTGTTAACAAGATATATCTCTTTGTCTTCATTATTTTGTGTCTGCTTATATTTCCTAAAAGCCATCTTTTTTGCTTTCACAATATTTGCTACTTCTTTCGCAAACCACACTGGCTTCCTTTTCCTTGTGTTTTTCCTAACACTTTTGATACAAAGGTCTGTTGCCTTTAATACTAGAGACCAGGCTAGGACTGGCCCACAGGGATACAGGGGAAACCACCGGTGGGCCCCACTGCCTGGGGGCCCACCTCCTGTTCTAAGGATCAGATTCTAGACTGTGCAGGTGAATTATACTTGATACATATATTACCTTATTCTGGACTATGGTGTATTTTCTACAGTGCATTGCTGGTATTAATCTGGTACATTATCATAGCTGAATTTACTGCATATATTTATGAAGGGGCCCCCTCTGCATACTGGCCACACCCCTAACATAGGCCCCTACCACTGCATTCCCCCGGAGGGCCCTACATGCCCCAGTCCGACACTGCTAGAGACCATCTATGATGTTAAATGTTAATACTGTATGGCATACAGTATACAGTGTATAAAAAGACCAATGTTTAATGTCAAGGGTTGTTACTAGGTTCTTCTACCGCTCCCCCAGACTCCAGCACTTACTTTAATGGTCCACAGAGTGGGAAACTGTGGATTGCCTTTGGAAACCCCCCTAAAGAAATCCTGCGTTTGTAACTGGGCCCCAAGTGAAGGGTTAGAAGGCCTCATGAGACCCTAGGGCCACTTATTGCCCATCAATGGTCTCTAGTACAATATACTTGGTGACTTTTTTTTTTTAAATTCTTTATTTATGTGTGGTTAAACAGAGTAGGCAGACATTACATAGGCATGTAGGGCAGATGGTCGTATGACCGGATGTCAATCAGAAACCACAATTTTTCAAATAACATCTAAAACAAACAGAAAAATTAACGATGGGAAATAGTTATAGGGTTCAGGGAGGGGGGGGGAAGGGAGGAGGGGGGGGGGCATAGGGAGGGGAACCGGATAGTATCCTACTCACAGTGTCTCCTGGAGTGAAATAGAAGAAGGAGAATGGGAAGAAACAAGGCTTAGGAGAGAGACAGGAAGAGGTGACAGTGAAGAAAAGGAGAAAAGATAGGGAATAGAGAGAAGGTGGAACAGGAAGGAAGAGAAGTAAGTCAGAGCGACAAGCGGTGCCCATGGGACTGCGATATGGTCTAGGGGGGGGGGAAGAGGAGGGCGGAGGTCCGCGTTCAGCGAAGAGCCAGGGGGCCCAGACCTGCTCAAAGATATGGCCTCGATCATGGAGATAGTATGTGATCTTCTCCATGGATGCAATATGCCATATTTTGGCTTTGAGAGACAGGAGGGAGGGCGCAGAGGGATTTTTCCAATTGAGGGCTATCAGGGATTTAGCCGCTGCTAGAATGTGCGCAACCAGTTTTTGGGATAATTTGGAAAGTGTCGGGGGAGGGTAGCACATCAGAAAGATCCATGGATCCTTCTGGACAGGGGAATCCAGAAGCGAGTTAAAGGAGGGAGTGGACCAAATTCCAGAATGGGGTGATGGATGGACAAGTCCACCATATGTGTAGCATCGTTCCTCTGGCTCCACAATTTCTCCAGCAGCTAGGAGAGGAGGACGGAAAAAGTTTGTTGAGCCTGTCAGGGGTGTAGTACCAGCGATAGTAGAGTCTGTAGGCCGTCTCCTTAAAAGCCGTAGCAATAGAGGATTTAGCTATCCCGAGTCTCATGTCCTCCCATTCCGCACCCTCTGGGGGGGGCCCCAGGTCGCGTTCCCAAGCAAGTTCGTGGAGTCGGGAGGAAGAGAGAGAAGAGTCTAGTAAAGGGAATAAAGTTGGGAGATCAGGCTTTTGGAGAGGTGGGAAGAAATGCATAGATTTTCAAAAGGGGTGAGGGCACGGAGCAGGGAGGGAGAAGGTAGAGAGCTTAGGAAATGGCGGATTTGTAAAAATTGGAAGGGGTTAAGCGAGTGTGAAGGGGTCCTCTGTTGAAGATCAGGTAGAGACAGCCATTGGCCTCGATCGGCAAAATTAATCGGGAATTTAAAGCCCAACGTCGTCCATAGACGAAATCTCGTAGTCGAGAGTCCGGGGGGGGGGGGGGGGGACATCGGGTTCTGCCAGATAGGGGTCAAGGGTGAGGGGGTAGTGGAGAGGCCCATCTTCCGGGAGAGAGAGTCCCAAATTTTGAGGTTAAATGTGACCGTGGGGGGGAGTTTGGAGGTTGAGGGCCGGGAGGCAGGCGGGAGACCCCACAAGGGGGTCATATCGGAGAGACCAACAAAGGCTGCCTCGATATCCAGCCAGGCTGTGGATCCCGGCGGGGCATAGGAGGCGACAATATGGGACAGGTGGGAGGCCAGGTAATAGAGTTTAATATCAGGGAGCCCCCTACCGCCAGCGGAGGTAGGTCGCTTCAGGGTATTAGCGGCGATGCGGGGGGGGGGTCTATGATTCCAGATGAAACGCATGAGGGCACGATGAATGGTCCGGAAAAAGGAAGCCGGAACGGCCACAGGGAGGGTCTGGAAAAGATAGAGCCATTTAGGGATTATAGACATTTTAACCACTATGATCCTACCCAGCCACGAGATGAACAGGTTGTTCCAGGAAGAGAGGTCAGCAAGGGATTTGGTGAGAAGAGGTGGAAAGTTTTCCCGGAAAAGGGAGTCATAACGTGTGGTTAGGTAGATTCCTAGGTATTTAATCTTGGTGGATTGCCATTTAAAATTGAAATTGGCCCAAAGGGATTCAGCTTCTCGACGTGGGACATGAAGTAGCATAGCCTCAGACTTAGAACAATTAATCTTGTAGCCAGATACGAGGCTGTAAGAGTGCAGGACTGAAAAAAGATTAGGGAGTGAGATTAGGGGTTGGGTCAGTGTGAGTAGAACATCATCAGCGAAGAGAGAGATTTTGGGATCAGTACGGCCTACTTGTATACCATGTATATTTGGGTGGGCTCTGATTTGAGAAGCGAGGGGTTCGATAATAAGGGCAAAAATTAGCGGTGAGAGAGTGCACCCCTGACGTGTTCCGTTTGCGATGCGGACCGGAGCGGACGGAATTCCATTGATTAAAACCGTGGCGGAAGGGGTGGAGTACAGCGCCAGGATACCAGTAAGGAAGCCACCAGACAAGCCGTAGGCCTCCAAGGCCGCTCTCAAGAAGCTCCAGGAGATCAGATCAAATGCCTTCTCAGCATCTAAGGAGAGCATTATGGCAGGGGAGCCCCTGGAGTTCGAAATATGTATAAGGTCAATAGCACGTCTGGTGTTATCCCTCGCCTGGTGGCCCGGGATGAACCCCACCTGGTCATAGTGGATAAGGGCAGGGAGGTACGGGTTAAGGCGGTTGGCTAGTATTTTGGCAAAAATTTTCAAGTCCAGGTTCAGGAGGGATATTGGTCGGTAGCTGGCACAATTGAGGGGGTCCTTACCCTCCTTGGGGATCACCACTATTCTCGCCTCCAGCATCTCAGGTGGGAAGGGGTCGCCATGGACAATCCTATTAAACAGGGAGTGGAGGTGGGGGGACAGGAGATCGGAGAATTTTTTGTAGTAGAGAGCCGTGAACCCATCCGGGCCCGGAGATTTACCAATTTTAGTCTGTGCAATTTCCTCCATCGAGATCTCACTGTTAAGATGGTCCATGGCGTCCTGGGGGAGCTGGGGTAGGTTGGCCGCTGAGAGAAAGTGAGAGACCAGGTCAGGGTAGGGTGGGGTGGGGGGGGGGGAGGCAAGCAGGGGTGGTGGGAGGTTATAGAGATCAGCATAGTAGGATTGAAAGGCAGCCCTGATGGCGTTGGGATCATGAACAATCTGATTAAGAGAGTTTCGGATGGAGATAATATTGGTTTTGGCTCTCGTGGAGCGGATTCGTGCCGCCAGGATCTTGTCTGCTTTGTCTCCCTTCTCGTAGAAAGACTGGCGAAGCCATTTAAGACGTTTGGCCACCCGTCTGGAGAGAAGGAGATTAAGTTCCGCTTTAACCGTACGGAGTTCAGACAAGACCGCCGGATCGGAGGACGCCTTATATTGGGTCTCAAGTGTGTGGAGTCTGATGGAGAGTCTGTTAACCTGAGTGAGGGATTGCTTTTTGAGTTTGGAGGCCAAATTAATGATGTGTCCCCGAAGAACTGCCTTGTGTGCCAGCCAGAGAGTGGGCCTCGAAATATCAGGGGAGTCGTTTAAGGCAAAATAGTCGGAAATCGTGTCCCAAAGTTGGGAGGTTATTTCCGGGCTATGGAGTAGGGAGTCATTTAGGCGCCAAGTCATGGGGCGAGGGTGGGAGAGCAGTCCTGAGAGATCGCAAGAGATAGGGGCGTGGTCAGACCAGATCAGGGGATGTATGTGGGCAGCGCGGAGGTTCAGGGCGAAATCGTGGCTGAGCAGGATCATATCAATGCGGGAGTAAGAATTGTGAGGGGCAGAATAATAGGTATAGTCCAGAGCAGAGGGGTCTTTTATCCTCCAGGAGTCATAGAGAAGCTGGGATCGCATAAGGCGGAGGAGGGATCGGGAGTGACGAGAGTCTGACGGGGAGGTAGTAGGAGGGGTAGGGGAACGGTTTAATTTTGGATTCGGTACTGAATTAAAGTCCCCAGCAAGAATAAGGTCGCCTTGCCGGACTTGGGTGAGGAGGGTGTCTAATTTTGTAAAGAATGAGTCCTCCTGCTGGTTAGGGACATAAATGTTGGCGAGGGTGCAAAGTTTGTTATTAAGTTTCCCCACTAAGATAAGAAACCTGGCCTCTTTATCAGCGTGGGAGTCCTGAAGCTCAAATGTAAGGTGACGGGCGAGCAAAATCGTGACCCCGCGTTTTTTGGCAGAGTGATCACAGGCATGGAAGGAGTCAGGATATGGTTTGCAGCGCAAGGCGGGGTGGGAGCCGTGGAGGAAGTGGGTCTCTTGGAGGAAGACCAGGTCGCCCTTGTGAAGTTTAAGGGAGTCAAAGAGCTTACCTCGCTTCTGGGGGCTGTTCCTGCCCTTCACATTAAAGGACAGTACTCGAAGACCCATGGGCAAGCCACAAAGAGGTAGGCAGAGAAGATGAAGCATAGAGCATCAAGAGTAGAGGAAAGAGAAAGAAAGAAAGAGGGCAAAGGAAGAGAAGAAACAAGAGACACTGTGGTGTGAGAGGGGGGAAGAAGGGAAGGAGACTGCAAGGGGGAGGAAGGTAGGTGGTCGTCCGGCAGTAGGGGCCAGGACCAGTAGTGCTGACAGGGGGGAGGGATACCAGGTGCCTGGGGGGCACCTAGGTCAGCAAGAGGGCTCAAGGTTCTAAGGGGGCACGGGATGGAGACCGGGGGGTGGATTACCAACCGCATAGTCACAGCCAGGAGGCCCACCACCCCCGGGGAAGCCTGAGGGAGAAAACTGGAAAGAAAGCGAGGAAGAGGGACAGACGGAGCGCCAACTCCAAAGGGAGAAGAAGAGAGGAGCAAGGAGTCAAAACAAGACAAGAAAGAAAGAAAGAAAGGAAGCAGTTTAGCATTACTCATCATAGAGGCAAATAAACATATCAACATTGTAGTAAGAGATAACAATCAAACAGTTAAAAACCATCGAAGGGTTCGGGAGAACAAGATGTATGAGAACAAAAGTGAAACTACTCCCCGGGTAGGGGGGTCGACCATGGAAGGTCGAAACAATTACAGAAAAACAATAACTCAGGAAGCTGGAAGTCCATCAGGGAACTGGAGGTGGAATCGTCGAGGTTGCTGACGTTGGGATCGTGAACCATTCCGATAGAGGAGGCTGAGGCGGGTTTCGTTGTGTCCGCGGTGGAGGGCGTTGAGCAGAAACCTCTTGTTCGGTGGTGTGGATGCCCAGCTTGGATAGGAGAGCTTGAGCCTCGGGGAGATTCCTGGCTGTAAGCAGCTTCCCCTGATGCCACACCAGGATACGAAAAGGGAAGCCCCATCGGTATTTCACATTGTGACGGGTAAGCAGGGAAGTGATGGGCTTAAAGTCCCTACGTTTGGCGAGGGTGAGCGGGGAGAGATCCTGGAAGATCTGCAGGGGGACATTCTGGAAAGTCACGGATCCCATCCATCGGGCCTCCCTCATAATAGCCTCCTTTGCAGTAAAATAATGTAGTCGGAGGATGACATTCCTGGGTTGAGAGGAGTCCTGGGAGCGAGGGCGGAGGGCTCGGTGTGCTTGGTCCAGGAGGAGGTGTTCCTCAGGGGTGTCAGGCGACAGAAGGGCAGGCGCTTAAGGTAGAGGTCAAGGTGCGCTGCCTCGACCTCTTCAGGGATGCCCCGAATCCTCAGGTTGTTTCTCCTCGCCCTATTGTCTTGATATTCATGCTCCTCCCTCAATTGGGCGACATCTTGGCGGAGTTGATGAAAGTCGGTCTCAACCGTTTGCTGGAACGTCACCACCTCTTCCATCCGACGTTCAAGGTGGTCCGTCCTGGAGCCGATGTCGGCAATGTCGGATTTCAGGGAGTGAAGAGCCTGGACGGAGGTTTTAACATCCCGCACCTCCTTGAGGAGGGAGAGGAAGTCTCTTCTGGTAAGGGGCGTGAGGTCATCGTCATCGGCCTCCGAGTCGGAGGCACCCTGGGGAGGGTCCGGAGCATCGGGGTGCTCTTTTTGGTGAGAAATGGTGTGAGGTCGGAGCCCTGCGACTTTTTGCTGCCCCTGGGCATCGTGGATATATAAGAAAGAGGGTGATGAGGAGGGTGAGAAGTAGAGAAGGCGCTCCAGCAGCAGAGCTCAGGGCCAGGGTGGGTGAGCCAGGAGCTCTAGGGAGACATCACGGCGTAGTTCGCCTAGCAAGGCAGGTGGCCCAGGTCCAGGGGGGCCTCGGCAGAGGCGTGGGTCCCCACGGTCCCGTGGAGAGGCTAGGCCATCAGGAGGAGTATATGGCAAAGCCTTTCGGTGCAAATGGGGCCTGGACACGTACCAGCCAGTGGCCGGGGTCACACCACGACCAGACAGCAGAGGCGGGGGGGCCTAGACCCGGCTCTCCCGGAGGGCCCACAGGGGGTGGGGGGAGCAAGGTGGTGTAGGGCCTCGTGGAGCCGTGTGTAGTCAGGGAGAGGGCCCTGGTCTCCTATAGAGGCCTGACTGTAGGCGCCAGAGGGGCGCAGCAAGGGGCCCAGCAATCCGGGGGCCCGGGCTTGAGTGTAATACGGGGGCACAGGCGGTCAGGGGGGCAGGGTGTGCTGCACCCACCGGGAAAAGGCTTCACAAGGGATGGGGGCCGGTCAAATTACCTGACGGGCCGTAATCACACCGAGGGCCCACGAATCCGGCACCAGAGCACGGGCACAGGGAGAGCCGGCTGATGTCCCCTTCAGTGTCACAAGCAAGTCCTCCGGGAAGCAGCGTCTGGATGGTTGCAGGAAAGCAGCTGCTGTCCCCCATCTGGATTGCAGCAGGAGAGAGCCCCCTGTCCCCCGCCGGAAGTGTAGAGGCGGCGGCCAGGCGTCTCCCGCAGCGCCCTCCGGCACACGAGGGGGAAAGACGGCCGCCACCGCCGGGAGCACGGAGCCTGTGCGGCCGAGTCTGGTTGGGTCCCCAGGCCTCCTCGGGCGCGGAGAGGCTCAGCGGGGCTCGGGGTAAGGGTCTAGGCAAGGGGTGCCGAGCGCAGACCCTCGGTAGAAGCCGCGGGGAGGGCCGCTACGGACTTCCGGCCCCACCGGTCAGGAATCGAGGCCCCGACCTCTGAGTATCGGACAGGCCGCAATCCGCAGGAGCCAGTATACCGGCTCCCCGACTCCGCGGCCGTAGTCCAGCGGGAGGCAGGGGTCACAGAAGAGAAGAGGACGGGATTAGGAGGGGGGAGAGGCACGGGGGGAGAGATATGGGGATGAAAAGGTGAAAGCAGCCTAGGAGCTCCCCGTCCGTGCTGCCACCTTGGTCCGGCTCCAGGCCACGCCCCCCTTGGTGACTTTTTAAATCCTTCCCACTGGTACAATACAGTATTAGCACGAGGAACGTGGTGCTGCGACTCTGCATCATTGCTACTACAAAATAGTAAATGGTGTGGGGTGGCATTTCTTTGGGGGGCTGTGCGGCCCCCCAAAGAAATGCCACCCCACACCATTACTGACCCACTGCCAAACCGGTCATGCTGGAGGATGTTGCAGGCAGCAACACCGCACACACTGCACCCATTTCTCCTATACTTACCTTTCTGGCGTCCATCGGTGTCCGTGTGTGGGCCCCCTCCTCTTCCGAGTCCCGTAGCTGGCATCGCTGTTAGTGCTCTGAGAGAGCACTAGAGACTCTGGTACAGTGCCAGAGTCTACAGCTCATGCGCAGGTCTCCAAAAAAATGGCCGCCACACCAATTTTCTGGAGACTTGCGCATGCGCTGTAGACTCTGCCACTGTGCCAGAGTCTCTAGTGCCCACTCAGAGTGCTAGCAACACCGCCGCTGCCACGGAGACTGCACACGGGTCCCCTCCTCTCTAGATACACCCGTGCAATGGGGGGCAAATAAGGGTGTGTCAGCTTGCAGCATGAGTCAGTGCATGCATGTGCATCAGGTGGTACAGCAAAACTAGGTGAAACTCAGCAGGGTTTACTTTTTATGCCAAGGACCAGAAAGTGGCTTACACAGTTTGCAAATAAATATGAGCATCTCACGACTTCAATAGGAAACAGTCTGTCAATATTAATGTGGTTCAGATCACATTTTCTGCATAAAGTACTGTAAAGTAATACAAAGAATTATATAATTTCACCAACAATGGGTGGTATCTTATTACCCATGGTAAAACATTGATTCACGATTTTTCCCCAATTTGTTTTTACTGGCTATCCTATTAGATCGCCTGTAAAAAAAATGCGCTTTCTCCCGAAAACACACAGGTTCAGTGAAACCTGTGTGTTTTCATGAGAAACAAGCAAAAATGGGCTATTTCTGGGGATTTTGTTTCGCCTACCTGAGGCAGGTGAAACAAAATCCCTGATGGCCGCAGTGACCTGCAGTGTCCCATGCCCGCTGGAGGCCACCATGGCCTGAGAGCCAGCACTCAGCTCTGTGACCCCCGGCTGAGCTATGTGACCTGCATCATTCCCCCCCCCCCCCCCCAAGGTGGAACGCTGCACTGGGAGCAGTCAGGAACTGGCACCTGGTGAAGTACACAAAAGCCCCAATGAGCCGCAGCTTGTGCCAGCTTATCTGGCCTAATAGGATAGACCTGGGCAATACCAATACTCGTGGTAATGTACAGCGGGTAATAGGATACTGCCCAATGGGTGTAAGCCCCTCCAATTAATTTAGGCCAAATTTTAGCCATTCAGAGATTTCAAATGTTAATAACTTGAAAGTTGCCTCAGTTAACTGCACTAGAAATAACAGCAAAATATATGCGTGGAACAGGCCTCTTTCATTTTAGTGTTATTACATGTGCTGGATGCTGCAAAAAGCAACTTGAACAGATGAATATGAAAATATTCAACAATGGTGAAGAATATCTCAAAATATACTGGCTATAAATAAGCAGTCGTTACATGCAAATGTGTTATTAAAAGTTGCAAAATATTCATCTACAGTATATGGAATCACTCTGATGTATTCACATAAATAAATGTTTACTTTCTCACTTCTTTGTATGTATTGACAGAACTGGGGCTGCTTGGAATATAATATGCATTGTATAAGAATCTTGTGCTCTCCAATCACTTCCTCTCTAGTATAAGGGAGTAGTTGCTATTTATGTGTATTGAGAGTTTTAAGATTTACAGTATAGGGGCCCATTTATCAACAAGTGATAATACTTGTTGTGAATGAGAAAACTTGCTGCGTATGATAAATGTTGCTACAGTCCTATCATGTGTTCAGCTCCCAACTGTCATGTGTTCAGCTCCCAACTGTCATATGTTCAGCTACCAAATGTCACGTGTTCAGCTCCCAACTGTCACGTGTTCAGCTCCCAACTGTCGTATGTTCAGCTCCCAACTGTCATATGTTCAGCTCCCAACTGTCATATGTTCAATTCCCAACTGTCATGTGTTCAGCTCCCAACTGTCACATGTTCAGCTCCCAACTGTCATGTGTTCAGCTCCCAACTGTCATACAGTATGTTCATCTCCCATCTGTCATGTGTTCATCTCCCAACTGTCATATGTTCAACTCCCAACTGTCATATGATCAATTCCCAACTTTCATGTGTTCAGCTCCCAACTGTCACGTGTTCAGCTCCCAACTGTCACATGTTCAGCTTCCAACTGTCATATGTTCAGCTCCCAACTTTCATGTGTTCAGCTCCCAATTGTCATATGTTCAGCTCCCAACTGTCATGTGTTCAGCTGCCAACTGTCATGTGTTCAGCTCCCAACTGTTATGTGTTCAGCTCCCAACTCATGTGTTTAGCTCCCAATTGTCATATGTTCATCTCCCAACTGTTATGTGTTCAGCTCCCAACTGTCATATGTTCAATTCCCAACTGTCATGTGTTCAGCTCCCAACTGTCACGTGTTCAGCTCCCAACTGTCACGTGTTCAGTTCCCAACTGTCATAAGTTCAGCTCCCAACTGTAATATGTTCATCTCCCAACTGTCACGTGTTCAGTCCCTTACTGTCATGTGTTCACTGCTCCCTTACTGTCATGTGTTCAGCTCTCAACTGTTATGTGTTCAGCTCCCAACTGTCATGTGTTCGGCTCCTAACTGTAATGTGTTCTAAAAATTACAGTTGAAAGCTGATTGGCTGGAGCACCATTTATCATACGTTTTATCATTCACAACAAGTTTTATCAGAGATTTCTTGCATTCCCTTCAGGCCACCTCCCAGTCTCCGCCCATCGCCTGACTGCACCAGCTCTCCCGTATGCAATAGCAACTTTGTGCGAACACTATGGCTTCTGTAGGGATTTTCAGAAAAATGTGCGCATACACAGTAATAAATAATCACTCAACTGTATTCAATTACCATCCACCTCTGAATCAGGTATTTAAACTGGCCAAACACTATATACTGTCCAATCTGGCTGGTTGGAATAAAAATCTGGTAATGCATGGAAGCAACTGACAATCGTCCATTTGCTCCCAAACACTGGGAATCAGACAAATTGGTTATATCCGTGATTTAACCAATTTATCTGAATCAATTTCCAGTGTTTGGAAGCAATTGGTTAATTGTCATTTGCTCCCATACATTACCAAATTTTTATTCCAGCCAGCCAGATTGGACAGATGGTCTGCCAGATAATTGTATAGTTTATGCCCAGCTTTAGGGGGTAATTCAGAGTTTATCGTAGATGTGGTAAAGTTAGCACATCTACGATCAGTTACTCAGACATGCGGGGGGACACCCAGCACAGGGCTAGTCTGCCCCGCATGTCAGTGCATCACACGCCCCCCCCCCCCAATGGTCCAGACACGCCTTCATTGTTCATTGTCCGACACCCCCCCTCCCGCCCCTCGATCACCTTTGCTTGTCAATCAGGCAGAGGCAATCGCAGCCCAGAGATGCTGATAACATCTCACTGGGCTCCTGGGGTGCGCACGCACAGTGGGGCCGCTGTACGTGCGCACTCCACAAAAAAATTCAGACTGTGATCACTGCCGCTGCAGCGATCCAGTCTGAATTAGTCCCTTTGTTATCTACAAACAGATCAACCTACTTTACACGCAACCCAAGCATAGTCGCCTGCTCTGGGAGAGGGCAGCCAGGTCGGCACAGAAGGGAGCAGTGTGGGGGGGCTGATTAATGCCGGATTACCAAATAGGCAGAGCGCGTGTGGGCCCCGCGCCTTTTAGAGTCACCACGACAACAGATCAAAATAATATTGATTTGAGCTTGAAAGAAAATTACAACCAAGCTTTCTTAAATTGTTTCCAAAAAATAGAAAAAATGAATCAACTCAAAGAAACAAAAACTTTACATTAAAGACTCTATAGAGAAAATATTATACTGTATTAATGTCATGTACCCGTTAAAAAATTATAGTACATAAACCATGGACATCAGATTCACATTACAGTTTCCAGATTGTAGACTGTTGGTAAAATTAAAAAAATAGGATTTTAATACCTACCGGTAAATCCTTTTCTCCTAGTCCGTAGAGGATGCTGGGGACTCGAAAAGGACCATGGGGGTATAGACGGGATCCGCAGGAGCTTGGGCACACTAAAAAGACTTTGACTGGGTGTGAACTACCCCTCCTCCAAACCTCAGTTATAGGAACTGTGCCAAGGAGAGACGGACATTTCGAGGAAAGGATTTTTGTTAAACTAAGGGCGACAAACATACCAGCCCACACCACAAACATACTGTACAACTGGAGTAGCATGAAACCAGATAACAGTATGAACTAACAACAGCAACAAGCTGAACATAACTGATACACAACCCCGTGTAACCGAAAATAACCAGTATCAACCTAACTGCAAGGAACAGTCCGCACTGGGATGGGCGCCTAGCATCCTCTACAGACTAGGAGAAAAGGATTTACCGGTAGGTATTAAAATCCTATTTTTTCTTACGTCCTAGAGGATGCTGGGGACTCCAAAAGGACCATGGGGTCTATACCAAAGCTCCAGAACGGGCGGGAGAGTGCGGACGACTCTGCAGCACCGATTGAGCAAACATGAGGTCCTCATCAGCCAGGGTATCAAACTTGTAAAACTTAGCAAAGGTATTCGAACCCGACCACGTAGCTGCTCGGCAAAGTTGAAGTGCCGAGACCCCTCGGGCAGCCGCCCAAGATGAGCCCACTTTCCTGGTAGAATGGGCCTTCACTGACTTCGGCAACGGTAGCCCAGCTGAAGAATGAGCTTGCTGAATCGTACTACAAATCCAGCGTGCAATAGTCTGCTTAGAAGCAGGATTTCCAATCCTTTTGGAAGCATACAGGACAAACAAAGCCTCTGTTTTCCTGGAAAGCGCCGTCCTGGCGACGTAAATTTTCAAAGCTCTTACAACATCAAGAGACTGTGGAACCGCCACAGCATCTGTAGCCACAGGGACCACAAAAGGTTGGTTAATGTGAAACGAAGAAACCACCTTCGGCAGAAATTGTTGACGAGTCCTCAATTCCGCTCTATCCGAATGGAAGATCAAATATGGACTCTTGTGAGACAAAGCCGCCAGCTCTGACACTCGCCTGGCAGACGCCAAAGCCAAAAGCATGACCACTTTCCAAGTGAGAAACTTTAACTCAACCTTACGCAAAGGTTCAAACCAGTGAGACATAAAAAACTGCAACACCACTTCAAGATCCCACGGCGCCACAGGCAGCACAAATGGAGGATGGATATGCAGCACTCCCTTCACGAAAGTCTGAACCTCTGGAAGGACGGCCAATTCTTTTTGAAAGAAAATAGATAAAGCCGAAATCTGCACTTTGATGGAACCCAATTTCAGGCCTGCATCGACACCTGCCTACAAAAAATGGAGAAACCGACCCAAGTGAAACTCCTCTGCAGGAGCTGCTTTGGTTTCACACCACGAAACATACTTTCTCCAAATACGGTGATAATATTTCGCCGTAACCTCCTTCCTAGCCTTAAGGAGAGTGGGGATGACCTCCCTGGGAATACCTTTTCGAGCTAAGATTTAGCGCTCAACTTCCACGCCGTCAAACGCAGCCTCGGTAAGTCCGGAAACACGCAGGGCCCCTGCAGTAACAGGTCCTCTCTTAGAGGAAGCCGCAAAGGATCTTCCACAAGCAATTCCCGAAGATCCGGATACCAGGCCCTGCGTGGCCAATCTGGAACGACGAGAATCGCCTGAACTCTTGTTCGTCGTATGATCCCCCAGCACCTTTGGAATGAGAGGAAGCGGAGGGAACACATACACCGACTGAAACACCCACGGAGTCACCAGGACGTCCACTGCACTGGCTTGGGGGTCCCGTGACCTGGAACAATACCTCGGAAGCTTCTTGTTGAGGCGAGACGCCATCATGTCTATTAGAGGAATTCCCCAACGCCTTGTCACTTCTGCAAATACCTCTTGATGAAGAGCCAACTCTCCCGGATGGAGATCGTGTCTGCTGAGGAAGTCTGCTTCCCAGTTGTCCACGCCCGGGAGGAAGACTGCTGACAGAGCGCTCACGTGCTGTTCCGCCCAGCGAAGGATTCTTGTGGCCTCCGCCATAGCCGCCCTGCTCCTTGTTCCGCCTTGGCGGTTTACGTACGCCCCCGCTGTTATGTTGTCCGACTGGATCAGGACAGGACGACCCTGAAGAAGGTTCTTCACTTGCAGCAGGTCGTTGTAAATGGCTCTTAACTCGAGAACATTTATGTGGAGACAAGATTCCTGGTTTGACCATTTTCCCCGGAAATTTCTTCCTTGCATGACTGCGCCCCAGCCTCGAAGACTTGCATCTGTCGTCAGCAGGACCCAGTCCTGGATTCCGAATCGGCGTCCCTCTAGATAGGCTTATTTTCCGGTGCATGTGCAGGTGAGACCCGGACCATTTGTTCAGCAGATCCCACTGAAACACCCGGGCATGAAACCTGCCAAACGGAATGGCTTCGTAAGCCGCAACCATCTTCCCTAGAACCCGAGTGCACTGATGAATCGACACACTTGTCGGCCTCAGAAGCTCTCTGACCATTGTCTGTATTTCCAGAGCTTTGTCTTCCGGAAGAAACAACCTCTGTAACTCCGTGTCTAGAGTCATGCCCAGAAAGGGCAGCCGAGTGGCCGCGATCAACTGAGACTTCGGCATATTTAAAACCCAACCGTGTTGTCGCAGAACCGACAGAGAAAGATCCACATTTCTTAACAGCTGTTCCTTGGACCTCGCCTTTATCAGGAGATCATCCAAGTAGGGGATAATTGAACCCCTTGCTTGTGAAGGAGAACCATAATTTCTGCCATGATCTTGGTGAAGTCCCTCTGGGCCATGGAAAGCCCAAACGGTAACGTCTGAAATTGGTAATGACAATCCTGCACCGCAAATCTCAAATCTGAAAAAGCTGCTGAGCCAGGCAGCGAAACGCGTCGGTGGGCATTTGGTCACCCTTATTTTGAGGATCCCCTATTGATGTACATGCTGACCTTCTCTTTGGATTGGACTTAACCAATTTATGGACCATCTCCTATCATCTATCTACCACAGACTGCAATACTGAAGACAACCGTAGCTTTGGTGGGGACCCTTACTGAATTTATCCTTGGAACTATCCTCTAGCAGATGTTATGCAGTCGGTATTACATAATGGACTGTGCCATCAGTTCTAAAGGAGATATAAACTGTCCTTTGCTGTGATAAGCCATCCAATAATCAATTGGCCAATTTGCGTCAAGTTGGGGTGACCTTTTTAATTATAATTTCTCTATGTATATGTGTTATGTGTATTTATGAATTTTTATTAAATTAAATGCACCGGTACAGACAATCCAGTTTTACTTAAATTATTAGCGCTGCCACTTTCCCCCTTTTTTTCTGTTGCAAATCTCAGGAAGGCCTGATGCGGAGGATATATCGGGACGTGTAAGTAGTAGAGATGAGCGCCTGAAATTTTTCGGGTTTTGTGTTTTGGTTTTGGGTTCGGTTCCGCGGCCGTGTTTTGGGTTCGAACGCGTTTTGGCAAAACCTCACCGAATTTTTTTTGTCGGATTCGGGTGTGTTTTGGATTCGGGTGTTTTTTTCAAAAAACACTAAAAAACAGCTTAAATCATAGAATTTGGGGGTCATTTTGATCCCAAAGTATTATTAACCTCAAAAACCATAATTTACACTCATTTTCAGTCTATTCTGAATACCTCACACCTCACAATATTATTTTTAGTCCTAAAATTTGCACCGAGGTCGCTGTGTGAGTAAGATAAGCGACCCTAGTGGCCGACACAAACACCGGGCCCATCTAGGAGTGGCACTGCAGTGTCACGCAGGATGTCCCTTCCAAAAAACCCTCCCCAAACAGCACATGACGCAAAGAAAAAAAGAGGCGCAATGAGGTAGCTGTGTGACTAAGCTAAGCGACCCTAGTGGCCGACACAAACACCGGGCCCATCTAGGAGTGGCACTGCAGTGTCACGCAGGATGGCCCTTCCAAAAAACCCTCCCCAAACAGCACATGACGCAAAGAAAAAAAGAGGCGCAATGAGGTAGCTGTGTGAGTAAGATTAGCGACCCTAGTGGCCGACACAAACACCGGGCCCATCTAGGAGTGGCACTGCAGTGTCACGCAGGATGTCCCTTCCAAAAAACCCTCCCCAAACAGCACATGACGCAAAGAAAAAAAGAGGCGCAATGAGGTAGCTGTGTGAGTAAGATTAGCGACCCTAGTGGCCGACACAAACACCGGGCCCATCTAGGAGTGGCACTGCAGTGTCACGCAGGATGTCCCTTCCAAAAAACCCTCCCCAAACAGCACATGACGCAAAGAAAAAAAGAGGCGCAATGAGGTAGCTGACTGTGTGAGTAAGATTAGCGACCCTAGTGGCCGACACAAACACCGGGCCCATCTAGGAGTGGCACTGCAGTGTCACGCAGGATGTCCCTTCCAAAAAAACCTCCCCAATCAGCACATGATGCAAAGAAAAAGAAAAGAAAAAAGAGGTGCAAGATGGAATTGTCCTTGGGCCCTCCCACCCACCCTTATGTTGTATAAACAAAACAGGACATGCACACTTTAACCAACCCATCATTTCAGTGACAGGGTCTGCCACACGACTGTGACTGATATGACGGGTTGGTTTGGACCCCCCCCAAAAAAGAAGCAATTAATCTCTCCTTGCACAAACTGGCTCTACAGAGGCAAGATGTCCACCTCATCTTCACCCTCCGATATATCACCGTGTACATCCCCCTCCTCACAGATTATCAATTCGTCCCCACTGGAATCCACCATCTCAGCTCCCTGTGTACTTTGTGGAGGCAATTGCTGCTGGTCAATGTCTCCGCGGAGGAATTGATTATAATTCATTTTAATGAACATCATCTTCTCCACATTTTCTGGATGTAACCTCGTACGCCGATTGCTGACAAGGTGAGCGGCGGCACTAAACACTCTTTCGGAGTACACACTTGTGGGAGGGCAACTTAGGTAGAATAAAGCCAGTTTGTGCAAGGGCCTCCAAATTGCCTCTTTTTCCTGCCAGTATAAGTACGGACTGTGTGACGTGCCTACTTGGATGCGGTCACTCATATAATCCTCCACCATTCTATCAATGTTGAGAGAATCATATGCAGTGACAGTAGACGACATGTCCGTAATCGTTGTCAGGTCCTTCAGTCCGGACCAGATGTCAGCATCAGCAGTCGCTCCAGACTGCCCTGCATCACCGCCAGCGGGTGGGCTCGGAATTCTGAGCCTTTTCCTCGCACCCCCAGTTGCGGGAGAATGTGAAGGAGGAGATGTTGACAGGTCGCGTTCCGCTTGACTTGACAATTTTGTCACCAGCAGGTCTTTCAACCCCAGCAGACTTGTGTCTGCCGGAAAGAGAGATCCAAGGTAGGCTTTAAATCTAGGATCGAGCACGGTGGCCAAAATGTAGTGCTCTGATTTCAACAGATTGACCACCCGTGAATCCTTGTTAAGCGAATTAAGGGCTGCATCCACAAGTCCCACATGCCTAGCGGAATCGCTCCCTTTTAGCTCCTTCTTCAATGCCTCCAGCTTCTTCTGCAAAAGCCTGATGAGGGGAATGACCTTACTCAGGCTGGCAGTGTCTGAACTGACTTCACGTGTGGCAAGTTCAAAGGGCATCAGAACCTTGCACAACGTTGAAATCATTCTCCACTGCACTTGAGACAGGTGCATTCCACCTCCTATATCGTGCTCAATTGTATTGGCTTGAATGGCCTTTTGCTGCTCCTCCAACCTCTGAAGCATATAGAGGGTTGAATTCCACCTCGTTACCACTTCTTGCTTCAGATGATGGCAGGGCAGGTTCAGTAGTTTTTGGTGGTGCTCCAGTCTTCTGTACGTGGTGCCTGTACGCCGAAAGTGTCCCGCAATTCTTCTGGCCACCGACAGCATCTCTTGCACGCCCCTGTCGTTTTTAAAAAAATTCTGCACCACCAAATTCAAGGTATGTGCAAAACATGGGACGTGCTGGAATTTGCCCATATTTAATGCACACACAATATTGCTGGCGTTGTCCGATGCCACAAATCCACAGGAGAGTCCAATTGGGGTAAGCCATTCCGCGATGATCTTCCTCAGTTGCCGTAAGAGGTTTTCAGCTGTGTGCGTATTCTGGAAAGCGGTGATACAAAGCGTAGCCTGCCTAGGAAAGAGTTGGCGTTTGCGAGATGCTGCTACTGGTGCCGCCGCTGCTGTTCTTGCGGCGGGAGTCCATACATCTACCCAGTGGGCTGTCACAGTCATATAGTCCTGACCCTGCCCTGCTCCACTTGTCCACATGTCCGTGGTTAAGTGGACATTGGGTACAACTGCATTTTTTAGGACACTGGTGAGTCTTTTTCTGACGTCCGTGTACATTCTCGGTATCGCCTGCCTAGAGAAGTGGAACCTAGATGGTATTTGGTAACGGGGGCACACTGCCTCAATAAATTGTCTAGTTCCCTGTGAACTAACGGCGGATACCGGACGCACGTCTAACACCAACATAGTTGTCAAGGCCTCAGTTATCCGCTTTGCAGTAGGATGACTGCTGTGATATTTCATCTTCCTCGCAAAGGACTGTTGAACAGTCAATTGCTTACTGGAAGTAGTACAAGTGGGCTTACGACTTCCCCTCTGGGATGACCATCGACTCCCAGCGGCAACAACAGCAGCGCCAGCAGCAGTAGGCGTTACATGCAAGGATGCATCGGAGGAATCCCAGGCAGGAGAGGACTCGTCAGAATTGCCAGTGACATGGCCTGCAGGACTATTGGCATTCCTGGGGAAGGAGGAAATTGACACTGAGGGAGTTGGTGGGGTGGTTTGCGTGAGCTTGGTTACAAGAGGAAGGGATTTACTGGTCAGTGGACTGCTTCCGCTGTCACCCAAAGTTTTTGAACTTGTCACTGACTTATTATGAATGCGCTGCAGGTGACGTATAAGGGAGGATGTTCCGAGGTGGTTAACGTCCTTACCCCTACTTATTACAGCTTGACAAAGGGAACACACGGCTTGACACCTGTTGTCCGCATTTCTGGTGAAATACCTCCACACCGAAGAGCTGATTTTTTTGGTATTTTCACCTGGCATGTCAACGGCCATATTCCTCCCACGGACAACAGGTGTCTCCCCGGGTGCCTGACTTAAACAAACCACCTCACCATCAGAATCCTCCTGGTCAATTTCCTCCCCAGCGCCAGCAACACCCATATCCTCCTCATCCTGGTGTACTTCAACACTGACATCTTCAATCTGACTATCAGGAACTGGACTGCGGGTGCTCCTTCCAGCACTTGCAGGGGGCGTGCAAATGGTGGAAGGCGCATGCTCTTCACGTCCAGTGTTGGGAAGGTCAGGCATCGCAACCGACACAATTGGACTCTCCTTGTGGATTTGGGATTTCGAAGAATGCACAGTTCTTTGCTGTGCTGCTTTTGCCAGCTTGAGTCTTTTCATTTTTCTAGCGAGAGGCTGAGTGCTTCCATCCTCATGTGAAGCTGAACCACTAGCCATGAACATAGGCCAGGGCCTCAGCCGTTCCTTGCCACTCCGTGTGGTAAATGGCATATTGGCAAGTTTACGCTTCTCCTCCGACAATTTTATTTTAGGTTTTGGAGTCCTTTTTTTTCTGATATTTGGTGTTTTGGATTTGACATGCTCTGTACTATGACATTGGGCATCGGCCTTGGCAGACGACGTTGCTGGCATTTCATCGTCTCGGCCATGACTAGTGGCAGCAGCTTCAGCACGAGGTGGAAGTGGATCTTGCTCTTTCCCTAATTTTGGAACCTCAACATTTTTGTTCTCCATATTTTAATAGGCACAACTAAAAGGCACCTCAGGTAAACAATGGAGATGGATACTAGTATACAATTATGGACTGCCTGCCGACTGCAGACACAGAGGTAGCCACAGCCGTGAACTACCGTACTGTACTGTGTCTGCAGCTAATATAGACTGGTTGATAAAGAGAAGATGTCTATGTAACTATGTATGTATAAAGAAGAATGAAAAAAAACCACGGTTAGGTGGTATACAATTATGGACGGACTGCCTGCCGAGTGCAGACACAGAGGTAGCCACAGCCGTGAACTACCGTACTGTACTGTGTCTGCAGCTAATATAGACTGGTTGATAAAGAGAAGATGTCTATGTAACTATGTATGTATAAAGAAGAATGAAAAAAATCCACGGTTAGGTGGTATTACAATTATGGACGGACTGCCTGCCGAGTGCAGAGACACAGAGGTAGCCACAGCCGTGAACTACCGTACTGTGTCTACTGCGACTGGATGATAAATGATATAAAAAATATATATATATCACTACTGCAGCCGGACAGGTATATATTATATATTATATAATGACGGACCTGCTGGACACTGTCTGTCAGCAGAATGAGTTTTATTTTTATAGAATAAAAAAAAAAAAAACACACAAGTGAAGTCACACGACGAGTGTTTAACTTTTTCAGGCAATCACAATATAAGTATACTACTAACTATACTGGTGGTCAGTGTGGTCAGGTCACTGGTCAGTCACACTGGCAGTGGCACTCCTGCAGCAAAAGTGTGCACTGTTTAATTTTAATATAATATGTACTCCTGGCTCCTGCTATAACCTATAACTGGCACTGCAGTAGTGCTCCCCAGTCTCCCCCACAATTATAAGCTGTGTGAGCTGAGCAGTCAGACAGATATATAATATATATAGATGATGCAGCACACTGGCCTGAGCCTGAGCAGTGCACACAGATATGGTATGTGACTGACTGAGTCACTGTGTGTATCGCTTTTTTCAGGCAGAGAACGGATATATTAAATAAACTGCACTGTGTGTCTGGTGGTCACTCACTATATAATATATTATGTACTCCTGGCTCCTGCTATAACCTATAACTGGCACTGCAGTAGTGCTCCCCAGTCTCCCCCACAATTATAAGCTGTGTGAGCTGAGCAGTCAGACAGATATATATAATATTATATATAGATAATAGATGATGCAGCACACTGGCCTGAGCCTGAGCAGTGCACACAGATATGGTATGTGACTGACTGAGTCACTGTGTCTATCGCTTTTTTCAGGCAGAGAACGGATATATTAAATAAACTGCACTGTGTGTCTGGTGGTCACTCACTATATAATATATTATGTACTCCTGGCTCCTGCTATAACCTATAACTGGCACTGCAGTAGTGCTCCCCAGTCTCCCCCACAATTATAAGCTGTGTGAGCTGAGCAGTCAGACAGATATATATAATATTATATATAGATAATAGATGATGCAGCACACTGGCCTGAGCCTGAGCAGTGCACACAGATATGGTATGTGACTGACTGAGTCACTGTGTGTATCGCTTTTTTCAGGCAGAGAACGGATATATTAAATAAACTGCACTGTGTGTCTGGTGGTCACTCACTATATAATATATTATGTACTCCTGGCTCCTGCTATAACCTATAACTGGCACTGCAGTAGTGCTCCCCAGTCTCCCCCACAATTATAAGCTGTGTGAGCTGAGCAGTCAGACAGATATATATAATATTATATATAGATAATAGATGATGCAGCACACTGGCCTGAGCCTGAGCAGTGCACACAGATATGGTATGTGACTGACTGAGTCACTGTGTGTATCGCTTTTTTCAGGCAGAGAACGGATATATTAAATAAACTGCACTGTGTGTCTGGTGGTCACTCACTATATAATATATTATGTACTCCTGGCTCCTGCTATAACCTATAACTGGCACTGCAGTAGTGCTCCCCAGTCTCCCCCACAATTATAAGCTGTGTGAGCTGAGCAGTCAGACAGATATATATAATATTATATATAGATAATAGATGATGCAGCACACTGGCCTGAGCCTGAGCAGTGCACACAGATATGGTATGTGACTGACTGAGTCACTGTGTGTATCGCTTTTTTCAGGCAGAGAACGGATATATTAAATAAACTGCACTGTGTGTCTGGTGGTCACTCACTATATAATATATTATGTACTCCTGGCTCCTGCTATAACCTATAACTGGCACTGCAGTAGTGCTCCCCAGTCTCCCCCACAATTATAAGCTGTGTGAGCTGAGCAGTCAGACAGATATATATAATATTATATATAGATAATAGATGATGCAGCACACTGGCCTGAGCCTGAGCAGTGCACACAGATATGGTATGTGACTGACTGAGTCACTGTGTGTATCGCTTTTTTCAGGCAGAGAACGGATATATTAAATAAACTGCACTGTGTGTCTGGTGGTCACTCACTATATAATATATTATGTACTCCTGGCTCCTGCTATAACCTATAACTGGCACTGCAGTAGTGCTCCCCAGTCTCCCCCACAATTATAAGCTGTGTGAGCTGAGCAGTCAGACAGATATATATAATATTATATATAGATAATAGATGATGCAGCACACTGGCCTGAGCCTGAGCAGTGCACACAGATATGGTATGTGACTGAGTCACTGTGTGCTGTGTATCGCTTTTTTCAGGCAGAGAACGGATTATAAAGTAAACTGCACTGTCCTCACTAGTAAACTCTCTCCACTCAGTCTCTACACTTCTACAGTAACAGTACTCCTCCTAGTCAGCTCCAGTAAATCTCTCTCAGTCTCTTATAATCTAAATGGAGAGGACGCCAGCCACGTCCTCTCCCTATCAATCTCAATGCACGTGTGAAAATGGCGGCGACGCGCGGCTCCTTATATAGAATCCGAGTCTCGCGATAGAATCCGAGCCTCGCGAGAATCCGACAGCGTCATGATGACGTTCGGGCGCGCTCGGGTTAACCGAGCAAGGCGGGAAGATCCGAGTCGCTCGGACCCGTGAAAAAAAACATGAAGTTCTGGCGGGTTCGGATTCAGAGAAACCGAACCCGCTCATCTCTAGTAAGTAGGCATCCTTTATGTCGACTGACACCATAAAATCCCCCCCTTCTAGGCTGGAGATCACAGCTCGAAGAGATTCCATCTTGAACTTGAAAGTTTTCAAGTATGGATTGAGGGATTTTAGGTTCAGAATCGGTCTGACCGAACCGTCCGGCTTCGGTACGACAAAGAGGCTCGAATAGAACCCCTCCCCCTGTTGGGATGGGGGAATGGGAACAATGACCCTCTGTTGACACAACTTTTGTATCGCAGCATTTACCACATCTCTTTCCAGAAGATACACTGGCAAGGCCGAAATGAAAAAGCGGTGAGAGGGCATCTCCTGAAACTCCAGCTTGTACCCCTGAGACACTATGTCTAAGACCCAAGGATCCAGGGCTGATTGAACCCAGACCTGACTGAAGATACGGAGACGGCCCCCCACGGCCCGGACTCCCGCAGGGAAGCCCCAGCGTCATGCGGTGGACTTGGTAGAGGCGGGGGAGGACTTTTGGTCCTGGGTGCCTGATCCTGCAGGCGACTTCTTTCCCCTTCTTCTACCCTTAGAAGCGAGGAAGGACGAGCCTTTACCTCGTTTGTATTTATTAGGCCGAAAGGACTGCATCTGCTGATGGGGTGCCTTTTTCTGTTGTGTGGGAACATAAGGAAGAAAAGATCACTTACCCGCAGTCGCGGTAGACACCAGGTCAGCCAGGCCGTCACCAAACAAGACACTACCTTTGAAGGGGAAAGCTTCCATATTTTTCTTGGAGTCGGCATCAGCATTCCATTGATGGATCCACAGTGCCCTCCTGGCCAGGACCGCCATGGCATTGGCTCTTGATCCCAAGAGGCCAACATCCCTCGCCGCATCCTTTAGGTAATCTGCAGCGTCCTTGATATAACCAAGAGTCAAAAGAAAATTATCTTTATCAAGGGTATCCATATAAGAAGCTAAATTATCAGCCCATTTAGCAATAGCACTACTCACCGATACCGACGCCACAGCAGGTCTGAGCAATGCACCCGTATTAACAAAAAATGGCCTTCAAAGACGTTTCCAGCTTGCGATCCACCGGGTCCTTGAGAGCAGCCGTGTCAGGGGACGGAAGCGCCACCTTCTTGGACAAACGGGATAGAGCCTTGTCGACAGTCGGAGACGACTCCCATTTTTCCCTGTCATCAGAGGGGAAAGGATATGCCATAAAAATTCTCTTGGGAATCTGCCACCTCTTGTCCGGCGACTCCCAAGCTTTTTCACAAAGAGCATTCATTTCATGAGAAGGGGGAAACTTCACCTCAGGTTTTTTCCCTTTAAACAGGCAAATCCTTGTTTCCTGAACCGCAGGTTCGTCAGAAATATGTAAAGCATCTTTAATAGCCACAATCATGTACTGAATACTCTTAACTACCCTTGGGTGTAAAGTAACCTCATTAAAATCGACATTGGAATCTGAGTCCGTGTCGGCATCTGTATCTACCATCTGGGTAAATGAACGTTTTTGTGACCCTGAGGGGGTCTGCACCTGAGCCAAAAGCATCCTCCATGGATTTTCTCCATGTCTGTGTCTGAGAATCAGATTTATCCAACCTCTTAGACAACAAAGCAAAATTAGCATTAAGTGTACTCAACATAGCAACCCAATCAGTGGTCACCTGCGTCGACAGAGCCATTTCCAGCTCCTTTTCTGTGCCCCCAGTAACTTCCTCCGGGGAGGAACACTCAGCCTCAGACATGCCGACACAAAGTACCGACACCCACACACACACTGGCCAATAAAGGGGACAGCCTACAGGGAAGCCCAGAGAGAGAAACACAGAGGAAGTATGCCAGCTCACACCCCAGCGCCCATATATTACACCACACTAATATATGCCAGCAGCGCTGTACCAATAATAATAAAAGCAGCAAAAAATGTGTGCCCCCCACCCCCCTGCTTTGCTCCCTTTTACTTGAGGGGAGCCTGGAGGTCCGGGCCAGCGTTCTCTGCAGCGGCTGTGGAGAGAAGAAAATGGCGCTGGTGAGCTGTGCGGTTAAGCCCCGCCCCTTCCCGGCGCGCTTCAGTCCCGCTTGAATTTGATTTTTTTTATACTGGCGGGGGTCTGCTATACGGTGCCCGGTCACCGAATATCATTTTTACCAGTCTCCAATACTTCAGTAACTGCTGCCCAGGGCGCCCCCCAGCGCCCTGCACCCTGCGAGTGCCGTTGGAGATGTGTGTGGGAGCATGGAGCGCAGTGCTACCGCTGCGCTGTACCTCGTTACTAAAGTCTTCTGCCGTCACTGAAGTCTTCCGTTCTTCTAATACTCACCCGGCTTCTTTCTTCTGGCTTCTGTGAGGGGGGTGACGGCGCGGCTCCGGGAACAAGCAGCTAGGCGAACCAAGTGATCGAACCCTCTGGAGCTAATGGTGTCCAGTAGCCTAAGAAGCAGAGCCCTTGAACTAAGAAGAAGTAGGTCTGACTTCTCTCCCCTCAGTCCCTCGCTGCAGGGAGCCTGTAGCCAGCAGGTCTCCCTGAAAATAAAAAACCTAACAAAAGTCTTTCTAGAGAAACTCAGTAGAGCTCCCCTAGTGTGTGTCCAGTCACTCCTGGGCACAAAGTCTAACTGAGGTCTGCAGGAGGGGCATACAGGGAGGAGCCAGTTCACACCCAGTGAAAGTCTTTTTATTGTGCCCAAGCTCCTGCGGATCCCGTCTATACCCCCATGGTCCTTTTGGAGTCCCCAGAATCCTCTAGGACGTAAGAGAAAACGTATTGGGAGATCATTTGCGAGGGGAGCACCGAGATTTTGACTACCTAGGGGCCTCTATAGGGTTTAATCCGCCACTGTGCGTGATGCAAAACAGGGGACGGGCAGAGGCGCAGCAAGTAAAAGGAGAATGGACTGGGAGCGTGGTTTCCGCAATTGTGTCATTTGGGGTAATATCATGAGCCTCTCGCCCGTTCCAGGAGAGCAGGCAAGTATGATTTCAAGTCACAGATTTACATGCAATGGGCTTACTCATAGACATTGTATATAATAACATGCAATCGGACACAAGGTAGAGCCGGTGTGACAAATCAAAAGAAGTTTAAATAGCAGAATTCTTATTATACCTTTATTGAGTTTATGCTGCTACTTTATTTTGGGTAAGAAGGGGTAAACCAGGAGCGGCATACAGCTAATGGAACAGAGGCTTGTTTATAACCAGATGCATAAAAGTACTGGGAAATGCATAAGTAAGCAGAATTCTTTGCCTTTGAAAGTGACAGTAATATACAATATTTAATTATAAAGCTATTGATTTTGTGCAGTGGGAGCCCAGAAAATTTACACAATATTTATTTTTTGTTGTAAAGAATTATCGATGTTACATTCAGAGTTATTCTTTCCGGCATGGTGTAGAAATGTTATTTTTTGTTTTTATTTGCATATTTACTTTCTGAAAGAGTTTGGCTAGTAGACTAATGGCACAAGGGGTTCGAAGACGTCCCATTACACCAAGTAATAACTTATCTGAATATTTTACCTTGTTAAAGTACAAAGGAATCTTGGTTCATAATGTTTCTCCTTCAACAGCTTCTACAGAAAAACAAAACCATCCTCTTGAGTTAAGGACGCTAATCTAATATTATTTACACTGGATAAATCTCTGAAGTCCCTTCTGTAGCACAGTAGGCACAAATGCAGCTAGTGGGTCTCTCCTCCGGGAGATCCTGGAGGGGGAGGTCCTAGGGGCAACTGTGGGGGTCACAGCATATGTCATAACAGCCCTGCCCATCTGCTTTGCTGAATAACTGGACAGGATGTGGGATGGTTTTCTTCTTAGCTGGGATTGGGAAATTTGGGAGTCCACCACACACTTTGGGAGAATAAGCAAGTATGGTCTGCACTACAGCACTTTGGCTTTAAACTGTTGGCAGAGTGGTGTGGTGTCGGATAGGGATGTTAGTCCACACAACGGCACTTAACCAGGATGATTGGTTTATTCAGATAACAGAGATAACAGCCTGTAGTATATAGAAGATGTTCTGCAGCAGCAGGAACTCACAGTATACATGTTAAGCAGTACAGCAGTGACACAGTGATTTAGTACACACAGGGTGCGGCTGCGGGGCAGACAAGGTCACACACTCAGGAGAGCAGAAGCTGCACGTCAGTGCAGTTGTCTCTCCCAGGAAGAACTCTCTCAGACTGTGCACTAAGCTCCTCCTCCTGCACTGAGCTGACACTAGGAGGGAAAACACTAGAGCAGGGAAGCTGCCTCTAGTGCTGGGAACGGAGACAGACAGCAGAGTAATCCACTGTCTAAACAATGACAAAATGGCATGGTTGGCAGAAGGCCAGCAGTTTACACTAACATATAGGAGAAGTTGTAAAGAGTGATGGAGTTTCTGATAAAGTACAGAGTAGAATAAGTGCAAAGAGGGGGGATGCTGGTACATATTACACGGGCTCAGGCCTCTGTAAGGGCCCAAGAGGGAAGGCATGGCATTGTGATAGATCGCCATTAGTGGTTTCCTGCCATTGAGGTAAAACACAGATAGCACCATTGAAAGTGGCCATCGATAACCAATCCTATGATGGCCATCCTTACTGCACACAATGTTTTCAATGAGGGAGCATAGCTATTCCCCTCATGCAACCACTCCCTCAGAGCAGTCCTGCAGAGTAGCCACACATGCAGGGCTGCCAACTTGGGGGTACAGGTGGAACACAGGAATAGGACCTGGGAGACAAGGGGGCTCCCGATAGACAAAGTGCTCAGATGGAGGTATTTTCCCCCCGGGCCCTCCTCTCAAGCTCCCAAGCTGCTCTGTAAAGTTTTACACTATGCAAATTGTAAATGTTGCTTAAGTGCTGATTGGTTGCAATGGGTAACTTCTTCACTGACTCACTTCTCCACACTTATCACTGTTTCATACATTTACTCCCAGATCAGCTGTCTTTCCTTTAGAGCTGCCTCCTGAGTTGCCCCTCTCCCAGCTATTCTCCTCTCTTCTTCTCCTCCCACCTATTCCCATTGGACAGGCGACAAGCATAGTGTGCACCGCACAGAGGGCAATGGGACAGGTTCCGAAGTGAATGCAAACCACACACTATTCCAAAGTTTACGTAGTTAAGTGATTATTTGATACCATGCTGCACAAGCGTTACCCTGAATATATGCACAAAGGCACCACTGCGTGTTGAGGGTGTGACAGTGAAACGGCTGTGTCCTCAGATACATAGCCACTTCTAAAGTAGTCATGTTCAGCCTGTCTGCTCTATGCGGGCAGGTCTGAGGGAGATACAGTATAAGGGGCATGTGGGAAGTCTGATGGAGCATATGGAGAGGTCTGTGGGGCACACAGAACAAGCTCCAGGTACTAGAAGTCAATGTCACAACTCTAAATCAATCAGGCCTTAAGGGTTGATTTGGGGAATTGAGGAAGTGGAGGGCCCTGGCTTTTTCATTTGTCCCATGATTTCTGATGGCAGCCCGGCACGAGATGTAGTCAGGATCCTGGTGGTCACCATATCGATGATAACAGAACTGGCTACGAAATCCTGGCGGTCAAAATACTGACGAACCCCAATGGTGAGTATTAGGGTTAGGCTCTAAGGGGAGGGTTAGGATTAGGCTGCGGGAGGGGGCAGTCAGGGTTAGGCTGCCGAAGGGGGCGCTTAGGGTTAGAATACTTACCAAAATTCATCGGGATTTTGACAGCCAGGATTCCGCTATTAAGACCATTGGGCTGGTCAGTGCCGGGATATCAGGTCCAACCCACCCGGCAGATCTGTGCACCTCTATTGGCAAAGTACTAGAAAAATGAGAAATCCTTTGGAAAGGATTATTTTTGCGCAGTGATTTGTAGGCATTCTGCTTTATGCGCAGAGGGGCACATGGCTATTGCACACCACAGAAGGTTTTTGCACCAGCTCTGAATTGCATATGAATTGAACAAACTACATGACATTACTGCATTTAGGCCCTCATTCCGAGTTGATCGCTCGCTAGCTGCTTTTAGCAGCAGTGCAAACGCTAAGCCGCCGCCCTCTGGGAGTGTATCTTAGCTTAGCAGAAGTGCGAACGAAAGGTTCGCAGCGCTGCTACAAAAAAAGATTGTGCAGTTTCAGAGTAGCTGCAGACCTACTCCTACTTTGCGATGACTTCAGACTATTTAGTTCCTGTTTTGACGTCACAAACACGCCCTGCGTTCAGCCAGCCACTCCCCCGTTTCCCCAGCCACTCCTGCGTTTTTATCAGTTACCACCCAGAAACACCCACTTCCTGTCAATCACTCAACGATCAGCAGTGCAACTGAAAAGCATCGCTAGAGCTTGTGTAAAACTGCATCGGCTTTTGTGAAAGTACGTCGCGCGTGCGCAGTGCGCACCATACGCATGCGCAGAAGTGCTGATTTTTTGCCTGATCGTTGCGCTGCAAACAACGGCAGCTAGCGATCAACTCGGAATGACCCCCTTAGTTCACATGCACAGTATTCTGCATACCTGAATACCAGATACTGTACTTCCATGTTGCATAGTAACACGTGACATGCGTGTCTACTTATATCCGTACGTACGTATCCGTATTTACTGTACATGTGTAATATAAGCTGAAATCCATTTCTATACATGGACACTGTTGCTTGGAGTAAGGATAATACTGAACACATCTGATAAAATTGATTATTGTGTAATGTCGAACAAAACTTATAATGATCCCATAATCCAGACTAAGCTTTTATTTTAGGAAGTGTTGTTGTTTACGGCTTACGTGGGAGATTGCTCACAAATGTACATCTAATACCTTAAAGATCAAAAAAGGGGATTTGTCTAGAACATAAAGTCAATGCTGCCTACAACAGAGAGGTTCAATAATGACCACATGTAAAAGTAGCATTTAAATTCAATTACTAAATTGACACTAGAGAAATCCCAGAAAGTACTACCCACCAGAGATGATCGGGATTCTGGCGTTGGTATTTTGACTGCCGGGATCCTGCCCAGATCCCAGTGAATTGTATTGGTATTGTTACTATGCCTGTGTGTTAATCTCGATACAACTGCATTGTTGAAACAAAAGCAGTCAAGTCAAATGTTTTATCTGCAAACACCATGATTACCCCGGGAAGACATATGAGAGATCAGTCCTGACGATTCCAGCTGTAAAATGGATGGTTGAGGTGTTTGGCCATCTAAAACAAAGGCGTCAACTGGCATCGGTCTAGGCCTCCACAATACACGATTTAGTGACATGCTGAACCTGCAACAATGCGGCTGTCAATGAAGCATGCTAGCAGAAATGTGGACAGATGTTGTGGATATTTGGAAATTGCGCATGTGCTATAGAAAGCATTCTGCAATTGCACATACACACATGCAGACATACTAATCCGTCCATTGACGAATCACTTTTTCCTTGAAATTGGCGTTTATGGCTGGTACAATTATCTCAGTAGGGTACCCAAAAATGTGGGATTTTGAATTTTGGATAAGGGATACTCAACCTGTAACCGGGTGTTGACCATACGAATGCACGGAACTGATCAGTCTCTTGGGATGTCATGGGCGTGTAAAGTGACTGCCATTCTTGTTGTAGCATACGGATGGCGATAGGATGCCTGTTTCAGGTATATATTATGCACCCAGCAGCATGCAGTGAGGGCATATCATGATGAGGGCTGCAGGAGGAAGACCAGTGGGTGGAGGAAGACCAGTGGGTGGGCCCGGTCTTCTGCATGCAGCTCATGGATACTCAATATAAATGGGCGGTATCACACTTTAGCATAAAGTAGTCGAGAAGGCTGCGACTGACGGATGGAAAAGTTACCACACAGTCCACAGATGAGCAGCCTAAACTCACAGAAGGACGCTGAATGGCGAGCAGTGTGGATGGGCCGTGATGATGCAAATTGTGCCCACCCCTTCTCTACAGATATTAAAAGTAGGAAAGTTTGGATCAACTGTGATTTATCTTTTCTCTAACGTCCTAGAGGATGCTGGGACTCCGCAAGGACCATGGGGAATAGACGGGCTCCGCAGGAGACATTGGCACTTTAAGAAAGACTTTGACTCTGGGTGTGCACTGGCTCCTCCCTCTATGCCCCTCCTCCAGACCTCAGTTTGAGACTGTGCCCAGAGGAGATGGGTGCACTGCAGGGAGCTCTCCTGAGTTTTCTGCTAAGAAAGTATATTTGTTAGGTTTTTTATTTTCAGGGAGCACTACTGGCAACAGACTCCCTGCATCGAGGGACTGCGGAGAGAGAAACAACCCTACTTCTCTGAGTTTCAAGGTCTTGTTTCTTAGGCTACTGGACACCATTAGCTCCAGAGGGAGTCGGAACACAGGTTCGCCCTGGACGTTCGTCCCAGAGCCGCGCTGCCGTCCTCCTCACAGAGCCAGAAGAAAGAAGCCGGGTGAGTATGAGAAGAAAAAAGGCTTCAAAAGGCGGCAGAAGACTTCATGAGCTTCACTGAGGTAACGCACAGCACGGCAGCTGTGCGCCATTGCTCCCATACACCTCACAAACGGCAGTCACTGAAAGGGTGCAGGGCGCAGGGGGGGGCGCCCTGGGCAGCAATATAAACCTCTTATTTGGCAAAAGAGAGCATATATACAGCTGGACACTGTATATATGCATGAGCCCCCGCCAATTTTACACTTTTAGCGGGACTGAAGCCCGCAGCCAAGGGGGCGGGGCTTCTCCCTCAGCACTCACCAGCGCCATGTTTTTCTCCACAGCACCGCTGAGAGGAAGCGCCCCGGACTCTCCCCTGCTTGTACCACGGTAGAAGAAAGGGTTTTAAAGAAGAGGGGGAGCACATAATTCGGCGCAGATAATAATAACAGCGCTACGGGGTAAACATTAAATTGCTGTGTTTTTCCTGGGTCATATTGCGCTGGGGTGTGTGCTGGCATACTCTCTCTCTCTGTCTCTCCAAAGGGCCTTGTGGGGGAACTGTCTTCAGAAGAGCATTCCCTGAGTGTGTGGTATGTCGGTACGTGTGTGTTGACATGTCTGAGGTAAAAGGCTCTCCTAAGGAGGAGATGGAGCAAATGTGTGTGTGTGTGTGTGTGTGTGTGTGTGTGTGTGTGTGTGTGTGTGTGTGTGTGTGTAGTGTCTCCGTCGACAATGCCGACGCCTGCTTGGATATGTGAAATTAAGTGCTAAGATTAATTTATTACACAAAAGATTAGAGAACAGACAGGGAATCTACCCATATCTGTCCCTATGTCACAGAGACCTTCAGAGTCTCACAACGCTCACTATCCAAAATAATAGACACTGATATCGACACGGAGTCTGACTCCAGTGTCGACTACGATAATGCAAAGTACAGCCAAAACTGGCAGAATAGTATTCAATATATGATTATTGTAATAAAAGATGTTTTGCATATCACTGATGACTCATCTGTCCCTGACACGAGGGTACACATGTTTAAGGGGAAGAAAGCTGAGGTAAATTTCCCTCCTCTCATGAAGAAAAAGAGCGTGAATCTCCAGACAAGAAGCTGCAGCTTCCCAAAAAGAATTCTCAGGGAGTATCCTTTCCCTAGGGGGGCCAGGATACGATGGGAATCTTCCCCTAGGGTGTACAAGGCATTGACACGTTTACCCAAAAAAGGTAGCTCTGACTTTACAGCTATCCTCAGGGATCCTGCAGATAGCATGCAGTAAAAGTACTTTGAAGTCCATTTACACACATTCTGGTACACTACTCAGACCGGCGATTGTGTCGGCGTGGGTTTATAGCGCTGTAGCAGCGTAGACAGATACCTTATCAGCGGAGATTGAAACCCTAGATAAGGATACCTTGTTATTGTCCCTAGTATGTATGTATGTATGTATGTATGTATGTATGTATGTACGTACGTACTACGTACGTATGTATATATATTTATATGTAAAAGATGTTGTTGTTATATATATATATATATATATATAAGACATGCCCAAAGAGACGTTAGTCTACTGGGTTCTAGAGTCAACGCTATGGCGATTTCTGCTAGACGTGTCCTGTGGAACATGCAATGGACAGGTGATGCCGACTAAAAGAGGCATATGGAGTTGTTGCCTTACAAGGGTGAGGAATTGTTCGGAGAGGGCATCTCGGATCTCGTCTCCACGGCTACGGCAGGTAATTCAACATTTTTGCCATATATTCCCTCACAATCTAAGAAAGCGCGTCATTATCAGATGCAGTCCTTTCGTTTCAATAAAAGCAAGAGAGCATGTGGATCGTCCTTTCTTGCCAGAGGTAAGGGCAGAGGGAAAAAGCTGCACAACACAGCTAGTTCCCAGGAACAGAAGTCCTCCCTGGCCTCTGCTAAATCCACCGCATGACGCTGGGGCTCCCCTGAGGGAGTCAGCTCCTGTGGGGGCACGTCTTCGACTGTTCAGCCACGTCTGGGTCCACTCACAGGTGGATCCATGGGCAATAGAAATTGTTTCCCAGGGTTACAGGCCGGAATTCGAAGAAGTGCCTCCTCGCCGGTTTTTCAAATCAGCCATACCGAAACAACCCCTGGAAAGGGAGATAGTGTTACATGCGATTCACAAATTGTGTCTGCAACAAGTGGTGGTAGAGGTTCCCCTGCTTCAAAGAGGGCAGGGGTGCTACTCAACTCTGTTTGTGGTTCCGAAACCGGACGGTTCGGTCAGACCCATTTTAAATTTAAAATCCCTGAACCTTTACTTAAAACGGTTCATGTTCAAGATGGAATCACTCAGGGCGGTCATCGCCAGCCTAGAAGGGGGAGATTTTTTGGTATCTCTGGACATAAAGGATACATACCTGCATGTCCCCATATATCCTCCTCATCAGGCGTACCTGAGATTGACGGTACAGGATTGTAATTACCAGTTTCAGACGTTGCCATTTTGGGCTTTCCACGGCCCCGGGAATTTTCACCAAGGTACTGGCGGAAATGATGGTGCTCCTGCGCAGGCAGGGTGTCACAATTATCCCGTACTTGGACAATCTCCTCATAAAAGCGAGATCATGGGAGAAGTTGCTGAGCAGCGTATCACTTTCACTGAATGTGTTACAGCGACACGGCTGGATTCTCAATATTCCAAGGTCGCAGCTGAATCCTACAACTCGTCTGCCTTTCTTGGCCATGATTCTGGACACAGACCAGAAAAGGGTTTTTCTTCCGAAGGAAAAAGCGCAGGAACTCATGACTCTAGTCATGAACTTTTTGAAACCAACACAAGTGTCAGTACATCATTGCACTCAAGTTCTGGGAAAGATGGTGGCAACATACGAAGCCTTTCCATATGGCAGATTCCATGCAAGGGCCTTCCAATGGTACCTATTGGACAAATGGTCCGGGTCGTATCTGTAATTGCATCAGCGGATCACCCTGTCCTCCAGGGCCAGAGTATCTCTCCTGTGGTGGCTAAACAGTGCTCACCTTCTAGAGGGCCGCTGGTTCGACTCAGGACTGGATCCTGGTGACCACGGACGCGAGCCTCCGAGGTTGGGGAGCGGTCACACAGGGAAGAAATTTCCAAGGACTTTGGTCAAGTCAAGAGACTTGTCTTCACATCAACATCCTGGAACTAAGGGCCATATACAACGCCCTACGTCAAGCGGAGATCTTACTTCGCAATCGACCAGTTCTGATCCAGTCAGACAACATCACCGCAGTAGCTCATGTAAACCGCCAAGGCGGCACAAGAAGCAGAGTGGCGATGGCGGAAGCCACCAGAGTTCTTCGCTGGGCGGAGAATCATGTAAGCGCTCTGTCAGCAGTGTTCATTCCGGGAGTGGACAACTGGGAAGCAGACTTCCTCAGCAGACAAGATCTACATCCGGGAGAGTGGGGACTTCATCAGGAAGTCTTCGCGCAGATTGCAAGTCGGTGGGAACTACCCCAAATAGACATGATGGCATCCTGTCTCAACAAAAAGCTACAAAGGTATTGCGCCATGTCAAGAGACCCTCAGGTGGTAGCTGTGGATGCCCTAGTGACACCGTGGGTGTTCCAGTCGGTATATGTGTTTCCTCCTCTTCCTCTCATACCCAAGGTGTTGAGGATAATAAGAAAAAGAGGAGTGAGAACAATTATCATTGTTCCAGATTGGCCACGAAGGACCTGGTATCCGGATCTGCAAGAAGTGCTCACAGAAGATCCGTGGCCTCTTCCTCTATGGCAGGACTTGTTACAACAAGGTCCCTGTCTGTTCCAAGACTTACCGCGGCTGCGTTTGACGGCATGGCGGATGAACGCCGGATCCTAGCGGAAAAAGGTATTCCGGATGAGGTCATTCCTACGCTAATAAAGGCTAGGAAGGACGTGACATCTAAACATGGTCACCGAATATGGAGAAAATATATTTCTTGGTGTGAGGCCAGGAATGCTCCTACGGAAGAATTCCACCTGGGCCGTTTTCTTCACTTCCTACAAACTGGAGTGAATTTGGGCCTAAAATTAGGCTCCATTAAAAGTTCAGTTTTCGGCCTTATCCAATTTCTTTCAAAAGGAATTGGCCTCATTACCTGAAGTACAGACTTTTGTGGAGGGAGTACTGCATATTCAGCCTCCTTTTGTACCTCCGGTGGCGCCTTGGGACCTTAACGTGGGGTTAAGTTTCCTTAAGTCACATTGGTTTGAACCACTTAAGACAGTGGAGTGGAAATATCTCACCTGGAAGGTGGTCATTTTGCTAGCCTTGGCTTCGGCTAGGCGAGTTTCGGAATTGGCAGCTTTATCACATAAAAGCCCCTATCTGGTTTTCCATATGGATAGAGCGGTATTGCGGACCTGTCCTCAATTCCTGGCTAAGGTGGCCTCATCTTTTCATATGAACCAACCTATTGTCGTGCCTGTGGCTACGCGTGACTTGGAGGATTCCGAGTCCCTTGATGTGGTCAGGGCTTTGAAGATTTACATGGCCAGAACAGCTAGGGTCAGGAAGACAGAAGCTTTGTTTATTGCTCGCTGGATCTGTAACACGATTCAGCAAGCGCATTCTACGGCAGGATTGCCGTTGCCAAAATTGGTTAAGGCCCATTCGACTAGGAAGGTGGGCTCTTCTTGGGCGGCTGCCCGAGGGGTCTCGGCGTTGCAGTTGTGCCGAGTAGCTACTTGGTCGGGATCAAACACCTTTGCAAAGTTCTATAAGTTTGAAACCCTGGCCGAGGAGGACCTCCTGTTTGCTCAATCGGTGCTGCAGAGTCATCCGCACTCTCCCGCCCGTTTGGGAGCTTTGGTATGATCCCCATGGTCCTTACGGAGTCCCAGCATCCTCTAGGACGTTAGAGAAAATAAGATTTTAAACCTACCGGTAAATCTTTTTCTCGTAGTCCGTAGAGGATGCTGGGCGCCCGTCCCAAGTGCGGACTACTCCTGCAAGACTTGTATATAGTTATTGCTTAAATAAGGGTTATGTTGTAGTTTCATCGGTTTGGACCGAAACTATGTTGTTTTTCATACTGTTAACTGGTTAGTTTAACACAAGTTATACGGTGTGATTGGTGTGGCTGGTATGAATCTTGCCCTTGGATTAACAAAAATCCTTTCCTCGTACTGTCCATCTCCTCTGGGCACCGTTTCTCTAACTGAGGTCTGGAGGAGGGGCATAGAGGGAGGAGCCAGTGCACACCCAGAGTCAAAGTCTTTCTTAAAGTGCCCATGTCTCCTGCGGAGCCCGTCTATTCCCCATGGTCCTTAAGGAGTCCCAGCATCCTCTACGGACTACGAGAAAAAGATTTACCGGTAGGTTTAAAATCTTATTTTATCTGTGATGAGTACATGAAGTCCTGAACTATTTATCTCTCTGAGTCTGTACTCAAAGTGTTCTAACATGGGCCCTCATTCCGAGTTGTTCGCTCGCAAGCTGCTGCTGGTGATCATAATGTGATTGACAGGAAGTGGGTGTTTCTGGGCGGAAACTGGCCATTTTATGGGAGTGTGTGAAAAAACGCTGCCGTTTCTGGGAAAAACGCGGGAGTGGCTGGAGAAACGGGGGAGTGGCTGGGCGAACGCTGGGAGTGTTTGTGACGTAAAACCAGGAACGAAACTGACTGAACTGATCGCAGTTGCCGAGTAAGTGTGGAGCTACTCAGAAACTGCTAAGAAGTGTCTATTCGCAATTCTGCTAATCTTTCGTTCGCAATTTTACTATGCTAAGATTCACTCCCAGTAGGCGGCGGCTTAGCGTGTGCAAAGCTGCTAAAAGCAGCTTGCGAGCGAACAACTCGGAATGAGGGCCATTGTCACAGTCCAGCAGTTGTTGATTATGTCCATGAAAGAATGTTTCACTTATTCCAGAACGCTAACAGTTATTATGGATAAGTAAGAACCTTTTGCTTAGAGATGAGCGGGTTCGGTTTCTCTGAAACCGAACCCGCACGAACTTCATGTTTTTTTTACGGGTCCGAGCAGACTCGGATCCTCCCGCCTTGCTCGGTTAACCCGAGCGCGCCCGAACGTCATCATGACGCTGTCGGATTCTCGCGAGACTCGGATTCTATATAAGGAGCCGCGCGTCGCCGCCATTTTCACACGTGCATTGAGATTGATAGGGAGAGGACGTGGCTGGCGTCCTCTCCATTAGAAATTAGATTAGAAGAGAGAGAGAGATTGTGCAGAGTCAGACAGAGTTTACCACAGTGACCAGTGCAGTTGTTGTTAGTTAACTTTTATTTATTTTAATATATATCCGTTCTCTGCTATATCCGTTCTCTGCCTGAAAAAAAACGATACACAGCAGCAGCCAGTCACACAGTGTGACTCAGTCTGTGTGCACTCAGCTCAGCCCAGTGTGCTGCACATCAATGTATAAAAGGCAAAGCTTATAATAATTGTGGGGGAGACTGGGGAGCACTGCAGGTTGTTATAGCAGGAGCCCCCAGGAGTACATAATATTATATTAATTTAAAATTAAACAGTGCACACTTTTGCTGCAGGAGTGCCACTGCCAGTGTGACTAGTGGTGACCAGTGCCTGACCACCAGTATAGTAGTATATTGTTGTATGTATTGTATACTATCTCTTTATCAACCAGTCTATATTAGCAGCAGACACAGTACAGTGCGGTAGTTCACGGCTGTGGCTACCTCTGTGTCGGCAGTCGGAACTCGGCAGGCAGTCCGTCCATCCATAATTGTATTACAATATATACCACCTAACCGTGGTATTTTTTTTTCTTTCTTTATACCGTCATAGTGTCATACTAGTTCTTGTTACGAGTATACTACTATCTCTTTATCAACCAGTGTACAGTGCGGTAGTTCACGGCTGTGGCTACCTCTGTGTCGGCAGTCGGCAGGCAGTCCGTCCATCCATAATTGTATTATTATTATAATATATACCACCTAACCGTAGTTTTTTTTCCATTCTTTATACCGTCGTCATAGTGTCATACTAGTTGTTACGAGTATACTACTATCTCTTTATCAACCAGTGTACAGTGCGGTAGTTCACGGCTGTGGCTACCTCTGTGTCGGCAGTCGGCAGGCAGTCCGTCCATCCATAATTGTATTATTATTATAATATATACCACCTAACCGTGGTTTTTTTTCCATTCTTTATACCGTCGTCATAGTGTCATACTAGTTGTTACGAGTATACTACTATCTCTTTATCAACCAGTGTACAGTGCGGTAGTTCACGGCTGTGGCTACCTCTGTGTCGGCAGTCGGCAGGCAGTCCGTCCATCCATAATTGTATTATTATTATAATATATACCACCTAACCGTGGTTTTTTTTCCATTCTTTATACCGTCGTCATAGTGTCATACTAGTTGTTATGAGTATACTACTATCTCTTTATCAACCAGTGTACAGTGCGGTAGTTCACGGCTGTGGCTACCTCTGTGTCGGCAGTCGGCAGGCAGTCCGTCCATCCATAATTGTATTATTATTATAATATATACCACCTAACCGTGGTTTTTTTTCCATTCTTTATACCGTCGTCATAGTGTCATACTAGTTGTTACGAGTATACTACTATCTCTTTATCAACCAGTGTACAGTGCGGTAGTTCACGGCTGTGGCTACCTCTGTGTCGGCAGTCGGCAGGCAGTCCGTCCATCCATAATTGTATTATTATTATAATATATACCACCTAACCGTGGTTTTTTTTCCATTCTTTATACCGTCGTCATAGTGTCATACTAGTTGTTACGAGTATACTACTATCTCTTTATCAACCAGTGTACAGTGCGGTAGTTCACGGCTGTGGCTACCTCTGTGTCGGCAGTCGGCAGGCAGTCCGTCCATCCATAATTGTATTATTATTATAATATATACCACCTAACCGTGGTTTTTTTTCCATTCTTTATACCGTCGTCATAGTGTCATACTAGTTGTTACGAGTATACTACTATCTCTTTATCAACCAGTGTACAGTGCGGTAGTTCACGGCTGTGGCTACCTCTGTGTCGGCAGTCGGCAGGCAGTCCGTCCATCCATAATTGTATTATTATTATAATATATACCACCTAACCGTGGTTTTTTTTCCATTCTTTATACCGTCGTCATAGTGTCATACTAGTTGTTACGAGTATACTACTATCTCTTTATCAACCAGTGTACAGTGCGGTAGTTCACGGCTGTGGCTACCTCTGTGTCGGCAGTCGGCAGGCAGTCCGTCCATCCATAATTGTATTATTATTATAATATATACCACCTAACCGTGGTTTTTTTTCCATTCTTTATACCGTCGTCATAGTGTCATACTAGTTGTTACGAGTATACTACTATCTCTTTATCAACCAGTGTACAGTGCGGTAGTTCACGGCTGTGGCTACCTCTGTGTCGGCAGTCGGCAGGCAGTCCGTCCATCCATAATTGTATTATTATTATAATATATACCACCTAACCGTGGTTTTTTTTTCATTCTTTATACCGTCGTCATAGTGTCATACTAGTTGTTACGAGTATACTACTATCTCTTTATCAACCAGTGTACAGTGCGGTAGTTCACGGCTGTGGCTACCTCTGTGTCGGCAGTCGGCAGGCAGTCCGTCCATCCATAATTGTATTATTATTATAATATATACCACCTAACCGTGGTTTTTTTATACCACCTAACCGTGGCAGTCCGTCCATAATTGTATACTAGTAAACTATCCAATCCATCCATCTCCATTGTTTACCTGAGGTGCCTTTTAGTTCTGCCTATAAAATATGGAGAACAAAAAAGTTGAGGTTCCAAAATTAGGGAAAGATCAAGATCCACTTCCACCTCGTGCTGAAGCTGCTGCCACTAGTCATGGCCGAGACGATGAAATGCCAGCAACGTCGTCTGCCAAGGCCGATGCCCAATGTCATAGTACAGAGCATGTCAAATCCAAAACACCAAATATCAGAAAAAAAAGGACTCCAAAACCTAAAATAAAATTGTCGGAGGAGAAGCGTAAACTTGCCAATATGCCATTTACCACACGGAGTGGCAAGGAACGGCTGAGGCCCTGGCCTATGTTCATGGCTAGTGGTTCAGCTTCACATGAGGATGGAAGCACTCAGCCTCTCGCTAGAAAACTGAAAAGACTCAAGCTGGCAAAAGCACCGCAAAGAACTGTGCGTTCTTTGAAATCCCAAATCCACAAGGAGAGTCCAATTGTGTCGTTTGCGATGCCTGACCTTCCCAACACTGGACGTGAAGAGCATGCGCCTTCCACTATTTGCATGCCCCCTGCAAGTGCTGGAAGGAGCACCCGCAGTCCAGTTCCTGATAGTCAGATTGAAGATGTCAGTGTTGAAGTACACCAGGATGAGGAGGATATGGGTGTTGCTGGCGCTGGGGAGGAAATTGACCAGGAGGATTCTGATGGTGAGGTGGTTTGTTTAAGTCAGGCACCCGGGGAGACACCTGTTGTCCGTGGGAGGAATATGGCCGTTGACATGCCAGGTGAAAATACCAAAAAAATCAGCTCTTCGGTGTGGAGGTATTTCACCAGAAATGCGGACAACAGGTGTCAAGCCGTGTGTTCCCTTTGTCAAGCTGTAATAAGTAGGGGTAAGGACGTTAACCACCTCGGAACATCCTCCCTTATACGTCACCTGCAGCGCATTCATAATAAGTCAGTGACAAGTTCAAAAACTTTGGGTGACAGCGGAAGCAGTCCACTGACCAGTAAATCCCTTCCTCTTGTAACCAAGCTCACGCAAACCACCCCACCAACTCCCTCAGTGTCAATTTCCTCCTTCCCCAGGAATGCCAATAGTCCTGCAGGCCATGTCACTGGCAAGTCTGACGAGTCCTTTCCTGCCTGGGATTCCTCCGATGCATCCTTGCGTGTAACGCCTACTGCTGCTGGCGCTGCTGTTGTTGCCGCTGGGAGTCGATGGTCATCCCAGAGGGGAAGTCGTAAGCCCACTTGTACTACTTCCAGTAAGCAATTGACTGTTCAACAGTCCTTTGCGAGGAAGATGAAATATCACAGCAGTCATCCTACTGCAAAGCGGATAACTGAGTCCTTGACAACTATGTTGGTGTTAGACGTGCGTCCGGTATCCGCCGTTAGTTCACAGGGAACTAGACAATTTATTGAGGCAGTGTGCCCCCGTTACCAAATACCATCTAGGTTCCACTTCTCTAGGCAGGCGATACCGAGAATGTACACGGACGTCAGAAAAAGACTCACCAGTGTCCTAAAAAATGCAGTTGTACCCAATGTCCACTTAACCACGGACATGTGGACAAGTGGAGCAGGGCAGGGTCAGGACTATATGACTGTGACAGCCCACTGGGTAGATGTATGGACTCCCGCCGCAAGAACAGCAGCGGCGGCACCAGTAGCAGCATCTCGCAAACGCCAACTCTTTCCTAGGCAGGCTACGCTTTGTATCACCGCTTTCCAGAATACGCACACAGCTGAAAACCTCTTACGGCAACTGAGGAAGATCATCGCGGAATGGCTTACCCCAATTGGACTCTCCTGTGGATTTGTGGCATCGGACAACGCCAGCAATATTGTGTGTGCATTAAATATGGGCAAATTCCAGCACGTCCCATGTTTTGCACATACCTTGAATTTGGTGGTGCAGAATTTTTTAAAAAACGACAGGGGCGTGCAAGAGATGCTGTCGGTGGCCAGAAAAATTGCGGGACACTTTCGGCGTACAGGCACCACGTACAGAAGACTGGAGCACCACCAAAAACTACTGAACCTGCCCTGCCATCATCTGAAGCAAGAAGTGGTAACGAGGTGGAATTCAACCCTCTATATGCTTCAGAGGTTGGAGGAGCAGCAAAAGGCCATTCAAGCCTATACAATTGAGCACGATATAGGAGATGGAATGCACCTGTCTCAAGTGCAGTGGAGAATGATTTCAACGTTGTGCAAGGTTCTGATGCCCTTTGAACTTGCCACACGTGAAGTCAGTTCAGACACTGCCAGCCTGAGTCAGGTCATTCCCCTCATCAGGCTTTTGCAGAAGAAGCTGGAGGCATTGAAGAAGGAGCTAACACGGAGCGATTCCGCTAGGCATGTGGGACTTGTGGATGCAGCCCTTAATTCGCTTAACAAGGATTCACGGGTGGTCAATCTGTTGAAATCAGAGCACTACATTTTGGCCACCGTGCTCGATCCTAGATTTAAAGCCTACCTTGGATCTCTCTTTCCGGCAGACACAGGTCTGCTGGGGTTGAAAGACCTGCTGGTGACAAAATTGTCAAGTCAAGCGGAACGCGACCTGTCAACATCTCCTCCTTCACATTCTCCCGCAACTGGGGGTGCGAGGAAAAGGCTCAGAATTCCGAGCCCACCCGCTGGCGGTGATGCAGGGCAGTCTGGAGCGACTGCTGATGCTGACATCTGGTCCGGACTGAAGGACCTGACAACGATTACGGACATGTCGTCTACTGTCACTGCATATGATTCTCTCAACATTGATAGAATGGTGGAGGATTATATGAGTGACCGCATCCAAGTAGGCACGTCACACAGTCCGTACTTATACTGGCAGGAAAAAGAGGCAATTTGGAGGCCCTTGCACAAACTGGCTTTATTCTACCTAAGTTGCCCTCCCACAAGTGTGTACTCCGAAAGAGTGTTTAGTGCCGCCGCTCACCTTGTCAGCAATCGGCGTACGAGGTTACATCCAGAAAATGTGGAGAAGATGATGTTCATTAAAATGAATTATAATCAATTCCTCCGCGGAGACATTGACCAGCAGCAATTGCCTCCACAAAGTACACAGGGAGCTGAGATGGTGGATTCCAGTGGGGACGAATTGATAATCTGTGAGGAGGGGGATGTACACGGTGATATATCGGAGGGTGAAGATGAGGTGGACATCTTGCCTCTGTAGAGCCAGTTTGTGCAAGGAGAGATTAATTGCTTCTTTTTTGGGGGGGGTCCAAACCAACCCGTCATATCAGTCACAGTCGTGTGGCAGACCCTGTCACTGAAATGATGGGTTGGTTAAAGTGTGCATGTCCTGTTTTGTTTATACAACATAAGGGTGGGTGGGAGGGCCCAAGGATAATTCCATCTTGCACCTCTTTTTTCTTTTCTTTTTCTTTGCATCATGTGCTGATTGGGGAGGGTTTTTTGGAAGGGACATCCTGCGTGACACTGCAGTGCCACTCCTAGATGGGCCCGGTGTTTGTGTCGGCCACTAGGGTCGCTAATCTTACTCACACAGCTACCTCATTGCGCCTCTTTTTTTCTTTGCGTCATGTGCTGTTTGGGGAGGGTTTTTTGGAAGGGACATCCTGCGTGACACTGCAGTGCCACTCCTAGATGTGCCCGGTGTTTGTGTCGGCCACTAGGGTCGCTAATCTTACTCACACAGTCAGCTACCTCATTGCGCCTCTTTTTTTCTTTGCGTCATGTGCTGTTTGGGGAGGGTTTTTTGGAAGGGCCATCCTGCGTGACACTGCAGTGCCACTCCTAGATGGGCCCGGTGTTTGTGTCGGCCACTAGGGTCGCTAATCTTACTCACACAGCTACCTCATTGCGCCTCTTTTTTTCTTTGCGTCATGTGCTGTTTGGGGAGGGTTTTTTGGAAGGGACATCCTGCGTGACACTGCAGTGCCACTCCTAGATGTGCCCGGTGTTTGTGTCGGCCACTAGGGTCGCTAATCTTACTCACACAGTCAGCTACCTCATTGCGCCTCTTTTTTTCTTTGCGTCATGTGCTGTTTGGGGAGTGTTTTTTGGAAGGGCCATCCTGCGTGACACTGCAGTGCCACTCCTAGATGGGCCCGGTGTTTGTGTCGGCCACTAGGGTCGCTTATCTTACTCACACAGCGACCTCGGTGCAAATTTTAGGACTAAAAATAATATTGTGAGGTGTGATGTGTTCAGAATAGGCTGAAAATGAGTGTAAATTATGTTTTTTGAGGTTAATAATACTTTGGGATCAAAATTACCCCCAAATTCTATGATTTAAGCTGTTTTTTAGGGTTTTTTGAAAAAAACACCCGAATCCAAAACACACCCGAATCCGACAAAAATAATTCGGTGAGGTTTTGCCAAAACGCGTTCGAACCCAAAACACGGCCGCGGAACCGAACCCAAAACCAAAACACAAAACCCGAAAAATTTCAGGCGCTCATCTCTACTTTTGCTTACGCAAAGGCTAACGATTTCAGCATATCCCGGGCAAGCAGTGCTAGAGACTGAACACACAATATATATACAGAAAAAAAAATACAGTAAAAATTAGACAGAGGGTAAGAGATTCTGCGGTTTCCATGGTAACATTATGTGATGCCTCCAGGTTTTTGTTTTTTTTAGTAACTCATAACAATACCGAGTACAAGTGAAATTGTAACTCATTGCAGATTTATCTATCTATCTATCTATCTATCTATCTATCTATCTATCTATCTATCTATCTATCTATCTATCTATCTATCTATCTATCTATCTATCTATCTGTCCACCCATCCATCTATGGGGTCTATCTATCTATCTATCTAGTTGGATACAATATCCTGGCTGACAGGCTGCCGGCTGTCAGGATCCCGACAGCCGCATCCCGCCAATCATAATACCGGCAGCGAGCTGCGCTCGCCATGCTTCGAGCCCGGTGGCGGGCTTAGCTCACCATGGATTCTATTCTCCCTCAGGTAGTGGAATGGACCCACCACCCGAGTGGGAATACTGGGAGGCAGTTGGTATTCTGTCTGCCAGCATTTTACCAACTGTCTGGTTTCCGGCGTCGGGATCCTAAATGCCAGGGTCCTGACAGCCAGTATATTAACTACATCCCCTATCTATCTATCTATCTATCTATGGGGCCCGTTAAAACTCACTGTGTATGATAAATGATGCTCCATTTAATCAGCTCCCAACTGTCAATTTTTAAACACATGACAGAAGCTGATTGGCTGGAGCACCATTTACCATACACAGTGCGTTTTAAATAGCTAATACTCATTGATAAATGGGCCCCAATCCCTCTAAAGACTCAAATTACTCAAACAGGCTGCCATGTTCAGGTGGAGAAATTGCGCCTTAACATGATGGTGTGCCTACTGACTCACTGAGGTGGATTTGCGCTGCTGTAAGGGGGTTTCAGTATGAAAATCATTAGCCACAACATTAGCATAAAGATGCAGACGTGTCGGTAGCAAAGGCACAACCATGTCTGCGTCTGACTCAGAATGAGCCCCAGTCTGAGGAGAGGAACTGAGATGAGAACATTCCTTTATGAGCACACAGTTGGCCTAATTGTTAAGAAACATTGCAGAAAAGCTGCACTTTTATTTTACAGAGAACCTACTGGAATGGGGTAAATGCCGGGTGAAGAGGTGCAGTTTTAGATATCTGCTGTGCCATCTTTCACTGTACAAATGCTTCTATATTTTGCATCAGAAACTATGTTTAGAATGAGAGTAGGATATACCTGATAATCATATGCTGTCCATATTCTGGATAATTGCTAGTCACATGTAAAGCCTCATCTTGGACATATTATATACTGTCAGTGTCGGACTGGGGCATGTAGGGCCCACCAGGGGAATGCAGTGGTAAGGGCCCATGTTTAGGGGTGTGGCCAGTCTCTAGAGGGGGTGTGCCAAGCCACCACATTGGTTTGCCTAACCATTTTGAAAGAGTTGGTCCCCTAGGTAAGTTTATACAGTAAATACTGTAGTGCATGCAAGATAATGTACTAGATTAGTAACAGCACAGTCTGGAGCCTGATCCCAAGAAGAGGGGGTGGGGTCACAGGCAGTAGGGCCCACCGGTGGTTTCCCCTGTACTCCTGTGGGCCAGTCCAACCCTGCTTACTGTAGTCATCACACTACACCTTGGTTGACATATTGGGCAATATTAGAAGATCGCGGGGGTGATAGTCAATTGTTTCTGTTTTTTGCACTGATCACACCCATAGTGGTTGGGTTTAGCCTAAACGGGTCACTTTTTGTGCATTTCAGCTCGCCACCCATCACGCCTGAATGGAGCTACAATTGAATAGCTCCATTTTGGGTCATTCCGAGTTGTTCGCTCGCAAGCGGATTTTAGCAGATTTGCTCATGCTAAGCCGCCGCCTACTGGGAGTGAATCTTAGCATCTTAAAATTGCGAACGATGTATTCGCAATATTGCGATTACACACCTCGTAGCAGTTTCTGAGTAGCTCCAGACTTACTCGGCTTCTGCGATCAGTTCAGTGCTTGTCGTTCCTGGTTTGACGTCACAAACACACCCAGTGTTCGCCCAGACACTCCCCCGTTTCTCCGGCCACTCCTGCGTTTTTTCCGGAAACGGTAGCGTTTTTTCCCACACGCCCATAAAACGGCCTGTTTCCGCCCAGTAACACCCATTTCCTGTCAATCACATTACGATCGCCAGAACGAAGAAAAAGCCGTGAGTAAAATTCCTAAGTGCATAGCAAATTTACTTGGCGCAGTCGCAGTGCGGACATTGCGCATGCGCATTAAGCAGAAAATCGCTGCGATGCGAAGATTTTTACCGAGCGAACAACTCGGAATGACCCCCATGGTACGATGTATTGTTGGCACTGAGATATTATTCTGCGCTTCATCTAACAATATAATTTATTATTAGATTATCCTTTCATCACACTGTGCATGTTAAGTATCTCCTTATCTGCTGTGGCACACATCTCAGTTTCAGATCGCAGAATGACAAATCTTGTGGTTTAGAACTGAAAAACCACACTCTAAACACTTTGCTTCCCTAGATCATAATACTGTGGTTGTCACATATAGCTCTGTCCTCACTAACATAAGGACATGACGAGCTTTTAAACAGGGCACTGCTTGCCATGAGATCAGCTCACCACCTGAAATACTTTGTGCTGCATTCCAGTGATTCGATTGGCTATCGATTTATCCCCAACCCACTTCATAATATGATCACATAGACATACAGGAGATGAAGACTTCTCCAAGTAATGTTGCTATGACTTGTTTCAAAATGACCTCACTAAGTAAGCCAAGTTCACTTAAATAATAGATAAATAAATATATTGTGATGCAGAAATATATTTCTATAGAGTTCTTTTTGGAACATTCCCATCTCCTGCACTACCGAAGATAAATCTCTTCAATCGCCATGCCCAAGACACTGTCCGCCTCTCGCCTCCCTCCCGCCGCGACAGGCCTGCGTTAGCAGAGGAACCTTTTCTATTAACATTCAGACTTATTCCCAGCAAAGCTTAGAGATTATTCCACTATTGCTGGGAAATGACAATCCACACCTCCCCCTCCGAGTATGCATTAGTAAACAAAAAATGTTGATTGTATTTAGTTTTTTTTTCTTTACTGTCAGAAGAGTGAATTAACCACTTTACAGCTGACAAGGCCAAGAGTAAAGAATCTTTTTTGTGCAAAGCTGGTAGAAGAATGTTTATGGAAACAATACATACAATCATGTACTCAGTATATGTGGGCTCTCGAGGTCAAGATGATGAAGAAGTTAAATGGAAAACATTGTAAAATAGGAAGAGATATTAAAACTAGTGATGTGCACCGGACATTTATCGGGTTTTGTGTTTTGGTTTTGGATTCGGTTCCGCGGCCGTGTTTTGGATTCGGACGCATTTTGGCAAAACCTCACCGAAATTTTTTTGTCGGATTCGGGTGTGTTTTGGATTCGGGTGTTTTTTTCAAAAAACCCTAAAAAACAGCTTAAATCATAGAATTTGGGGGTCATTTTGATCCCATAGTATTATTAACCTCAATAACCATAATTTCCACTCATTTCCAGTCTATTCTGAACACCTCACAATATTATTTTTAGTCCTAAAATTTGCACCGAGGTCGCTGGAGGGCTAAGCTAAGCGACACAAGTGGCCGACACAAACACCTGGCCCATCTAGGAGTGGCACTGCAGTGTCAGACAGGATGGCACTTCAAAAAAATTGGCCCCAAACAGCACATGATGCAAAGAAAAAAAGAGGCACACCAAGGTCGCTGTGTGACTAAGCTAAGCGACACAAGTGGCCGACACAAACACCTGGCCCATCTAGGAGTGGCACTGCAGTGTCAGGCAGGATGGCACTTCAAAAAAATAGTCCCCAAACAGCACATGATGCAAAGAAAAAAAGAGGCGCAATGAGGTAGCTGTGTGACTAAGCTAAGCGACCCAAGTGGCCGACACAAACACCTGGCCCATCTAGGAGTGGCACTGCAGTGTCAGGCAGGATGGCACTTCAAAAAAATAGTCCCCAAACAGCACATGATGCAAAGAAAAAAAGAGGCACACCAAGGTCGCTGTGTGACTAAGCTAAGCGACACAAGTGGCCGACACAAACACCTGGCCCATCTAGGAGTGGCACTGCAGTGTCAGGCAGGATGGCACTTCAAAAAAATAGTCCCCACACAGCACATGATGCAAAGAAAAAAAGAGGCGCAATGAGGTAGCTGTGTGACTAAGCTAAGCGACCCAAGTGGCCGACACAAACACCTGGCCCATCTAGGAGTGGCACTGCAGTGTCAGGCAGGATGGCACTTCAAAAAAATAGTCCCCAAACAGCACATGATGCAAAGAAAAAAAGAGGCGCAATGAGGTAGCTGTGTGACTAAGCTAAGCGGCCCAAGTGGCCGACACAAACACCTGGCCCATCTAGGAGTGGCACTGCAGTGTCAGACAGGATGGCACTTCAAAAAAATTGTCCCCAAACAGCACATGATGCAAAGAAAAAAAGAGGCGCACCAAGGTCGCTGTGTGACTAAGCTAAGCGACCCAAGTGGCCGACACAAACACCTGGCCCATCTAGGAGTGGCACTGCAGTGTCAGACAGGATGGCACTTAAAAAAAATTGTCCCCAAACAGCACACGATGCAAAGAAAAATGAAAGAAAAAAGAGCTGCAAGATGGAATTGTCCTTGGGCCCTCCCACCCACCCACCCTTATGTTGTATAAACAGGACATGCATACTTTAACGAACCCATCATTTCAGCGACAGGGTCTGCCACACGACTGTGACTGAAATGACTGGTTGGTTTGGGCCCCCACCAAAAAAGAAGCAATCAATCTCTCCTTGCACAAACTGGCTCTACAGAGGCAAGATGTCCACCTCATCATCATCCTCCGATTCCTCACCCCTTTCACTGTGTACATCCCCCTCCTCACAGATTATTAATTCGTCCCCACTGGAATCCACCATCTCAGATCCCTGTGTACTTTCTGGAGGCAATTGCTGGTGAATGTCTCCATGGAGGAATTGATTATAATTCATTTTGATGAACATCATCTTCTCCACATTTTCTGGAAGTAACCCCATACGCCGATTGCTGACAAGGTGAGCGGCTGCACTAAACACTCTTTTGGAGTACACACTGGAGGGAGGGCAACTTAGGTAGAATAAAGCCAGTTTGTGCAAGGGCCTCCACATTGCCTCTTTTTCCTGCCAGTATACGTACGGACTGTCTGACGTGCCTTCTTGGATGCGGTCACTCATATAATCCTCCACCATTCTTTCAATGGTGACAGAATCATATGCAGTGACAGTAGACGACATGTCAGTAATCGTTGCCAGGTCCTTTAGTCTGAACCAGATGTCAGCACTCGCTCCAGACTGCCCTGCATCACCGCCAGCAGGTGGGCTCGGAATTCTTAGCCTTTTCCTCGCACCCCCAGTTGCGGGAGAATGTGAAGGAGGAGCTGTTGACGGGTCACGTTCCGCTTGACTTGACAATTTTCTCACCAGCAGGTCTTTGAACCTCTGCAGACTTGTGTCTGCCGGAAAGAGAGATACAACGTAGGTTTTAAATCTAGGATCGAGCACGGTGGCCAAAATGTAATGCTCTGATTACAACAGATTGACCAGCCGTGAATCCTGGTTAAGCGAATTAAGGGCTCCATCCACAAGTCCCACATGCCTAGCGGAATCGCTCTGTTTTAGCTCCTCCTTCAATATCTCCAGCTTCTTCTGCAAAAGCCTGATGAGGGGAATGACCTGACTCAGGCTGGCAGTGTCTGAACTGACTTCACGTGTGGCAAGTTCAAAGGGTTGCAGAACCTTGCACAACGTTGAAATCATTCTCCACTGCGCTTGAGTCAGGTGCATTCCCCCTCCTTTGCCTATATCATAGGCAGATGTATAGGCTTGAATGGCCTTTTGCTGCTCCTCCATCCTCTGAAGCATATAGAGGGTTGAATTCCACCTCGTTACCACCTCTTGCTTCAGATGATGGCAGGGCAGGTTCAGGAATGTTTGGTGGTGCTCCAGTCTTCGGCACGCGGTGGCTGAATGCCGAAAGTGGCCCGCAATTCTTCGGGCCACCGACAGCATCTCTTGCACGCCCCTGTCGTTTTTTAAATAATTCTGCACCACCAAATTCAATGTATGTGCAAAACATGGGACGTGCTGGAATTTGCCCAGATGTAATGCACGCACAATATCGGTGGCGTTGTCCGATGTCACAAATCCCCAGGAGAGTCCAATTGGGGTAAGCCATTCTGCGATGATGTTCCTCAGTTTCCGTAAGAGGTTGTCAGCTGTGTGCCTCTTATGGAAAACGATGATACAAAGCGTAGCCTGCCTAGGAACGAGTTGGCGTTTGCGAGATGCTGCTACTGGTGCCGCCGCTGCTGTTCTTGCTGTGGGAGGCAATACATCTACCCAGTGGGCTGTCACAGTCATATAGTCCTGAGTCTGCCCTGCTCCACTTGTCCACATGTCCGTGGTTAAGTGGACATTGGGTACAACTGCATTTTTTAGGACACTGGTGACTCTTTTTCTGACATCTGTGTACATTTTCGGTATCGCCTGCCTAGAGAAATGGAACCTAGATGGTATTTGGTACCGGGGACACAGTACCTCAATCAAGTCTCTAGTTGCCTCGGAATTAACGATGGATACCGGAACCACGTTGCAGCAGTATGACTGATGTGATATTTCATCTTCCTCACAAAGGACTGTTGGACAGTCAATTGCTTACTGGAAGTAGTACAAGTGGTCTTCCGACTTCCCCTCTGGCATGACGATCGACTCCCAGCAGCTACAACAGCAGCGCCAGCAGCAGTAGGCGTTACACTCAAGGATGCATCGGAGGAATCCCAGGCAGGAGAGGACTCGTCAGACTTGCCAGTGACATGGCCTGCAGGACTATTGGCTTTCCTGTGTAAGGAGGAAATTGACACTGAGGGAGTTGGTGGTATGGTTTGCAGGAGCTTGGTTACAAGAGGAAGGGATTTAGTGGTCAGTGGACTGCTTCCGCTGTCATCCAAAGTTTTTGAACTTGTCACTGACTTATGATGAATGCACTGCAGGTGACGTATAAGGGAGGATGTTCCGAGGTGGTTAACGTCCTTACCCCTACTTATTACAGCTTGACAAAGGCAACACACGGCTTGACACCTGTTGTCCGCATTTGTGTTGAAATAATTCCACACCGAAGAGCTGATTTTTTTTTGTATTTTGACCAGGCATGTCAATGGCCATATTCGTCCCACGGACAACAGGTGTCTCCCCGGGTGCCTGACTTAAACAAACCACCTCACCATCAGAATCCTCCTTGTCAATTTCCTCCCCAGCGCCAGCAACACCCATATCCTCATCCTGGTGTACTTCAACACTGACATCTTCAATTTGACTATCAGGAACTGGACTGCGGGTGCTCCTTCCAGCACTTGCAGGGGGCGTGCAAATGGTGGAAGGCGCAAGCTCTTACCGTCCAGTGTTGGGAAGGTCAGGCATCGCAACTGACACAATTGGACTCTCCTTGGGGATTTGTGATTTAGAAGAACGCACAGTTCTTTGCTGTGCTTTTGCCAGCTTAAGTCTTTTCATTTTTCTAGCGAGAGGATGAGTGCTTCCATCCTCATGTGAATCTGAACCACTAGCCATGAACATAGGCCAGGGCCTCAGCCGTTCCTTGCCACTCCGTGTCATAAATGGCATATTGGCAAGTTTACGCTTCTCCTCAGACGCTTTTAATTTTGATTTTTGGGTCATTTTACTGAACTTTTGTTTTTTGGATTTTACATGCTCTCTACTATGACATTGGGCATCGGCCTTGGCAGACGACGTTGATGGCATTTCATCGTCTCGGCCATGACTAGTGGCAGCAGCTTTAGCATGAGGTGGAAGTGGATCTTGATCTTTCCCTATTTTACCCTCCACATTTTTGTTCTCCATTTTTTAATGTGTGGAATTATATGCCAGTATCAATAGCAATGGCCTACTACTATATATACTGCGCACAACTGAAATGCACCACAGGTATAGAATGTAGATGGATAGTATACTTGACGACACAGAGGTAGGTACAGCAGTGGCCTTCCGTACCGTATTGCTATATATACTGGTGGTCACTGTGTCAGCAAACTGCAAAACTAAAATGCACCACACGTATAGAATGTAGATGGATAGTATACTTGACGACACAGAGGTAGGTACAGCAGTGGCCTTCCGTACCGTACTGCTATATATACTGGTGGTCAATGTGTCAGCAAACTGCACAACTGAAATGCACCACAGGTATAGAATGTAGATGGATAGTATACTTGACGACACAGAGGTAGGTACAGCAGTGGCCTTCCGTACCGTACTGCTATATATACTGGTGGTCACTGTCAGCAAACTGCAAAACTAAAATGCACCACAGGTATAGAAAGTAGATGGATAGTATACTTGACGACACAGAGGTAGGTACAGCAGTGGCCTTCCGTACCGTACTGCTATATATATACTGGTGGTCACTGTGTCAGCAAACTGTACAACTGAAATGCACCACAGGTATAGAATGTAGATGGATAGTATACTTGACGACACAGAGGTAGGTACAGCAGTGGCCTTCCGTACCGTACTGCTATATATACTGGTGGTCACTGTCAGCAAACTGCAAAACTAAAATGCACCACAGGTATAGAATGTAGATGGATAGTATACTTGACGACACAGAGGTAGGTACAGCAGTGGCCTTCCGTACCGTACTGCTATATATACTGGTGGTCACTGTGTCAGCAAACTGCACAACTGAAATGCCCCACAGGTATAGAATCTAGATGGATAGTATACTTGACGACACAGAGGTAGGTACAGCAGTGGCCTTCCGTACCGTACTGCTATATATACTGGTGGTCACTGTCAGCAAACTGCAAAACTAAAATGCACCACAGGTATAGAATGTAGATGGATAGTATACTTGACGACACAGAGGTAGGTACAGCAATGGCCTTCCGTACCGTACTGCTATATATACTGGTGGTCACTGTGTCAGCAAGCTGCACAACTGAAATGCACCACAGGTATAGAATCCAGATGGATAGTATACTTGACGACACAGAGGTAGGTACAGCAGTGGCCTTCCGTACCTTACTGCTATATATACTGGTGGTCACTGTCAGCAAACTGCAAAACTAAAATGCACCACAGGTATAGAATGTAGATGGATAGTATACTTGACGACACAGAGGTAGGTACAGCAGTGGCCTTCCGTACCGTACTGCTATATATACTGGTGGTCACTGTGTCAGCAAACTGCACAACTGAAATGCACCACAGGTATAGAATCTAGATGGATAGTATACTTGACGACACAGAGGTAGGTACAGCAGTGGCCTACTGTACCGTAATGCTATATATTATATACTGGTGGTCAGAAAACTGTGCAAAACTGAAATGCACCACAGGTATGGATGGATAGTATACTTGACGACACAGAGGTAGGTACAGCAGTGGCCTACTGTACCGTAATGCTATATATTATATACTGGTGGTCAGCAAACTGTGCAAAACTTAAATGCACCACAGGTATGGATGGATAGTATACTTGACGACACAGAGGTAGGTACAGCAGTGGCCTTCTGTACCGTACTCCTATATATTATATACTGGTGGTCAGCAAAATTATGCACTGTACTCCTCCTATATACTACACAATGCAGCACAGATATGGAGTGTTTTTCAGGCAGACAACGTATACTGGTGGTCACTGGTCAGCAAAACTCTGCACTGTACTCCTCCTATATAATATTATACTGGTGGTCCCCAGTCCCCACAATAAAGCAGTGTGAGCACAGATATATGCAGCACACTGAGCACAGATATGGAGTGTTTTTCAGGCAGACAACGTATACTGGTGGTCACTGTCAGCAAAACTCTGCACTGTACTCCTCCTATATAACACAGCTGCTCCCCAGTCCCCACAATTAAGCAGTGTGAGCACAAATATATGCAGCACACTGAGCACAGATAAGGAGCGTTTTTTTCAGGCAGAGAACGGATAAAACTGGTGGTCACTGATCAGCAAAACTCTGCACTGTACTCCTCCTATATTAATATACATCTGCTCCCCAGTCCCCACAATTAAGATATAAGCAAGCACAAATATTTGCATCAACAATGAATAAATGGAGAGGACGCCAGCTACGGCCTCTCCCTAACATTTCCAATGCACGAGTGAAAATGGCGGCGACGCGCGGCTGCTTGTATAGAATCCGAATCTCGCGAGAATCCGACAGCGGGATGATGACGTTCGGGCGCGCTCGGGTTAACCGAGCCATACGGGAGTATCCGAGTATGCCTCGGACCCGTGTAAAATGGGTGAAGTTCGGGGGGGTTCGGTTTCCGAGGAACCGAACCCGCTCATCACTAATTATAACATAACACATCAGAGGAAATAATCGCTGTAATCATATGGAGTGCACAGCTTTATGTACAGTAGAACAAAGAAATTCTTTTTTAGGTGACAAATTGTTTTGACCAGGCAACCTTAGCACCTAACTTTGGTGACAGGTCCATACGGTGGTAGCCACCAAAAGCAGCAATGCAAGCTCATTGATACTGGTCCAAAGTAGGGCATGTCTCAGGGTCACTCAGTGCTGAGATACAGAGGCGTAGCCAGAACTTAATGGTCCCCATAGCAACATTTTGAAGGGCCCCTGTCCTGTTAATTTTATGCCCCATAATAGTGCCTTAGCTCATTTTCTGAACCACAGTAGTGCCTTCGGGAATGTTATTTCCCATAGTAGTGTGCTAGTATATTTTATGAACTACAGTAGTGCTCTAATTCACATTATGTCACATTGAAGGGCTGCCTGGCTCTACACATTATGCAACACAGTTAGGGCCAGTGCAAGGTTGCTCGGCACCCTAGGCAAAACTTTTCCTACTGCCCCTTCCCCCCTACCCACCCCACAAGTCTGTTGCATGGCAGCTGCTCTATTCCCCACCCCCCAATCCAATGTGCATGCTGCTGCTGTTCCCCACCCCCAATCTGTTGCATGGCTGCTCTCTTCGCCCCACCTTTCATGGCTGTGTGGGTGCCTGCTGCTCCCTTCACCCCCCACACACACTCTGTTAAATGGCTGCGGTTCTATCCCCCCCCCCCCCACACTGTCTGTGTGCATGCTGCTGCTAACCCCCCCCCCCCCATTTGTGTGCATGCCTGTGGCTCATTTGCACCCCTCCCCCACCCAGGTTGCTGCTCTCCTCTACTTCCCTTATCAAATGCAGACATGCACTCTGCAGCCACCTTACCTGCGGGCCGCAATGCAGAGTTGGGACCGAGTAGCCTGGGAAGGAGTCTGGAATGAAGGGCAGTGCCGCACGTCACCCCTGGCCAGGACTCCAGCAACTGTCAAAGTTACGGCCTGTGCCTGGTGGAGCCATAGCTGGTGACTGCAATATGGGATCACTTAGTGGCCATGGTTATTGCAAGATAGGGTCCTGGGAGGGTTACGGCGGCTGTTACCGGTTTGACGCCACCTTTTCCAGGCAGCCTCAGCAGACCGCCCCCTCAAGTCCTGTTGCCCCTAGGCAGCTGCCTAAGCTGCCTAGTGGAAGAGCCGGCCCTGAACACAGTATCCCCAATTCACATTATGATACAGTTCCTATTATGTCACACTACAGTGCCTCCACTTTATATTGTGCCACATTACAGTGCTTTAGTTTATATTATGTAACAGTATAATGCCCTCCAGTTCATTTTATATCACATTACAATGAGCAGGTCCAGGGGACCAATATAAATAGATATATTGTAGCCCCCAAGGTAAAAGTTTGTAAGTGCCCCTGCAGTATGTATCTACCAATGGTGAAAAATGTATACTGTACAACACATTTAATTTTGACAGGGAAGATGGGCCCCTCTCAGGTCTGGGATTTATGCCCAGTTTGCGTAGCGTAAAATCCAGAAACTGGTTCTGCACAAGCTCAAAAAACAAGAGGCATACTCATAGGTGTACAGTAAGTAACTAGACCTATGGTTACCCAATAGGAAAATTTCCATGGGCCCCCCAACTACACGGTGTGGGGCAGGCAGTCACCAGTGGCAGGGATGATATGGGGGGGAGCAGTGATGGCCCTCCCCTCCAACACACAGTCACAGCCCCTGCCCCATGCTGCAGCGCCAGACAGAGGATGAGCCTTGGCCATCTGGCCACATACAGTAACCAAAATAAATGACTGTTTGACTACAACTATACTACTAAGCTGATTAATTAGTGAATCATAGAGTTCTTAAATACCAAGGTATATCCTAAGCAATTAGGATTAGGGAGACTACTGTATATCATTTATTTTTAAAATATATTTTATCATTTGTACTTACTTTATGTTAGTCACCATACACTTAACGCTGTTTATAAACTAAACAGACAGATAGGTCAAATATTAGATCAAGTACAATCATAATGGATAAGGGGCAAAATATATACTACAAATTTATGCTACTGATGATGGTGATGACAGCAGCCCTAGCTAACCACTTCTGATTGGCTGAATAGTGCTTTCTTTATTGATCACATTTATATTATATGATTTTTTTTACAACATACTTGTTTTTTTTGTTACTTTCGTTCATACACAAAATGCAATAGTGTACCTGTTTTATTTGTATTTTATTTTTTTAATTAAGCCTTATAGCAAGTGTGTTTTTTTTTTTTTTTATTATTATTTGCTAATAAAACAAATGGTAAATTACTTTTTTTGTATACATGGAGCTGGTTAGGTGTATGTGTATCTGGATGTATCTATGCCTGACCGAACCCTGGTGCATATGTAACTGGTTCAGAACTGGGTACTTTTGAGATAATTATGGTTCAGCACGGAGGTGTAAATAAAGGCAATGTTACAAATGAGAATGCTTCAAAATTGTATGTCTAATGATGTAGGATATTCTGGGGCCAGCGGTCCCAAAAGTGGAACCAAAAGTCATTTTGATCATATATTCTGGTCTCCACTCGCAGATGTATTATAGTGGGACCTACAAATCTAAATAAAAATGCATAACGTTTTCTGGAGCAACTCGATCACAGATGTTTTTAGTATACTTTGCGCAATAAAACTTAATATGCAGCTACAGTATGCGCAAATTGATGTGTACCCCACACATCAACAAAACTAGAAGCACAAAGAAAAAATTTTTTGCACACAGGAATGAAGCTCTTATCAAGTATCACATAACAATATGTACATATCAGTGTGCATATATAAATAAATACAATCACCTTTAAATGGAGTGCAGTCCTCAATAGATAGAGGAATTTAATGAATGAATAGTCTTTCTGAGGGATCTCTCCTCCAGATGCAGAGCACAATCTGAACTTATATTATCCTTGGATGGACCTGTAAAATAAGTGGCTCTTTTCCCTAATATGAATGAGGAAGGTGAGAGACACTATAAAACACAGATCATAGTGTAGTAGTATTAAAAACCACACGAGTTTAATGCCACAGAGTAAACTTACAAGACATAAGAATAAAAACAGCACATCACAAAAGTCTCCATAGGACAACACAGCATATATCACCAAAGGGGATTCCTGGAGCCACAGATGGTCCTTGAGTGGATGGTCACCAGGCTTTCCTTATGCCTAATTCCATGCAGGATAAATGCCCAGAGCGATAGGTTTGTCCGTGTGTCCCAGAGTCCATATAATATTCTATGTGTGGCAGGTTATAAAGTCCTTTATTGGATATGTGTGACCATTAACCGTGTATTCGGTAAACTTCCTCACTGGAGTGGCTTCCATTTTTATTTGCTGTTGGACTCTGGGACACACAGACAAACCTATCGCTCTGGGCATTTATCCTGCATGGAATTAGGCATAAGGAAAGCCTGGTGACCATCCACTCAAGGACCATCTGTGGCTCCAGGAATCCCTTTTGGTGATATATGCTGTGTTGTCCTATGGAGACTTTTGTGATTTGCTGTTTTTGTATTCTTATGTCTTGTAAGTTTAATCTGTGGCATTAAACTCGTGTGGTTTTTAATACTACTACACTATGAGCTGTGTTTTATAGTGTCTCTCACCTTCCTCATTCATATTAGGGAAAAGAGCCACTTATTTTACAGGTCCATCCAAGGATATATAAGTTCAGATTGTGCTCTGCGTCTTGAGGAGAGATCCCTCAGAAAGACTATTCATTCGTTCGTTCGTTCGTTCGTTCGTTCGTTCGTTCGTTCATTCATTCATTCACTCTATCTATTGAGGACTGCACTCCATTTAAGGGTGATTGCATTTATTTATATATGCACACTGATATGTACATAATGGGGGTCATTCCGAGTTGTTCGCTCGCAAGCTGCTTTTAGCAGCTTTGCACACGCTAAGCCGCCGCCTACTGGGAGTGAATCTTAGCTTATCAAAGTTGCGAACGAAAGATTAGCAGAATTACGAATAGACACTTCTTAGCAGTTTCTGAGTAGCTCCAGACTTACTCGGCATCTGCGATCAGTTCAGTGCTTGTCGTTCCTGGTTTGACGTCACAAACACACCCAGCGTTCGCCCAGACACTCCTCCGTTTCTCCTGCCACTCCCGCGTTTTTCCCAGAAACTGTAGCGTTTTTTCACACAAACCCATAAAACGGCCAGTTTCCGCCCAGAAACACCCACTTCCTGTCAATCACATTACGATCACCAGAACGAAGAAAAAACCTTGTAATGCCGTGAGTAAAAAACCTAACTGCATAGCAAATTTACTTGGCGCAGTCGCACTGCGGACATTGCGCATGCGCATTAGCGACTATTCGCTCCGTTGCGAGAAAAAATACAGAGCGAACAACTCGGAATGACCCCCATTGTTATGTGATACTTGATAAGTGCTTCATTCCTGTGTGCAAAAAATTTTTTCTTTGTACTTCTAGTTTTCTGGAGCAAGTCAGACCCTCTATTTTAGTGAACTCCAAATAATTAAATCCATCTGATGTCATGGATGCTCATTAGGATTGAGTTTTGGGGTCTGGGATGCCACTTTTATGTTCCTGGAACCATTGCAGGACATTTCTAGCTTACATATCACACTGTTCACCATACATTGAAACGGGATACGTTAAGCATCCTAGCTGACGGGATGTCGGCGTTCATGTGACCGACGGCAGAATCCCGACACCACTCAGGAGACTGGCACCAGGTCACCGATAGCCAACATCCCGAAGGCGAGTCTTGGAATTTTCGGTTAGGGTTAGAGCCTGGGGGAGGGTTAGGATTAGGCACAATTGTGTGTGTGTGGGGGGGTTAGGGTTAGGTACAAGGGGGGTGGTTAGCCCGAGGGTTAGCCGAGGTTTAGCCGTAACCGACACCCCTGGAAGGGTTAGTCATAACCACCACCTCCCAAGGCATAGTGGACAGTGGAGGGGGGCTAGAAATACCCCCTCCGAAGTGTCTTCAGTGTCGGGTTGTCACTGTTGGTCATATGACCGCCGGCATCCCAACCGCTGGGATGTCATAAGTATTCCATTGAGACAGTGACTATGAAGACAACAATGTGGCATGTATACCTTGGTTTATGGATCTTGAGAGTCCAAATATGTGCCACAAAAACGTGTTCTCTAACCCATTATCAGGACAGACACTTATTGTAGTTGAAGAAGCCTCACCCTCTTTTGTCAACAGTACTGTATGTTTTCAAGGACCACTTTTGACTGAATGCTGTTTGGTCTGTTCTTGATACATCAACAATAATATTGTGTGTACAAATCCCAGCAATGTTATTTTTCATATATACCCATTTCACCCCCCCCCCTTACAATGCTTTGATCAAATCACTTACATTTTTTGTCTATCCTACTCTTCCTCTGAATTGCATGCACACAATCCATTAGCATCGTACTGATTTCCTTAATTGCATTGTCTGATCAGTCAGTTACATAATAGGAAGGGCCGGTAGTCTGAGTACAATGGTTACTCTGTGTGTTTATCCCAAATTTATCACTTAACAGGTACTTTCACTATTTCAAAAATATTTGGGTAACCCAACGACTCCTTTACTCAGTAGAGAACACTAATGGAAAAAAGCCTCCACCAGGACCTGATGTGCAGAGCAAGCCTTAGCAGAGCATAGTCTTAGTTACCTTATTATTACATTGCTTCTGTTTGCCAACACTGCAACAGCTATTGCACTGGGGGGAGATGTATCAAACCTTGGAGAGAGATAAAGCACCAACCAATCAGCTTTTAATTGCCATTTTAGAGGTGTTTGCAAAAGTGATAGTTAGAAGCTGATTGGTTGGTACTTTATCTCTCTACACTGTATGTCTCTCCAAGGTTTTATACATCTCCCCCTGTGCCTCAAATCTTAGGGCAATTTAGAGAGGCAGCAGCATTATAACACAGGCCTGACATTACGTTCTGACATGACCTGCTATTTGACAAAATAGTGGAACTTAGGCCCAGATTTTTCAAGCTTTGGAGAGCGATACATTGCACGGTGATAAAGCACCAGCCAATCAGCTCCTGACTGCCATGATAGAGCATGTGTTTGAAAAAGGACAGTTAGGCTGTTTGGTTGGTACTTTGGGGTCTATTCATAAAGCAGTGAAAAGTGTGGAGAAGTGAGCTAGTGGAGAAGTTGCCCATGCCAACCAATCAGCATTGAAGTAACATTTATCATTTGCATACTATACAATTGTATGGAGCAGCTGATTGGTTGCCATAGGCTCACTTCACTTCCACAGGCTCACTTCTCCAAACTTTTCACTGCTTCATGAATAGACCACTTTATCACCATGCAATTTATCACAGTCCAAGGCTTCCTAAATCTGGGCCTTACTCCGTGTTACATCACTAGCCAGATGTTTCTTCTAAATGAAACCTGGATAACTCTAGGTAACTTTTTTGAAGCATGCAATTTTTAAGCGGAAGCACACACGTACAGCAGATTTTTTACTTCCGCAATAGCTACAGTAGACAATATCATATTTGTTGACCAGCTAGTTATTGACCATGTTTTTAAAAATGTGGATGCTATGAATAAAGGAGAATATTTTAGTAATAGCTTAGATTGTGTCCAAAATATTGAAGAAGAACAAGAAGATGGAAAATGAAAGAGAAGAGTGGGAGTGAGAAAGAAAATGACAAGAAGCGACAGTCACCTTTTCTTTGAGAACAGGATAAAAAAAATGGCACTCCTTTTTTTCTCTCGTAGCCAGACAAGAGATCATTAGCGACTGGGACACCCAAAAATAAAAAAGATAATAGGAAAGCAGCTGTAAGGTCAGATTCTTTAGCAGGATTTTTCAAGGAACAAGGTATATAAGATATCAAACTTGTTAAAGACTAGAAGAAGAAGGTGGAAAAAAAATGTTTCATTTTTGGCTAAAAGGCACATCCAGATATCCAGCTACAGAGGCAAGAAACTTTCCTTCAGTCGAACAAGAGCACCGAGTAATGAATGACAAAAAGAGGCAGCATAACTTTTCTCTACCAAAGATCCAGACATTCTTCAACTCTTTTTGATGTCTAAACAAGAGATGTTCGCTGTGCGGAGACAAAAGCAACACAAAGAAGGAACCTCGGATTAAATGACTGCAAGAACTCCTTAATCTGTTACTTTTCCAGGGAGAAAAACCATGTAACAAAGACTCTACAAATGCAATATTCAAAAAGTAAAAATACACTGTCTACTTGTAAATGGCAAACTCTCAGATTTAAGGTCTGCTCATCTTATGAATGTTCGTTTTCTCACTTAAAGTTAAAATAGGTCACATGCATGTCAATAGGGAGAACGAGGTCTTTGATGAAGATACTGTTGAGGTTGTATTAATGGATCCTATCTAAAGCAGGCAGGCAGAACTGCTGCTTGTTACGTGAAAAGTCACACTAGATGGTTACTCTACCAAGGTGAGTGAAGTTAAGTCTTATGGCATCGTTGGTGTTTATGCTCCTGGTAATGAGCTTGAGGATAGAGGACATAGCGGCGGTAGATAGTTAAATTCTGCAGGTAGAAGGTAGAACTCAGCATGACATACAGATACTGTACTTATATTGGAAAAGGTAACATTACATAAAGTCTATTCTGATGTCAGGAGAACACTGTCATGGGTCAACTATAGTAAAAATCAGATGAGTAGATTAGTATGTACAGTGCATCCGGAAAGTATTCACAGTGCTTAACTTTTTCCACATTTTGTTATGTTACAGCCTTATTCCAAAATGGGATAAATTCATTTTTCCTCTCAAAATTCTACACACAATACCCCATAATGACAGCGGGAAAACTAAGAAATCACATGTACATACAGTAAGTATTCACAGCCTTTGCCATGAAGCTCAAAATTGAGCTCAGGTGCATCCTGTTTCCACTGATCATCCTTGAGATGTTCCTACAGCTTAATTGGAGTCCACCTGTGGTAAATTCAGTTGATTGGACATGATTTGGAAAGGCACACACCTGTCTATATAAGGTACCACACTTAACAGTGCATGTCTGAGCACAAACCAAGCATGATGTCAAAGGAATTGTCTGTAGACCTCCGAGAAAGGAATGTCTCGAGGAACAAATCTGGGGAAGGGTACAGAAAAATATCTGGTCCCAATGAGCACAGTGGCCTTCATCATCCATAAATGGAAGTAGTTCGAGCCACCAGGACTCTTCCTAGACCAGGCCGGCCGTCTAAACTGAGTGATCGGGGGAGAAGGGCCCTAGTCAGGGAGGTGACCAAGAACCCGGTGTTCACGATGTCAGAGCAACAGCATTCCACCGTGGAGAGAGGAGAACCTTCCAGAAGGACAACCATCTCTGCAGCAATCCACCAATCAGGCCTGTATGGTAGAGTGGCCAGACGGAAGCCACTCCTTAGTAAAAAGCACATGGCAGTCCACCTGGATTTTGCCAAAATGCACCTGAAGGACTGTCAGACCATGAGAAACAAAATTCTCTGGTCTGACGAGACAAAGATTGAACTCTTTGGTATGAATGCCAGGTGCCATGTTTGGAGGAAACCAGGCACCGCTCATCACTAGGCCAATACCATCTCTACAGTGAAGCATGGTGGTGGCAGCATCATGCTGTGGGGATGTTTTACAGTGGCAGCAACTGGGAGAATAGTCAGGATAGAGGGAAAGATGAATGCAGCAATGTACAGAGATATACTGGATGAAAACCTGCTCCAGAGCGCTCTTGACCTCAGACTGGGGCGACGATTCATCTTTTAGCAGGACAACAAACCTAAGCACACAGCCAAGATATCAAAGGAGTGGCTTCAGGACAACTCTGTGAATGTCCTTGAGTGGCCCAGCCAGAGCCCAGACTTGAATCCAATTGAACATCTCTGGAGAGATCTGAAAATGGCTGTGCATTGACGCTTCCCATCCAACCTGATGGAGCTTGGGAGGTGCTGCAAAGAGGAATGGGTAAAACTGCCCAACAAATAGGTGTGCCAAGCCTGTGGCATCATCTTCAAAAAGACTTGAGGCTGTAATTGCTGCCAAAGGTGCATCAACAAAGTATTGAGCAAAGGCTGTGAATACTTATGTACTTGTGATTTCTTAGTTTTCTATTTTTAATAAATCTGCAAAAATCTAAAAAAAACTTTTCACATTGTCATTATTATTGTCATTATATGTCATTAGTATTGTATGTAGAATTTTGAGAGGAAACATGTATTTATTCCATTTTTGAATAAGGCTGTAACATAACAAAATGTGGAAAAAGTGAAACGCAGTGAATACTTTACGGATGCACTGTACATAGAACACAGTTTTGTGATACTACAAAAAGTTGCAAATGCAGTGGTGCCGAGTTTGTAGAGGGTTTATAATAGTTAAAATCCCCATATACTCCGCATTTATAAAGATTGGAGAACCTTGAAATAATTGTTTTATACGGTAATATAAAATACTGATCACTCCTATTTGTTTCCACAGATATCTCCTGTGTTTACTAAACTTTCACTGACAAACACCGACTTCATATTCGTTATGGAGACAATGATGAGGGGCTTGTCTCCAATAATGAGACATTAAAGTCTTTATGCTACGATTTGACCATGTTTTGGTGGAGATGGGTCATTGGGTCTCAACCTGGCAGCCTACACTTGGCCTGATAGCCAAGTACTTATTACAGGTTAGACTCTTACCAGATCCACTGCGATAAAATGTTTATAAGGAAAAAAATATTTTAAGAATGTCGCAAAATATGGTGATAAGAAATTACAGTCACAGGGATAATTTCTATTTAAAAAAGTAACTAGACCCCTAAAAGTGTACTGCATTTTCTCATCATCCTCATCCTCATCTGTGTCAGCACTGATGACAAGGTCATCATCCCACATAAATTCATCCCCATTGGAATCAATCATTATAGATTCTCAATTGTTGTTTAGAATATGTAACATGCTTTTTCTTTATGGTTGACAGGTGTCCAGCTTCAGCAATACCAGTCATAGCACTCAAGTCCATGCTTTAGCATAGGAACTTAAAAAACAAGTAACTTCTATTTCTTGATCATCGTCATCATCATCATCATCATCATCATCATCATCATCATAACTAGTGATCCTCCTTCATAATTACTAGTCATCCTCCCATTTCCAAATAATTGAGGGTATGTGGATGCAAAAGGCTGTACATTGTCTAAAATTTCAGCTGACACCCTAAGGCTGTCTTCAACGTTATATAAAAGCCCAACTGGTTCTTTTTTAAACTTAATTTTGCTCTTCTGATTAATGATTTGGAGGTGAGATAAATATATTAGAGCTAGAAGGAGAAGCAGACAAAGTTACAGAAGTTTCATGACCTTGGTGGACACATGCTTTTGTACTGGACATGCTAACTCAAGTAGAATCAGGAGCGGTACTGTAGTAAGTGCCCATGTTCTGAGCCATTACCACTATGGAGCAGTACAGTAGTAAGTGCCCATGTTCCGAGCCATTACTACTATGGAGCAGTACAGTAGTAAGTGCCCATGTTCTGAGCCATTACCAATACGGAGCAGTACAGTAGTAAGTGCTCATGTTCTGAGCCATTACAACCACGGAGCAGTACAGTAGTAAGTGCCCATGTTCTGAGCGATTACCACTACGGAGCAGTACAGTAGTAAGTGCCCATGTTCTGAGCCATTACCACTATGGAGAAGTACAGTAGTAAGTGCCTATGTTCTGAGCCATTACCACCACGGAGCAGTACAGTAGTAAGTGCCCATGTTCTGAGCCACTACCACTACGGAGCAGTACAGTAGTAAGTGCCCATGTTCTGAGCCATTACCACTAGGGAGCAGTACTGCAGTAAGTGCCCATGTTCTGAGCCATTACCACTACGGAGCAGTACTGCAGTAAGTGCCCATGTTCTGAGCCATTACCACTACGGAGCAGTACAGTAGTAAGTGCCCATGTTCTGAGCCATTATCACTACGGAGCAGTACAGTAGTAAGTGCCCATGTTCTGAGCCATTACCACTACGGAGCAGTACTGTAGTAAGTGCCCATGTTCTGAGCCATTACCACTATGGAGAAGTACAGTAGTAAGTGCCCATGTTCTGAGCCACTACCACTACGGAGTAGTGCAGTAGTAAGTGCCCATGTTCAGAGCCATTACCACCACGGAACAGTACAGTAGTAAATGCCCATGTTCTGAGCCATTACCATTACGTAGCAGTACTACAGTAAGTGCCCATGTTCTGAGCCATTACCACTAGGGAACAGTACTGCAGTAAGTGCCCATGTTCAGAGCCATTACCACTACGGAACAGTACTGCAGTAAGTGCCCATGTTCTGAGCCATTACCACTACGGAGCAGTACTGCAGTAAGTGCCGATGTTCTGAGCCATTACCACTACGGAGCAGTACAGTAGTAAGTGCCCATTTTCTGAGCCATTATCACTACGGAGCAGTACAGTAGTAAGTGCCCATGTTCTGAGCCATTACCACTACGAATCAGTACTGTAGTAAGTGCCCATGTTCTGAGCCATTACCACTACGGAGAAGTACAGTAGTAAGTGCCCATGTTCTGAGCCACTACCACTACGGAGTAGTGCAGTAGTAAGTGCCCATGTTCAGAGCCATTACCACTACAGAGCAGTACAGTAGTAAATGCCCATGTTCTGAGCCATTACCACTAGGGAGCAGTACTGCAGTAAGTGCCCATGTTCTGAGCCATTACCACTACTTTATGGGATGTCAGTTATTTTATTGTTGTTTTCTTCTTTTTTTTAATCCATCTCCATTATTATTTTTCTCATTATGTTTTCTCTTAAAGGGCGGGATGGACTAAAGGGAAAATGCATCCAAAAATCTGAAAACTCCCATTTTTCGTAATTTGGCTGCATTTCCCATATGTACCAAGCTCCAGAATGCGATACATTTTAGGAGCTTGGAGCCGGTGGGTAACGCCATGTTTAGGTGGCATTACCCAATAGAAGCCTACTGTATGGGTCCTATCCCCGGAAGACCTTCAATCGCAAAGGACAGCTCTTATCGGGAGAGCTGTCTTTTGTGATTTTAAATGCATTTCTAAGTACATTCCAGAGTAATTAACACCGATTTGTACCTGATAAGTGGCAGGATGTGCTGCATCATGGTTGTGGTGCTTAGTACATCTTGCTCAAAGTTTTAAATAGTTGTTGCTTTGGGGGAAATAGTTTTTGCTTTGTTATTTTCTTATTATGGCAGGCCTAGTATTAGGCACAATATCCGGCACCTGTTGATAACCAGATTAACCACTTGCCTGGCGTGGTCGTATTGTATGCAACAACAGAAGGCTGGGCGTTATCTGACCTGGTCACGAACAATGCAACCCACCAGAAAAACATAGTGGCCGACTTCCGGAAGATAATCTTCCTGCAGCCAGCCAATCACAGAGGTACCTCCTGGTCCCTCTGCATGACTGCACCCTCTCCCAGTGTCTGCCGTGCTGCCGATAACTGCTGATCAGTTAGCACAGTAGGACCCCTACCTGGTGGTTGCACAGACAAGCAGCTTCCCAACAAATGTAAATAACCCCCCCCCCCCTAATCCCAGTCCACTAGTTTGTACCTGGTGGCTGTTCCGATGGTGATGTTTGGATGTTTGAAAACTGATATTTTACAAATGTGAAAGAAAAAAACATTTTTTTGTAATTAAAATAATTTTGGATAAGCTTTAATTAATTCTTAAAAAAAACCTCCAACAAATTCTGAGTGGTTTTTGGAAGAAAATTTGCCAGGTAAGTGGTTACTGAGGTAATCATATGACCACTGATGTCATCAAAGGTCCCTGAATAAAAAGTGTTCTGCTTATAAAAAGCAACTGTGTGCCAGAGTATTATACTCACTACATGAGCCAAAGCATTCCTGGTTTCCATTTCATCTCTATCCAGTACTCTGTGAACATTTCCCCTCCAGTATATAGGACCCGGTTTGTTATGACCGTTCTTCTCCATATATCTGCAATGGCATGTTACATCTGGGAGAAGGTCACAACCTACGGACCTTTCAGGAGCAAGGCCCAAATATCCTCCCAGGAGTCACTGGGGAAAGTGGGGGCTCACTAGATTTTATGTCTCTGATGCTACCAGTGCAAATCCAGAATGGTTTAAGCCAATGCACTAAACCAGTTAGAAACCGGGACATCCTGTTTGAAACTTCTTTCATGACTTTTGTAATAAGTAGAACTGTTAATATTAAGATGCTCCTATTCCGTATACTGATCCATGGCAGCAGCAGTAAAGCAGTATACTTCAGTGTATTAGTTGTATCAGTTGTTACCACACAAGATGTAGAGAAAGGAGGTAGTCCAGAACTCTAATACTCTATTACATATTAGCCACTGACACACAATACTGTTTAATATCTTTTGTTTGCTCCATGATTACTATTGCTACCCCGAGGATCATGTATTTATTTTACATAGTATTATTTTGTATTAAGGCCACAGAGCTGTCTATAGGGCCAGTTGAGAGTTGCATGCACTTGCACTACATGCGCAGATTTTCCCGCATGCAGAGCTGCCCGTGTCTGTGTGGCTGCTTCACCCCACCTACATGCTGACTTTGTAGCCGTCATATTCCTCCAGCACTGAAGTACAAGATACAGTATGCATCTGAATTCAGATGGATCTCTGCATGCGCACAACTCAGCAGGGCCCGCAGTTGAGGCTGCCCGCCCTCCACACGTCCTCATGATACTTAGGGGGACATTTACTAAGCAGTGATAAGAGCGGAGAAGTGAGCCAGTGGAGAAGTTGCCCCATCAACCAATCAGCAGCTCTGTATAATTTTATAGTATGCAAATTATAGATGTTACTTCAGTGCTGATTGGTTGCCATGGGCAACTTCTCCACTGGCTCACTTCTCCGCCTTTATTACTGCTTAGTAAATGTCCCCCTTTGTCTAGGTGCAAATGCCTGCTGCCCGCCAGGGATGCCCATTCAGCCACAAGTGAAGAAGCGACTTAGATGTGTACAACTCTGAAACATCTTTAGATTGGCTCGGACGCATGTGTCGTGCAAAAAATCACACAATCCGTCTGCAAAACGGACTAGCGGGCAGCACTGTTATGTTCCGCTCTTCCCCCTGCTTTTCGCTGCCTGCTGCTCTGCTACTCAATACTGATTTGGTCAGTTCCATACCTTTGCAGGGAATTAAAGTGAAATTAACAATGACTTGCTGAACAATGCTGTTGCTGGTGTGTATCTGTATAAACGTTTGGAGAGAGATAGAGTGGAGAGAGATAAAGTACCAATCAATCAACTCCTAACTGTCATTTTCAAACACAGCCTGTGACATGGCAGCTGATTGGCTGGTACTTTATCTCTCTCCACTTTATCTCTCTCCAGGGGTTGATACATCTCTCCCATAATAGCATAAGACTTCAATATCAATACTATTCAATATTAATGGTAATAGTTCAAATAGCAGTCTTCTTAATTTAAATTGCTCTTTTTTTCCCCTCGCTGATTACTTTTTCTTTTACTATAGTACATTTATTTTAGATAGTATTTACTTAAATAATGCTTTGCTGCTGCATTAACGATGCTGCATTAATAAATGATTTATTAAGCATAACGTCACAAGTTGTTTGAATGAAAGTACAGCAATCAAACATTCCAGAGAACCTAATGGATCCTACACACTGGGCGATATGAGTGAAAGATATGAACAATCTCGTTCATTAATGAACGAGATACCGTTCATATCTTTCAGTGTGGAGGCACCAGCGATGAATGATGCACGGCCCCGCGCTCGTTCATCGTTGGTGCCCCGTCGCTTGTGCATGCAGGCCAATATGGATGATTTCGTCCATATTTTCCTGCACTGCTATGGTGTCAGGTGACGGGGGGAGTGAAGAAACTTCACTCCCCCCGTCACTGCCCCCCGCCGCCGGGTCGCCCGTCGGCCGTATCTGCCGTCGGGCAGCTCGGCTGGGGATCTCTCAGTGTGTAGGGCCCATAACAGTCACCAGTGTCACTCTGATATATTATTACATCCTCCAACGGCAGGTATGCATATGGTTCCCCATTCATTGTACAGTAGCAAACAGCGCACTCCTCTTCTGTGCTGAACCCAAAGATGGACAGTTACTATAGAAACATAGAATTTGACGGCAGATAAGAACCTCTTGGGCAATCATGGGGTATATTTACTAATTTACGATTTTGATAGTTTTCAGATCGATTAAAAACGATCTTCATCGATGTTGTGCATACAGGGCTAAAACACACATTTACAACAGGTGATTTTTTAATATATATTTTTCAATATGCACTGGTGTATTTATAATGGGTGCAGTGTGTGTGCAGTACACATGGGCCCCCAGGGGTCCAGGGGGGCGCACACCCTGCACCCATTAATTTAAATAATCAACAGCCGGCGTCCCGTGGCGCAGCAGCAGCACTGCAGAAATCACAGGGCCATTTCCCCAGGGATTCACGCATGCGCAGTAGCAAAATCACTGGGAAAATGGCTGCCATGCCATTTTCCCGGTGATTTGCACATGCGCTGTAGGTTCTGGGACAGTGCTAGGGACCCAAGTGATCAGAGCTGGACAGAGCTGCTGGCTAGAGAGGAGGGGGCCCAGACGGATCCAGCACACGGGCCTCCTCCTCTCTAGAAACGTCCATGCCTGGATGCCCAACATCGATTAAGATTGATTTTAATCGATCTGAAGTCTCTTAAAATCAATCAAAATCGACCTTTAGTAAATAAACCCCTTCTGCACCTTCTGCTTTTATCCTTTTGGTATCTTCAACCTTATTTGTTCCTTAAGTCTTTGTAAGTTCTCTGTTCTACAACTTCCCATTACATTAAAAATGATGAAACTATTTGATAATGAATTCATTATATTTTGCATGATAATTTATTTACTGTTCTTTAAATACCCTGCTTGTGTCTTTTCCTACCCTTGCCTCAATACAAAATAACAGAAGGAATGGTACACTAGAGTACAGTGTTTCTCAGTCTCAACCCTCAAGTTCTTCCCTACAGGGCGTGGTGTGAGGATTTCTGTCTATGAAAGCAGGTGGAATAGATTAACTCACCTGTGCATGACTTAAGAAATCCACAAAATATGACTTGTTGGTGATATTTAAGGACTGGAGTTGAGAACCCCTGGTGTAGTGTATTACATGTTACATAGCTACAAGCTGGTAAGACAAGGGTATCATTCAAAAATGAAATGCTGCCTCACTTTCAAATCATACTTGCATACCTCCCAACATGACCATCTCCAGGAGGGACAGAATGCTCCGCTTCTGGACTTCCTTCTAACTATATGATTGCCATCACCTGTGAAGAAACACCTTTGTTATCCATTACCTGTTCAACACAGGTGAGGGCAATCATAAATTAAGAGAAAAGTCCAGGAACAGAGCATTTTGTCCCTCCTGGAGAGGGTCATGTTGGGAGGTATGTACTTGCCTACCTGACCCTCTCCATGAGGGAGAAAATGCTCTGTTCCTGGACTTTCCTGGTAATGTATAATTTCCATCACCTGTGGTGAGCTAGTTGATTGATAAGAAAGGTGTTTCACCACAGGTGATGGCAATCATACATTACCAGGAAAGTCCAGGAACAGCGCATTTTCTCCCTCATGGAGAGGGTCAGGTAGGCAAGTATGTTTTAAATCGGAGGTAATGGAAAAATTCCGAATCACTCTGAGTTCTGACTTTGACAGGTAAAGTTCGGGACTGTCAGATTCAATGGAGTCTTCTTTTCTTCAATACAGTAGCTTACAGTACAATATGTAATGACCACAACTGACTGTCCGGTGTTTGTGGAACTGGCAGGTCACTGGAACCAGTTATGCATCCTTCAGGTTATTATTGCAAAAAGTTTATATTCCCAATTTGAAATGTTTTTTTTTTTTTTCTGAATCACATATTTCCCAGCAGGCAAGATAAGTGTTGAGAAACAATAAAATATTGTTTGGATAGAGACATATACAAGTCGTGTACCAAGTTGCGGCTTTAATCTAGATGTGTTGTACAGTACTGTAGGTTTGGACAAACTTTGATATTACAACTGTTGTAGAACTACCTTACACAACTTAAGTAATAGTTTCATAGTAGTTATAGAATTGTAGGAAACCTAAACTCACTGCAAGTATTAACCATATTTCTTTATATTAAATGACAATAATTCAAAGTAATACATGTAGTAGTAGTAATAATAATAATAATAATAATAATAATAATACATAATTATTATCATTATTGACATTCACAATTACTAATGCACTTCAATTGTACTATAGTCATTCTACAGATTGTTGCAAAGTGAATGACTTACTACATGCCTTTGGAGTGAAATCAGCTCTAAAGGGCCCTACTCATTTGACGATGCGCCGCCGAGGTGCCCGACGGCCGAAACGACCGACGAGCGACCCGGCGGCGGGGGGGCAGTGACGGGGGGAGTGAAGTTTCTTCACTCCCCCCGTCACGCGGCTGCATTGAAGTGCAGGCAAATATGGACGAGATCGTCCATATTGGCCTGCATGCACAGCCGACGGGAGACCAGCGATGAACTAGCGCGGGGCCGCGCATCGTTCATCGCTGGAGTCTCCACACTGAAAGATATGAACGAGTTCTCGTTCATTTATGAACGAGATCGTTCATATCTTTCCAAAAATCGGCCAGTGTGTAGGGCCTATAACTGCTGCCAAACAAGCCAAAAAGAGCACCTCAGCTAATCAGCTTTATATAGGAAATTAGAGAACTGTTAGCCTCAGGAAAAGGAAAACATGGGCAAAGCTTAACCTTTAAAAAGGCATTGGTTCCATTGGGTGCGGTGATTAACGCTGAACCAACTGGCCGATCATAATAAAAAATGGGTTTATTCTGGCAATTGACAATAATGATTCATAAGGTCAGTCAACATCATCCTTATGTCTTATATGAAATTAAATATTGGGCTGACTTTGACAAGTGACAATGACTGACAAAGTCATCATTAGGCCTGCATTAATTTAAAAACATGTTAAAAAGGCACAATGATTTTTGACAAGGCTAGGTACAGCTATCAGCCTTAAAATGAATGACTGATGTTTGAATATGACATTTGACAAAGTCCTTAAAAGGACACTGTACAAAAAAATATAAATGTATGCTTGAAAAACAGCTATTCATTGTACCCATGGTGAGCAAAGTCTTTACAAAACACAGAGGGGCCAAGCTGCCTAAGTGGTGCCTGCACACCCCCGACCAAGACCAGGAGCCAGCTGGGAAAATGAAGTGACTGCAAAGACTGAAAATGACATGTTATGAAAAGACTGTTTGCCGTGCGATGTGAGTGTGGTCACGATATCTGAGCGGGTTTGTTATATTACCAAAAATCGTCTTGATTTCTCATAGTGATGGCCATGTGTCTGTGTGACACTCTGAAAACGGATCCCCCTTGTGATCTGGACGTATGGGGATTATATAAATGCAGGCACCCTCACTCATTGACTGAGAAACCTAAATGAGCCCTTTGCATTAGCTGGCCCAGTCGCGCTGAAGGGGTTAAAACTTCTCCTTTACACAGACCTGGTGGCGTCAGCAGCACCACGGCCCGAACTTAGCAGGCACTAGGACCTTGGCTGACCTGCAGGGTATGTGGAGAGCGGGATTCTGAGGAGGAAGCTGATTGACTGCCGCGGAGCGGGAAAGGAGGGTGGGGGTGGGGGGTTCACGCCTTTTGAGGAGAGTAGCCACCATTGAGGTGACCGTGGAGAGGAGCACTCTGACGGGAGGTGACAATGTGAGGGGTGCGTGTGAGGTGCCGTCCTGAGGAGCGAGGTCACCGCTGGGAGCGAGAGCCTGCAACCGACGAGACCCGCGGGAAGAGCCGCCAGATGCTGCCATGACAGGAGCTGGGACTTCAGCACTGCCGCCAGACTGCGCCCCGTTGAGAAGAACTGCGAGAGCTGTGGTGAGCAGTGCTGGGAATGGGGCAGTAGACAGAGAAGGAAGACTTACTGCTGGAGGGACTCTGAGCCTTGCACCTGTCGGCGGGATCCGGAGAGCTGAGTTTCGCGATGTGCGCCTGTCAGCACGTTGCAGAGTCTGCCCGGTGACTGGAGCAGCTAGAGCGGGAGTCCCCACAGAAGACCGGAACCGTGACCCGGGTTTAGGAGCTCCAGGACAGCCATTGGTGGGGTAAGCTGAAGGGGAACATTCACTGTACCGGCAATCGGAACCAGTTGCCACCGCTAGCCGGCCCGTCAAACCCTGCCCCATTTCACCTCAGATAGACGGAGGATATTACCTCACTCCAGCTGACTGGTGTCTACACCACACAAGCAGGACACCTACCTATACTCAGAGGCCCCAGTGATAGCAGCCAAAGTCAGTGAGCCTGGCAGTCAAATGTTTCTGATGCTCCAAAGACACTACATCACTTATACCTACCAGTGTTGCTTTTACTCTCCTGCTTGCATGATCTACTTTACTTCTCTGCACCCCGCTGAACTCTACTGCTTGCATATCATATTACGTCTGACAGACTCATTTGTAAAGCTTGTCCTGTCTATTACAGGAACAGTCAACAGTTAGTGCCTTGCTTTGTGAGAGGATATCCACTGTAAGCTAATATCTTTCCATAAACTGTCGCTACACTGGCCTCTGCCAATTACCACTTTTAGCTATCTGTAACTTTTAGCTATCTGTACTAGATGTACCTCTAGTGTAATCGCTTATAGAAAGAGACTTGCTCTTCACCACTGTGACTAAAGCAACTGTAATATACAGTGTGTGATGTTGTTATCCAGGTAATGGTCCTCAGGTGCTGAATAAGGCTACCTCAGGTTATAGACTGCCACCTGGTGGAAATAGTTTGTATACTGACTTTCCTGTGAGGAACTTTGATTTCGTGTATACTTTAAATCTGCTTGCAACCAGTTTCGCACACTATCATTAAGATCGCTATTGATAGCCCAACTCTGCTACGGAATAATAGTGTATTATCCCTGCTTAAGAGGTTGCATTTGTAACTGAAGATAGATAGTTAAAACTGACTTTGAGTGTCTGTGGTGTTATGTTGCCACCTGTTGTACAATTTGGTTAACACCCATTGAATATCATTTTACTGTCCATGTCAACTATATGCTGAATTATTCTGTTGTACCACGGAAATCCTACGTTGGGTTATTTTAGCATACTTTGTACCCTGTCTTTAACTATTTAACCTTACAGTGGTGACCAATTTTGTTCCTGAATAATAAATATTATGTCACCGTCCTAACGTGTGGTGACTACTGTGTTGGGTCCTCCAGGGTTGGGGTTCCTCGCCTTTCTGCCTAGGGTCCAGCCATGAGATCCGGTCCAAGAGGTAATTCCGGGTGAAGAATCCAGGTACGTCATCTGAAACCTGCACCGATACAGCATTACATTTACTTACCTGTTACAACTGTATTCTAAAATGTGTTCAAATATATGTAAATTATTCACTAATATGACTTCCATTTTGAAAATTCCTTACTCATGGAGCTAGTAGTGAAGCCTCCTATAGCACAAGTGGAGCACTGACATGCAGCTGATTGGTTGTACCCCTGATTCCTGAAGCACAGTTAGCATAGAAGAGATAAGATGGTGGGTACTATACCGTCACCATGCTACTAAAATAAATGTAATACAATTACCAGGCACTGTACAGTCATGGCATGTGGTATACAGTATTTCTGCTGCACTTAGTTGTTCGTTGTGGCAATAGGTCACAAAGTAAAAAAAACAGCTGGAATGCAGTCTTTACATTGCATGTGATTCAGTTAAGTTATATTTTGCATTGTGATCTTGTATTATATCTAAACATAGGGGTCTATTCATGTTGCAGTGAAAAGAGTGGAGAAGTGAGCCAGTAGAGAATTTTCCAGTGGCAACCAGTCAGCTGCTATGTATAATTTTATAGAATGCACTTGATAAATGTTACCTCAGTGCTGACTGGTTGCCATGGGCAACTTGTTCACTGGCTCACTTCTCCACTCTTTTCACTGCTTCATGAATAGACCCCATAGCTTTGTTTTATCTTCCCTGTGTACACTTCTGCCGTAGATGTCTGCACTTTACAAATAAAATAATATTGGTTAGTGAAAGAAAATTAAACATGATTAGACAGATAATAATTGAGCTATTTAATTGTAAAATGACCCCAATGTACTATAATAAGCTGTCTCTGCTAGGCCCCAAACCAAGTACACTGCTTTGCATAAGCTCCTAGCCCTAACCTTTCAGGGAACCCATCAGGGGCACGGTCCTTTTAGTTAGGTGTAATTCTTCAGGGATTGGGTACCATGTTACATTCATCATGTCAACATAGATGATATTTCAACATGATGAACTGTCGACAAACATTCCCTGGTGGTTTAGTGATGTATCACCTTGCCCCGGTTTCTGCAGTTGCTCCAGCAGATCTTTCAAGTCCCGGCAATCACGTATCAGGCGCCTGTGTTATGATTCTGTTATTGCAACAATCAAGTCCTTGTATTTGCATTTGTACTTACCTTGTCATCTGACCTGCAGGTCAGGTTTCCTGTTTGTCATGTGAACTTTTGTTGTTTGATCATGTCAACTGATTGAATTTCCTCCAGTCGTAATGCACCTGGTGTCAGCTGACTTTAGCAACCTATTAGAGACTTGCATTCCCTATGTATTCCCTGTCTGCCTTGTGTCCTGTGTACTAGTGATGTGCACCGGAAATTTTTCGGGTTTTGTGTTTTGGTTTTGGATTCGGTTCCGCGGCCGTGTTTAGGATTCGGACGCGTTTTGGCAAAACCTCCCTGAAATTTTTTTGTCAGATTCGGGTGTGTTTTGGATTCGGGTGTTTTTTTACAAAAAACCCTCAAAAACAGCTTAAATCATAGAATTTGGGGGTCATTTTGATCCCATAGTATTATTAACCTGAATAACCATAATTTACACTCATTTTCAGTCTATTCTGAACACCTCACACCTCACAATATTATTTTTAGTCCTAAAATTTGCACCGAGGTCGCTGGATGACTAAGCTAAGCGACCCAAGTGGCCGACACAAACACCTGGCCCATCTAGGAGTGGCACTGCAGTGTCAGGCAGGATGGCACTTAAAAAAAATAGTCCCCAAACAGCACATGATGCAAAGAAAAAAGGAGGTGCATCAAGGTCGCTGGATGGCTAAGCTAAGCGACACAAGTGGCCGACACAAACACCTGGCCCATCTAGGAGTGGCACTGCAGTGTCAGGCAGGATGGCACTTCAAAAAAATAGTCCCCAAACAGCACATGATGCAAAGAAAAAAAGAGGCGCAATGAGGTAGCTGTGTGACTAAGCTAAGCGACCCAAGTGGCCGACACAAACACCTGGCCCATCTAGGAGTGGCACTGCAGTGTCAGACAGGATGGCAGATTTAAAAAATAGTCCCCAAACAGCACATGATGCAAAGAAAAAAAGAGGCGCAATGAGGTAGCTGTGTGACTAAGCTAAGCGACCCAAGTGGCCGACACAAACACCTGGCCCATCGGAGTGGCACTGCAGTTTTCTAGCGAGAGGATGAGTGCTTCCATCCTCATGTGAATCTGAACCACTAGCCATGAACATAGGCCAGGGCCTCAGCCGATCCTTGCCACTCCGTGTCGTAAATGGCATATTGGCAAGTTTACGCTTCTCCTCAGACGCTTTTAATTTAGATTTTTGGGTCATTTTACTGAACTTTTGTTTTTGGGATTTTACATGCTCTCTACTATGACATTGGGCATCGGCCTTGGCAGACGACGTTGATGGCATTTCATCGTCTCGGCCATGACTAGTGGCAGCAGCTTCAGCACGAGGTGGAAGTGGATATTGATCTTTCCCTATTTTACCCTCCACATTTTTGTTCTCCATTTTTTAATGTGTGGAATTATATGCCAGTATCAATAGCAATGGCCTACTACTATATATACTGCGCACAACTGAAATGCACCACAGGTATGGATGGATAGTATACTTGACGACACAGAAGTAGGTAGAGCAGTGGCCTACTGTACCGTACTGCTATATAGTATATACTGGTGGTCAGCAAACTGTGCAAAACTGAAATGCACCACAGGTATGGATGGATAGTATACTTGACGACACAGAGGTAGGTAGAGCAGTGGCCTTCTGTACCGTACTGCTATATATTATATACTGGTGGTCAGCAAACTGTGCAAAACTGAAATGCACCACAGGTATGGATGGATAGTATACTTGACGACACAGAGGTAGGTAGAGCAGTGGCCTACTGTACCGTACTGCTATATACTATATACTGGTTGTCAGCAAACTGTGCAAAACTGAAATGCACCACAGGTATGGATGGATAGTATACTTGACGACACAGAGGTAGGTAGAGCAGTGGCCTTCTGTACCGTACTGCTATATACTATATACTGGTGGTCAGCAAACTGTGCAAAACTGAAATGCACCACAGGTATGGATGGATAGAATACTTGACGACACAGAGGTAGGTAGAGCAGTGGCCTTCTGTACCGTACTGCTATATATTATATACTGGTGGTCAGCAAACTGTGCAAAACTGAAATGCACCACAGGTATGGATGGATAGTATACTTGACGACACAGAGGTAGGTAGAGCAGTGGCCTTCTGTACCGTACTGCTATATATTATATACTGGTGGTCAGCAAACTGTGCAAAACTGAAATGCACCACAGGTATGGATGGATAGTATACTTGACGACACAGAGGTAGGTAGAGCAGTGGCCTTCTGTACCGTACTTCTATATATTATATACTGGTGGTCAGCAAAATTATGCACTGTACTCCCACTATATACTACAATGCAGCACAGATATGGAGCGTTTTTCAGGCAGAGAACGTATAATACTGGTGGTCACTGGTCAGCAAAACTCTGCACTATACTCCTCCTATATAATACTGCTGGTCCCCAGTCCCCACAATAAAGCAGTGTGAGCATAGATATATGCAGCACACTGAGCACAGATATGGAGCGTTTTTCAGGCAGAGAACGTATAATACTGGTGGTCACTGGTCAGCAAAACTCTGCACTGTACTCCTCCTATATAATACTGCTGGTCCCCAGTCCCCACAATAAAGCAGTGTGAGCACAGATATATGCAGCACACTGAGCACAGATATGGAGCGTTTTTCAGGCAGAGAACGTATAATACTGGTGGTCACTGGTCAGCAAAACTCTGCACTGTACTCCTCCTATATAATACTGCTGGTCCCCAGTCCCCACAATAAAGCAGTGAGCACAGATATTTGCAGCCACCTGAATAAAACTGAAAGGACGCCAGCCACGTCCTCTCACTATCATTTCCAATGCACGAGTGAAAAATGGCGGTGACGCGCGGCTCCTTATATAGAATACGAATCTCGCGAGAATCCGACCGCGGGGTGATGACGTTCGGCCGCGCTCGGGTTAACCGAGCAAGGCGGGAAGGTTCGAATCTGCCTCGGACCCGTGTAAAAAGGGTGAAGTTCGGGGGGGTTCGGATTCCGAGGATCCGAACCCGCTCCTCACTAGTCCTGTGTCGGTAATAGTTTCTTGTTGGATCCTTATTATTCGGCCCCTGTTCCTTGAAACAGTTGTGACTTGCAAGCTGTCTGTCCTGAAATGATTATCTCAGCTAATTACCTGAATTACTGAACCTTTCTTTAGTTGCTTCCTCGTATTTGCTGAGTGATTTGTGCATTTAAAAACTGCTGGGATTTCAACCTGTGCCTTGCTGGAATCCCTGGTTAATTGCCAATGCTATCTTTTCTTTGGATTGCTGTATAAACTGGACATATCTCTCAGCCGTAGACTTTAACTGTGGTTCTCGTGTTTCATACCATATTACTACTACTGCTGTGGATACCATTGTGTTTATCCATTGCTACTGCATTCTAAACTATGGTGCAGATCTGTGTATTCTTTCCTTCCTTGAATTAATCAGTGGTAAAGTATTGTGCTGCACTCCTGGATTTATACTGCTCTTATGGTTAATGACTACATCTATTGTCTGCATATTATTACACTGAGATATCCTTGCAATTATTTGCTCCAACGTCCTGAGCATATCTAGTGTTTTACGTTAGTACTCCAGTTAATTGGGACCTTGCCATATTGTTGTTACCTTATACTACTACTCCAGGTATATCCAGCGATCTCCTATCAATTATATCAGTCTCTACTGATTGAGGTTTAAGACCTGGTGGCATCCTAAGTACCAGTGTGTGCATAATACACTAAGGCAACAACGGGTGGCTATTGTAGACAGAATACCCTCACTATTGCTCTAGGGGTCTGATATAATTGTACAGGAGTTATCTAACAGTCTGACTGGCATTCCGGTAAGTACAGATGGAGCCACGCTAATCGTAGCACCATCTGTGCCTGGCCGTGCCCACCTGGGTGCGCCTATTACCGGGTCCAGGGCTCGCACGCGTCCGTGATGTGCACGTGCCCCATTCACTTGAATGGGAGCGTCTCAGTACACTCCAGGCGTGACTAGACGGATGGATTGACTAGTCATGCTGGGTGCTCTCGTATGCAATGGAGCCGCCTCAGATGAGCGCAGCTCCATCTGTAGTTCTCCACTAACCCTAATCCCTAACACTAACCCTCCCCCTAGTGCCTAACCCTAACCTCCCTCCAGAGCCTATCCCTAAACCCTCCAGCTGTGCTTAACCCTAATTGTCGGAATCTTTAGAATGTCAACATTTTGCATATCGACAATTCAGATGTGGACATACATTGTGAAATTATTGACAGTTTAAGGATGCTGACATAGGTGCCTGTCAACATTTTGAACCATGTTGACATTTTGATGTCGACATAGTGGTGTTGACATTATGGATGTCAACATGGTTACTTTGTACCTTCTGAATGGATATCGCCTTCAGCATCTGCCGCCATGCAGTTTCTTTAGTGGACCTAATATTCTGAATGGGGTGTGGTCATAAAACCATTCTTGGTCACAACTGTCAAAGTCGAAAAATATAGCGACCTATGATGCCTTGTACTAACCCCAATGCACGTGCCCGCTGCTCGCGCACCGACTCCCCCGTGCGTACGCATCCCCTCAGGTTGCGTAGGGGACGCTCTGACGTCGCCTGCGCATGGAGATGGGTATTTAGGGCGGTGTTTGTGTGCGACTAGCGAGCGACTCGATCGCTACATATTTAACCAATATAATGCGTTTTATAGTTAATATTCCCCTTCATAATGTCAGCAAGTATGGTAAGTTTAAAACGGCTCTTGGACCTGAGAGATTCCTCTTTGCATGCTGGGAGGACTCAGACAAAGGTTGGAGGGTAGTGTATGGTGTCCAGCTGTGGGGTATTGAAGGGATGTTGTGCCTATGATAATTGGGAGGGACTCGCATAGTTCCTGCTCATGGTTATGCACAGAAATAGAAAAATAAGATTAATTGCATTCCGAATAAATTACACATAAATGCAGGGTGGGTGAATGGAATTCAGTCACTTCTTTCCCACAGACTGAAAACTAATAGCCTTATTTACACTAAGCTTTGAGATTCTATGAAGAGGGCTTACACCTTTGTTTATGAATAGAACCAGGTTTCTCTCCAGAATAATGAGTGCTGAGTAGTCAATTGTCTCAACTGAAAGTGGGGTAAACAAAGCCCAAAGACAGAGTTTGTTTGGAAGATCCAAACAATAGCTTTCCTCAATATAACAAGACAAAGAGGAATTTAGAATACTAACTAATCCTAGCCATCGCCCACTTCTTGAACTAACCAATGATCCCAGGTGCAGTACATGTCCCACCCCCTAACCAATGGAAAGAGGGCACACAGTATCTATTGTAGTATGTCTTGAGCTAGTAAATAAATATAGTTTGCAATAGGCTTGGGGACACAAGACTCTTCTCTCCACAACGGTTTTCATCACTGATTAACTGGGAGCTGGATATCCAGATAGCGCAGGCGATTCATTCCCATATGTGTAAGTTATTCTCTGTAACCAACTTATTCTCTGTATTTGCCATACTATCTCTCTCTCTCTGTTATTGTTAAACTGTTGTATATTGTATATGTGTAGTTATTATGTTTAGATATTGATGTTAGCCTGTAGTGTATGAACTGTTAACTGTTTTCCCCTTTTTACATAGCTAGATATTGTTAGTAAAGGTTTTGGAACCTTAGCAAGGTATTGTGTGTATATTACATTGCTGAGAGTATTCAGAGCGTCTCAATCGCTCAAGAGGCTCTCATACAATAGAGGTTAATTAGCATTGCATTGTGCTCACATTACAAAACCAAGGTTTACAGTATAGGCTCAGCCTTTCATTGTGTTGCATACAAGGTTTACTGAGTGTCATCCCGTGAGCATCTGCGCCGCTCGTGTTCCCCTCGTGGTCACGAGCGTCCGCTACGCTGGTAGCATAGCATTACGGTAGTTGGCCGCCTATAGCGTGCTCGACACCAAGTGTTAAGCTGTGAGCGAGCGTGCCGCATGTGCGTCTCGACCACGGCTAAGCGTCTGCTACACTAAGTGCATACCCTTACGGTACCCCATACGCCAATTGCGTACTGAGTCTCTTACCCGCATATAGTGAATGTTATAAGATAAATATTTAGCTTTATCAATTGGGGCCTCATCCTTCCTCCACATATCCGCACTAGCGAACACAAGCAGACTTTATCTGTCAGCAAAGGGGGAAGGTAGTATCCCTTGGTATCCGTGTTGGTGGTTGGGGATACAGTAGTGCTGACTAGATAAGCGTCTGCATCGCTACGTTGTAGGAGTGCTGGTGGAATCCGGGAACCGAAGAAGGTAAGAACATTAAGCTATTGTCTTTTTAAATCTGGTTTTTATTTCTATTTGGTTCCAACTGCACATGCAGATTGGATTGCTTGTCTGTTTAAATAGGTTTAAAAGTATTTTTTTTTGGTCGCTCTGCATGGCTTGATAGTTTTATTTTTTTTAGCTCAGGCCTAGAATAACTTAAGGGGCTGGAATGATGATTTTCTTTGTGACAAAAGAAGCCGCATGGTCTGTCCTCCATTTTGTGTAAACCTCATGGATATGGAAGGGGGAGGAGCAGCGGCCATTTTGGGAAGGTCAATTTTTTTTTTCTCTGAATGGCTGATTTTCAGTTGACTCGGGAAATAATCAGCCATCCATTGTCAAAAAGAAATCATCATTTAATGAGTTTTTTAATGCATTTATCTAATCCATATCATAAATCAATTATAAATAGTTCAGATGGGGATTAATATAAGTTAATAGTAAAATGAATATTTGATTTAGGAAATACACAAATAAAACAAAGTTGTGGGGTTTTTTTTGTTTCTTTTCTCTTTCCCCAGTGTAGCCTGTTTAACTCTGCTACTTGTGAGATGGGCCATTGAAATGCAAATGAACCTGTGTAACTGGGTTTTGTTTTGTTTTTCTCTCCCAGCAGTGAGAGAAATCACCTTCACAAATGGTTAAAAAGCACATTCATATGCAAATTAGAAGCACTGAATAAGGGGGGTCATTCTGAGTTGTTCGCTCGCAAGCGGATTTTAGCAGATTTGCTCATGCTAAGCCGCCGCCTACTGGGAGTGAATTTTAGCATCTTAAAATTGCGAACGATGTATTCGCAATATTGCGATTACACACCTCGTAGCAGTTTCTGAGTAGCTCCAGACTTACTCGGCATCTGCGATCAGTTCAGTGCTTGTCGTTCCTGGTTTGACGTCACAAACACACCCAGCGTTCGCCCTGACACTCCTCCGTTTCTCCGGCCACTCCTGCGTTTTTTCCGGAAACGGTAGCGTTTTTCCCCACACGCCCATAAAACGGCCTGTTTCCGCCCAGTAACACCCATTTCCTGTCAATCACATTACGATCGCCAGAATGATGAAAAAGCCGTGAGTAAAAATCCTAACTGCATAGCAAATTTACTTGGCGCAGTCGCAGTGCGGACATTGCGCATGCGCATTAAGCGGAAAATCGCTGCGATGCGAAGATTTTTACCGAGCGAACAACTCGGAATGACCCCCCAGGTCTCATATATGTAATAGTGATTAGTACATATATGTAATATCTATATGTGCGTGCTTACATCAATGTATGTTATTAGATTAATTTAGAATTGCATTTTTTTATTTGTGTATTTTCACACCTCACCTTCCTGCTTGCCATTTATCATTGATAACGTGCTGAGAAAGATTTGTCGCTATTGGTAGTTAAAAGTAATATTAATACGTTAAGGAGTAATTTGTAAAACACGCGCACGGCTTGCCTAAGATACAAGGAAGTTCTGTGTGGTGCTCGGTAGATGATTACAGTTAAAGATCATTTACATTGATATAAACGTGTTAGTTGTATTTCTGTGGATATACCTGGCTTGCGTACATGTGTCTCTAACAAAGGGCGGGACTAGCGTACGCGACGCAAGGGCCGACGCACGGAGCGTATATTACGCAACAGAGCGTCTGGGTATGCCCACATAATACAAATCACACGATAGTATTGTTTTAGTAGGCGATATGGAGGCAACGAGATAATAGCGCAAGTAAATCTCAGTGTCCTAAATTTTAAGCTAATAGATCCTTCTCTAGTTGCAACTCCTCGGGATTAGCCTGCGATACTGAATGAAAGGGATTTCTGCGCAGAAACGAAAGTAAAGAGTATATGAGGTGAAAGAGTGTGTATACATATATATAAGTTTCTAATTTTTGGGTGGAACCACAGGAAATCATCGAGTTCTCGTGAGGTACATACGTGTAAGTGACGGCACAGTGGCTTGGGAGGCATCCCTTGTTAAACATATTAGATAAAGAGCACTAGAGTATAGCAGACCAGGAGGTCTACTGTAGACACAGACCAGGAGGTCCAGAAACAGACCAGGAGGTCTAGGTACAGCAGACTAGGAAGTCTGCTATAGATAAAGAGTAAAGGAGCACAACACCAGGAAGGGTTGGTGCGGTACCCATATAGGCCATTAAGCTCTGGCTGAAGGAATTCGCAGCCACAATTTTCGATTCCACTGGTCGCTCCGCACATAAGATTAGTTGCTTATGTGCAGAACGATTGTATCGCATGTAATTGTGTGCATTAGTTAGTAACTTGACCCAGTACCATTTGCGTACGCTAGAAGGGTCATAAATGCTATTTGTACATTCTAACGTGATTTGTGTAATTTTTTTATTTTAAGGGAGGTTCGCTGGTCACTCGGGAATTCTCTAACAACCAATAGTTACTGGGAAGGGTTAAGTGCTCTTCGGATCACATCCACATGTTCCAGTAAATAAAGGTTCATAGGGGCCCTAGGTTGGGTACAGCAGCTCTGAGTCAGTGATTGCAGTACTGGCCAACGTGGGCGAGGAGTGAGTGGAGGTACTCGGTAAACTTCCGCCGCCGGCCTGCCCCGGACATCTTGGTTTTTGTAAGGGTTCGCTGAAGACCCTGATTTGAAGGTCAGAGGTAGTGAAAGCAACACCTGCAAAGATGGGGGCCAGTTGTTCAGGTAGGGGGCGATCAACCTCGGTTCAGGTTGACTTAGTAAACCGACCAATCGGGTCGGCAAGGTATATAATGTGTGAGAAATACGGTTCACACACAGAGGTTTTGTGCGATGAATGGGAAAGAATGACTGTGCATGACGGGGAAAAGTTCCCACGGGTAGGCAGTTTTAGTCCCGAGGTGTTACAAAATCTAAGGAGAAGGATATGTCTCATTAAATCTGCAAAGAGACGGATCAAACATTATGATTATTTACAGTCATGGCAACGGGAAAGTGAGATACAAAGGGAATTAGCTTACACAGCTGACTCTCACTTTGGTAAGAAAAATATGGCAACAAGAGAGAAGGTGGTTACAGAGAATGGCACACTGGGGTGTGATAAACATGCACTTAGCAACTGTATAGATGATAAGAATAATTGTAACGAATGTAACAATGATAAAAGTAAAACTGTTAAATGTACAATTGTTAACCCGTGCAAGTTTCACTCCATGTTAAACTTCCCTCAGGATTACCAGCAAGAAAGTGAGCCCAGCACGAGGTCGGCACCATTTCCAGCAGCCATCATACAAGACATCCAGGTGGACTCGACCAAATCGGTAAAGGCAGTAATCAAACCCCCTAACGGAGGGTCAGGTGAGGTCGTGTCCACAGGTACGTACAGTGTTATATATCACGCACAAACAAATGTATCTCATATTGTAGAACCAACACAAGATGATGTTATAATTGAATGGAACATCAAAAGACACCTGGAGTCACAGGGCAGTAAGCAAATGACAATCAGTATACAAGCCCTGACAACGAAGCCACACCAGCTTAAGCCACAAACCCCTGTGAGAAATTCAAATGTGATAGTTTGTTATCATTGTCACAAAGAGGGACATTTTGCAAGAGATTGTAGATCAAGAAATATACAAAAGTCATATCAACCCCCTAGACAACGACATGACCATGATATCCAAAGAAACAGGGAAGCACAGGGAGGTAAGAAGCCTCAGATCCCTGTGGGTAAGTCAAAGGTGATAAGGTGTTATAATTGCCAGAAGGAAGGTCATTTTGCACGTAGTTGTAGGTTTAAAGATCCACAGAAGGTATATCAATCCCCTAGACAAAAACACGAGCAGAGTTATGACACACAAAATTGTAATCAGGGATCACATAAGAAGAATTTTGGGCCGCACCTGTAAGATGCAGTCAGGAAAGGTGATCATTAGGACTGATAGTAAGCCTGAGGTTATAGTTAATGAAATTGGGAGGTCAGTTCCTTGTAGACACAGGAACGGCCGGGTAAACGTTGTAAATTTATCTATAAATGTTTCTTTTTCCCTATCTCTGACGTTCATCGGCAGAACTCAAACATCACATAGCTACTTGATCTTTGCAGAAGTCTACCTAACCCCAGTGTGACCTACCGACATCGGTGTGTCCTGGCCAGGCACAAAAGGGTGGAGTGTGGAAATACTGGTGGGGGAGACTGCGCAAAGATACCAATGGATGTGTTGGTGTGACAGCCTGATGGTGAACGGAAGATCTGACAATGTTTTTTTTTTTGTTTGTTGTTTAATGAAAAATGTGATGAATTGTTCTCTCTCTCGTTTGTTTTTTTCCCCCCTCTTCTCTCTCATGTTCTTATGTTTTAAAGATGGTATGTCACACATCAGTTAGACAAATGGTAATGCAAGATTTTTGCTCCTTACAGAAAGATCGCAGATTTGGAAGGAATATTGTATCACCAGAATGTTCGTTTGGAAGACTGAGAGACAGCACCTTTGAGATGACAGCAGAGCAAGAAGAACAACGAGACTAGAGGACATAAGACATCGTAACATTTTTCTTTCCCCTCAAAGTATTTTTTTTTTGTACCCCCATTACAAATTTCTCCTTTTCCTCCTATAAGATGGACTTGCCCCAAGAGACTGTGATCCGGATTTTCCTGTTGACCATGATGTTGACCAGAGCAGTCTGTTTCGGTGAGAGTACCATGGAGGTCGAGAAAAGATCGGGAATGGGTTCTGATGACCAGGATGGAGGCGTAGATTTCCAAGAGCAACACAATCACTGAGTAAAGGCGAGTATCAGAAAACGATCTGATAGCATTGACAATAGAAGGAATTGTGAAGGATTGTTAGCTGAAGAGAACTGCATCTGTAGGCATTGTGACAATTTAGTTGAGGATGGGTGCATCAAGAAATGTCAGTCCAGTTTTAATGTCCACATGGACCGACATCCATTGAGTGACTATCACTCCTTAGTGGGTAAAGTGTTAAACCAGACAGACTGTTGGGTATGCTCTCAAGTACCTCAAGGTCATAGCAAATCAGGACTAGTACCATTCCCTTTAACTGTAGGAGAGGTACTTGAGTTAAGTGGTGGGAGGCCGGTGGACAAGAGGTTCAATATCTCTAGTCCTCCTAGTTTGAAACTCCACCAGTATCATGTGGATAGGTCTTTAGTATGCTTTAACATTTCCAATCCCCGAAAGCCGGGAAATTGGGAAGTGTCATGGAGTAATCAAACCATGACATTTTCATATAGAGCCGATAGAATGCTCATAGACACAGAACTTATACGCCAGATAGCGACCATGGAAAATATTTCCGGTATAGGTATACTCTAGGAAGTAGGACCATGCGAGTTGGAGAAGTATCACCAGGATACTGTGCACATATCGTACAACCTTATACGTGTACTAGACAGATGGGAGAGTTAGGGTTAGGAGAGTTCACATGGAAAGTTTGTAACATGGTTATGTCATACTCAGTCCCATATGTTCTCCCCGATGATGCATATTTCATATGCGGGAGGAAGGCGTATAGGTTCCTCGCCCCAAACTCAGAGGGATTGTGTTATGTTGAAAAAGTACTGCCTGAAGTAATGACTGTATCCCATAACCAAATGAAAGATATTCACCGTGGTGCCCAAGCTCCTTATACTCACACTCATTACGAGCACGTCGTTAAAAGGCACCTGATAGAGAAGACAGAGCATCATGCCTCTGATCTGATCCATGAATCCTCCGGGATTCAATTCCTACTCGTGTTAGATATCACTCGTACCGCCAGAGGAGTGATAAATTATAGATATATATCTGCGCTTGCAAATTTATTAGACAATATCACCGAAATGTATGACGACACATTCAGGTATACTGGGAGAGAGTTACAAGCCTACAAAACAGAGCTGGTTCAGCATATGATGATTCTCAATTACCTCACAGCTGTGACAGGCGGGTATTGTGTTACCCTAGCGACTCAATATGGTGTAAAGTGCTGCACGTATATTACAAACAGCACTGAGGACCCGGCCGAGGTCATAGACCAAAAGATGGATGACATTTTGCAATTGCAGTGGGAGTTTCGAAGGAAACATAATCTCACTCTCGCTGCTGTGGGTAATGAGCTGACCAGTTGGGTGTCATGGTTGAACCCACGAAATTGGTTCTCTGGTTTAGGAGAATGGATCCAAGGTATTATAATGGACGTAGGGAAATTTCTCTTGTGTATTCTGGGAGTCGTCATATTGGTTGGCCTGATATTTAGATGCGTTCGGACTTTAACGAAGTGTAAAGGTAGTACTAGAGTGATGAGTCTGAGGAGCGAGGACACTGTAATAACAACAACTAATTTGACTTATGACCCAACGATAGAGACAATATTGTGATGAAAATGTGATTCCACGGTCCGTTTCTTTCACCCGTTTACCCTTTGTTTTCCTCCAAGGTACAAAGACATCCGCTTGGAAGAAGAATTTGACAACCTCTTTTATACAGACCATTGATGAACTATGCTACAAGCCCCCAATATCCCTAGTGACTTTAACTTTTACGATAGCCCAATACTTTAGAGACTGTAACTTTATGGACAATGGAACAACTTTTGCTCGCTATTTATAGCAAAAGCACCGAGAGACATCAGACAACATGTACATCAAGACAAGACATCAGACAAGACCTCAATCGGCGACTGTTTATATAAACTCACATAGTTTACGACTGCATTTATAACGATTGTTTCTTATCCTCATCTCTACAACCTCCAGGTAATGACACACATAGTCGATAGGGAATATAGACACATATATCAGCATTCACACGTCCCCCCCCTTCATGTATCATCAACTAAATGTGCTCCCCATTTGTTGCAACCAAAAGCCGAAAAGAGCTCGGTAGAGTTTGACAGGCCATCCACAGATCCCTGACACGGGATAAGAAGGATTCAAATGTATACTTCGCAATACCTCGAAGCTTGATTTAAAACACGTACGGCACGATGATACATGACCCCTCAAACATGGATTCATACACACACGCTTCTACTATCTCACTAGGTCATACTTTTCCCACCTTCTCCTCTCCTCCCTCTACCCAATCATAAAAAGGTATTCCATGATGACATATATTTTTCTGTTTGAATTGTTTAGGAAGTGGCAGTTATTGATGACTGCCAAAGGGTCGACTGTCAAAGTCGAAAAATATAGCGACCTATGATGCCTTTTACTAACCCCAATGCACGTGCCCGCTGCTCGCGCACCGACTCCCCCGTGCGTACGCATCCCCTCAGGTTGCGTAGGGGACGCTCTGACGTCGCCTGCGCATGGAGATGGGTATTTACGGCGGTGTTTGTGTGCGACTAGCGAGCGACTCGATCGCTACATATTTAACCAATATAATGCGTTTTATAGTTAATATTCCCCTTCATAATGTCAGCAAGTATGGTAAGTTTAAACCGGCTCTTGGACCTGAGAGATTCCTCTTTGCATGCTGGGAGGGCTCAGACAAAGGTTGGAGGGTAGTGTATGGTGTCCAGCTGTGGGGTATTGAAGGGATGTTGTGCCTATGATAATTGGGAGGGACTCGCATAGTTCCTGCTCATGGTTATGCACAGAAATAGAAAAATAAGATTAATTGCATTCCGAATAAATTACACATAAATGCAGGGTGGGTGAATGGAATTCAGTCACTTCTTTCCCACAGACTGAAAACTAATAGCCTTATTTACACTAAGCTTTGAGATTCTATGAAGAGGGCTTACATCTTTGTTTATGAATAGAACCAGGTTTCTCTCCAGAATAATGAGTGCTGAGTAATCAATTGTCTCAACTGAAAGTGGGGTAAACAAAGCCCAAAGACAGAGTTTGTTTGGAAGATCCAAACAATAGCTTTCCTCAATATAACAAGACAAAGAGGAATTTAGAATACTAACTAATCCTAGCCATCGCCCACTTCTTGAACTAACCAATGATCCCAGGTGCAGTACATGTCCCACCCCCTAACCAATGGAAAGAGGGCACACAGTATCTATTGTAGTATGTCTTGAGCTAGTAAATAAATATAGTTTGCAATAGGCTTGGGGACACAAGACTCTTCTCTCCACAACGGTTTTCATCACTGATTAACTGGGAGCTGGATATCCAGATAGCGCAGGCGATTCATTCCCATATGTGTAAGTTATTCTCTGTAACCAACTTATTCTCTGTATTTGCCATACTATCTCTCTCTCTCTGTTATTGTTAAACTGTTGTATATTGTATATGTGTAGTTATTATGTTTAGATATTGATGTTAGCCTGTAGTGTATGAACTGTTAACTGTTTTCCCCTTTTTACATAGCTAGATATTGTTAGTAAAGGTTTTGGAACCTTAGCAAGGTATTGTGTGTTTATTACATTGCTGAGAGTATTCAGAGCATCTCAATCGCTCAAGAGGCTCTCATACAATAGAGGTTAATTAGCATTGCATTGTGCTCACATTACAAAACCAAGGTTTACAGTATAGGCTCAGCCTTTCATTGTGTTGCATACAAGGTTTACTGAGTGTCATCCCGTGAGCGTCTGCGCCGCTCGTGTTCCCCTCGTGGTCACGAGCGTCCTCTACGCTGGTAGCGTAGCATTACGGTAGTTGGCCGCCTATAGCGTGCTCGACACCAAGTGTTAAGCTGTGAGCGAGCGTGCCGCATGTGCGTCTCGACCACGGCTAAGCGTCTGCTACACTAAGTGCGTACCCTTACGGTACCCCATACGCCAATTGCGTACTGAGTCTCTTACCCGCATATAGTGAATGTTATAAGATAAATATTTAGCTTTATCACACCCTTCTCTAATTTTAAGATCTGGGCAATTTATTTGCATCTCCAGCCACTTGTAACATGGTCTGTGGTGCCGAGTGTATGGGGGGGATCCTCTCTCAGTCTCCCCCACTCCCCAAACCACCCCTGGCTGACCATCAATCGGTGTCCCTTTGTGCATAGTGTATTCGTAAAAAATTTTGAAGACGGGGGCCTGGACAAACCTCCAGAGTGGGCCATGCCCCCTCACAGTGCTGGGGCCCGACAGAGCTGTGGGCTCCCTGCACATGGCTACAGTATAATTCTATGATTTGCTTAAATCCAGGGACAAAAAACTTGGATGGCACTCCCACTACTATTATCATAATATAGAATGGAATAAAAGAACAATGTAATGCATTAAAAAAAAAAAAATGTTAAATAGTCACAGGGTTATGGAAATAGAGCATTGAGTCTGAGTAGACAGGACACGGGTTTTGGAATGAACTTTATGTAAGTGAACAATGAATGGCCAAGGCTTTGTATTTCATACCATTTGTGAACAAAGTCTTACAGCTGACTCTTCCTGCGCCAGATTTAATGCTAACATTCTTTTTAATCTTTTTGTCTTTTAAGCAAACACAATGGCACTTGGCATTTGCACTAAGGTAAGGTATTTTTTTTTGAAGATCCCTGACTTTCAACTAACCAAACAGATGAAAGCTTGCCAAAATTAATGTTCCACTTTCCACTGTAAATTTATAGACGTTGTACGACTTGGCAAAGCTTGCAGTTTAGTGAGTGCAGAAGGAACTGTGGAGTCTGCATAAAAGAAAATTTGTTTTTCCTCCGACTACTTGTCTTATTTACATCAATTCAATTCGCACCTAGAGACGCCACAACCATTTGATATAAAATGAAAATAATTTGGGAACATTAATTCATACAATCCATTATGAAAAGAGCAGAGGCATGTTTTGGAACCTTTATACACAAAACGGCAGGAGATACTATGGAAAAAGCGAAATAGCGAATAAAAGGGAACACAATTCCGATCACTGCGGGGGCCCCAACAAGGTGCCTGGCGGACGTTCATACAGCCCTCTTTAGCGTGGTGGGGGGTCTCAAAGTTGCAGTGTTGTTTGCAAATATCGTTTAAAACCATGCAGCAATTTTGGCCATTCATTTGATTCAGTAATAATGCTGCCACAGTCAGAATATTAACGTCCTTAACACTATTTGCTCACTTGTAACTGCTGAATAGGCGGCAGTATATGTACAATATATATAATTTATAATGAGCTGGAAAACAGCGAATAGTAGGTCATTAGTAATTTGGGTAAAAATGTTTTGCTGATGTGCTATTTATGCTGACAATGGGGGATAAACAGGACAATCTTAAATTGGCTGCACATGGCTGTTTCAGTCTACGAAATAAGATTTAGCTTTTCCTATGAAACTTTCATCATATTACCAATTTCCAGCCGTAGACTTCATAGATATACAGTATGTCTAATATATCAATTGGGCGGAATGGTGTCAACATACAATACATGTAAAATTAAGAGCTGCTGAATATATAGCTATATATACTGTACAGTATATGTAGAACTACCTATACTTTGCTTTGTAAGATATTGTTAATTATGTACTGGCAGGGTATGCTGGGACTTGAAAACTTTGTTGTGGACACCCACAAGTGGGAATAGCCCTGGTGCTCCGGGATTCCGTCTGTCGGCATTGTCGGCTGTCGGGATTTCTGCACGCCATAACGCCGGCATTTTAACTGCAACCGATTGCTCAGAGGCATTGATCCATTCCCATAATTTCTCCATAAACTCCTCTCATTTGTATTGTTACCCCAGGCCTGCATATGTCACACCATGGGGGTAATTCAGACCTGATTGTAACAGCAAATTTGTTGGCAGTTAGAGTTGGGTGGGTTATTTTGTTTCTGTTCAGGGTAAATACTGGCTGTTTTATTTTTACACTGCAATTTAGATTTAAGTTTGAACACACCCCACCCAAATCTAACTCTCTCTGCACGTTATATCTGCCCCCCCTGCAATGCACATGGTTTTGGCCAACTGCTAACAAATTTGCTGCCGCAATCAACTCTGAATTGCCCCCACGGTGTTGCCGAACTGCTAACAAATTTGCTGCTATGATCAGGTCTGAATTACCCCCCCCCCCATGTGCTGCTGCGACTTTTAACAAAGTCGCTGCATTGCTAATATGCAAATGTTAGCGTCAACCTTCCCCTTGTTTACTAGCGTGTGTCGGAATGTGCAAGCCTGTAGATGTCAACTTTCAATGCCCCTGGACAGTGCAACTCCACTTGATATGATATATCTGCATTCTCTGTGTTGACAGTGACTATGTAGACCGGAGAAAGCAAGTACCGGAATACCGGCACGTTTCAAATGCTACAGTACCTAAGGCTTTATAACTTAAAACAATCTGCTTTAGGAGCATGTTTAAAGCATACTTGCCTACTCTCCCGGAATTGCCGGGAGGCTCCCAAAAATCAGGTGGCCCTTTCCGGCCCCCTGGAAAAGCAGGCAAGTCTACCGATTTTTAAGGTCCCCCACTGCCCGGCTGCCCACTTAGTGAGTAAAGTGGGCGGTCTGAACAGTTAAAAAACGCGATTCTTGCTGAATTGCGTCATTATAGCCACACCCCTGCTGTATAATGCAGGTAATATCAGCATTACAGAATGGCGGGCGTGGCTTCAATGATGCAAAGTGGTGACCCTGCCCCCTCTGAACATCATAGCCCTGCCCCACCCCCCTGCTGAACCGACCTGGGTGCTCTCTCCCACAGAGAGCAGCCTGGATGTCGACATGTATGCTGCTTTAACTAGCATTTTCATAGTGTTGGGGTATACTGAGTCACTGTCGTCATAGCGACTGAAGGCATCCCTGTGAATGCTGTCCAGTGCCCAAAGACTGCTGGTGTTATATCTTTTATCATCTCCATGCAAAATAATATTACTTCCTTAACTCTGTTCTATTTTGGTAGCAACTGGTCAGGATAAATAAAATGCACAAGTCTCCTGACAAATGTCAGAAGTCAGAACATATGTTCTGCTGGTTGGGCTGTCCAATTATCAGAGCCAGTTCACCGTCAAGGTCAATTTGTTGTGTCAGTAAGTGAAGGTGGTGGCAGACTGGTGTGTGTCTGTGCCATGCATACTTCAGCCACACATATCTGCTATGTAGCTGTGGCATCTGGTTGCACATAGCAGGCAGTGTAAATGTGACCTGGTGTTGGTAAGTTCTGTCCAAGGAGTGGATACAGGCCTGATTAATGTGGCTGGTCTAAATATGGTACAGAGGGTACCAGTGTGCCACTGACCTTGTAGTCTACGTTATTATGAAGTGCTGTTTCTGCTGTTATTGCTTTAGATGGGTGCCATTTCTATTTGTGATATGGGTGGATAGGAATGGCAGACAGTGAAGCTGTTATTTTTTGTTTGTTTTACTTGGCTCTGGTAATCTGGCCATACACTGAGCACAAGTCATTCGGTGCAGCCAATCAAACAACTGTTCTGGGTGATTATCATGCAGTATATAGATGTGTCCTCTTACACCCCTGCTGCAGTCATGCTAATCAGCCCTCCATGTCGTGCCATGCTGTGGCGGGACTCAGTAGCGCAGAGCGGTTTTTTTTTGGTGTTTTTGCAGGTCTGCTCAGCCGGGGGTGTGACACGGCACTGGGCACTGGAGAAAGGGGGGGGGGGGTGATGGGGAGGAGCGGGGTGTGTGGTGTGGAACAAAGAGGCGTGGTGGGGAGGAGCAGGGGGCATGGCCGCGTGATAACATCATTGTGGCCCCACCCCTGCTACACTGTGCTGAGACTGCCGGCAGGGGTCACGATATCGGCACCCCCGCTACAAAGGATATATGAGTGTTTCTTCCGGGGATACGGGGGCTTGGCTCCCGGCCGGGAGACTTGACAACTTTTCCAGGAGGCCGGTAGCGCCACCCGATTTTTGGGAGCCTCCCAGCCATTCCGGGAGAGTAGGCAAGAATGACGTTAGAGTGAATTCCAGGAAGACACTGTAGCATAGCATTTTGTATGCAAATACAGGGCTAGATACGTCATCGCTTGAAAAGTGATAAAATGGAGTTAGAAAAAGCACCAGCCAATCAGCTCCAAACTGACATGTTACAGGCCCTTTTTGAAAAATGACAGTTAGGAGCTGATTGGCTGGTCATTTATCACTCTCCATTTTATCACTTTCCAAGCGATGCTGCATCTAGCCCACAATCTCAGTTATATCATACTTGCCGACTCGGGTCATCAGGGGGCGGGGCTCAGCATCCGAGGGTGGTCCAGGGGCATGGAGACGCGATTGCGTCATCGCGGCCATGCCACCCGCTATGCAATGCTCACATTACCGCCATTGCAAAGCAGGTGGTGGAGCTACGATGGCGTGATTCACCGCGAATCGCGGCATCACTCTGCCCACTTTCCCTCGGTGCAGGCCACTTTTCCGGGTGGCCAGGAGTGCCACCCGATTTTCGGGAGCCTCTCGGCCATTCCGGGAGAGTAGGTAAATATGAGTCATACACAGAATATAGGCATGCTGCATATTATTCTAATCAGCAGGATCTGCTTGTGCTTCTATTGCATTACATTGCAACTAAGACGCATTTTCATGGCAAAAATGCAAAATAAGAGTCAAGCAGCACTCACATGTTATGTGTAATACGACTTGTAGCGCATGGAACAAATCTGTAAGAGGACACATCTGTATGTTGACAAATGGCAATTAACTCAAGAACATCCATAAATGGCAAAAAAAAACAAAAAAATTGTTCAAGTTTTGTTTATTTCTCTGACGTCCTAGTGGATGCTGGGAAGTCCGTAAGGACCATGGGGAATAGACGGGCTCCGCAGGAGACTGGGCACTCTAAGAAAGAATTAGGACTACTGGTGTGCACTGGCTCCTCCCTCTATGCCCCTCCTCCAGACCTCAGTTAGAAGTTAGAATCTGTGCCCGGCTCGAGCTGGTTGCACACTAGGGGCTCTCCTGAGCTCCTAGAAAAGAAAGTATTTATTAGGTTTTTTATTTTCAGTGAGATCTGCTGGAAACAGACTCACTGCTACGAGGGACTTAGGGGAGAGAAGCGAACCTACCTGCTTGCAGCTAGCTTGGGCTTCTAGGCTACTGGACACCATTAGCTCCAGAGGGATCGAACACAGGCCCAGCCTCGGTCGTCCGGTCCCGGAGCCGCGCTGCCGTCCCCCTTGCAGAGCCAGAAGCAAGAAGAACATCCTGGAAATCGGTGGCTGAAGACTCCGGTCTTCATTAAGGTAGCGCACAGCACTGCAGCTGTGCGCCATTGCTCCCCATGCACCATGCACACCACATACTCCGGTCACTGATGGGTGCAGGGCGCTGGGGGGGGGCGCCTTGGGCTGCAATTAGATTACCTTAAAATGGCAAAAAAAAGCACATAATATAGTCTAATAAACTATATATGTGTAAAAATCCCCTGCCATAATATTAATATAAAGAGCGGGAGAAGCCCGCCGAAAAGGGGCGGGGCTATCTCCCTCAGCACACTGGTGCCATTTTCTCTTCACAGCTCCGCTGGAAGGACGCTCCCCAGGCTCTCCCCTGCAGTTTCCAGGCTCAATAGGGTAAAAAAGAGAGGGGGGGCACTAAATTTAGGCGCAAAACTGTGTATTATAGCTGCTATAGGGAAAATCACTTTGTGTAGTGTAAATCCCTGTTTATATAGCGCTGTGGTGTGTGCTGGCATACTCTCTCTCTCTGTCTCCCCAAAGGACTTTGTGGGGTCCTGTCCTCAGTCAGAGCATTCCCTGTGTGTGTGTGTGCGGTGTGTCGGTACGGCTGTGTCGACATGTTTGATGAGGAGGCTTATGTGGAGGCGGAGCAGGTGCCGATAAATGTGATGTCACCCCCTGCAGGGTCGTCACCAGAGTGGATGGATATGTGGAAGGTATTAACCGACAGTGTCAACTCCTTACATAAAAGGCTGGATGACGTAACAGCCGTGGGACAGCTGGCTTCTCAGCCAGTGCCTGCCCAGGCGTCTCAAAGGCCATCAGGGGCTCAAAAACGCCCGCTACCTCAGATGGCAGCAGGGGCGGATTGGGAACAGAAAGCGGCCCTGGAAAAATTTGTAGTAGTGGCTCCACATGGGCAGCACCAGAGGTGTAAGTTCTAGCCATGGGCCATGGCAGCAGCACCCTCCCCCCAAGACTTTTCAGATAGTGGGCATGTCCAGCATCAAGGGGGAAGTTAAAAAGAAATAACATTAAATATTATGAGCACATTATATGATACACCTTCAGAATTTAGGAAACTATATCATTCTTTAGAAAGATATATTTTCTTGCTTATTACACCAACCGTATCCCAATCACTATTCACTCAATCTTATATGTCAGCCAAGCAGGCAGGCAGAGCATACACTAGATCATCTGCAATCACAGGCTAAGTGGCAAAGTAATTTTCATATATGCAAATTATTTAGCATCTTATTCATTATGTCTTTAAAAAGGACCACATGTCCTCAAACTAAACAGGCCCCACGGGTGTGTCGGCCCACCGGGGATCTTCCCTGTAAACCCTATGGCCAATCCGCCTCTGGATGGCAGACACAGATGTCAACACGGAGTCTGACTCCAGTGTTGACGAGGATGAGACATATACACAATCCACAAGGGGCATCCGTTGCATGATTACGGCAATAAAAAATGTGTTGCACATTTCTGACATTAACCCAGGTACCACTAAAAAGGGTATTATGTTTGGGGAGAAAAAGCAACCAGTGGTTTTTCCCCCATCAGATGAGTTGAATGAAGTGTGTGAAGAAGCGTGGGCTTCCCCCGATAAGAAACTAGTGATTTCTAAAAAGTTACTGATGGCGTACCCTTTCCCGCCAGAGGACAGGTTACGCTGGGAGACATCCCCGAGGGTGGATAAAGCGCTCACACGCTTGTCAAAAAAAGTGGCACTGCCGTCTCAGGATACGGCCGCCTTAAAGGAGCCTGCGGATAGAAAGCAGGAGGCTATCCTGAAGTCTGTATATACTAGTGATGAGCGCCTGAAACTTTTCGGGTTTTGTGTTTTGGTTTTGGGTTCGGTTCCGCGGCCGTGTTTTGGGTTCGACCGCGTTTTGGCAAAACCTCACCGAATTTTTTTTGTCGGATTCGGGTGTGTTTTGGATTCGGGTATTTTTTTCAAAAAACACTAAAAAACAGCTTAAATCATAGAATTTGGGGGTCATTTTGATCCCAAAGTATTATTAACCTCAAAAAACATAATTTACACTCATTTTCAGCCTATTCTGAACACATCACACCTCACAATATTATTTTTAGTCCTAAAATTTGCACCGAGGTCGCTGTGTGAGTAAGATAAGCGACCCTAGTGGCCGACACAAACACCGTGCCCATCTAGGAGTGGCACTGCAGTGTCACGCAGGATGTCCCTTCCAAAAAACCCTCCCCAAACAGCACATGACGCAAAGAAAAAAAGAGGCGCAATGAGGTAGCTGTGTGAGTAAGATTAGCGACCCTAGTGGCCGACACAAACACCGGGCCCATCTAGGAGTGGCACTGCAGTGTCACGCAGGATGTCCCTTCCAAAAAACCCTCCCCAAACAGCACATGACGCAAAGAAAAAAAGAGGCGCAATGAGGTAGCTGACTGTGTGAGAAAGATAAGCGACCTCACAATATTATTTTTAGTCCTAAAATTTGCACCGAGGTCGCTGTGTGAGTAAGATAAGCGACCCTAGTGGCCGACACAAACACCGTGCCCATCTAGGAGTGGCACTGCAGTGTCACGCAGGATGTCCCTTCCAAAAAACCCTCCCCAAACAGCACATGACGCAAAGAAAAAAAGAGGCGCAATGAGGTAGCTGTGTGAGTAAGATTAGCGACCCTAGTGGCCGACACAAACACCGGGCCCATCTAGGAGTGGCACTGCAGTGTCACGCAGGATGTCCCTTCCAAAAAACCCTCCCCAAACAGCACATGACGCAAAGAAAAAAAGAGGCGCAATGAGGTAGCTGACTGTGTGAGAAAGATAAGCGACCCTAGTGGCCGACACAAACACTGGGCCCATCTAGGAGTGGCACTGCAGTGTCACGCAGGATGGCCCTTCCAAAAAACCCTCCCCAAACAGCACATGACGCAAAGAAAAAAAGAGGCGCAATGAGGTAGCTGACTGTGTGAGAAAGATAAGCGACCCTAGTGGCCGACACAAACACCGGGCCCATCTAGGAGTGGCACTGCAGTGTCACGCAGGATGTCCCTTCCAAAAAACCCTCCCCAAACAGCACATGACGCAAAGAAAAAAAGAGGCGCAATGAGGTAGCTGACTGTGTGAGAAAGATAAGCGACCCTAGTGGCCGACACAAACACCGGGCCCATCTAGGAGTGGCACTGCAGTGTCACGCAGGATGGCCCTTCCAAAAAACCCTCCCCAAACAGCACATGACGCAAAGAAAAAAAGAGGCGCAATGAGGTAGCTGACTGTGTGAGAAAGATAAGCGACCCTAGTGGCCGACACAAACACCGGGCCCATCTAGGAGTGGCACTGCAGTGTCACGCAGGATGTCCCTTCCAAAAAACCCTCCCCAAACAGCACATGACGCAAAGAAAAAAAGAGGCGCAATGAGGTAGCTGACTGTGTGAGAAAGATAAGCGACCCTAGTGGCCGACACAAACACCGGGCCCATCTAGGAGTGGCACTGCAGTGTCACGCAGGATGGCCCTTCCAAAAAACCCTCCCCAAACAGCACATGACGCAAAGAAAAAAAGAGGCGCAATGAGGTAGCTGACTGTGTGAGAAAGATAAGCGACCCTAGTGGCCGACACAAACACCGGGCCCATCTAGGAGTGGCACTGCAGTGTCACGCAGGATGGCCCTTCCAAAAAACCCTTCCCAAACAGCACATGACGCAAAGAAAAAGAAAAGAAAAAAGAGGTGCAAGATGGAATTGTCCTTGGGCCCTCCCACCCACCCTTATGTTGTATAAACAGGACATGCACACTTTAACCAACCCATCATTTCAGTGACAGGGTCTGCCACACGACTGTGACTGAAATGACGGGTTGGTTTGGACCCCCACCAAAAAAGAAGCAATTAATCTCTCCTTGCACAAACTGGCTCTACAGAGGCAAGATGTCCACTTCATCATCATCCTCCGATATATCACCGTGTACATCCCCCTCCTCACAGATTATCAATTCGTCCCCACTGGAATCCACCATGTCAGCTCCCTGTGTACTTTGTGGAGGCAATTGCTGCTGGTCAATGTCTCCGCGGAGGAATTGATTATAATTCATTTTAATGAACATCATCTTCTCCACATTTTCTGGATGTAACCTCGTACGCCGATTGCTGACAAGGTGAGCGGCGGCACTAAACACTCTTTCGGAGTACACACTTGTGGGAGGGCAACTTAGGTAGAATAAAGCCAGTTTGTGCAAGGGCCTCCAAATTGCCTCTTTTTCCTGCCAGTATAAGTACGGACTGTGTGACGTGCCTACTTGGATGCGGTCACTCATATAATCCTCCACCATTCTATCAATGGTGAGAGAATCATATGCAGTGACAGTAGACGACATGTCCGTAATGGTTGTCAGGTCCTTCAGTCCGGACCAGATGTCAGCATCAGCAGTCGCTCCAGACTGCCCTGCATCACCGCCAGCGGGTGGGCTCGGAATTCTGAGCCTTTTCCTCGCACCCCCAGTTGCGGGAGAATGTGAAGGAGGAGATGTTGACAGGTCGCGTTCCGCTTGACTTGACAATTTTCTCACCAGCAGGTCTTTGAAACCCAGCAGACTTGTGTGCGCCGGAAAGAGAGATCCAAGGTAGGTTTTAAATCTAGGATCGAGCACGGTGGCCAAAATGTAGTGCTCTGATTTCAACAGATTGACCACCCGTGAATCCTTGTTAAGCGAATTAAGGGCTCCATCCACAAGTCCCACATGCCTAGCGGAATCGCTCTGTCTTAGCTCCTCCTTCAATGTCTCCAGCTTCTTCTGCAAAAGCCTGATGAGGGGAATGACCTGACTCAGGCTGGCAGTGTCTGAACTGACTTCACGTGTGGCAAGTTCAAAAGGTTGCAGAACCTTGCACAACGTTGAAATCATTCTCCACTGCGCTTGAGACAGGTGCATTCCACCTCCTATATCGTGGTCAGTTGTATAGGCTTGAATGGCCTTTTGCTGCTCCTCCAACCTCTGAAGCATATAGAGGGTTGAATTCCACCTCGTTACCACCTCCTGCTTCAGATGATGGCAGGGCAGGTTCAGGCGTTTTTGGTGGTGCTCCAGTCTTCTGTACGTGCTGCCTGTACGCCGAAAGTGTCCCGCAATTTTTCTGGCCACCGCCAGCATCTCTTGCACGCCCCTGTCGTTTTTTAAAAAATTCTGCACCACCAAATTCAAGGTATGTGCAAAACATGGGACGTGCTGGAATTTGCCCAGATGTAATGCACGCACAATATTGCTGGCGTTGTCCGATGCCACAAATCCACAGGAGAGTCCAATTGGGGTAAGCCATTCCGCGATGATCTTCCTCAGTTGCCGTAAGAGGTTTTCAGCTGTGTGCGTATTCTGGAAACCGGTGATACAAAGCGTAGCCTGCCTAGGAACGAGTTGGCGTTTGCGAGATGCTGCTACTGGTGCCGCCGCTGCTGTTCTTGCGGCGGGAGTCCATACATCTACCCAGTGGGCTGTCACAGTCATATAGTCCTGACCCTGCCCTGCTCCACTTGTCCACATGTCCGTGGTTAAGTGGACATTGGGTACAGCTGCATTTTTTAGGACACTGGTGACTCTTTTTCTGAGGTCTGTGTACATTTTCGGTATCGCAACCCTAGAGAAATGGAACCTAGATGGTATTTGGTACCGGGGACACAGTACCTCCAACAAGTCTCTAGTTGGCTCTGCAGTAATGATGGATACCGGAACCACGTTTCTCACCACCCAGGATGTCAAGGCCTCAGTTATCCGCTTTGCAGTAGGATGACTGCTGTGATATTTAATCTACCTCGCAAATGACTGTTGGACAGTCAATTGCTTGGTGGAAGTAGTAAAAGTGGTCTTACGACTTCCCCTCTGGGATGACCATCGACTCCCAGCAGCAACAACAGCAGCGCCAGCAGCAGTAGGCGTTACACGCAAGGATGCATCGGAGGAATCCCAGGCAGGAGAGTACTCGTCAGAATTGCCAGTGACATGGCCTGCAGGACTATTGGCATTCCTGGGGAAGGAGGAAATTGACACTGAGGGAGTTGGTGGGGTGGTTTGCGTGAGCTTGGTTACAAGAGGAAGGGATTTACTGGTCAGTGGAGTGCTTCCGCTGTCACCCAAAGTTTTTGAACTTGTCACTGACTTATTATGAATGCGCTGCAGGTGACGTATAAGGGAGGATGTTCCGAGGTGGTTAACGTCCTTACCCCTACTTATTACAGCTTGACAAAGGGAACACACGGCTTGACACCTGTTGTCCGCATTTCTGGTGAAATACCTCCACACCGAAGAGCTGATTTTTTTGGTATTTTCACCTGGCATGTCAACGGCCATATTCCTCCCACGGACAACAGGTGTCTCCCCGGGTGCCTGACTTAAACAAACCACCTCACCATCAGAATCCTCCTGGTCAATTTCCTCCCCAGCGCCAGCAACACCCATATCCTCCTCATCCTGGTGGACTTCAACACTGACATCTTCAATCTCACTATCAGGAACTGGACTGCGGGTGCTCCTTCCAGCACTTGCAGGGGGCGTGCAAATGGTGGAAGGCGCATGCTCTTCACGTCCAGTGTTGGGAAGGTCAGGCATCGCAACCGACACAATTGGACTCTCCTTGTGGATTTGGGATTTCGAAGAACGCACAGTTCTTTGCTGTGCTTTTGCCAGCTTGAGTCGTTTCATTTTTCTAGCGAGAGGCTGAGTGCTTCCATCCTCATGTGAAGCTGAACCACTAGCCATGAACATAGGCCAGGGCCTCAGCCGTTCCTTGCCACTCCGTGTGGTAAATGGCATATTGGCAAGTTTACGCTTCTCCTCCGACAATTTTATTTTAGGTTTTGGAGTCCTTTTTTTTCTGATATTTGGTGTTTTGGATTTGACATGCTCTGTACTATGACATTGGGCATCGGCCTTGGCAGACGACGTTGCTGGCATTTCATCGTCTCGGCCATGACTAGTGGCAGCAGCTTCAGCACGAGGTGGAAGTGGATCTTGATCTTTCCCTAATTTTGGAACCTCAACTTTTTTGTTCTCCATATTTTATAGGCAGAACTAAAAGGCACCTCAGGTAAACAATGGAGATGGATGGATTGGATACTAGTATACAATTATGGACGGACTGCCACGGTTAGGTGGTATAAAAAAACCACGGTTAGGTGGTATATAATACAATTATGGATGGACGGACTGCCTGCCGAGTGCCGACACAGAGGTAGCCACAGCCGTGAACTACCGCACTGTACACTGGTTGATAAAGAGATAGTAGTATACTCGTAACAACTAGTATGACGACGGTATAAAGAATGAAAAAAAAACCACGGTTAGGTGGTATATAATACAATTATGGTTGGACGGACTGCCTGCCGAGTGCCGACACAGAGGTAGCCACAGCCGTGAACTACCGCACTGTACACTGGTTGATAAAGAGATAGTAGTATACTCGTAACAACTAGTATGACGACGGTATAAAGAATGAAAAAAAAACCACGGTTAGGTGGTATATAATACAATTATGGTTGGACGGACTGCCTGCCGAGTGCCGACACAGAGGTAGCCACAGCCGTGAACTACCGCACTGTACACTGGTTGATAAAGAGATAGTAGTATACTCGTAACAACTAGTATGACGACGGTATAAAGAATGAAAAAAAAACCACGGTTAGGTGGTATATAATACAATTATGGTTGGACGGACTGCCTGCCGAGTGCCGACACAGAGGTAGCCACAGCCGTGAACTACCGCACTGTACACTGGTTGATAAAGAGATAGTAGTATACTCGTAACAACTAGTATGACGACGGTATAAAGAATGGAAAAAAAACCACGGTTAGGTGGTATATATTATAATACAATTATGGATGGACGGACTGCCTGCCGAGTGCCGACACAGAGGTAGCCACAGCCGTGAACTACCGCACTGTACACTGGTTGATAAAGAGATAGTAGTATACTCGTAACAACTAGTATGACGACGGTATAAAGAATGAAAAAAAAACCACGGTTAGGTGGTATATAATACAATTATGGTTGGACGGACTGCCTGCCGAGTGCCGACACAGAGGTAGCCACAGCCGTGAACTACCGCACTGTACACTGGTTGATAAAGAGATAGTAGTATACTCGTAACAACTAGTATGACGACGGTATAAAGAACGAAAAAAAAACCACGGTTAGGTGGTATATATTATAATACAATTATGGATGGACGGACTGCCTGCCGAGTTCCGACACAGAGGTAGCCACAGCCGTGAACTACCGCACTGTACACTGGTTGATAAAGAGATAGTAGTATACTCGTAACAACTAGTATGACGACGGTATAAAGAATGAAAAAAAAACCACGGTTAGGTGGTATATATTATAATACAATTATGGATGGACGGACTGCCTGCCGAGTGCCGACACAGAGGTAGCCACAGCCGTGAACTACCGCACTGTACACTGGTTGATAAAGAGATAGTAGTATACTCGTAACAACTAGTATGACGACGGTATAAAGAATGAAAAAAAAACCACGGTTAGGTGGTATATAATACAATTATAGTTGGACGGACTGCCTGCCGAGTGCCGACACAGAGGTAGCCACAGCCGTGAACTACCGCACTGTACACTGGTTGATAAAGAGATAGTAGTATACTCGTAACAACTAGTATGACGACGGTATAAAGAACGAAAAAAAACCCACGGTTAGGTGGTATATATTATAATACAATTATGGATGGACGGACTGCCTGCCGAGTGCCGACACAGAGGTAGCCACAGCCGTGAACTACCGCACTGTACACTGGTTGATAAAGAGATAGTAGTATACTCGTAACAACTAGTATGACGACGGTATAAAGAATGAAAAAAAAAACACGGTTAGGTGGTATATATTATAATACAATTATGGATGGACGGACTGCCTGCCGAGTGCCGACACAGAGGTAGCCACAGCCGTGAACTACCGCACTGTACACTGGTTGATAAAGAGATAGTAGTATACTCGTAACAACTAGTATGACGACGGTATAAAGAATGAAAAAAAAACCACGGTTAGGTGGTATATAATACAATTATGGTTGGACGGACTGCCTGCCGAGTGCCGACACAGAGGTAGCCACAGCCGTGAACTACCGCACTGTACACTGGTTGATAAAGAGATAGTAGTATACTCGTAACAACTAGTATGACGACGGTATAAAGAATGAAAAAAAAACCACGGTTAGGTGGTATATAATACAATTATGGTTGGACGGACTGCCTGCCGAGTGCCGACACAGAGGTAGCCACAGCCGTGAACTACCGCACTGTACACTGGTTGATAAAGAGATAGTAGTATACTCGTAACAACTAGTATGACGACGGTATAAAGAACGAAAAAAAAACCACGGTTAGGTGGTATATATTATAATACAATTATGGATGGACGGACTGCCTGCCGAGTTCCGACACAGAGGTAGCCACAGCCGTGAACTACCGCACTGTACACTGGTTGATAAAGAGATAGTAGTATACTCGTAACAACTAGTATGACGACGGTATAAAGAACGAAAAAAAAACCACGGTTAGGTGGTATATATTATAATACAATTATGGATGGACGGACTGCCTGCCGAGTTCCGACACAGAGGTAGCCACAGCCGTGAACTACCGCACTGTACACTGGTTGATAAAGAGATAGTAGTATACTCGTAACAACTAGTATGACGACGGTATAAAGAATGAAAAAAAAACCACGGTTAGGTGGTATATAATACAATTATGGTTGGACGGACTGCCTGCCGAGTGCCGACACAGAGGTAGCCACAGCCGTGAACTACCGCACTGTACACTGGTTGATAAAGAGATAGTAGTATACTCGTAACAACTAGTATGACGACGGTATAAAGAATGAAAAAAAAACCACGGTTAGGTGGTATATATTATAATACAATTATGGATGGACGGACTGCCTGCCGAGTGCCGACACAGAGGTAGCCACAGCCGTGAACTACCGCACTGTACACTGGTTGATAAAGAGATAGTAGTATACTCGTAACAACTAGTATGACGACGGTATAAAGAATGGAAAAAAAACCACGGTTAGGTGGTATATAATACAATTATGGTTGGACGGACTGCCTGCCGAGTGCCGACACAGAGGTAGCCACAGCCGTGAACTACCGCACTGTACACTGGTTGATAAAGAGATAGTAGTATACTCGTAACAACTAGTATGACGACGGTATAAAGAACGAAAAAAAAACCACGGTTAGGTGGTATATATTATAATACAATTATGGATGGACGGACTGCCTGCCGAGTTCCGACACAGAGGTAGCCACAGCCGTGAACTACCGCACTGTACACTGGTTGATAAAGAGATAGTAGTATACTCGTAACAACTAGTATGACGACGGTATAAAGAACGAAAAAAAAACCACAGTTAGGTGGTATATATTATAATACAATTATGGATGGACGGACTGCCTGCCGAGTTCCGACACAGAGGTAGCCACAGCCGTGAACTACCGCACTGTACACTGGTTGATAAAGAGATAGTAGTATACTCGTAACAACTAGTATGACTATGACGACGGTATAAAGAAAGAAAAAAAAAAACACGGTTAGGTGGTATATAATACAATTATGGATGGACGGACTGCCTGCCGAGTGCCGACACAGAGGTAGCCACAGCCGTGAACTACCGCACTGTACTGTGTCTGCTGCTAATATAGACTGGTTGTTAAAGAGATAGTATACAATACTACTAATATACTGGTGGTCAGGCACTGGTCACCACTAGTCACACTGGCAGTGGCACTCCTGCAGCAAAAGTGTGCACTGTTTAATTTTAATATAATATTATTTATCAGGTACTCCTGGCTCCTGCTATAACAACCTGCAGTGCTCCCCAGTCTCCCCCACAATTATAAGCTTTATATACAATACATTGATGTGCAGCACACTGGGCTGAGCAGTGCACACAGACTGAGTCACTGTGTGACTGTGTATCGTTTTTTTCAGGCAGAGAACGGATATATTAAATAAAACAAACAACTGCACTGTCTCTGGTGGTCACTGGTCACTGTGGTCGTCAGTCACTAAACTCTGTCTGCACTCTCTTCTAATCTACAGTATCACAGCAATCTCTCTCTCTCTCTCTCTTCTAAATCTAATCTAAATGGAGAGGACGCCAGCCACGTCCTCTCCCTATCAATCTCAATGCACGTGTGAAAATGGCGGCGACGCGCGGCTCCTTATATAGAATCCGAGTCTCGCGAGAATCCGACAGCGTCATGATGACGTTCGGGCGCGCTCGGGTTAACCGAGCAAGGCGGGAAGATCCGAGTCGCTCGGACCCGTGAAAAAAAAAGTGAAGTTCGTGCGGGTTCGGATTCAAAGAAACCGAACCCGCTCATCTCTAGTATATACACACTCAGGTACTATACTGAGACCTGCTATTGCTTCAGCATGGATGTGCAGTGCTGCAGCAGCGTGGTCTGATTCCCTGTCTGATAACATTGATTCCCTTGACAGGGACACTATATTGCTAACCATAGAGCATATTAAAGACGTAGTCTTATCTATGAGAGATGCACAGAGGGATATTTGCCGGCTGGCATCTAGAATAAATGCAATGTCCATCTCTGCCAGGAGAGTATTATGGACTCGGCAGTGGACAGGTGATGCGGATTCTAAAAGGCACATGGAGGTTTTGCCTTACAAGGGTGAGGAATTGTTTGGGGATGGTCTCTCGGACCTCGTTTCCACAGCAACAGCTGGGAAGTCGACATTTTTACCTCAGGTTCCCTCACAGCCTAAGAAAGCACCGTATTATCAGGTACAGTCATTTCGGCCCCAGAAAGGCAAGCGGGTTAAAGGCGCGTCCTTTCTGCCCAGAGGCAGGGGTAGAGGGAAAAAGCTGCACCATACAGCCAGTTCCCAAGAACAAAAATCCTCCCCTGCTTCCACTAAATCCACCGCATGACGCTGGGGCTCCACTGGTGGAGCCAGGTGCGGTGGGGGCCCGTCTCCGGAACTTCAGCGACCGGTGGGTTCGCTCACAGGTGGATCCCTGGGTTCTACAAGTGGTACCTCTGGGATACAAGCTGGAATTCGAGATGTCTCCCCCTCGCCGTTACCTCAAATCAGCCTTGCCAGCCACTCCCCCGGACAGGGAGGTAGTGCTGGCGGCAATTCACAAGCTGTACCTCCAGCAGGTGATAATAAAAGTTCCCCTCCTTCAACAGGGACGGGGTTACTATTCCACAATGTTTGTGGTACCGAAACCAGACGGTTCGGTGAGACCCATTCTAAATTTGAAATACTTGAACACTTATATAAGGAGGTTCAAGTTCAAAATGGAATCGCTCAGGGCGGTTATTGCAAGCCTGGAAGAAGGGGATTACATGGTATCACTGGACATCAGGGATGCTTACCTGCATGTCCCCATTTACCCACCTCACCAGGTGTACCTCCGTTTTGTGGTACAAGACTGCCATTACCAATTCCAGACGTTGCCGTTTGGTCTGTCCACGGCACCGAGGGTATTTACCAAAGTAATGGCCGAAATGATGATACTCCTTCGAAAGAAGGGAGTTATAATTATCCCATACTTGGACGATCTCCTTATAAAGGCGAGGTCCAGGGAGCAGCTGTTGGTCGGAGTAGCACTATCTCAGGAAGTGCTACAACAGCACGGCTGGATTCTGAATATTCCAAAGTCGCAGCTGGTTCCTACGACGCGTCTGCTGTTCCTGGGTATGATTCTGGACACAGAACAGAAGAAGGTGTTTCTCCCGGAGGAGAAGGCCAAGGAGTTGTCATCTCTGGTCAGAGACCTCCTGAAACCAAAACAGGTGTCGGTGCATCACTGCACGCGAGTCCTGGGAAAGATGGTAGCTTCTTACGAGGCAATTCCATTCGGCAGATTCCATGCAAGGATCTTTCAGTGGGATCTGTTAGACAAGTGGTCCGGATCGCATCTTCAGATGCATCGGCTGATCACCCTGTCCCCGAGGGCCAGGGTGTCTCTGCTGTGGTGGCTGCAGAGTGCTCATCTTCTAGAGGGCCGCAGATTCGGCATACAGGACTGGGTCCTGGTGACCACGGATGCAAGCCTCCGAGGTTGGGGGGCAGTCACTCAGGGAAGAAACTTCCAAGGACAATGGTCGAGTCAGGAGGCTTCCCTACACATAAATATTCTGGAACTAAGGGCCATTTACAATGCCCTAAGTCAGGCAAGACCCCTGCTTCAAAACCAGCCGGTGCTGATTCAGTCAGACAACATCACGGCGGTCGCCCATGTAAACCGACAGGGCGGCACAAGAAGCAGGATGGCGATGGCAGAAGCCACAAGGATTCTCCGATGGGCGGAAAATCACGTGATAGCACTGTCAGCAGTGTTTATTCCGGGAGTCGACAACTGGGAAGCAGACTTCCTCAGCAGGCACGACCTCCACCCCGGAGAGTGGGGACTTCATCCAGAAGTCTTCCAACTGATTGTAAACCGTTGGGAAAGGCCACAGGTGGACATGATGGCTTCCCGCCTAAACAAAAAGCTAAAAAGATATTGCGCCAGGTCAAGGGACCCTCAGACAATAGCTGTGGACGCTCTAGTGACACCGTGGGTGTACCAGTCGGTTTATGTGTTCCCTCCTCTTCCTCTCATACCAAAGGTGCTGAGGATAATAAGAAAGAGAGGACTAAGAACTATACTCATCGTTCCGGATTGGCCAAGACGGACTTGGTACCCGGAACTGCAAGAAATGATCTCAGAGGACCCTTGGCCTCTGCCTCTCAGACAGGACCTGCTACAGCAGGGGCCCTGTCTGTTCCAAGACTTACAGCGGCTGCGTTTGACGGCATGACGGTTGAACGCCGGATCCTGATGGAAAAGGGCATTCCGGTTGAAGTCATTCCTACGCTGATAAAAGCTAGGAAAGATGTGACAGCAAAGCATTATCACCGCATATGGCGAAAATATGTTGCTTGGTGTGAGGCTATGAAGGCCCCCACAGAAGAATTTCAGCTGGGTTGTTTTCTGCACTTCCTACAGTCAGGAGTGACTATGGGCCTAAAATTGGGTTCCATTAAAGTCCAGATTTCGGCCCTGTCTATTTTCTTTCAAAAAGAACTGGCTTCCCTGCCTGAAGTTCAGACGTTTGTTAAGGGAGTGCTGCACATTCAGCCCCCTTTTGTGCCCCCGGTGGCACCTTGGGATCTCAACGTTGTGTTGGATTTCCTAAAATCACATTGATTTGAGCCACTTCAGACCGTGGAATTAAAATATCTCACGTGGAAAGTGGTCATGCTTTTGGCCTTGGCTTCGGCTAGGCGGGTGTCAGAATTGGCGGCTTTGTCCTGTAAAAGCCCCTATCTGATCTTCCATATGGACAGAGCAGAATTGAGGACGCGTCCCCAATTCCTCCCTAAGGTGGTATCAGCGTTTCATTTGAACTAACCTATTGTGGTGCCTGCGGCTACTGGGGACTTGGAGGCCTCCAAGTTGCTGGATGTAGTCCGGGCCCTGAAAATCTATGTTTCCAGGATGGCTAGAGTCAGAAAGACTGACTCGCTGTTTATCCTGCATGCACCCAACAAGCTGGGTGCTCCTGCTTCTAAGCAGACTATTGCTCGCTGGATCTTCTCCACGATTCAACTTGCACATTCTGCGGCTGGACTGCCGCATCCTAAATCTGTGAAGACCCATTCCACGAGGAAGGTGGGCTCTTCTTGGGCGGCTGCCCGAGGGGTCTCGGCTTTACAACTTTGCCGAGCTGCTACCTGGTCGGGATCAAACACGTTTGCAAAATTCTACAAGTTTGATACCCTGGCTGAGGAGGACCTTGAGTTTGCTCATTCGGTGCTGCAGAGTCATCCGCACTCTCCCGCCCGTTTGGGAGCTTTGGTATAATCCCCATGGTCCTTAAGGAGTTCCCAGCATCCACTAGGACGTCAGAGAAAATAAGAATTTACTCACCGGTAATTCTATTTCTCGTAGTCCGTAGTGGATGCTGGGCGCCCATCCCAAGTGCGGATTGTCTGCAATACTTGTATATAGTTATTGCCTAACTAAATGGTTATTGTTCTGAGCCATCTGTTCAGTGAGGCTCAGTTGTTATTCATACTGTTAACTGGGTATAGTTATCACGAGTTGTACGGTGTGATTGGTGTGGCTGGTATGAGTCTTACCCGGGATTCCAAATCCTTTCCTTGTTGTGTCAGCTCTTCCGGGCACAGTTTCCCTAACTGAGGTCTGGAGGAGGGGCATAGAGGGAGGAGCCAGTGCACACCAGTAGTCCTAATTCTTTCTTAGAGTGCCCAGTCTCCTGCAGAGCCCGTCTATTCCCCATGGTCCTTACGGAGTTCCCAGCAACCACTACGGACTACGAGAAATAGAATTACCGGTGAGTAAATTCTTATTTTTTCCAACTTCTTTGATTTTCCAGACCTCCAATAAGCAGATACAGATGTAGCCATGCTCACCTTTGCTGCGATGCAGCATGCTGCATCACGGCTTACTGCGTGGCGTGCCAGGCTGTGACTATTTAAGGAATGTAGCATGCCGTGATGCAACGTGCCGCATCGCAGTAAGATGAGTGTGGCTACATCTGTATCATTCAAACTGTTTATGTGTATGGGTACTGAACAATAAACATCCTAGTGATATTTGGTGGACCCCTTTTATTGAAGTAAACCTTAGTTACCTTCTATACCAGTAAATAAAGACACGGAGACATGATTTTGGCAGAAAAATTGCTAGCTATTTATTTGACCCTAACCATAGCAAAACCTGTAATTGGGAAAATTTTGTTAAGATGCCGAATCAGCCGGCATAATGGTGGCAGAAAAAAGAACGGCTCTATTAAACTATTGGTAAACTTAAATTGGTAAACTGACCGGAACCGTCCAGCACCCTATCCAAACCGGTAATAGGTGTCAACACAACCCCCACAGTGACTTCCCACCGCTCCTGGGTGCCCTGCCGCTGCCTCCCGGATGGGTGGTCGAGCGGCCATTAAGTCGATGGAGGTGAGTGCACCTAAACCATAATAACACTGAAACTTACTACCTATAAAAAACCATACAACTACAAACTGACGTTCTTTTCCGCCTATACATAGCCAACGAATGAAAACAGCTAATCAATTAACCGCCAATGCACTCCGCGTCAAACAAAACAACCTCTACCCTTAGGGCGGGAGGGCGGGAAGAAATTTCAGCAAGCAAAGAGACCTAAAATGGCCACTCCAGCCTATATATACCTTAACCCTCCCCCTTTCCTAAGGCTGTACTACCTCACAGCTAGGTCCACCCCTCACAGGATGTTTAACCCATTCCTCTCCTATGTTAGTCAATTCTCTCTCCTAAACATCCTAGTGATATTTGGTGGACCCCTTTTATTGAAGTAAACCTTAGTTACCTTCTATACCAGTAAATAAAGACACGGAGACATGATTTTGGCAGAAAAATTGCTAGCTATTTATTTGACCCTAACCATAGCAAAACCTGTAATTGGGAAAATTTTGTTAAGATGCCGAATCAGCCGGCATAATGGTGGCAGAAAAAAGAACGGCTCTATTAAACTATTGGTAAACTTAAATTGGTAAACTGACCGGAACCGTCCAGCACCCTATCCAAACCGGTAATAGGTGTCAACACAACCCCCACAGTGACTTCCCACCGCTCCTGGGTGCCCTGCCGCTGCCTCCCGGATGGGTGGTCGAGCGGCCATTAAGTCGATGGAGGTGAGTGCACCTAAACCATAATAACACTGAAACTTACTACCTATAAAAAACCATACAACTACAAACTGCCGTTCTTTTCCGCCAACAGCGAAGGACTCCATCCCAGAGTCCTCGCACCGCCACCATAAACTACCCTAACTCCTGCAACACAAGGAACAGATCCTCCAGGAAAAACATCATCCCCTCATTGGATAGATGCACACCATCAGGCCGAAAAAGGTGTTTGTCTCGGAACCGAATCTTAGGGTGGCGAACGACTTTACCTCCGTGGGTCAAGACCCACTTCGCCACCGCCCCATTCACCTTTATCCTGGCCTCATCTATTACGCGTCCGTCCTCCACACCTCGCCAACTCAACCTTGGCACCATCAGGGAAAATACCAATATACAATTGGTCCATGCTGCGGCCACCTTTGCCAGATCTTGTATCATGGCCCACCGTAGCTCCAAGGAAGTCCTCTTCCCTAGGTCGTTGCCACCTAAGTGGACAACCAAAACCTTGGGAACTCCATGCTTCCTGGCCTGACTGACTAGTCTACTCAATAGATCTGTCCACATCATACCTCGCCAACCAAGCCATCTGATTCCCTGACCTCTAGGAAACCTCTGAGAAGTATCAGAGGCCAAAAACCTTGCTGCCCAGAAGACATACGAGTGGCCGACCACCCAAACGGACAAGCCATCAGCGAAACAACCTGAATGGAAGGAAAAAGGGGTAAAATGTGTTACTATAATTCTACGCCATAGCATGTATTATGTTAACCTGAAGGATCTGCCAAAAGAAATTTTTTTTTTATTGTTTCCTAATGTCGCAGCAGTCACGGCCTAGCCGATCTCCCGAGCTCCTATCCAATTTGAAGTAAAAGCATTAAGACATTAAGGGAAAGGCAAAAAAAAAAAATCAAAACGAAATTAACAAGGGGGGGGGGGTATAAAAAGGGGTAAAACATGAAATAACTCAGCTGGAGGTGAAAGCATAAAAACCTGCTGAGGGACTTTGATTAGAACAGATTAGCCGAATTAAAGATTAGAATTCAGTCCGTCAAGTCAGGCAAAAATCGCAAAATAACTCCAGACCCCCGCTGCCGGCTCACGCCCGCAGCGGCAAGTGGCTAATCCCTGAGTAGGATCACACACGGGTAAACGAACCAACATACAGCGAACATAACATATGCATAACACCAAGCAAAACATAATCTTACTCTAACTTATTGATGCAAGCTACGCTTAAGCAAAGTATCTCAGGCGACGGGGCGAATGTACCGCTTATAACAGGACGACTTCCATCGTCCCACCGCCTGGATTTGGGCTCCCGAAAAACCCGCGGCCGCTGCCGCCGTAGCAGCCCCAATGCGGAAGGAGTGTGTACCAAAGTGGGAGGGGGAAAGGCCAATGCTCGTCAGACAGCGACCCATCATCCACCGAAATTGGAACTTCGTTACTGGCAGCCCGTCATAGTGCAGCAACCACGACCCCCGACAGTCGGGCCTCACTGCCTCATATTGTACTGCCAACCGTACTGGGCATATGCTCTCCTCAAGTGCCGGAACCAGGGTGACCCATCGGCCCTTCCCCACCTGGTCCGTTTTAGAGCGTCGCAATCTGCACAGCAAGGACCTCCCACTCACCACTACGTCCTCTACTAGCATGCGCGAATCAGTTTGCTTAGAAGGCGCTACCAACTCCGATATCCTAAAGGCGCCGTGGTAAGCCATAGAGAACGCCAATCTAAAAAGCAGCGATTCAAACATAGATGATGCGATGGCTCCAACCGACCCAATGATGCCTGGCAGCAACGCCGCATCAATGGGCCGCCTTCTGTCAGGCGGCGTAGGCGCCACGCGCGCCCATCCTTTCATAGCCTTAAGCAGAATGCCACTTTTCGTCAAATCGGGAACACCCTTAATTCTGCAGAAGAATGCAATGCCAGCCAAGTACCGGGACACCACCGCTCTAGACCTACCCGAAACATAAAGCTGCCAAATAAAAGAAAGCATCATCCGATGCCCGCTCTTACCTCGTTGCTTCCGTCCTCTAGCAAATTCTTCCCATTCGCCCCAGGCCTGCTTGTAAGCCTTAAGCGTGGATGGCGCTACCGAACGTAGTGCTAGACCTTCCAGTCCGGCTCGATGACCTGCCACACATAACCGGGACAATGAAAACCTTGTTCCTCGGCTTCAGGAGCCAACCAGTAAAACCTCTCCCATTGCCCTCGTGATAGCGCGTCAGCGACCCCATTCTCTAAACCCGGTACGTGTTGTGCCCGGAACCACACGTTCCTGCGCAGGCAAGTAAGCAGCAACTGCCCTAGCACCCGAAGCACTACCAGCAATTTTGCCCTCTGGTTGTTAATCGCGTGCACCACGCCCAGATTGTCGCATCTGAACAGGATGCGGCGATGCGCTAGCCGCTCGCCCCAGATTTCCAGCGCAACCATGATGGGAAAGAGTTCCAGGAGCAGAAGGTCCTTAGTCAAACCCGCCTGGTGCCAGCCCGCCAGCCATGATGCCGCGCACCAAGATCCCTCAAGATAGCAACCAAAACCGGAGGCTCCTGCCGCGTCGGTGAAAAGCTGCAATCTGGCGCTGTCGACCGTTGGTGCCTGCCATATGCGCACACCGTTGAAATCCTCCAGGAACGAGGCCCATACAGCCAGATCCCTTTTTAACTCAGCGGGCAAGCGTACAAAGTGGTGCGGCCTAGCACACCCCGCGGTCGCTCTTTCTAACTTCCGGCAGAAAACCCTGCCCATCGGGATGACCCGACAAGCAAAGTTAAACATGCCCAGCAAGGATTGTGCCTGCCGCAGCTTAACCTTGCGCGAACCCATGCATTGGCCAATGGCTTCGCGAAGCTTAGCCACTTTGTCCAAAGGAAGGCGACATTCGCCTGCCACCGTGTCGATCTCGATTCCCAGAAATGAGAGGCAAGACACCGGTCCCTCCGTTTTGTCCTCGGCCACTGGCACTCCGAAGTGACAAAACAAAGCTCGTATACTGAAAAGCAAGTTGCCGCACCGTGGCGAATCCGCCGGCCCTGTACAAAGGAAATCGTCGAGGTAGTGGGCAACCCCGTGCCCACCCGACGAAGACTCCACGCACCAATGCAGGAAGGTGCTAAAACGTTCAAAATACGTGCATGAAACAGAACATCCCATCGGCAAACATTTGTCAATGAAATATTCCGATCCAATCCGGAAACCCATAAAACGGAATGAGTCCGGATGGAGGGGTAGCAACCGAAAAGCGGATTCGACGTCAATCTTTGCCATGAGGGCCCCAGCGCCGTAGCTGCGGACCAAATTAAGCGCCTCGTCAAATGACTGATACACTACCGAGCAATGACCCGGAGGTATAGCGTCGTTGACCGAGGACCCCGCTGGGTAGGAAAGGTGTTGGATCAGTCGGAAGGAACCGGGTGTTTTCTTGGGGACCACCCCCACCGGGGAGATGACGAGACCCGCCACTGGGGGTGTTGCAAACGGCCCCTCCATCCTGCCCAGCCTGACCTCCTTATCGACCTTTTCCCGCAACACTAAAGGCAAGGCCCGAGCAGACTGGAGGTTCCTCTGTGCCCGAACTGTAACATCGCTCGCAACAGGCAAGCGGAAACCAAAACTAAAACCTGCATATAAAAACCTGGCATCCTCCCTATTCGGATACCAATCCAACCATTTACTCATAGCCTTTAACCTAATTGGCGTTGGCGCCCTGTGGGGCGCCCCCGCCGGGTGCCCCTCTCGAGTAGGATTGCTTAGAACGGGGACCCTGCCGAGTATTCTTGAAGCAGGAGGAGGCAGGGTGGGAACCCCCGCAATGGAGGCAAGCGTGACGGAACCGACACTGCTTGCCGTAGGAACATGCAGCGTTGTTAAACGCGAAACATAATCCTTTCGTTGCGGGCTGTTTCCCAGCCCGGACGGCCGACCTACCCGGCTTGGCCGACCCGCCGTCCGCGCCGGGCGCATGGGCGGACGGCCCAGCACGGTGTCCGTCCGCCCCTGCGCTCCGGGGCTCCTTGGCCTGCTGCGAGGCCCTGGTGACCTTAAGCCATACCTCCACGTCCTTGAAACCGAAGTCCATAACGTGTAACCCGTCCTGCTTCTCTCTGAATTCCTCATCATACCTACGCCATTCGTCACCCGCCGACGTGCGTTGCATATCGTGCACGAGATGCAGGTACCGAATGACATTCATATGTTCGTCTGGCCTGTCTTCAAGGTAGCAAGCCGCGAAAACCCAAAACCCCGCCAGCCAGTTATCAAACGTGCGGAACGCCTCGGCCCCTATGCCCTTCTTAGCGGTTGCCGCCTTAAACTCTTTTTTAGCGTCTTTAGTCAAGACGAAGACATCTACGTAGTCCCCCTTGCGAATACTCTTGCTGCAGCTATCCCTAAGCCCCCGCATGACAGCGGTATATTCGCAGCGGACCACGCCTGGCAAGTCGCGTCACTTCCTGGCCTTGCGAGATTCTTTGCTAAGCCGCCTTCGCCTCTTACGCCTCTCCTGTTGCCCAGCCGCCTTCTTGGCGTATTTAATCGCCCTTTTCTTCGCCTTTGTCGCACTACTGACGTCGGACTTTGCCGAAGAAAGGGAAGAGGAGGAAGCAGAGGAAGAAAAGGAAGAGGAGGAGGAAGGGGAAGAGCTGCGCGAACCCGAGGGCGTACTAGAAACCGACCCCAATTGCTCCGCCTCACCTGAAGCCGTAGATTGGTCAGATCCAGACTCCTCAGTCGCGACATATGTAACATCCTCGTCCTCCGATTCCGACACCCTTGCATCCGCTTGAACATCTGTGGGCAGAAAAGGGGGAGGGGACCCGGACAACAAAAATGGCGTGCGCCCAGCCCGACCTAAGGCCGGCGTGCGAGGTGACTGCAAACTCTCGTCCCGCCTTGGCTGTAAATGCAGCTGCGCTGCGGCCGCCCCCAGCTCCCGTGCAACCCTCTGGGTGGCTGAAAAGGCACCTGCGCCCGCGCCGTCCGCCGCCTCCCTGGACCCGCCCTCGAGCTCCGGGGCCGCGGCGAGCGGACCCAATGCCGCCACCACCGTGGCAAGGGCCGCCGCGAATGCCCCGGGCGGTTCAGCGTGACCTTGTAACGCCGCGTCGTCACCTGATGACTACCTTGCCGGGGGCACGCGGCGATTAGAGCCACCGCTGGGCATAGGCAACCCAGACCCATCTGGCCCGCGGCCAGGCCGGCCCCGGGGGGGGGGGGAAATAACGCCAGGGTCTCTAAAAACGGGTATACTTCCGGACCCACCCCGCCCCCGCCCCCCTGGAGTGATGCCTGACCTCTGCTCTAACCCCTCACTGAGGCCCACCCCCCGCCTGACGGAGCCAGCACCGCCAGCAGGGTTGGCCCCGCGCCGTGAGGAAATAATTGCCCGTGGTACTGGGTCCCCAGCACCACTGTTATAGATCACCCCACTACCTGGTTGATCCCTGCCAGGCCTCCTCCCCCCCCTCGTCGCGCCGGACTCCGGCCGTAACGAAGAGGGCTGGGGGGACACGGAGGGCTGCGGCGCCGCTGCGCGCACTCGAGCGCGAGAGACGCCGCCGGAGCCTCGTGTGGGCGCGCGCGCACGCTGTGCGCGCGCCCCACCACTTGCTGCCTGAGCGCCCACAGCTGCGGTCTCTCCCAGAGCACCCGCCGGCAGGCCCAGGCTCCTGGTCGATCGCGCGCTGGGCACCGCAACAGGCCCAGCCCGGATCGTAGCGTTCTCCCGACCGGTTCCCGCCCCCCGCCTGAGGCCTCTACCCGGCCCCGGCAAGAGAGCGGGTGCGGGAGCTACCAGAGCGGATGCCGAAAGGCGCCCGGCAGGGCGCGTCGACGCGCGCCCGCGGGCGCCCGTGTACCCGGCACCCCTGGCCGACCCCGGAGGTGAGGGCTGTTGGTCGCCCCACTCCGTGCGGCCAGACTGCCCAGCCGCCCCGGACCGCCGAGTGCGCCCTCTCGTAGAGGGGGACCCGTCCATCTCCCCAGCGGAGCGGGTTCTACGCTCCGTACCCCTAGCTCTCAGAGGGGCCCCAGGGGAAGAAATGGCCACATCGGAGCCGGGCACCCCTGCCCCGGGGCCAGCCTCACCAGACAGGTAACGGGCTGGGGCGCCAGCGAACCGGTGTGGGCGGCTGGAGGCCATGCTTTCAAGGTAAATAAACTTGTAAATTTAAACGAATGAAATTAAATTCGAATGAATTTAAATGAAAATCTGCCAAGCAGTACTCACAAGAAATTTCAGCAAGCAAAGAGACCTAAAATGGCCACTCCAGCCTATATATACCTTAACCCTCCCCCTTTCCTAAGGCTGTACTACCTCACAGCTAGGTCCACCCCTCACAGGATGTTTAACCCATTCCTCTCCTATGTTAGTCAATTCTCTCTCCTTCACCCAATAAAAACATCACCATTGTAGGTGGACATATTATAAATGTGATTTTTAATTAATACATGTTTCCTATATCCAAATTTTCTGAAATACGGAATATTCCGAAATACGGAATTTTTTGAATGAGACTAAGTAGATAGTTTTCTGATGGCTCAATGTACACACACTTTGTTTAATACACAAAGTTATTAAAAATATTGTATTAAATGACCTTCAGGCTGTGTGTATAAGGTGTATATGAAACATAAATGCATTCTGTGCTTAGACTTGGGTCCCATCGCCATCATATCTCATTATGGTATGTAATTATTACAAAATACGAAAAAATCAGATATCCAAAATACTTCTGTTCCCAAGCATTTTGGATATAGGATACTCAACCTGTAAATAAATTTTTACAAAGCATGGGTATTCCCCTAATTCCAAAACAACACTAGTGCTTTTATCCTAGTGCAGGCTACCCCAAAATCAGGGCAACACCAATGTTGGGGTCCCACTTGATTTTAGGGTAACCAGCAGTGCAATCATAAAGGGGATACCAGCAGTGTGGGCGTCACTCCTCCATGGTTGCAAGCAGCTGTAGGTGAGTTGGGACCAGAGCTGCGTTTCCCAGGGTGATCAGGTCAGGAGGGAGCCCCTCCTAGGTGTACCCAGCCATAGTGACAGCAGCGCTAGATCTCTTCCATCATCTGTGTAGCTGTGGGTGCTGGGCAATCGTGAACGAAAAAAATATTAAACACGCTTTGCCCTTAGCACACTATAGGCAACATAACGAGTGCAGCTGAAAAAAATGCAAATGAAAACACAAAGATGGTTCACTGTATTTATTCCACATTCATCATGTTGACACTCATGTCGATACCAGAATGTTGACACCGTCATAATGCTGGCATAATGTTGTTTTTATGTCAACATTCTTGGTATAAAAACAAAGACGATTGATTCCAGAGAGGAAATAGATCAAAATCAACTAGTCGCCAACCATGCGCGTTACAGGGCACCTCATCACTAGCAGCGGCAGCCTCCCACCATCAGAGCGGAGAACACCAAAGAGAATGGAGGAGTCACCAAGCCTCACCAAAGGGGTAAGTAATGTTTAATCAATAACATAGCCGTTAGTATAGCTGCAATACTAAACAGTACTATATATTAACAATACTATGCCGTTCAGGGACGTGCAGTCAGGGGAGGCAGGGGAGGCCGTGCCTCCCCTGTCATTAATGAGTAAAATAATACAAAGAAGATACTTATGACACATAAGTATCTCCTTTATTATTTTACTCATGATTATACAGTGTCAAATGTGTTTTGGAGGCACGGATCGTGGTGCCTCCCGTACTGAATAGGGAAAGATATGGGTGCGGGTGGCGGGCAATGAGCAGGAAAAGCCAGTTGAAATAACATGGGAAAGCGGCACCATTAGAGGTGCCGCTTTCATACAGGGACGTGCTTTCAACCTATGAAAGCACGCCCCTATGAGTGAGGCCATAGTGATTGGCCAGCGGATCCGTCACTGGATCTGCTGTCAATCACTGTGTGGGCGTCGGTGGCAGAGGAGGTGCGAGCGGCGGAGGTGCGGGATGCGGCAGGCCGGGCGGTGGAGGTGCGGGCGGCGGGATGCGGCGGAGATGCAGGCGGCGGTGGCGGGACACGGCAGTCAGGGCCATTCAGCAGAGTTTTGCAGCAGAGCGGTACCCTTTTGAAAAATGGCGCCTCAGCGTCATTGTTGAAATTCAAGATGGCCGCGAGCCAATCACAGCTCGCTGCATCATCGCCCTGCCCCCTCCCGCTGACTTATATAAGTCAGTGTAAGGCAGCGGCTGTCAGTCCGACGGCGGAGGAGGAGCAGTGAAGAGCTCCGGAAGACGGAAGACGCCGTCCTGGATGGGCGGCGGCTATGCAAAAGAGCTTAGCAGCTGCCGCCCACCAGGTGAAGATGCCGGAAGTCCTGGGAAGGCGGCGGCCATGCAAAAGAGCTTAAAGGCCGCCGCCTCCCAGGTGAAGACGCCGGAGGAAGACGCCGGAAGCCCTGGGGAGGTGCCCCCCCCCGATGAAGACGCCGGAAGCCCTGGGAAGGCGGCGGCCATGCAAAAGAGCTTAAAGGCAGCCGCCCCCAGGTGAAGACCCTGTGCAATAAAAGAACGTGTTTTTAAAAAATATATTTTCTTTGCAGGTGGACTACAGGTGCCAGCGGGCATTTTATGTCCGGGCATGCTGGCAATTGTGGTTCTCCAAGTGCCAGCATGCTAGGGCAGGCTTGCTGGGACCTGTAAAGAACAATATTAACAATGAACCCCGCACCCACCGCCAGCAGGGGTGCGGGGCATAGCACTGGGCTGTTGCTCGGGAGGGGGGACCCCATTTTAATTTTTTGGGGGCCCCACTTTTCAAGGAATTCCAGCCCTGGGCTGACTGGTTTGGGGGGTGTTTAATGGCATGGCAGGGTGACCCCACACTGCGTGTCTCCCCTGCTATGGCATTACCCCCCCCCCCTCCCCCCCCGACTGGTTCTGCCTGGTGCTGGTTTTAGTGGGGGGGGGGGGGGGGGAGGTTCCACCAGTGCCTCCCCAGCTGGTGAGCTCACCGCACGTCACTGATGCCGTTGGTATAAGTCTTGTTAATATATGTAGCCCTAAATAACAAAACACAATGGGGGTCATTCTGACCATTTCGCATGCAGCGGTTCTTCGCTGCGGTGTGAACGGGTCGGGACTGTGGCTGCACGGTGCCCGCAATGCGCACACACGTCGTTGCCCGGCAACAGCCAGCGACGCCGCCAGCGCAGAAAGTGATCGCAGCAGCGATCGCATGAAGACTGACAGGCGGGAGGCGTTCCGGGGCGGCAACTGACCATTTTCAAGGTGTGGTGAGGCGAACGCAGGTGGATCCAGGCGTTTGGAGGGCGGATATCTGACGTCAATCCCGGGACCTTTGTTGCTGGATCCGTCGCACAGGGTAAGTAACTCTTACCCTGGTCTTGTTATGCAGGAAACTTTTTTAGCACAGCAGAGCTGCACACGCGATCGCATCCCTGCTATGCTAAAATACACTCCCCCATAGGCGGCGTCAAGTTGATCGTACGAACAGCAAAAAGTTGCTACGTGCGATCAACTCGGAATGAGGGCCAATGTACAAAAAAAAAAAATTGAAACAAGAAAAACTAAAAGAATTTTAAGTAAATTGGAAGTTCAGTGTTGGCAAATGTTCTATGTCTTCTCTTCCAGAACAGCTATAATTTTATAGAGAATCTAAACTGGATATTTTAAATCAGTTTGTTGTTGTAAGTAAATGCTATTTAAATGTCTATATTATTCAATGCAGAAGAGGAGCATTTTGGCAAGCTACCTTATTCTGGGAAGCTGCTCGCTACACGGAAGCCATGCCACATTTCTGTGAAAGTAAAGCATTGTTCTCGTAAATTGGTTATCATGTGAAATGGTTTGTTATATGACGTTCAATCAGTTATTTTAGGTGCAAAATCTCCCACTCCTCTGTCAGGCGTTCAGATTGGATGTTTTATTTATTTACTCTTCTTTTGGGAAAGACATGAATGTAAGAGAAAATCTATTTGCTTCCAGCCATTTGCAGAATTTATTCTTGACTATTATTAGTTGGCACATATATTGATGAAATTACAAATTATTTCTGGAAGTGAATGAGATGCCCAATAGAAAAAATAATCACGTTTTAAACACACGCTGCTCAGTCATCTATTGACCAAGTGCCAAGATGCTATTGTCATTTATTTCATCATTTTATTATATTGACAATGTTTAATAATTAAAAAAAAAATATGTGGGTGGGTGTTATTGGTGCAAACCTACGTGTATAGTTCCTTCACCCAGAGTGTTGACTTTTACAGTCTTCAAACTCTCCAGCCTGAATTAGTTAAAGATGGCAGTAATATAGCAACCTATTTCTCTCACTGCGTTACCTCCAGAGCTGGCACTAACCTATTTAAAGCCCTAGACAAGATTTTGGCTTTTGCCCCCTACCACCAACGCTAGTTACGCCTCTCACCCCAAAAATCAATCTCTACCCAGAAAGCACAATACCTAATGATTTAGGGATGGAGGTAAAGCCTTCAAGACAAAGGGGTATATTCAATAGGAGTCGGATCCTTTCAGACCTGCAGTTGTCGGAATGGATCCGACAACTCCTATTCAATGGACGGCCAAATCTGACTGTCGGATTTGGCTGTACACAGGGTCCTGTCAGGCCACTGCTGTCAGCGGCTGCGGATGCGCTGACAGCAGCGGCCGGGGGAGCAGAGATCGGCGGCCATGGGCGGGAGGCGCTGGCTGCGGGGGACATGTGTGGAGCGGCAGGAGGAGCTGGCAGCAGCCAGGGAGGTGCTGTGGTCGGCGGGGGGAGCAGAGATCATCGGGAAGTGCTGGCAGCGGGAGAACATGTCTGCGGTGGCGGGGGGAGGTGCTGCAGGCAGAGAGGTGCCCGCCACAGCAGACATGTCCCCCGCAGCCAGCTCCCCCTGCTGGCCGTCGATCTCAGCTCCCCAACCGCCCGCCGCACCGCTCCTCTCCTCACCTCAATCCGATTTATTTTGTCGGAAAGGGGGCCAAAACCTGTTGGATTTGGCCCCATTTCCGACAAAAGCACGTGGATCAGCGTTTATTCCGCCGATCCACGTGAATTCCCGACTTGTCGGAAAAAATCAGCCCCTATTGAATAGGTTGGAACCCCTTCCGACCTATTTCTGTCGGAAGCTGCCATCTTTCCGACAGGACGGCAGCTTTCGACAGTTATTGAATAGACCCCTAAGAGGGAAACAGGAAGTTGCACACACCAGAGAAACATTTCAGAGTCCCACCCATCATGTCCTGACCAAGCACACTGCCTATCACTCTTCTAAAACTTTAGCCCCTTCGATCTCTTATCTAATGAAACCATTCACCATGCACACCCGTGCCCCATGATACAACAGTTAAGATCATTCGGCATTGCTCAATAAGCAAGGACCTGGAGGGATATAACTTAGACAGAATCTAACAGCTCTCATAAGTCTAGAAGTCTAGATAGGAATCCATGCATAACCTATAACTACACTACATGCCCTTTCTCACAGGGGCGTTTTTAAGAGAGGAGGGGACGCGCGTGCAGCCTCCGTCGCTGGCCGCCCCCTCTCCGGCAGCTAGTAGACTCTGGCTTAAAGCCAGAGCCTACTGCACATGTGCAGGTCTCCAGGAACATGGCACCCACGGCTTGTTCCCAGGGACACCTCCAGTGCGCATGCGCAAATCACTCAAAAATGAGTGCGGCGGCCATTTTCCAAGTGATTTGTGCCCGCACTACAGAGCAGCTGCTGCAGGACTCCGGAGTGGTAAGCATACTCTATGGGTGCAGTGTGGGTCCCCGTGGACCTAGGGGCCCGTGTGCACCGGAGACACTGCGCCTATTATAAAAATGCCTATGCATTCACGGGATTATGAGCTCCACTTTTTTGAAACTGGGAATGGCCATCAATGATCAATGGTTGGTATCCATACTCCATAGATAGTCTGACACCAATAATAAATACTTATACCACGGCTGGATGTTCACAGGTCGTAAACACCAGCCATAGAGATCCGATGTCGTATGGCAGCTGCGGTCTGTGCATGAGCAATCAGGGCAATTAATGATTTAAACATCTTTGGTTTTTCCCAAAAAAAATCCATTAGCCACCGGTGGTCAATCCATTAGCCACCGGTGGTGATGGCCGGCATCCCACGTTACAAGGGGTGTGACATTTGGTTGCGTGCACCACAGTTGATGTTACAGTTGTTTATAGAGATTAATTTTGATTTTAAGAGAATTAGCAAAAGGTGTTTCTTTGACCTGACTGAATGTGAGGAAAATGTGGAAAACATTATGATGCTGATAAAAAGGATACTGGGTTTGATCTTGGCTAAAAGATATTGATGAGGAAATGTTGGGTGGTAGAAGCAAATATGTCTATAGATCAAGGAGCTAACGGAAGCTTTGAACTTGGGTGGAAAGTAAATAAAACCTTAGAAAAATTCCTCACCTAAACCTCAAAGGGTGTTAAGTGGAAAAGGCTGTAAGGTTCTATGATTTGTTACCGTCTTCCGGAGGTGTCCTGAATGCACAATACTATTGGAAAAATAAATTATAAGTGCACTGTATTGTTTTAAACAATGTTTATGAAAGGGAAATTTGAAAGTGGGAATAACGTATTGATCCAGGCTCCAATCTGGGTTTTTTTTTTCTAAACAAAGAGTATAATTGAAGCTTGGAGGTCTGTGCTGAGAATATATAATAAAAGATAATAACACACATATATATTCATGTCAGATATTTTTTTTTTTTGTAAAATTAAACAAAACTACAGTACAAGGCTTCTTTTAATGTGATTGTTGCTGTTATTGTAAGGCCTGAGAGCATTAATGAGCTATTATCTAACTTCTAGCTAAAGTGTTTTTTTATTTTACTTTTAAAGTGCCAAAATTTAGTTTGAGCCTTTTCATATTTTATTTAGTTTTCCATTTTAAAGTTGTAATTTTTTTTTCCATTTTTCAAGTACATAAACAATATTTCATGCAAATCCCTCAGATCCATTGCCTATCCACCCGCCTTGCTGAACTATAAAAAAAAATTGAGATAAGAAGAAAAGTTTTGCTAATACAAATAAGTATTACTGTGCAATGCTAGGGACCTATGGGCTTTATTCAGGTTTGTTAGGAACCCAAAAAATCACATTAATGGGCAAAACCATGGGCCTAATTCAGACCTGATCGTAGATATGCTAAATTTAGCACATCTACGATCAGTCACACTGACATGCGGGGAGACGCCCAGCACAGGGCTAGTCCGCCCCGCATGTCAGGCCCGACCCCATCGCACAAGTACAAAAGCATCGCACAGCAGTGATGTTTTTGTACTGAAAGATTAGCTCCCTGCCAGCGCAGCTCCTGCGTGCTGGCAGGGAGCACTTGTCGCTGTGAGGGTCGCAGCGGCTGCGTGTGACATCACGCAGCTGCCGCGGCCCGCTCCCCCCAACGGTCAAGGCACGCCAGCGTTGCCAGGACCGCGCCCCCCTAAACAGCAGCCAAATGCCGCCAGCCCGACCCCTTCCGCTCAGCAACCGCCTTGGCCTATCAATCAGGCAGATGCGATCGCAGGGCTAAGACAGCCGTCGGCTATCTGGGCGCCGATGCATGCGCAGTTCAGACCTGATCGCTGCTGTGCGTTTTATCAGGTCTGAATTAGGCCCCGTGTGCACTTCAGGTGGGGCAGATGTAACATGTGCAGAGAGAGTTAGATTTGGGTGGGGTGTGTTCAAACTGAAATCTAAATTGCAGTGTAAAAATAAAGCAGCCAGTATTTACCCTGCACAGAAACAAAATAACCCACCCAAATCTAACCCTCTCTGCACATGTTATATCTGCCCCACCTGCAGTGTAACATGATTTTGACCATTAGTGCCTTTTTGTTTGCTAACATAATATCCCCGCTATATCTTAAAAAGTAAATGCCCCCATACATCAGAGATTTCTAGACTGGATGCCGGGGTCATCTTTTGACGACATGACCGAAGATGGCACTGCTGGCAGATTAAATGAGGGGGACCCGCTGCAGACACACTGGAGTTGTGCAAAAATCAGTAGGGGCAATGGGGGTCATTACGACGGTTTATCGCTGCGTTGCGAACAGGTGCGGAATGCGCATGCGCGGCGGCCGCAGTGCGCGTGTGCAACGTTGCCCGGCGACAGGGGTCGCCGGGTTACATCGCGCCTTGAGTAGAAAGCAGTCGCAGAGCGGAACGCAAAGAAGATGGACAGGAAGATGGCGAACCTGGGCATCTCCACAGCGTTTGCAGCCGTTTTCGGGAAGTGGATTGGAAAACGCAGGCGTGTCCAGAACAATAGAGGGCGGATGTCTGACGTCAGAAGCAGCTTCAGCATCGCAAGGATCATCGCACAGGGTAAGTATGTCCAGGGCTGGTCAAGTTCTGCTTGACATTTTTTTAGCTTAGCAGGGCTGCACAAGCGATCGCAGCCCTGCTAAGCTAAAATACACTCCCCCATAGGCGGGGACTATTGATCGCAGCAGCAGCAAAAAGTTGCTGGCTGCGATCAACTTGGAATGACCACCAATATTTTAACTCTGTGAGTGAAATAGTAGGCGCTCATCTAGAAGAAGGATGCCAGTCCTCTTGCATAGATCAAAAGAAAACCCAGGTGGCGCTACTTACGGGAAGCAGTTAGCTCTATTATTTATAATACTTGTATATGAATATTGATTTTGTGAGTAATAAGCGCCACCTAGGTTTTCTTTTAGACACACTGTAGTGTCTGTTCTGGGTGGAGGGTGTATAGTACGGGGCTGGCCTTGACTCTGGGGCCCATGAGCTCACCCTGCACCCATTACAGATATGCCACTGCCTTCTTTAACCCTACTCTTGGTACCATCGGAGTTAAGTCCTGTTCCGCTCAGTTGTTGCCACGTGCTCCATGCTTCCACAGCCTGGAGGGCAGAGGGATTGCAGACACATACAGTAATGCTAATAAAGGGAACGTGACACCCCCCCATAGTAGCATGGGCAAGCACCCAATGTGGCATGGTCCCTCCCTCAGAACGGGCAATATCAGAAATGAATAGAAATAGCGACATGTTACCAAAACGTTAATCTACAGTATAATCTGTCCTACACTGGCGTTTCTATAATGGGTGCAGTGTGTGCAGTGCACACAGGCCCCTGTAAGAGCCCACACTGCACACCCTGCACCCATGTTTTTTACTTACCTTTCCGGAGTCCCACATCGGAGCTGTAGTTGCAGTAAAAAATCACCAGCAAAATGTAAGGTTTTAGTCTCTGGAACATGACTGGCACCATGTTTCCAGAGAACTGCGCATGCCAGAGTCTACTGCACCGTGAAGAGTAGGGGGACCGCCTGGAGTCTCCACACGGGCCCCCACCTCTGTTATAACCCCTCTGCTGTCACATATTTGTTTTACTACTTAATTTAGTTTCTGCAAACACTTTTATGGAGCCTGAATTGACTTCAGTTCTGTATGAAAGGTTTAATAACCTGTAATATTTTGTTATCTATGATATTCAAGTTTGCCTTATATTTGTCCATATTACTAGAAGTTGCTGCAATTGTCACAGTTACAGGTTAATCTCAATAGAGTAACCGTAGTTTCTACCTCTAGTTATTGTTTCTGTGGGGGAAGGAGGGGTAATGAATGCACGCATACACTGAACTCAAGAAGATATTGAATTTATTGGCCTTTTTAAGACTAATCCTTTAATTTAATGGCACTGACAGTGTATAAACTGTGCACGCAACGTCCTCGGTTAAAAAGTTTTAGCAATACACTTGTAGAAGAGACAACGCCAAAATGACTAAACCAATTTCACGTAACAGCAATGTAAGAAATTAAAACCAGGCTTCTCCGCTTCCATCTCTGAAATATAGCATCATAATGCAGAAAGCATTCGGCTACAGAATGAGCCACTGCCCATTTCCAGGCAAATGCGGTACACCTGCTATAATACAAGTAAAAACATTACTGTGAATGATCTTAAAATAACATCTAAAAAATTGATGTTGAAAATGTTTACTTACAGTGTATGTACCAGTAGGAGCATTGCAACCCCCCCCCCCCCCCTTCCACTCTTAATTTGAAAGATCAGCAATACATTTCTTGCTTTCATCCCAAAGGTGGGATGTTTATAGGTTAATTACTTTTGATGGTTACACTTTCATTTGTAAAGACTAAATAAATATCAGGTTATGTTATATTTGCATGCACTTGAAAATTTGCATGATAGAAATCACAGGGGTTACAGAGAAAGGGTAAAAAGTACCCGAACCTTTGTAGGAGCTAAGGCAGTGCAGGAGATGTGTAGCCATCCCCCATACACAATACTATAACCACTCCAACAGCTGCTTGCGCTATACACTGTAAGGCAGGCATGTCCAGCTGTTGAGAAACTACACATTCCAGCATGCCCTGACACAGCTTTAGCATTCTCTGACAGCAAAACTGTGTCAGGGCATGCTGGGATATGTAGTTTCACAACAGCTGGAGGGCCGCAGTTTGGACATGCCTGCTGTAAGGCGTTATACCATTATGAAGTATAGCTGTGCTTCTTCAGGAGTCCACATCCCCCATAGCCCGGGCCCAGCCAATAAGACTCCTGAGAGAGAAGTCCAGCCTTCCCCAGATCCACCCACTTTTTCAGCGACGTGGTCGGTTCGGGGTCTTGATGTTGTGATTCGCAGTGAATCACTTCTTTGTGCCTTGCGCCCTACTGCCTGATGTCACAAAGCCCTGTCGGATTTCCCAGGGGGCTAGTAAAATACTGACTAATCTGATTTCATTACAATGTTTCAGGGAGAGGAAATTGTCATTGTCATACATTAGATCTCCTTAAGTATACACAGCTATTAAACTATCATATGCTACCTTTGCAATGCATTCCTTCCTGCAGTATATTAGGCTTTTACTGTGGTGTAAGTGGTGCTGCAGTCCAATGACTACTTACTGGTTGACCCCATTATAACTAAGAAGAAAACAACTGTGGTGGGTGAGGTCATTCATTAGGAAATCTACCTTTGCTAGCTGGAACAGTGCACCAAAGAGGACACAACTTTACAGACCAGAGCGGCAGTCTATGAAAAACTGACATGAATAGAGCTTAAGAAATCCGACAATTAAAATGTTTCAGCAGGAAATAGCCATTGTCCTTACAGCTTTAGATAAGCTCTGTCTGTGCTTCATTAAAACCACCTGCAAGTCAAATTTCCTGCCACCTCTAATTGTCTGTAAGGGAAAGTGCAAGTTGTACGCAGAGCCTAATGAGCATGGAGATGAAAATTATACTGACCATTAAAAAGTAAAATACGGTTTACTCAAACATGAACTAATACTGCTGCTTCCGAAGAGGGTATATCAAAAAATGTATGACATCCTGTATTGATGGTACCCACTTATACAGGGCCTGGTACAGAGACGGGCGTAGCGGTGAAGTCGGATGCAAGCAGATGATATTTTCAGATGATATTTTCGGTGATATTTCGGTTCATGTGTCCTGATCAGCGGTGGCCCCTTCTTACTTCAAGTAGGGGGGCTGCCACTGCCCCCATGCCTGAAGAGGAGTCAGGGAGCTCTGGCTCCTGCACCTGGGCAATGGATTTGGCAGGTCCTGGGATGAGCGCATGCGCTGCAGTGTGACAGCGAATGTACAAATCCCCGGTTTCTATGGACTGCATCGACTGCAGCCCACAGAAGCCGGCTAGGGCTGACGAGGCAAGGAGTAGCTTCCTAAAGGAAGCCCACTCTTTACTTACAGTATCTGGCAGTCCCAGAGGGGGGAAACACCTCCCAATGGGACTGCCTTGTGTGTCTGTGACTGACAGGTAGAACTTCCAATAGGAAGTGAAGCCAGAGCAGTCATCGATTGCATCTGGTTCGCTGACACTGATCGGGGTGGCGGATTTTACCTGGAGGGGCTGCAGTACTGAAGCCCATAGGTAAAAACTGCCATGCTCCAGATAGTTACTACACAAAGATTGACACTGCAGTATTGATGGCCGTTTTGGGGGGAGGGGGGTCTCTAACCAGTTGCAGGCGTGTTGCGGCCCAGCACTGACACGGGTGGCCATATTCAGATGCAGATTCTGCAACTCCTTAGGGCTGGTACAGTCTCTGATTGTGTGACCAATAGTACATCTTATTATGCACAGTGGCAGATTAGCGCCATAGCGGCTGGTGTCTCAGTAGGAAGACCATCAACCGCAGCAATAGCATAAAGATGCAGAAGCAGGCGGGGCTAACGACGCAGTCATGGCTGCAACTGCGTCCTCCTGTGAATTGGGCCCTGAGTGATGCAGTTAAAGAGGATGCACGAGGGTGCTGAAGTCACATGGATGCAGCTGAGCATGGATACAGCATTTATTTCTTGTATTCGGCCCATATTTCCAGGATAAAAAAGATAGTGTAGGTATATTAAATCATGAGATCTGTCAGCCATCCTGATGCAAACTGTGAGGTTCAGTCACTGCTGCATGCACATCTGTACTTTTGTTTTTACATAAAATACCTCATTTTGTACATTAATGCATACAGATAGTATCAGATACATCCATGTTAAGCAGACTTATTGAGATTTGCAGTATAGGGACATGGTAGATAAAAATACATTTAAAAAAAACAGTAGAAAAAAAAATAACACCCCCCCCATTCCCACTTTAAAGATGTAGTATCTGATACGCAAAATACATTTATTTGTGATGTTATCATTTGTTGTATTTTCACAGGCCCTAAAGGTATCTTTTTGTAGCTTATCAGCAGGTATTAACTCTTAGCTCTGGCTCTCTTCTTATACCCCTTTTTGCACTAGCTAGCACGGGTCGCAGCCGGGAGCCTGACATGGCTGCGACCCGTGCTAGAGTCCCCTTCTACACTGCGCTCACCAACCCGGCATATTGCCGGGTTAGTGATGCTGCTGGTGAGGGTGGCAGGGGCGGCGCTGGGAGATCACATGATCTCCCAGCGCCGCCCTTCCATACAGTGTAAATGGGAGCCGTGTCGCATCGACGCGGCTTCCGTTTACACTACAACCCTACCCGGATCATTCCCGTGTCCCACCCAGGTAGCTCCCCGGGTAGGATTCATGGGTCACTTGATCCGGGTTTTTGCGGAGGGACCCTTTTCCACTAGTATAAAACACGGGTAAATGTACGCCCCCATGAATTTACCCATGTTTTTGGAGCTAGTGGAAAAGGGGTATTAGGCAGCAATCTTGCTTTTCCCTCCTTTCACACCACAGCAGAGAGGCAAGAATATATTACCCAGTAGAGTCAATAAATCTCTAGCTCTGGCAAACTAATATCCTTCCACTCCCTTGTAACGGTTTTCAACCTTTACTGCTCCTTAGCATGACTCATTTTCATGTGCTTCCAGTCTTTCTGACTATACATGCAGCTTCTGCTTTCCTAAGCCCCTACGCCTTATAGGATTTGTAGTCCTGTGCACTTCCTGTGAGACTTCCTCTTAGCTGACTTCAGTTATTGTATATGACTTTAATTGTGGGGTATCACACTTTTAAATCCAAAATGCTTTATTTGTCTTTCCTATTTTCCTAATTCCTATGTAAGAATAAGAATCTGTAAGCTTTGGCCCTTTTAATGACCTCCAAGCCTACTTTAATCTTATAACATGCCTCACATGTGTTTTGGATTCTTAAAAAAAAATAAAAAACTCTGGATCTGTTTATCTCACTAATTAGTCTACTGGTGCACTTTTATTTCATTCCACATTATGTTATTAGTTTCAATCAACCTGCTGCCCCATCCTCCATAGCCAACAAATATCTACTGACTAGCTATCTGCCCACCCTATCATAAGTTTGGGAGTGGACAGATAATTATCTAGCCAACAGAGTGTGCCGTAATACTTCTGTGGCTCCAGGCACAGTGTAGGGGAAGAGATGAGGACTGTTTCCAAAAACGGAGGCTTGTCACCTCTGTTGCGGGAGTGCCTAGGCCAGTGACTGTGTCTCCTAATGAAGATTTACTGTTTCCAGCAACGGAGATGTGGAAGCTATTCTGAGTAGCCTTAGGGCTACTCCGATGGCCGATGTTCATGTAGCAGATGAGAGTGGCGGCAGGAGGCCTCTATTTACACTAGATGCCTTCTGTGGCATTTGTACTGTATATTGTTGCACAGCCGCTGGAGACAAAGGGGGTAATTCAGAGTTGATCGTATATGTGCTAAATTTAGCACATCTTCGATCATTTACCCTGACATGCGGGGGGGCGCCCAGCACAGGGCTAGTCCACCCCACATGTCAGGCCCTACCCACCCCTCACATGTACAAAGGCATCGCACGGCGGCGATGCTTTTGTACCTGACAAGTAACTCCCAGCCAGCGCTGCTCCTGCGCGCTGGCAGGGAGCTACTGGCCGCGTCCTGGGTTGCAGAGGCTGCATGTAATGTCACACAGCCGCCGCAGCCTGCCCCCCCAATGGTCTGGACACGCCTCCATTGTCCAAACCACGCCCCACCAGCGGCGTTCTATCACTGTTGGCACGCCACCTCCCGCCACGCGACCGTCTCTGCCTGTCAATCAGGCAGAGGCGATCGCAGCCAGTGAGATGCTGATAGCATTTCCCTGGGCTCCCGGGGTGCACACGCGCAATGCGGCGGCTGCGCGTGCGCACTCTACACAGTAATTCAGACTCTGCCGCTGCGACGATCCAGTCTGAATTACCCCCAATGACACAGTGTTGGCGAGAGTAGCGCCCCCCTCTGAATCAGCCCCATTTAGCATACTCTGCTTTAGTGCTTATTTCCCGATTCCATAAGCTGGATCAAGATCAGAATCTCCTCTACTCTTTGTCTGCTGCGTAAATGAAAACACTAATAATGATGAAGGGAGTGGCACTCGGTTTCATAATCAAAATGTATTCCCACATTCAATTTTTATTTTGTCAGCGTTTCCATCCGACACGCGAGAAACAGAAGCACAAGACACATCCTTAACAGATGCATTTGGAATTATAATGCCATCACAGCTCTAAAAGGCCCATTACATCTGCGGATTACTCTACCCGCTGCATTACTCTTTGAGTTAGCAAACATATCTATTCCTTTGTTGTTTCTCAGCAAGCTTCGGGGGAAGAAGGCATTAGTGTCATTTGAACCCCCTGTACAATCCAGTCGCAGTGCATTGTTTAGTGTATGCAGCAGAAATCCTGTTTGTGCTAACATACTGCTGCTGTCTGTTCCCAAACTCTGCCATATATTCCTTTTTCAAAAGTAAAACATAAATCTCGCAGGAAAAATGGCTGCGTTGCTGGAAGTATGGGCTTAGTTTCCTGGACAAGTCTGTGTACACTTCATAGGATTTCCTTGGAACTGAAAAGTTAAACATGAAAAAACATTAAGTACTAAGCGTCAGCTGTTGTCTTTGGCGGTGAGCAGGTCACACCATAATTAGTAGAGATGAGCGCCTGAAATTTTTCGGGTTTTGTGTTTTGGTTTTGGGTTCGGTTCCGCGGCCGTGTTTTGGGTTCGAACGCGTTTTGGCAAAACCTCACCGAATTATTTTTGTCGGATTCGGGTGTGTTTTGGATTCGGGTGTTTTTTTCAAAAAACCCTAAAAAACAGCTTAAATCATAGAATTTGGGGGTAATTTTGATCCCAAAGTATTATTAACCTCAAAAAACATAATTTACACTCATTTTCAGCCTATTCTGAACACATCACACCTCACAATATTATTTTTAGTCCTAAAATTTGCACCGAGGTCGCTGTGTGAGTAAGATAAGCGACCCTAGTGGCCGACACAAACACCGGGCCCATCTAGGAGTGGCACTGCAGTGTCACGCAGGATGTCCCTTCCAAAAAACCCTCCCCAAACAGCACATGACGCAAAGAAAAAAAGAGGCGCAATGAGGTAGCTGACTGTGTGAGAAAGATAAGCGACCCTAGTGGCCGACACAAACACCGGGCCCATCTAGGAGTGGCACTGCAGTGTCACGCAGGATGTCCCTTCCAAAAAACCCTCCCCAAACAGCACATGACGCAAAGAAAAAAAGAGGCGCAATGAGGTAGCTGTGTGAGAAAGATAAGCGACCCTAGTGGCCGACACAAACACCGGGCCCATCTAGGAGTGGCACTGCAGTGTCACGCAGGATGTCCCTTCCAAAAAACCCTCCCCAAACAGCACATGACGCAAAGAAAAAAAGAGGCGCAATGAGGTAGCTGTGTGAGTAAGATTAGCGACCCTAGTGGCCGACACAAACACCGGGCCCATCTAGGAGTGGCACTGCAGTGTCACGCAGGATGGCCCTTCCAAAAAACCCTCCCCAAACAGCACATGACGCAAAGAAAAAAAGAGGCGCAATGAGGTAGCTGACTGTGTGAGTAAGATTAGCGACCCTAGTGGCCGACACAAACACCGGGCACATCTAGGAGTGGCACTGCAGTGTCACGCAGGATGTCCCTTCCAAAAAACCCTCCCCAAACAGCACATGACGCAAAGAAAAAAAGAGGCGCAATGAGGTAGCTGTGTGAGTAAGATTAGCGACCCTAGTGGCCGACACAAACACCGGGCCCATCTAGGAGTGGCACTGCAGTGTCACGCAGGATGTCCCTTCCAAAAAACCCTCCCCAATCAGCACATGATGCAAAGAAAAAGAAAAGAAAAAAGAGGTGCAAGATGGAATTATCCTTGGGCCCTCCCACCCACCCTTATGTTGTATAAACAAAACAGGACATGCACACTTTAACCAACCCATCATTTCAGTGACAGGGTCTGCCACACGACTGTGACTGATATGACGGGTTGGTTTGGACCCCCCCCAAAAAAGAAGCAATTAATCTCTCCTTGCACAAACTGGCTCTACAGAGGCAAGATGTCCACCTCATCTTCACCCTCCGATATATCACCGTGTACATCCCCCTCCTCACAGATTATCAATTCGTCCCCACTGGAATCCACCATCTCAGCTCCCTGTGTACTTTGTGGAGGCAATTGCTGCTGGTCAATGTCTCCGCGGAGGAATTGATTATAATTCATTTTAATGAACATCATCTTCTCCACATTTTCTGGATGTAACCTCGTACGCCGATTGCTGACAAGGTGAGCGGCGGCACTAAACACTCTTTCGGAGTACACACTTGTGGGAGGGCAACTTAGGTAGAATAAAGCCAGTTTGTGCAAGGGCCTCCAAATTGCCTCTTTTTCCTGCCAGTATAAGTACGGACTGTGTGACGTGCCTACTTGGATGCGGTCACTCATATAATCCTCCACCATTCTATCAATGTTGAGAGAATCATATGCAGTGACAGTAGACGACATGTCCGTAATCGTTGTCAGGTCCTTCAGTCCGGACCAGATGTCAGCATCAGCAGTCGCTCCAGACTGCCCTGCATCACCGCCAGCGGGTGGGCTCGGAATTCTGAGCCTTTTCCTCGCACCCCCAGTTGCGGGAGAATGTGAAGGAGGAGATGTTGACAGGTCGCGTTCCGCTTGACTTGACAATTTTGTCACCAGCAGGTCTTTCAACCCCAGCAGACCTGTGTCTGCCGGAAAGAGAGATCCAAGGTAGGCTTTAAATCTAGGATCGAGCACGGTGGCCAAAATGTAGTGCTCTGATTTCAACAGATTGACCACCCGTGAATCCTTGTTAAGCGAATTAAGGGCTGCATCCACAAGTCCCACATGCCTAGCGGAATCGCTCCGTGTTAGCTCCTTCTTCAATGCCTCCAGCTTCTTCTGCAAAAGCCTGATGAGGGGAATGACCTGACTCAGGCTGGCAGTGTCTGAACTGACTTCACGTGTGGCAAGTTCAAAGGGCATCAGAACCTTGCACAACGTTGAAATCATTCTCCACTGCACTTGAGACAGGTGCATTCCATCTCCTATATCGTGCTCAATTGTATAGGCTTGAATGGCCTTTTGCTGCTCCTCCAACCTCTGAAGCATATAGAGGGTTGAATTCCACCTCGTTACCACTTCTTGCTTCAGATGATGGCAGGGCAGGTTCAGTAGTTTTTGGTGGTGCTCCAGTCTTCTGTACGTGGTGCCTGTACGCCGAAAGTGTCCCGCAATTTTTCTGGCCACCGACAGCATCTCTTGCACGCCCCTGTCGTTTTTTAAAAAATTCTGCACCACCAAATTCAAGGTATGTGCAAAACATGGGACGTGCTGGAATTTGCCCATATTTAATGCACACACAATATTGCTGGCGTTGTCCGATGCCACAAATCCACAGGAGAGTCCAATTGGGGTAAGCCATTCCGCGATGATCTTCCTCAGTTGCCGTAAGAGGTTTTCAGCTGTGTGCGTATTCTGGAAAGCGGTGATACAAAGCGTAGCCTGCCTAGGAAAGAGTTGGCGTTTGCGAGATGCTGCTACTGGTGCCGCCGCTGCTGTTCTTGCGGCGGGAGTCCATACATCTACCCAGTGGGCTGTCACAGTCATATAGTCCTGACCCTGCCCTGCTCCACTTGTCCACATGTCCGTGGTTAAGTGGACATTGGGTACAACTGCATTTTTTAGGACACTGGTGAGTCTTTTTCTGACGTCCGTGTACATTCTCGGTATCGCCTGCCTAGAGAAGTGGAACCTAGATGGTATTTGGTAACGGGGCCACACTGCCTCAATAAATTGTCTAGTTCCCTGTGAACTAACGGCGGATACCGGACGCACGTCTAACACCAACATAGTTGTCAAGGACTCAGTTATCCGCTTTGCAGTAGGATGACTGCTGTGATATTTCATCTTCCTCGCAAAGGACTGTTGAACAGTCAATTGCTTACTGGAAGTAGTACAAGTGGGCTTACGACTTCCCCTCTGGGATGACCATCGACTCCCAGCGGCAACAACAGCAGCGCCAGCAGCAGTAGGCGTTACACGCAAGGATGCATCGGAGGAATCCCAGGCAGGAGAGGACTCGTCAGACTTGCCAGTGACATGGCCTGCAGGACTATTGGCATTCCTGGGGAAGGAGGAAATTGACACTGAGGGAGTTGGTGGGGTGGTTTGCGTGAGCTTGGTTACAAGAGGAAGGGATTTACTGGTCAGTGGACTGCTTCCGCTGTCACCCAAAGTTTTTGAACTTGTCACTGACTTATTATGAATGCGCTGCAGGTGACGTATAAGGGAGGATGTTCCGAGGTGGTTAACGTCCTTACCCCTACTTATTACAGCTTGACAAAGGGAACACACGGCTTGACACCTGTTGTCCGCATTTCTGGTGAAATACCTCCACACCGAAGAGCTGATTTTTTTGGTATTTTCACCTGGCATGTCAACGGCCATATTCCTCCCACGGACAACAGGTGTCTCCCCGGGTGCCTGACTTAAACAAACCACCTCACCATCAGAATCCTCCTGGTCAATTTCCTCCCCAGCGCCAGCAACACCCATATCCTCCTCATCCTGGTGTACTTCAACACTGACATCTTCAATCTGACTATCAGGAACTGGACTGCGGGTGCTCCTTCCAGCACTTGCAGGGGGCATGCAAATAGTGGAAGGCGCATGCTCTTCACGTCCAGTGTTGGGAAGGTCAGGCATCGCAAACGACACAATTGGACTCTCCTTGTGGATTTGGGATTTCAAAGAACGCACAGTTCTTTGCGGTGCTTTTGCCAGCTTGAGTCTTTTCAGTTTTCTAGCGAGAGGCTGAGTGCTTCCATCCTCATGTGAAGCTGAACCACTAGCCATGAACATAGGCCAGGGCCTCAGCCGTTCCTTGCCACTCCGTGTGGTAAATGGCATATTGGCAAGTTTACGCTTCTCCTCCGACAATTTTATTTTAGGTTTTGGAGTCCTTTTTTTTCTGATATTTGGTGTTTTGGATTTGACATGCTCTGTACTATGACATTGGGCATCGGCCTTGGCAGACGACGTTGCTGGCATTTCATCGTCTCGGCCATGACTAGTGGCAGCAGCTTCAGCACGAGGTGGAAGTGGATCTTGATCTTTCCCTAATTTTGGAACCTCAACTTTTTTGTTCTCCATATTTTATAGGCAGAACTAAAAGGCACCTCAGGTAAACAATGGAGATGGATGGATTGGATACTAGTATACAATTATGGACGGACTGCCACGGTTAGGTGGTATAAAAAAACCACGGTTAGGTGGTATATATTATAATAATAATACAATTATGGATGGACGGACTGCCTGCCGACTGCCGACACAGAGGTAGCCACAGCCGTGAACTACCGCACTGTACACTGGTTGATAAAGAGATAGTAGTATACTCGTAACAACTAGTATGACACTATGACGACGGTATAAAGAATGAAAAAAAAACCACGGTTAGGTGGTATATATTATAATAATAATACAATTATGGATGGACGGACTGCCTGCCGACTGCCGACACAGAGGTAGCCACAGCCGTGAACTACCGCACTGTACACTGGTTGATAAAGAGATAGTAGTATACTCGTAACAACTAGTATGACACTATGACGACGGTATAAAGAATGAAAAAAAAACCACGGTTAGGTGGTATATATTATAATAATAATACAATTATGGATGGACGGACTGCCTGCCGACTGCCGACACAGAGGTAGCCACAGCCGTGAACTACCGCACTGTACACTGGTTGATAAAGAGATAGTAGTATACTCGTAACAACTAGTATGACACTATGACGACGGTATAAAGAATGAAAAAAAAACCACGGTTAGGTGGTATATATTATAATAATAATAATACAATTATGGATGGACGGACTGCCTGCCGACTGCCGACACAGAGGTAGCCACAGCCGTGAACTACCGCACTGTACACTGGTTGATAAAGAGATAGTAGTATACTCGTAACAACTAGTATGACACTATGACGACGGTATAAAGAATGAAAAAAAAACCACGGTTAGGTGGTATATATTATAATAATAATACAATTATGGATGGACGGACTGCCTGCCGACTGCCGACACAGAGGTAGCCACAGCCGTGAACTACCGCACTGTACACTGGTTGATAAAGAGATAGTAGTATACTCGTAACAACTAGTATGACACTATGACGACGGTATAAAGAATGAAAAAAAAACCACGGTTAGGTGGTATATATTATAATAATAATACAATTATGGATGGACGGACTGCCTGCCGACTGCCGACACAGAGGTAGCCACAGCCGTGAACTACCGCACTGTACACTGGTTGATAAAGAGATAGTAGTATACTCGTAACAACTAGTATGACACTATGACGACGGTATAAAGAATGAAAAAAAAACCACGGTTAGGTGGTATATATTATAATAATAATACAATTATGGATGGACGGACTGCCTGCCGACTGCCGACACAGAGGTAGCCACAGCCGTGAACTACCGCACTGTACACTGGTTGATAAAGAGATAGTAGTATACTCGTAACAACTAGTATGACACTATGACGACGGTATAAAGAAAGAAAAAAAAATACCACAGTTAGGTGGTATATATTATAATAATAATACAATTATGGATGGACGGACTGCCTGCCGACTGCCGACACAGAGGTAGCCACAGCCGTGAACTACCGCACTGTACACTGGTTGATAAAGAGATAGTAGTATACTCGTAACAACTAGTATGACACTATGACGACGGTATAAAGAATGAAAAAAAAACCACGGTTAGGTGGTATATATTATAATAATAATACAATTATGGATGGACGGACTGCCTGCCGACTGCCGACACAGAGGTAGCCACAGCCGTGAACTACCGCACTGTACACTGGTTGATAAAGAGATAGTAGTATACTCGTAACAACTAGTATGACACTATGACGGTATAAAGAATGAAAAAAAAACCACGGTTAGGTGGTATATATTATAATAATAATACAATTATGGATGGACGGACTGCCTGCCGACTGCCGACACAGAGGTAGCCACAGCCGTGAACTACCGCACTGTACACTGGTTGATAAAGAGATAGTAGTATACTCGTAACAACTAGTATGACACTATGACGACGGTATAAAGAAAGAAAAAAAAATACCACGGTTAGGTGGTATATATTGTAATACAATTATGGATGGACGGACTGCCTGCCGAGTTCCGACTGCCGACACAGAGGTAGCCACAGCCGTGAACTACCGCACTGTACTGTGTCTGCTGCTAATATAGACTGGTTGATAAAGAGATAGTATACAATACATACAACAATATACTACTATACTGGTGGTCAGGCACTGGTCACCACTAGTCACACTGGCAGTGGCACTCCTGCAGCAAAAGTGTGCACTGTTTAATTTTAAATTAATATAATATTATGTACTCCTGGGGGCTCCTGCTATAACAACCTGCAGTGCTCCCCAGTCTCCCCCACAATTATTATAAGCTTTGCCTTTTATACATTGATGTGCAGCACACTGGGCTGAGCTGAGTGCACACAGACTGAGTCACACTGTGTGACTGGCTGCTGCTGTGTATCGTTTTTTTTCAGGCAGAGAACGGATATAGCAGAGAACGGATATATTATATTAAAATAAATAAAAGTTAACTAACAACAACTGCACTGGTCACTGTGGTAAACTCTGTCTGACTCTGCACAATCTCTCTCTCTCTTCTAATCTAATTTCTAATGGAGAGGACGCCAGCCACGTCCTCTCCCTATCAATCTCAATGCACGTGTGAAAATGGCGGCGACGCGCGGCTCCTTATATAGAATCCGAGTCTCGCGAGAATCCGACAGCGTCATGATGACGTTCGGGCGCGCTCGGGTTAACCGAGCAAGGCGGGAGGATCCGAGTCTGCTCGGACCCGTGAAAAAACATGAAGTTCGTGCGGGTTCGGTTTCAGAGAAACCGAACCCGCTCATCTCTAATAATTAGCCTGCTTAAAGTATGATCTGCACCCAAAACTATCACACAGGTACCAGGGATCAACACAAAAAGAATTCTTATGGGACAAGGGGGAAGGGGGGAGATGTACTAAGGGGCCTATTTATCATCATACTTGGATGCGGATGGCATGTGATAAAATCGCTCTAACTCGCACTGCGATAACTGAGTACATCGCAGGGATTATCAATTATCGCTGCAGGGACAGAGCTTGCAAGCAAGCTCTGTCCCTGTAATGACACTTCAAAGCATCATCGGGGTATCTTTCGTAAAAAATACCCCGATGTCTTGCTGTGCATGCGCTACCCCCGCCGTCATCGCTGCTACCGCCGCCGCCCGGTCGACACCCCCCGTCATGACTTCCCCACGCGCCGTGGACCCCCCTGCAAGATAATATACTTACCAGTCCAGGGAGCCGGTATGCGCTGCTACTGCTGAGCTGCTGGGCGTCGGATCCTGTGTGCTGCGGTGCCCCCCTGGTGCTGTAGAGTACGCTGCTGTTTTGCAGCGTCACTTTACTGCACTGGGGCCACAGCACAGCATATAGGGGACCCGGGTGCCCGGCAGTGGCGGTTCTAGACAGTACTTTTTTTGGGGTGGGTGGGTGGGGGTGGTGGTTTAAGAATCTGACCCCTCCCCTCTAATCATAGCTCCTCCCACTTAGTTATGGTCCTCCCATTTTCAATATTGAAGAAGGAAAAAAACACAGAATATTCACGCACACACACCAATCCACAGAATGAACTGCACTGAGAGTCTTGTTTAAAATAGAGACAACTTGTATTGTAGCAGATCAACGTTTTGGAGCTCCCGCTGCATCACCAGGACCATACAATGTATGGTCCTGACGATGGAACGGGAGCTCCGAAATGTTGATCTGCTGCAATACAAGTTGTTTCTATTTTTTTTAAACAAGACTCTCTGCAGTTAATTCTGTGAATTGGTGTATGGATTCTACCGTTTTGGCATGGGAGCAAGTATTTCTATTCGTGAGTGATAGTGAGCTTTTGGTATATATATATATATATATATATATATACACTCAAAAATGGCACTCAGAGTATTCAAGGCATGAAAAAAAGCAAGTATCAACAGTATTAAATATCAACAGTTTCTCATTTTGAAAAAATCACTGTAATGTGATGTAATGTAACTGTTTATATGCTGTGTTTGACTGTGCAAACACTGTGCGATGCTTTTGTATTTGTGCGGGGGGGGGGGGGGGCACTGACATGCGGGGCAGACTAGCCCTGTGCTGGGCGTCCCCCCGCATGTCAGGGAAGATGATCGTAGCTGTGCTAAATTTAGCGCAGCTACGATCAACTCGGAATGACCCCCTTAGTCACCTGCAGCACCATTTCTTATTGCGGGTATAAAATAACCAGCAATGTATGCCCTGCTAGGGACAGTAACATGTGGCTCCCCAAGTGCAGGTATGTGACCAGTCCAAGCATGCCTTGCCAGCCTGGCACAAACATGGTGGAAATGTGCAAATCTGCTGGAGGCTGTGTGGGAGAACAATAACCCTGAGACCTTACCGCCCCTGCAGACAGCGCTAGCTGATCACAATGGCTAGGTGTGTGCAGGGCCGGATTGGGATAGAAAACCAGCCCGGGAGATTTCTGGATGCAGCCCTAATGGAGGCGAAGTCTGTTGAGGGGGTGGAGGCTATTGCGCGGGGCTGGAAAATTGCTCCTCATAGGGCCTGATTCTGTTGGATTCAGTTGCAGCCTTCCTTGGGTCTTTTGCAGCAATTATGTCTGCAGCTTTATGGTAATGCAGCTACACACTGCCCTTCCCTGGTGTATATCCATATCCCCTCTTGCAGCCTAACCCTAACCTCTCCCCTAAACCTGACTAGGCTGTGGGAGGGGAGGTTAGGCTGCTGGAGGGGGACGTTAGGTTTAGGTTAAGGTTAGGATGCAGGAGGGGAGGTTAGGTTTAGGCTGCAGGAGGGGAGGTTAGGTTAAGATGCAGGATGGTAGGTTAGGTTTAGGCTGCAGGAGGGGAAGTTAGGTTTAGGCTACAGGAGGGGAAGTTAGGTTTAGGCTGCAGGAGGGGAGGTTAGGTTAAGATGCAGGAGGGGAGGTTAGGGTTAGGCTAGGTTAGGCTGTAGGAGAGGAAATTAGGTTTAGGTTAGGGTTAGGCTACAGGAGGGTAGGATAGTCCGTGAGAGGGGAGGTTAGGGTTACACACCAGCGGGACGTTTAGGGTTAAGGCTCAGAAGGGAAGGTTAAGGTTACATTTGCCCAAGGTCCTTTAGCCAACTTGGATTTCGACTCAATTCTGAGGACTCCATACTGAGGGGAATTAGGAGTAATAAAGACGCAGGAGCTGCTGCTGGAAAGTTTTAGCTGGCATAGAGACAGTGTGCAGCAGCATCATACCCAGCACAGGCACAGAGCATGGGGCACAGCACAACTTCTGTTTTCTACCAACTCCTCACTTTACTCCCTGTATCTATGGCTACAGCAATACTGGCAGTGTATGTTGGGCAGTGTGCACAGAGTGCATACCCTCCAACATTTTACACACAAAAATCGGTACAAATGCAAAAAAAAAGGGCATGGCCACGGGTAAAGGGACGTGGTCACGCCCCTTTTCTTATACTTTCAATGGAAGTTTGGAGAGCCAAAAATCGGTACAGGCCATACAAAAAAGGTACTGTACCTGCCAAAAAGGTACAGTTGGAGGGTATGAGAGTGCTGTGTGTCAGTGTGTGTGGTGCTGCGTACAAGGGACTGTGTGTCAGTGTATGGGGTGCTGTGTGTAGTGATGTGCACCGGAAATTTTTCGGGTTTTGTGTTTTGGTTTTGGATTCAGTTCCGCGGCCGTGTTTTGGATTCGGACGCGTTTTGGCAAAACCTCCCTGAAATTTTTTTGTCGGCTTCGGGTGTGTTTTGGATTTGGGTGTTTTTTTTACAAAAAACCCTCAAAAACAGCTTAAATCATAGAATTTGGGGGTCATTTTGATCCCATAGTATTATTAACCTCAATAACCATAATTTCCACTCATTTTAAGTCTATTCTGAACATCTCACAATATTATTATTAGTCCTAAAATTTGCACCGAGGTCGCTGGATGACTAAGCTAAGCGACCCAAGTGGCCGACACAAACACCTGGCCCATCTAGGAGTGGCACTGCAGTATCAGGCAGGCTGGCACTTCAAAAAAATAGTCCCCAAACAGCACATGATGCAAAGAAAAAAAGAGGCGCAATGAGGTAGCTGTGTGACTAAGCTAAGCGACCCATGTGGCCGACACAAACACCTGGCCCATCTAGGAGTGGCACTGCAGTGTCAGACAGGATGGCACTTCAAAAAAATTGTCCCCAAACAGCACATGATGCAAAGAAAAAAAGAGGCGCAATGAGGTAGCTGTGTGACTAAGCTAAGCGACCCAAGTGGCCGACACAAACACCTGGCCCATCTAGGAGTGGCACTGCAGTGTCAGACAGGATGGCACTTCCAAAAATAGTCCCCAAACAGCACATGATGCAAAGAAAAATTAAAGAAAAAAGAGGTGCAAGATGGATTTGTCCTTGGGCCCTCCCACTCACCCTTATGTTGTATAAACAGGACATGCACACTTTAACAAACCCATCATTTCAGCGACAGTGTCTGCCACACGACTGTGACTGAAATGACTGGTTGGTTTGGGCCCCCACCAAAAAAGAAGCAATCAATCTCTCCTTGCATAAACTGGCTCTACAGAGGAAAGATGTCCACCTCCTTCTCTTCCTCCGATTCCTCAACCCTTTCACTGTGTACATCCCCCTCCTCACAGATTATTAATTCGTCCCCACTGGAATCCACCATCTCAGGTCCCTGTGTACTTTCAGTAGGCAATTGCTGGTGAATGTCTCCACGGAGGAATTGTTTATAATTAATTTTGATGAACATCATCTTCTCCACATTTTCTGGAAGTAACCTCGTACGCCGATTGCTGACAAGGTGAGCGGCTGCACTAAACACTCTTTCGGAGTACACACTGGAGGGGGGGCAACTTAGGTAAAATAAAGCCAGTTTGTGCAAGGGCCTCCAAATTGCCTCTTTTTCCTGCCAGTATACATACCTGGCAGGCCTACTTGGATGCGGTCACTCATATAATCCTCCACCATTCTTTCAATGGTGACAGAATCATATGCAGTGACAGTAGACGACATGTCAGTAATCGTTGGCAGGTCCTTCAGTCCGGACCAGATGTCAGCACTCGCTCCAGACTGCCCTGCATCACCGCCAGCGGATGGGCACGGAATTCTTAGCCTTTTCCTCACACCCCCAGTTGCGGAAGAATGTGAAGGAGGAGCTGTTGACGGGTCACGTTCCGCTTGACTTGACAATTTTCTCACCAGCAGGTCTTTGAACCTCTGCAGACTTGTGTCTGCCGGAAAGAGAGATACAACGTAGGTTTTAAATCTAGGATCGAGCGCGGTGGCCAAAATGTAGTGCTCTGATTTCAACAGATTGACCACCCGTGAATCCTGGTTAAGCGAATTAAGGGCTCCATCCACAAGTCCCACATGCCTAGAGGAATCGCTCTGTTTTAGCTCCTCCTTCAATCTCTCCAGCTTCTTCTGCAAAAGCCTGATGAGGGGAATGACCTGACTCAGGCTGGCAGTGTCTGAACTGACTTCACATGTGGCAAGTTCAAAGGGTTGCAGAACCTTGCACAACGTTGAAATCATTCTCCACTGCGCTTGAGTCAGGTGCATTCCCCCTCCTTTGCCTATATCGTAGGCAGATGTATAGGCTTGAATGGCCTTTTGCTGCTCCTGCATCCTCTGAAGCATATAGAGGGTTGAATTCCACCTCGTTACCACCTCTTGCTTCAGATGATGGCAGGGCAGGTTCAGGACTGTTTGCTGGTGCTCCGGTCTTCGGCACGCTGTGGCTGAATGCCCAAAGTGGCCCGCAATTCTTCGGGCCACCGACAGCATCTCTTGCACGCCCCTGTCGTTTTTTAAATAATTCTGCACCACCAAATTCAATGTATGGGCAAAACATGGTATGTGCTGGAATTTGCCCACATGTAATGCACGCACAATATTGGTGGCGTTGTCCGATGTCACAAATCCCTAGGAGAGTCCAATTGGGGTAAGCCATTCTGCGATGATGTTCCTCAGTTTCCGTAAGAGGTTGTCAGCTGTGTGCCTCTTATGGAAAGTGGTGATACAAAGCGTAGCCTGCCTAGGAATGAGGTGGCATTTGCGAGATGCTGCTACTGGTGCCGCCGCTGCTGTTCTTGCTGCGGGAGGCAATACATCTACCCAGTGGGCTGTCACAGTCATATAGTCCTGAGTCTGCCCTGGTCCACTTGTCCACATGTCCGTGGTTAAGTGGACATTGGGTACAACTGCATTTTTTAGGACACTGGTGACTCTTTTTCTGATGTCTGTGTACATTTTCGGTATCGCCTGCCTAGAGAAATGGAACCTAGAAGGTATTTGGTACCGGGGACACAGTACCTCAATCAATTCTCAAGTTCCCTGTGAATTAACGGTGGATATCGGAAACACGTTTCTCACCACCCAGGCTCCCAAGGCCTGAGTTATCCGCTTTGCAGCAGGATGACTGCTGTGATATTTCATCTTCCTCGCAAAGGACTGTTGGACAGTCAATTGCTTACTGGAAGTAGTACAAGTGGTCTTCCGACTTCCCCTCTGGGATGACGATCGACTCCCAGCAGCAACAACAGCAGTGCCAGCAGCAGTAGGCGTTACACTCAAGGATGCATCGGAGGAATCCCAGGCAGGAGAGGACTCGTCAGACTTGACAGTGACATGGCCTGCAGGACTATTGGCTTTCCTGTCTAAGGAGTAAATTGACACTGAGGGAGTTGGTGGTGTGGTTTGCAGGAGCTTGGTTACAAGAGGAAGGGATTTAGTGGTCAGTGGACTGCTTCTGCTGTCACCCAAAGTTTTTGAACTTGTCACTGACTTCTGATGAATGCGGTCCAGGTGACGTATAAGGGAGGATGTTCCTAGGTGGTTAACGTCCTTACCCCTACTTATTACAGCTTGACAAAGGCAACACACGGCTTGACACCAGTTGTCCGCATTTCTGTTGAAATAATTCCACACCGACGAGGTGATTTTTTTTGTAATTTGACCAGGCATGTCAATGGCCATATTTGTCCCATGGACAACAGGTGTCTCCCCGGGCGCCTGACTTAAACAATCAGAATCCTCCTTGTCAATTTCCTCCCCAGCGCCAGCAACACCCATATCATCATCCTGGTGTACTTCAACAGTGACATCTTCAATTTGACTATCAGGAACTGGACTGCGGGTGCTCCTTCCAGCAATTGCAGGGGGCGTGCAAATGGTGGAAGGCGCCACCTCTTCCCATCCAGTGTTGGGTAGGTCAGGCATCGCAACCGACACAATTGGACTCTCCTTGGGGATCTGTGATTTATAAGAACGCACAGTTCTTTGCTGTGCTTTTGCCATCTTAACTCTTTTAAGTTTTGTAGCAGGAGGATGAGTGCTTCCATCCTCATGTGAAGCTGAACCACTAGCCATGAACCTAGGCCAGGCCCTCAGCCGTTCCTTGCCACTCCGTGTCGTAAATGGCACATTGGCAAGTTTACGCTTCTCCTCAGACGATTTTGATTTAGATTTTTGGGTCATTTTACTGAGCTTTATTTTTTGGGGATTTTACATGCTCTCTACTATGACATTAGGCATCGGCCTTGGCAGACGACGTTGATGGCATTTCATCGTCTCGGCCATGACTAGTGGCAGCAGCTTCAGCACGAGGTGGAAGTGGATCTTGATCTTTCCCTATTTTACCCTCCACATTTTTGTTCTCCATTTTTTAATGTGTTGAATTATATGCCAGTAATATATCAATAGCAATGGCCTACTACTATATATACTGCGCACAACTGAAATGCACCACAGGTATGGATGGATAGTATACTTGACGACACAGAGGTTGGTAGAGCAGTGGCCTACTGTACCGTACTGCTATATATTATATACTGGTGGTCAGCAAACTGTGCAAAACTGAAATGCACCACAGGTATGGATGGGATAGTATACTTGACGACACAGAGGTAGAGTAGTGGACTACTGTACCGTACTGCTATATATATATAGTTATACTGGTGGTCAGCAAAATTCTGCACTGTCCTCCTACTATATACTACAATGCAGCACAGATATGGAGCGTTTTTCAGGCAGAGAACGTATAATACTGGTGGTCACTGGTCAGCAAAACTCTGCACTGTCCTCCTACTATATAATACTGCTGGTCCCCAGTCCCCACAATAAAGCAATTAGCACACTGAGCACAGATATTTGCAGCACACTGAGCACAGATATGGAGCGTTTTTCAGGCAGAGAACGTAGATATTTGCACTTGCAGCACACTGAGGACAGATATTTGCAGCACACTGAGCACAGATATTTGCAGCACACTGAGCACAGATATTTGCAGCCCACTGAACGTAGAAACTGAGAGGACGCCAGCCACGTCCTCTCACAATCATCTCCAATGCACGAGTGAAAAATGGCGGCGAAGTGCGGCTCCTTATAAAGAATACGAATCTCGCGAGAATCCGACCGCGGGATGATTACGTTCGGGCACGCTCAGGTTAACCGAGCAAGGCGGGAGGATCCGAGTTGCTCGGACCCGTGCAAAAAAAGGTGAAGTTCGGGCGGGTTCAGATCCCGAGGATCCGAACCCGCTCATCACTAGCTGTGTGTACAGGTAGCTGTGTGTCAGTGTGTGTGGGGCTGCGTACTGGGGACTGTGTGTCAGTGTGTGTGGTGCTGCCTACAAGGAACTGTGTGTCAGTGTGTGAGGTGCTGTGTGTACATGGAGCTGTATGTCCGTGTGTGTGGGGCTGTGTGCACAAGGAGCTGTGTGTCAGTGTGTGTGGTGCTGGGTACATCGGGGCTGTGTGCACAGGGTGCGGTGTGTCAGTGTGTGAGGGGATGCATACAGAGGACTGTGTGTCAGTGTGTGAGGTGCTGTGTGTACATGGAGCTGTATGTCAGGGTGTGAGGGGCTGTGTGTACATGTAGCTCTATGTCAGTGTATGAGGGGCTGGGTACAGGGGACTGTGTGTGTGTCAGTGTGTGAGGTGCTGTGTACATGGAGCTGTATGTCAGTGTGTGAGGTGCTGTGTGTACAGGGAGCTGTGTGTCAGTGTGTGAGGGGTTGCATACAGAGGACTGTGTGTCAGTGTGTGAGGTGCTGTGTGTACAGGGAGCTGTGTGTCAGTGTGTGAGGGGTTGCATACAGAGGACTGTGTATCAGTGTGTACAGGGAGCTGTGTGTCAGTGTGTGAGGGGCTGCATACAGAGGACTGTGTGTCAGTGTGTGCAGTGCTGTGTGTCAGTGTGTGAGGGGCTGCGTACAGAGGACTGTGCGTCAGTGTGTGAGGGGCTGCATACAGAGCACTGTGTGTCAGTGTGTGCTGTGTGTCAGTGTGTGAGGGGCTGCGTAAAGAGGACTCTGTGTCAATGTGTGCAGTGCTGTGTATATGTGATATCGCTCTAAAGTGGGTTCGTACCTAAAGTTCGGTCGTCTTCGTGTTCGGCCGTATCCCCTCTTCAACGATGTCGAGGCCAGCGACTATTCTTTCCGTTACCTGGCAGGCTGGGGCAGAAGAACCAGAAGAATCCCGGAAGGACAACCCAAACACAATATACTCAAGGACCACTACACATGGGGGCGGTGACTACCATTTATTGTACCGAAAATATCAGTCACCGCTATAACTCGATTCTCACTTGGAGCAACTGCATATATTAAACATCATCTCAATATCCTATCTCTTCCCCTGTCTACAACAGTAATTACAGCTTAGGTATCTCAAAGGCATGACAATAACTCGGTCAAACAATCAAATATGGTTACATGCAATAGCAATCATTCATTACGTAGTAATATCTTAGAGTAAGGGATGTTGTGACAGTAATTCTGTTGCACTTCTTGAGCTGTCCATAGGGTGGCGCTGCACGCTGGGCACTAATGTTCAGTTCCTGCGCCCCCAGTGGGCGTCTGCGGTCAGTGTTCCTTTAACAGAACTCCTGCACTCTCACAAAGGGAACTCCTGAGAAGACGTCGGTGGACGTAAGGTAAGTATTCAGAGAAAGGTGTGCAGAACTAACGGTCAGTACTATAACACAGCAGCAATGGTTAACGGCACTAACCGTATTTGTATCCACGGAAAAGTAAGTCACAGGGGAGGTCGCGGCTGACCACAGTTCATCTATGTATATATAACACCACCACTTGGAAGTGTTTACTGAGGCGCTTTGGATCAGGGGCGCCCCCCCTTGTTTCCTGGCAAGCACTCGTGGCGTCAATCCCACTGTCTGGTGGGGTATGGGTTGGAGCAGCCTGACTTGTGGACAGTAAGGGAGAGTCACTCTGGGGGCTAGAACTTCAGGGGGACCGCTGATAAGGGTACCTGTGTGTTGCTGGCACCTGCCAGTCCGATCTGCTGCGGTTCTCCCCCCGGTCCTGCGGCCCTGGTATCTGTCGGCAATGTGGGTAGGGGTAGTTCCAGCTGTTCCCCTCGTCCCTGCTCCTGCCTCTCTACTGTGCGGCGGTTTCTCCTTCCGGGCGGCTCTCAGGCTGGTCACCAGCGGTAGCCGGCGGTCTCAGCTCCGGCCAGCCGCTGCTCACACACAGCGGGTCCCTCTTCTCCGTCTCTCTCTAGCGGTGGTCAGGGGCAGCGTGTCTGGCGGCGGGTCTCTATATCCGCGGCAGCGGGTCCCGTCCGGCTCTCTCTCCCTGAGACGGCTTCCTCTCTTCTCCCGCGGCCGTGCTCCCGCGCGCCGGATCACTCTCTGCCCTCCTCCTCTTCTTGGCGCGCAGCTTCCCCTCCAATCCTGACACTCCAGGTTCCCGCGCCTGGGCAGACCAGCAGTACGGTTCTCCTGGGTCCTGGTGCCCTCCATCACGGCTCTTCCCGCATGTTGTTGCTAGGCAACTGGGGCAGGGGATCTCGACACTGTCGGTGCCTATGTAGCTGACAGGTCCCTGCAGGCAGCGCTGGCTGTTATGAAAACTAGTAGGGGGACAGTAGGGGTATCCCACACGTGGGTACCACATGTGCCCCTGGTGGAAGGATGCATGTCCTCACGCATGGGCCAGGGAGTCCCTACCATGAGTCTCTTAATTCCAAAACAACATCGAATGCAAACTAATCAGGTATAAAACATACAAGAAAACAGTTAACATTTTACTCTCTATACCTTAAAGGCGGGACGCCTTGTGTGCTACGTCCCGACCTTCTGGCCTCAACTATGGGAAAGTCGCTCTCGCTAGGAGCGGTAACTAGGTTAGGTCGATCCTGGTTTTCAACAGGCCTGTTGAACACCGGGTCTGGAGCTACGGGCGGGGCTGGATGCGGTGGAGGTAGACCACCCATAAACACTAAGAGCTCCAGGGGATCATGTAAGGGTATGCCCCCCAGGGTCTCCCGTTCCTCTGCCACAGGTGGATCTGCGCTTCTCATCGGTAGCTCTGCGGTACAGAGCTTGAGTTGGTCTCTCGGTACCACACTGACTGGACCTTCCAGGCCCTTACGGATCTTGTAGGTGTATCGGTCGCCCTCAGGAACACTGACCATGACGTACGGGTAACTCCCACATAGCGTCAAGCTTGCTGGTGCGGTTATTCCGTTTCTTCCAGACAAGGTCTCCAGTCTTCAGTGCCTCAGGTTGGATGTGGGCATTGTAGCTCGCCTCCTGGCGATGCTGGGCATGCTCTACTCTTTTAGTTACAATTTCTCTGGCAGCTTCTATCCTCCGCTGGTGCTCATGGACCCAATCGGTCTTTGGGTCGACGGGAAGGGCCACAGCAGGGGCTAATTCCAGGTCCTGGGGTAATTTGCCTCGTCGGCTAAACATGAGGTAGTATGGCGTGAAGCCGGTGGAGCAATGCTCAGTGTTGTTGTAGAGGTAGGTTAGTTCGGGGAGTATGGTCGGCCACTTGGTGCGATCTTCTGCCGCCAGGCTCCGGAGCATCCCGATGAGGGTCTGGTTAGCTCGTTCATACAATCCATTCCCCTGTGGGTGATAGGCTGTGGTCCGAGCTTTTCGACAGCCGTAGTAAGAACACAGTTCGTGAAACAGCTGCGACTCAAAGGCAGGGCCTTGGTCGGTCAAGATGCAGTCTGGATACCCATAGGGCCTGGCAAAGTGCTTCAAAAACAGTTCGGCAGTGGTTTTAGCAGTGAGGTCTTTGGCCGGGACGGCTACTAGGAATTTACTGTAATGGTCCGTTATTGTAAGGGCATACAGATATCCATTGGTGCTCGGCTCCAATTTCACATGATCCAGGGCAACGATTTGTAGTGGACGTTGGCTCTTAATGGGATGTAGAGGGTCCTTTTGGGTAGCGTCGGCCTGCCTTTTCCTTGTGCATGGAACACAATCACGGCACCATCTTTCCACATCTTCTCGCATGCCCACCCAGAAATATCGTGTGCGTAGGGTGGCTTCAGTCTTTTGAGTGCCGAAGTGTCCGGATTTGTCATGGTAGGCCGTGAGCAGAAGAGCGGCTTGATCTTTAGAGACAACCACCTGAGTGACTGGTTGGTGAGTACTCGGATCTATGCTGGTACGCACTAGGATCCCCTCCTCCAGATGAATGCGGTCCCTATGCCGTAGTAACTTGATCAATTCCGGGTCGGCTTTGGCCCGTTGGACCCGGGTCAACTGGCGTCGCTGGTGCAACAAGGCCACAAGTTCCCTCAGCACTGGACTCTTCCGCTGCTTCTCGCACCAATCGACTGTGGGAGCATCCAGTAGGGCGCTTTCCACTCGTGGAGGTCCGATGACGGATAGGGGGTCCGACGTGGCCGTTCGTCCCTTTCGAGAGACTTTGAACACCGGGGTTTCGACATCTTCATCCCCATCTCTATCTTCCTCCTCAACATCTACAGTGGGTAATCGTGAGAGGGCATCAGCGTTCCCGTTGGACTTCCAACTTCTGTAAGATACGGTGTACCGGAAATTTGCTAGTCGGGATACCCATCTCTGTTCAAGAGCTCCGAGCTTAGCAGTAGACAGATGTGCCAGCGGGTTATTATCCGTCATGATGATGAACGGCGTGGCGGCCAGATAGTGTTTAAATTTTCGGTGACAGCCCAGATGAGGGCGAGTAACTCCAGCTTAAATGCGCTGTAATTCTCACAGTTCCGCTCAGTTTTGCGGAGGCACCAGCTGGCGTATGCGATCACTCTTTCACGCCCGTCCTGCACCTGGGAGAGTACGGCTCCTAGTCCCCGGTGACTGGCGTCTGTATACACTTCAAATGGTTGCTCATAATCGGGATAGGCCAATAACGGGGCTTCGATTAAGGACGTCTTCAACTGATGAAAGGCTCGCTGCTGTTCCTCTCCCCAACATACCAAGGATGACCCTCTTCGCTCATGACCCGATTGGCCTCTGAGCAATTCATGCAGCGGGGCCACCACTGCGGCAAATTGTTCAATGAAGCGTCTATAGTAGCCCACGAATCCCAAATAACTTCGGACATCTCCGACGGTCTTGGGAACTGGCAAGTCCTGAACGACTCTGATCTTCTCCGGATCAGGCATCACGCCCTCGGCGCTGACGACATGTCCAAGATACTGGACTTTGGGCTTGAGCAGGTGACATTTGCTCGGTTTAAGCTTCAGGCCGCAGTTGCTCAATTGTTGGAACACTTCTTCCAAATGTCGCAGATGGTCCTCGTAGTTTCTTGAGAAGATTATCACATCGTCGAGGTACAACAGGACCATCTCGAAGTTGCGGTGTCCGAGACAGTGCTCCATGACGCGCTGGAAGGTGGCCGGAGCGTTGCAGAGCCCGAATGGCATCCTCATGAATTCGAATAAGCCCATTGGCGTAGTGAAGGCCGTCTTCTCGATGTCTTCAGGGGCAATTGGGACCTGCCAGTAGCCGCTGGTGAGGTCCAGTGTGGATAAATACGCTGCCGTCTTTAAGGCAGTCAGAGATTCTTCGATTCGGGGAAGCGGATAGGCGTCCTTGTGAGTTGCAGCATTGAGCCTGCGATAATCTACGCAGAAGCGCAGACTACCATCTTTCTTCTTCACTATCACCAGTGGAGCGGCCCATGGGCTGTGGCTTTCACGGATGACTCCAGCCTCTTTCATCTCTGCGATCATGTTCCTCACTGGCTGGTACATGGCTGGAGGGAGGGGTCGGTGTCGTTCCTTGATAGGAGGAGTTGTCCCCGTGGGGATGTGATGATACACTTCATCCACTTGCCCAAAATCAGAAGGGTGTTGGCTGAATGCAGCAGCGTTGCGTCGCACAATCTGTAATACTCCATCTCTTTTATCAGTGGGGGTGTCAACATCGCCGATCTGGATCCTGGCCCACCATGGGGGTTCTTCCTCAGTCGCCGACATTTCTCCGTCTGCCGCTCCTGATTGAGCCGCGGTTACACCCTGTCCCACGATGTCTTGGAAGTCGATCCAACTGACCTTCGCCACCGGACAGTACTTATAGAGTCTGATGGCATACGAGTGTAGGTTCAGAAGACGGACTGGTACCCTCCCGTGTACCACTTTGGCTAGTGTCCTCGCCACAGCGAACGGCTGTCGTCCATCCCCGTCACAGGGTTCCACCAGAGCCTCGTAGTCTCTCCCCCCCGGACCAATTCTTGTTTTGCACCACACTACTTGCTCAGAGTTCGGTCTCAGCAGAACAGGTTGACGGTCGGTGATTTGGGCCTTTCCAATCTCACCCTGACCATTAACGAATTTCCTTTGGCCCTCTAGCACTTTGACGGTCTGTTACAGGGGCTTTCGTTCCTTCGGGGCCGCGGTCTTCATCTCATGTCGTAGGGCTTCTACTTGTTCCTCTGGACAGTTTCTCAGAATGTTCATGCCCAGGATCACGGGTGGCAAGTGCGCGCTGGGCGCGGTGGTGATGAGGTATCCTTGGCGAGTCAAGGCGGCGTTTCCCATTTCCACATTGGCTTCCCAGTAGCCCTGGAAGGCGATGGGTTGTACATTGCTGGCTAGCAGGTGGAGCCATGTAGCGGGTGGAGACGCAATGGTGGCTTCGTCCCAGTGTTGAAGGAATTCCGTGAATCGGATCGTAGAGACTTGTGAGCCTGTGTCCAAGAGAGCTGGTATCTCGATCCCATTGATGCGGATGTTCAGGTGAGGGCACTCTCCTACATACTGGGGCCACCAATCCCGTGACGGCGGACCTGTCAGTGGTTCTCCTCCCGAGGGTCGGTCCCTCGCCTCGGGGTCCCCCGTTTAAAGGGTCGAGCGGGCAGTTTCGTTCAATGTGTCCGCTCTGGTGACATCCCCTACAAATCGGTCGACCCTGTGGGTCAATCCGATCGGTATGCCATCGGCCTGACTCTCTCCTGACCTCCCATCGAGGGTGGCTTCTTCCACCGCGTTCCTGACGCCATTCTCTGCGTTGGCTTCCATTTGGTTCTTTGCCGAGTTCTGCTAGCCTCTGGCTCATCCGAGACAGGTTGAGCGTCACTTCTGACATCTGTCGGTTCAGGGCTTCGATAGGGTCTGGCCCTGGTGGGGCCTGTGCCTGCTGAAGGACTGCCCCCGCTCGGGTGGTGGCATCTACATTCTTGTATGGAGGGATGCTCTTGAGGCTTTCTTCGTCCACTTCCCTTGGCGCCTCGTCGTCTTCAGTCCCGTCGCCCTGATTCAATCCTAGTATCTGTAGAACATCTTCTTTATACGCAGAGAAAGAACTGTCTGGCTTTTGGCGTCTCCACATTCGTAATTGTGACCGAATTGCTTCGCCTTGCGCTCCCTCAATAAATAAGTTAATTAGGGTGTCATCGGTCAGTCGGACATCCAGTGGATCCAGTGTTCGTACAGCCCTCAATGCTTCCTGTAGGCTTAGTGCAAATTCCCGTAAAGATTCACCTGGTCGTTGCTTTCTCGCGTACAGACGGCTCTTTAGTTCTGCTACTGTTTTGCATTCAAATATGTTCCTTAATTTCTGGAGTATACAATCTGCACTCTTCTTCTCTGCATCCTCCCATGCTTCTACTTCCCTCAGTGCTGGGCCGGTTAATTGTCCCTTCAGGATCTCTACTTTTTGTTCTTCCGTGAGCGTGTATAGTCGAAACATGGAGAGCATTTTGTCTTTGAATGCCTTGAAAGTACTTGAGCCAGGGACTTGTTTTCCTGCGTATATCGGCAACCATGGGGCCCCAAAGTAATATGGCATGGTTATAGGTGATGCCGTTGTTCCTGTCGGGTTTCCGGGTGCCGCTGCTGGTTGTCCCTGTGCCGAGGACGACTCCGGAATGTCTGGGTTCGACATCTTGAAACAATCCTGTTCGCGGACGCCAAGTGTGATATCGCTCTAAAGTGGGTTCGTACCTGAAGCTCGGTCGTCTTTGTGTTCGGCCGTATCCCCTCTTCAACGATGTCGAGGCCAGCGACTATTCTTTCCGTCACCTGGCAGGCTGGGGCAGAAGAACCAGAAGAACCCCGGAAGGACAACCCAAACACAGTCAATCCCACTGTCTGGTGGGGTATGGGTTGGAGCAGCCTGACTTGTGGACAGTAAGGGAGAGTCACTCTGGGGGCTAGAACTTCAGGGGGACCGCTGATAAGGGTACCTGTGTGTTGCTGGCTCCTGCCAGTCCGATCTGCTGCGGTTCTTCCCCCGGTCCTGCGGCCCTGGTATCTGTCGGCAATGTGGGTAGGGGTAGTTCCAGATGTCCCCCTCGTCCCTGCTCCTGCCTCTCTACTGTGCGGCGGTTTCTCCTTCCGGGCGGTTCGCAGGCTGGTCACTTGGTGCAGCGGTAGCCGGCGGTCTCAGCTCCGGCCAGCCACTGCTCACACACAGCGGGTCCCTCTTCTCCGTCTCTCTCTAGCGGTGGTCAGGGGCAGCGTGTCTGGCGGCGGGTATCTATATCCGCGGCAGCGGGTCCCGTCCGGCTCTCTCTCCCTGAGGCAGCTTCCTCTCTTCTCCCGCGGCCGTGCTCCCGCGCGCCGGATCACTCTCTGCCCTCCTCCTCTTCTTGGCGCGCAGCTTCCCCTCTAATCCTGACACTCCAGGTTCCCGCGCCTGGGCAGACCAGCAGTACGGTTCTCCTGGGTCCTGGTGCCCTCCATCACGGCTCTTCCCGCATGTTGTTGCTAGGCAACTGGGGCAGGGGATCTCGACACTGTTGGTGCCTATGTAGCTGACAGGTCCCTGCAGGCAGCTCTGGCTGTTATGAAAACTAGTAGGGGGACAGTAGGGGTATCCCACACGTGGGTACCACATATACATGGAGCTGTATGTCAAGGTGTGAGGGGCTGTGTGTACAGAGGACTGTTGTCAGTGGGGTGGCATTCAGTTTACCAGTTGTTGGGATCCCGGCGCACAGTATACCAGCGCCGGAATCCCGACAACTGGCATACTGATACCTTTTCTCCCTCTTGGGGGTCCACGACCCCCCTGGAGGGAGAATAGATAGCGTGGCGCGCACAGCGCACCACCGTGCCCGCAAGGGGCTCATTTGCACTCGCCCCGCTCTCGGTAAGCCAGCGGTCGGGATCCCGGCACCGGTATGCTGGCTGCCGGGGACCCGGCCGCCGGCAACTCATACTATACCCGTGTCAGTGTGTGAGGGGCTGTGTGTACATGTAGCTGTGTCAGTGTGTGGGTACTGTGTTTACAGGGCATTGTGTGTGAGGGGTTGGAGAAAGCTCTTACACGTGGGTTGCAGTCAGGGAATAGAGCAGGTCACAGAGAAGGCCTTCCAGCACCAAGGTCGGCCAGCCCCCCACCCACTTACCTAGGCCTGCTGACTGGCGCTGGTGTCCGGGATCAGCATCTGAGGAGCAGGTAGAAGAGCTGTTCCTCCTCGGTCATCGTGCACTCTGCAGTGCATCTACCAAACGCTACGCGGGGAGAGAGCGCCCACAGAAGTCGGAAAACTAAGCTCACACTTTGCAGATAAACACAAGCAGACGGAGCTGAAAGTTTCCCTGACGGCGGAGCAAGAGAGGCGGCCCAGACATAAGCGATGCCCGGCCTCTCACTGTGCTGGATGCGGCTGGGTTATTTCATAGTGGGCGGCAGCTGCGGCAGCAGATGTTATAATAGGATAGATGAATCGGCCAGTGTAGAGAGGGGGAGCATGGCCACCAAGATAAAATGGGGCAGGCAGCCTACCGGCAAATCATCTTGGCGGGGCCAATCCGCCCCTGTATGGCTGGCCGGCGGGTGGCAGCGGGACTTGAGGAGTGCAGCTGTGTCACACTGCAGTGCCGGGCGGAGGGGACTCTGTGCCTGTCAGAGTGCACAGCAGATAGGACACTGCTTTCTTTGTTCCTCCACGCTGCCTTTCAGTGTATGCTCCGGCCCTGCAGGCTGCTGATGCCGGAGCATCGCGGCTGAGGCGCAAGAAGTACTGTACCTGTACGGAAATGGACTCAGCAGTCCCGGCACCTGCTTCTCAAATTAATGTGCGGGGAAGGTGTAGGAGGGCGATCGCCCTCATCGCCTCCCCGCTAAATCCGCCACTGGGGCCCGGCAGTGCTTACCGGAGCAGCAGACACCTGTATGGTTTTTTCATTTTAAACTTTTTTTCTTTTTACGCTTTGATCAGCTTGTGTGTCCATCAGAAATCTGTGTGTCCATCGGTCCAATGGGAAATTTATGGAAGAAGCACTAATATGTGTGCGGTCTGTTGAGGGGGATGGGATCCTTCCTCATAGGGTCTGACCGTACGCAATTGTGGTCTTCCTTGCATCTTTTGCTGCAGTTGTGTCTGAGACCAGGGGCGTATTGGGAACTAAAAGTGGCCCTGTAAAATGTTGTAGAAGTGGCCCCAACATGAGCGGCACCAGAGGTATAACATACCGTGTAGCCATGGCAGCATCACTGGATGGAAGAGTTGCTGTACTGCAGAGATTTAATAACAGAATGGGGACAATGCAGTGTATTTAGTGCGGTGGGCTGCCTTTCATGTGCGAGGATGTGGTCACATGACAACACACAAATCAGGCCCCACAGACACGTCTGCTTACCAGGAATCTTACTGGTGCGCTGTATGGCCAATCCGCCCTTGTCTGTTTCTACGTGTTTAATAAACCGACTCCCTGATTAAACCAATCTGCTATCGTACTTACCTCTATCTGAGCACCTGCTGCTCACTTACCGCACTCCGGGGCTAATTCAGGTTGGATCGCATTGTGCGATCCAACTGCAAAAATTACAAATAAGATGCGGGCGCACGTGCAGCGCCCGTCCTGCGCATGCGCCCACATTTTCGGGAGGGGTGTGCAGAAAATGTGATCACCTCTGTCTGTCAATCAGCAGAGGCAGTCGCGGGGCGGGGGGCGGCAATGCTCCATTTCCAGGGTGGAGATGGAGCGTTGCGAGGTCGCAGGCCAGCAAACAGTCGGCAGTGTGGCACGTACGGGGGCGTGATTGCGGCTGCTGTATGATGTCACATGCAGCCGCCATGGTCGGAAACATGGCGGCGGGCCTCCTGTGGATGCTGCTAAGCTGTGCTGGCAGGCGGTATCACTAATTTCTGTTAACAAGCAGAAATTGCGAAGTAAGCGCAATTTCTGCTTGTTGAAGGGTGGTAGGCGGCGGTCAGCATACTGGGTGGCCTTGCCCTGCGATGAGCGGCCCCCAGAGCCGGCCCTAACCAATATGATGCCCTAGGCAAGATTTTGGCTCGTGCCCCCTAGCACCACCACTAATTCTGCCTCTTACACTGTACCCCTTTCCCGGAACAATCACCCCTCACCCATTGCAGTCTTCATTTTGGTGTTCCTACTCCCTATATTTTAAATAGGAACAGTGCGCACATTCGACGGACAGCCCAAAAAGTGGTGTGTTCTTGCTGGGAAGGGGCATGGCCACACAATAATACCCCCAATTCATATTACGCCACACAGTAGTGCAACTTTATTCACATATTATCATGCGATAGTGTCCCTAATTCACGTTAGATCACACAGTAGTAGCACTTGACCTTAAATACGTTATTCCTCATAGTAGTGCCCCTTATTCACATTACATCACACTGAATTGCTCCTTATTCACATTACACCACACCATATTGCTCTTTATTCACATTAGACCACACAGTAGTGCCCTTTCTATACGTTACGCCACACAGTAAAGCACCTTATACACATAATGCCACACATTAGTAATACATTTATACACATAATACCACACAGTAATGCCCCTTACACGTATGATATACATTATTACTGTCCTTATAAACATAATCACATTATACCAGCCTTTATTAATGCCCTTACACACATTATGTCCCTTACACATATGCAGCACATTATTAATGCATTTATACACATGACACACATAATGCCCCTTACCCATACTGTATGCCACACATTATCAATGCATTTATACACATGACACACATAATGCCCATTACACATATACAGAACACTATTGCACAACCAACCCACCCACACACAGCACTCACACTGCCGCTAACACTGTGACCTCTGCTTGGATTCATATGTGTCCTCATACATCTTGCCTCAATTCGCCATGCAGAAGGAGATGCCTGGCATGAGTCAGCTGGCATCTCTGCTAACGTCGGGCGCCTTTTTTGATGAAAATGCATCTTATTGCAAATTGCAATCCTTACTGAATTAGGCCCTCAGCACGTTAGTCAGACTCTACCACTAAATACATTCTCAATGGGGTTCATTCCGAGTTGATCGCTCACTAGCTAGTTTTAGCAGCTGTGCAAACGCTATGCCGCCGCCCACTGGGGAGTGTATTTTAGCTTAGCAGAAGTGCGAACGCATGTGCAGCCGAGCTCTGAACCTACTCAGCGCTTGCGATCACTTCAGCCTATTCGTGTCCGGATTTGATGTTATACACCTGCCCAGCGAACGCTCAGCCACGCCTGTGGTTTTTCAGACACGCCTGCGTTTTTGCAAACCCTCCCTGAAAACGGTCAGTTGACAGCCAGAAACGCCCCCTTCCTGTCAATCTTCTTGCGGCCAACAGTGCGACTGAAAACTTCGCTACAACCTGTGCACAACCACAACGGGCTTCGTACTCGTACGACGCGCGTGCGCATTGCGGCCCATACGCATGCGCAGAAATGCAGATTTTTCACCTGATCGCTGCGCTGCGAAAATCGGCAGCGAACGATCAACTCGGAGTGACCCCCAATGTTCCCTCAGCAGCACAAATCCTATATTATAGTTGATAGATAGATAGATAGATAGATAGATAGATAGATAGATAGATAGATAGACAGACAGACAGAGGTCAGTGAAAAATGAATTCTTGAACATGATACAATTTCTTTTCATTCTAACCTCAGATGTGTGTAATCCACTATAGGTTGGTTCCAGTGAGCAAGTAAAGCTGACAGTTGTGCTAATTGACACAGAGATAGCATGCAGAGTAAATCTGTTTCTAATCAGATTGCTACCGAGCTGCAGATTTGTCTCAATGTACTTTTGCAGACATAAATGAGTTTAGTTCACAACGTATACTGTGGTGATTCATTCTGCTGAGAGATGATATATTTGTGTGTAAAGCATCTTGTCCAACCAAATGTACAGTCAGTAGCGGATCTTGCCACGGGCAAGCAGGACTTTTGCCCGGGGCGCCGCCTTCCGGAGGGCGCAGGGCGCTATCCGGAGGGCGCGCACCAGGGCAAGATCCGCTGCTGCTGTGCCCCCCGCTGCCGCTGTGAAGGGAAATTAGACGCGTACGCGTCTAGTTTCCCTTCGTGGACAGGTCCTTTACTGTGCAGTGCGCGATGACGTCATCGCGCACCGCACAGCAATGGTCCTCTCAACGAAGGGAACTAGACGCTACGAGGACCTTTGCTGTGCGGTGCGTTATGACGTCATCGCGCACTGCACATCATTTCAGTCTGTACAGGGGGCGTAAATGACCACGCCCCCTGTATGAAGCCACGCCGCCTATTGCCGCCCGGGGCACACAGAGCCCCAGAACCGGCCCTGTGTACAGTGTGCATTAATTGTACACTCACAGTTACAGTGTTAGGAATATTTGTGTTTTGTTTTGCCTTGCATTACCTCATTCCTGCCTCTAGGGGTCTCACTTGTTGCCTCAGGCAGTTGCACACTGCCTCTGCAGGGTAATTACCTGATTGTGTGCACCTGGAGCCCAACACCCTGCTGCTATTTAACTCCAGCTCACAGGCACTTAGTTGCAGATCATTGCGGTTCCGTATGGAGTGAGACTGGGCTCTCTCCAGTAACCCTGTCCAGATTCTGCCTTATTTGCTTCTTGGAGACTTCCCTGCAGTTTGCTAAAACGCATGTGCCTTGCTTCTGGACTTCTTACCCTGCCAGTTCAACATCTACATTTCTGGACTATTATTTGCAGTTTGTTTCCATTCCTGCCTGATCACTTCATTTTTGGTATGTTATTTTTCCCCTGCTTGATTTAAACCCGGATTTCTTCATGTTTATTTTGCATCTATGTTTAACCTGAAATATTCCATTTATCGTGTTTTGTTCCATGTAATCAAGCATCCAGTTTATATTTATTTTTACCACCACTTTTTCCACAATAAACTTTACTTAATTTTCACCTGGCTTCAGCTGACATCTTTCCAAGCACGCACACACAGAGAACTCTAGAAATCGTTACAGAATGATCTGCCAAAATAAACGTGTGCAGGAGTTTTGTTTTGATTCAGCTGAATCTCATAAAATGGCTTCACTTCAGAAAGGTTCCCTGCCTCTCAAGTTTTTGCCGTTTTTGAGTTCTGCATTGCTGGTGGATTTCAGAGAGAAACTGGAGGGTATTCAAATCCTATCTTCAGAGATACTGTCTGCTCTGCCTGAAGATTCAGTAAGGTTACCTGCTCCCTTTAAGGAGACGCAGGAAAAAAGGGGAAAAGATCAGTCTGGTACTCTCAATTCTGGCTGCTGTTTTTCTAGCGTAAGCAAAGGCAAGTTTTGGAGTTTTCCACGACCCAGTCTCTCTGAGGAAGAAAGGAGACATAGAAGGGATAAGAAGCTCTGTTTTTATTGCGGCAGGTCGGGACATTTTATTCAGTTATGTCCTGCTCGCAAACATAAAAAGAGCTTTCCTCATTCTGCCATAGTGCCAAATTCTGCTCAGTTATGCCACTGTGGTGCTCAAATTTCGAAAGGAGGGGTGTCCGGCCAAGCGACCCCAGGAGGGGTGTCCGGCCAAGCGACCCCAGGAGGGGTGTCCGGCCAAGCGACTCCAGGAGGGGTGTCCGGCCCAGCGACTCCAGGAGGGGTGTCCGGCCCAGCGACTCCAGGAGGGGTGTCCGGCCCTGCGACCCCAGGAGGGGTGTCCGGCCCTGCGACCCCAGGAGGGGTGTCCGGCCCTGCGACCCCAGGAGGGGTGTCCGGCCCTGCGACCCCAGGAGGGGTGTCCGGCCCTGCGACCCCAGGAGGGGTGTCGGTCCCTGCTGCCCTTGCCTTTGGGCATGAGGTCCCTGCTGCCCTTGCCTTTGGGCATGAGGTCCCTGCTGCCCTTGCCTTTGGGCATGAGGTCCCTGCTGCCCTTGCCTTTGGGCATGAGGTCCCTGCTGCCCTTGCCTTTGGGCATGAGGTCCCTGCTGCCCTTGCCTTTGGGCATGAGGTCCCTGCTGCCCTTGCCTTCGGGCATGAGGTCCCTGCTGCCCTTGCCTTCGGGCATGAGGTCCCTGCTGCCCTTGCCTCACGGCATGAGGTCCCTGCTGCCCTTGCCTCACGGCATGAGGTCCCTGCTGCCCTTGCCTCACGGCATGAGGTCCCTGCTGCCCTTGCCTCACGGCATGAGGTCCCTGCTGCCCTTGCCTCACGGCATGAGGTGCCTGCTGCCCTTGCCTCACGGCATGAGGTCCCCGCTGCCCTTGCCTCACGGCATGAGGTCCCCGCTGCCCTTGCCTCACGGCATGAGGTCCCCGCTGCCCTTGCCTCACGGCATGAGGTCCCCGCTGCCCTTGCCTCACGGCATGAGGTCCCCGTTGCCCTTGCCTCACGGCATGAGGTCCCCGTTGCCCTTGCCTCACGGCATGAGGTCCCTGCTGCCCTTGCCTCACGGCATGAGGTCCCCGTTGCCCTTGCCGCACGGCATGAGGTGCCCGTTGCCCTTGCCTCACGGCATGAGGTCCCCGTTGCCCTTGCCTCACGGCATGAGGTCCCCGTTGCCCTTGCCTCACGGCATGAGGTCCCCGTTGCCCTTGCCTCACGGCATGAGGTCCCCGTTGCCCTTGCCTCACGGCATGAGGTCCCCGTTGCCCTTGCCTCACGGCATGAGGTCCGAGAGGTGCCCGCCTTGCCAGAGGTCCACGCCTTGCCAGAGGTCCGAGAGGTGCTCGCCTTGCCAGAGGTCCGAGAGGTGTCCACCTTGCCAGAGGTCCGGCCAAGGCCTGTCCAGCCCCAGGAGGGGGTTCTGCCTGTCCAGCCCCAGGAGGGGGTTCTGCCTGTCCAGCCCCAGGAGGGGGTTCTGCCTGTCCAGCCCCAGGAGGGGGTTCTGCCTGCCCAGCCCCAGGAGGGGGTTCCGCCTGCCCAGCCTCAGGAGGGGGTTCCGCCTGCCCAGCCCCAGGAGGGGGTTCCGCCTGCCCAGCCCCAGGAGGGGGTTCCGCCTGCCCAGCCCCAGGAGGGGGTTCCGCCTGCCCAGCCCCAGGAGGGGGTTCCGCCTGCCCAGCCCCAGGAGGGGGTTCTGCCTGTCCAGCCCCAGGAGGGGGTTCCGCCTGTCCAACACCAGATAGAGGTGCCTGCCATGCCCGAGATCCAAGATTTGCCCGAGGATCTGCCTTACTTTTATGGAAATATCTCTCACTGTTTAGCTCTCTTCAGATATTATCTGAGTTTTGATGACTTGTCCCCTATTGATATCATTGCTAACGTATGTATGAGATTCAGAGGGAGGGCCTTGAAGTGGGTAAATGGTCTTATAGATAAGGGAGATCCAGTGTTACAAGATTTGCCCGGTTTCCTCAAGGCTGTGACCGAAAGATTCAGTCCACCAACTGTCCTCACGCTCCTAGATGAATCTACTAAGGTGTGCCCCTCTGAGAACCTGCCTTTGCAGTCTGGGGAGCACCCTCAGTTTTTCAGATGTGGGCAGGTATCTCTAGGTGTTCACGCAGATTGCTCGGCAAGTTTAACATCTACAAGTTTACCATCCGCTCTTGATTCCATCCAGGAAAATAAGAGGTCAGTTCTACCGCTGGGTGGTGGCTCCGACTCTGAGAGTGAGCTTCTGGATGATCCGAGACTCGTTTTTGATGGACCTGTATTGCCTAATAGTGTCTTTGTGACACCTTCAAATAGGGTTAGGCAACCCAGAAAGAAAAAAGGAAAAAAGAAGAGAAGGTGAACTTTGAGGCGTCTGGAATCCGCCTGTTTAAGGGGGGGATAATGTTAGGAATATTTGTGTTTTGTTTTGCCTTGCATTACCTCATTCCTGCCTCTAGGGGTCTCACTTGTTGCCTCAGGCAGTTGCACACTGCCTCTGCAGGGTAATTACCTGATTGTGTGCACCTGGAGCCCAACACCCTGCTGCTATTTAACTCCAGCTCACAGGCACTTAGTTGCAGATCATTGCGGTTCCGTATGGAGTGAGACTGGGCTCTCTCCAGTAACCCTGTCCAGATTCTGCCTTATTTGCTTCTTGGAGACTTCCCTGCAGTTTGCTAAAACGCATGTGCCTTGCTTCTGGACTTCTTACCCTGCCAGTTCAACATCTACATTTCTGGACTATTATTTGCAGTTTGTTTCCATTCCTGCCTGATCACTTCATTTTTGGTATGTTATTTTTCCCCTGCTTGATTTAAACCCGGATTTCTTCATGTTTATTTTGCATCTATGTTTAACCTGAAATATTCCATTTATCGTGTTTTGTTCCATGTAATCAAGCATCCAGTTTATATTTATTTTTACCACCACTTTTTCCACAATAAACTTTACTTAATTTTCACCTGGCTTCAGCTGACATCTTTCCAAGCACGCACACACAGAGAACTCTAGAAATCGTTACATACAGGGCTGCTTCTTATGAAGTTTACAAAGCTTTTTGCACTTCAAACTCCTCCAAGAACGATTGAATCTATCTATCTATCTATCTATCTATCTATCTATCTATCTATCTATCTATCTCTATATATCATTCTCATATATTTGTAACTATCTGTCTCATATCTATTTATCCAAAAGGCTTACAATTCAATTGCCAGGCTCTATAGCTGCAAATTTGTCTCAATGTACTTTTGTAGATATAAATGAGCTTAGCCCATTATGTATAGTGATTCATTTTGCAAAGAGATTATATATTTGTGTGTAAAGCATCTTGCTTAGCCAAATATACAGTTTGCATAATTTTATCTCGCATTTACATGTCTGATCTATCTATCTATCTATCTATCTATCAGGGGCGTAACTCCCAGAGAGGCAATGCCTGCCTGCGGGCTCCAAGCTCTGAAGGGGCACCTGCATGTACAGCAGCACCTGTATGGTTCACAGCGAGATCCAAGTGTGACCGCTGCTCTTCCAGTGGAGCTCTGTGGTGCACCCACTGCTACTGCAGAGTTAAGTGGCATCTGCAATAGGGGACAGTACAGCTCCCGCCTGGTACTATTCAGCCTGTGCTGCAGCAAGTGACCGTGCACCGGCTGCTGCTGCTGGACTGTGAGAATCTCGTAAATTCTGACCCTAACCCACCGACCGTTGTCACACAGCATAGCTGGAGCCCTGCCAATTCACTGTGGGCTCTGGTGTCACAACTGAGGGCCTGAGCTGACGGGAGGCAGCCTCAGTTGTAGGGGCTGAGATGTAACGGAACCTGGGAGGTTGTATCAGACCCCTAGACATGTAAGTAACATGTAGAATAACTGCCCGAAGGCGTGACCACAACAACCAGGATAAAAGTCAATGATGTTTATTATGACAAACTCCGTAACACAGCAGCAGTAAAAGGAAACATAAAAGTCAACAGAGGATAAATACAATTCCTGGGTACTACAGGGTGGCAAGGGCCACAGGCACTGGTAGTGTGAGACAGTTCTTATAATCTTCTAGTTGGAAAGTCCTTACCAGGCCTGACTGTAGCAATGGAGAGAACCCAGGATCGTACCAGCTGATGTTCCAGGAAAGGCTGGGCTGCTGAAGGTAAAACGGCTGCTGTGGATACTGGCTGGAACCAGACTGTTGTTGGTACGGAGTGGATACTGGCTGGAACCAGTTAAATAATAAACGAACTTGAGAGCGATGAAATAATAATGAAGTTTGGAGTTTGAGAGCGGTGAAATAATAATACCGGTGGAGAGTGGTAAACTGCAGAAAAGGACACCGGCCCTTTAAGAGAAGCTATACACTGCTGGAAGCTGGGCTGGAAGCAGGTGATTGTTTGAGAGCGGTGAAATAATAATACCGGTGGAGAGTGGTAAACTGCAGAAAGGACACCGGCCCTTTAAGAGAAGCTGTACACTGCTGGAAGCTGGGCTGGAAGCAGGTGATTGTTGTAGCTGGAAACAGGTGAGTCCAGAATGGATCGGAGAGTCAGGCTACACCGCAGATGGAATGCTGGTGCGGGTCTCTATAGCAGAAGTCTGGAGACAGGAGCTGGAACCTGGAAGACAACCACAGGAGAGAGACAAACTGGAACTAGGTTAGACAACCAAAGCACTGACGCCTTCCTTGCTCAGGCACAGCTTACTTATACCTGCAGCAAGGAAGGGGTTGGCTAGGCAATTATGCAAATCAACAATACAGACAGCAGATTGGTGGAAATGCTCAGATGACAAAATCCAAGATGGCTGCGCCCATGCAGACACTTGGAGGGAAGTTTGGTTTGTAATCCATGTGAGAATTGAAACGGTAATGGCGACGCCGGCCGTAGGAGACAGGAGACGCCAGACTGACAAGCGCACATTTAACCACATGGGCACAGCGGAGGCCGCGGCTGATGAAATCACCACTCTGACATTCTGCATGTGGAAACTCAGGAACAGCGGGATCCGGTCCTGGAACGCTGAGCCAGCCTTAGGAGGCATCTGAAGGGTAAGTAATGGCGTCCAGATACCCGGATCGTGACAGCACCCCCCCCTTTAGGAGTGGCCCCAGGACACTTCTTAGGCTTTAAAGGAAACTTTGCGTGGAAATTTCGGACCAAGGCAGGAGCATGGACGTCTGAGGCATTGGTCCAAGAGCGTTCTTCAGGACCATAGCCCTTCCAGTCAATGAGGTATTGTAACTGACCGTAACGGAAACGTGAGTCCAAAATCTTGGCCACCTCGTACTCGACTCCCCGTTGAGTCTGAACTTTGGGAGCTGGAGGAAGTGCGGAATGAAACCGATTCAGGATCAGCGGTTTCAACAAAGAAACATGAAATGTCCTGGGTATTTTCAAGAAGGATGGTAACTGTAACCTGTAGGCAACAGGATTGATGACTTGTTCAATCTTGAAGGGTCCGATGTAGCGAGGTGCAAATTTCATGCTGGGAACTCTCAACCTCAAATTCTTCGTGGACAGCCACACACGATCACCCACCTTGAGAGCAGGAACCGCTCTACGCTTCCTATCGGCAAACTTCTTATACCTGAATGAGGCTTTAAGCAGGGCTGCGCGGACGTTCCTCCAGTTATTTGAAAACTGACGCAAGGTGACATCCACTGCTGGAACAGAAGTTGCGGGAAGCGGTTGGAATTCTGGGACTTTAGGGTGGAATCCATAATTAATGAAGAATGGTGTAGAAGAAGATGAGGAATGGTATTGATTGTTGTGGCTGAACTCGGCCCAAGGAAGGAGTTGAACCCAGTCATCTTGAGAGGAAGACACATATATACGGAGGAAGGCCTCCAAGTCCTGATTCACCCTCTCGGTTTGACCATTGGTCTGAGGATGGTAAGCCGTGGAAAACTTTAACTTGACTTGGAGGGCTTGACACAAACTTCGCCAAAATTTGGCTACAAATTGTACTCCACGATCCGAGATGATCTCTTCAGGAAGACCGTGAAGTCGGAAGATCTCTTGTATAAACACTTGAGCCAACTTGGAAGCTGACGGAAGACCGGTGAGAGGGATGAAATGTGCCATCTTGGTGAACCGGTCAACTACCACCCAGATGGTATTAAACTTGTTGCAGATAGGTAGATCGGAAACAAAGTCCATCGACAAATGGGTCCAAGGTCGACGGGGAACAGATAATGGAACCAGTTGCCCCGCAGGCGACTGGCGGGAGACTTTGTGTTGGGCACACTTTGGGCAGGAGGCAATAAATTCCATAACGTCCTTCTTCAGAGTTGGCCACCAGTAGGACCTAGAAATAAATTCAAGGGTTTTCTGAATGCCTGTATGTCCAGCAAAACGGGAAGCATGGGCCCAATGCATGAGCTTCTTCCTTAGAACTGGCTTAACAAAACTTTTCCCTGGTGGAGGCGTAGAGTCCATCCCTACCGTGGAGAATGCCAACGGATTAATAATAGGATGCTTGTCTGCAGACTCGGACTCATTTTCTTGTTCCCATGAGCGGGAAAGGGCATCGGCCTTACGATTCTGAGAACCCGGACAGAACTGGAGTTTAAAGTCAAACCTAGAGAAGAAAAGTGCCCATCTGGCCTGACGAGGATTCAGACATTGTGCGCCTTTGAGATATAAAAGATTTTTGTGGTCGGTAAGTATGGTGATTGAGTGGGAAGCTCCCTCCAACAGGTATCTCCACTCCTCCAGAGCGAGCTTGATGGCTAGCAACTCCTGATCGCCAATGGCATAGTTGCGCTCAGCTGGGGAGAACTTCCGGGAGAAGAAACTGCAAGGATGTAGATGTCCATCTTTGGCCCTCTGGGATAACACTGCTCCTACTCCAACGGAGGAGGCATCTACCTCTAAGATAAAAGGAGAGTCGGTGTCGGGCTGTTTCAGAACTGGTGCAGAGATGAACCGTTGCTTCAGAAGGTGAAAGGCCTGTGTAGCTTCCTCGGACCACTTGGACGGATTAGCACCTTTCTTGGTTAATGCAGTGATAGGCGCCACAATGGTGGAAAAGTCTCGTATAAATTTTCTATAATAATTGGCGAACCCTAAGAACCTCTGGACCCCTTTGAGGCTTAAGGGTATAGGCCAATTCTGGATTGCTTGGAGTTTCTCAGGATCCATCTCTAGTCCGGAACCGGACACAATGTAACCTAGAAACGGAATGGTTTTAACTTCAAACACACACTTCTCCAATTTACAATAGAGGTGATTGACACGGAGACGGGAAAGAACCTCTTTTACCCAGAAACGATGATCTTCGAGATTATTAGCAAAGATGAGGATGTCATCTAGATAAACCATGACATGGCGGTACAAGATGTCCCTGAAAATCTCATTCACGAAGTGCTGGAAGACTGCTGGAGCGTTGCTCAATCCGAAGGGCATGACGAGGTACTCATAATGTCCGTCACGGGTGTTAAAGGCGGTCTTCCACTCGTCACCCTCACGGATTCGGATGAGATTGTAGGCACCCCTCAAGTCCAGCTTTGTGAAAATAGTTGCACCACTAACTCTATCAAAGAGCTCGGTAATCAGGGGTAAAGGGTATCGGTTCTTGACGGTAATGTCGTTCAGACCTCTGTAGTCGATGCACGGACGCAGACCACCGTCTTTCTTCTTAACGAAGAAGAAGCCTGCGCCGGCTGGAGAAGAAGATGGTCGGATGAAACCCTTCGCCAGGTTCTCTTTGATGTACTCTTCCATGGAGTGTGTCTCAGGCAGAGACAACGGATAAGTTCGGCCTCGCGGTGGAACCTTCCCTGGAATGAGGTCGATTGGGCAGTCCCATTCTCTATGAGGAGGAAGGATATCAGCAGAGGCTTTACTGAACACGTCCGTGAAGTCTTGATATGGAGGAGGCGGAACATCAGATGACCTGGGGAAGGAAGAACAAACAGGAAGAACTTTGGTTAAACAAGTCTCAGCACAGGAGGGACCCCATGCCAGTATTTGCGTAGTCGTCCAGTCAATTGATGGGTTGTGGAGACGGAGCCATGGAAGGCCTAAAACCACTGGATGTGTGGCTCTTGGAATCACTAAAAAAGAAATATACTCAGAATGAAGAACTCCCACTCTCAGACGAACTGGAAGAGTCCTTAAGGAAATGACTGCGTCAAAAATCTTGCTGCCATCCACGGCAGTCAAAGAGATGGACGAGGACAGTCTCTCGGTGGGTAGGGACCACCGTTTAACATAAGCTTCGGTTATGAAATTCCCAGCTGCTCCGGAATCAAGGAGGGCAATGACGTTCCTGTAACGTTGAGCAATTTGGAGCGACACTGGGAGGTTACAGTCATGAGGAGATGGAGAGGAGATCATTACTCCTAGCCGGCCCTCTCCTTGGCGAGCTAGGATCTGGAGTTTCCCGGACGTTTGGGACAGGCATTGATAGTGTGCGACGGAGCTGCACAGTAGAGACAGAGAGACTCAGAGAGACGTCTTCGGCGCTCAGCGGGAGATAGACGGGAACGACTAATTTGCATAGGCTCATCCTTGGATGGAGATGGTTGACGAGGAGGAGGAGCAGAAGATTTAGGAGTAGATGATCTCCCTCGCTCGGTTGCTCTCTCTCTGAAACGTAGATCAACCTTCGTGCAAAGAGAAATTAGCTCATCCAACTTAGAGGGCAAGTCTCTGGTAGCTAACTCATCCTTGATGCGTTCTGATAAGCCATGCCAGAATGCAGCATACAGGGCCTCGTCGTTCCATGCCAGTTCGGATGCCAGGATTTTAAACTGTATAAGATACTGTCCCACAGTACGTGTTCCCTGGCGTAAACGGAGAATCTCAGATGAAGCAGATGTTATCCGGCCTGGCTCGTCGAAGATGCGCCTGAATGTAGCTACAAAGTCAGTATAGGAGGATAGCAGGGGATCAGACTTCTCCCATAAAGGTGATGCCCAGTCAAGGGCTGAGCCACTGAGAAGGGAGATGATATAGGCAATTTTGGTACGGTCACTGAAGAAATTGCCAGGTAGAAGCTCAAAGTGGATTTCACATTGATTGAGAAATCCCCTGCAGAACCTTGGAGATCCATCAAATTTTGCTGGCGTTGGAAGATGAAGATGTGGACTGGAAATGGGTAAGGTGGGTGGGGTTACAGCTGGTGTCACTGTAGTGGACGCACCGGACGTGCCAGGTCCACGGAGGGTCGTTTGAATCCCATCCAGCCGTGTAGAGAGATCCTGGAGACAGCGGATGATGTGGCCCTGTGCAGCCTCCTGATGTTCAAGTCGGGCTGCCAGTTCTTGCATCGGCCTGGCCGCTTGATCCTGGTCTCCGGCTGGATTCATTAGGTCAGTGCTTACTGTCACAACTGAGGGCATGAGCTGACGGGAGGCAGCCTCAGTTGTAGGGGCTGAGATGTAACGGAACCTGGGAGGTTGTATCAGACCCCTAGACATGTAAGTAACATGTAGAATAACTGCCCGAAGGCGTGACCACGACAACCAGGATAAAAGTCAATGATGTTTATTATGACAAACTCCGTAACACAGCAGCAGTAAAAGGAAACATAAAAGTCAACAGAGGATAAATACAATTCCTGGGTACTACAGGGTGGCAAGGGCCACAGGCACTGGTAGTGTGAGACAGTTCTTATAATCTTCTAGTTGGAAAGTCCTTACCAGGCCTGACTGTAGCAATGGAGAGAACCCAGGATCGTACCAGCTGATGTTCCAGGAAAGGCTGGGCTGCTGAAGGTAAAACGGCTGCTGTGGATACTGACTGGAACCAGACTGTTGTTGGTACGGAGTGGATACTGGCTGGAACCAGTTAAATAATAAACGAACTTGAGAGCGATGAAATAATAATGAAGTTTGGAGTTTGAGAGCGGTGAAATAATAATACCGGTGGAGAGTGGTAAACTGCAGAAAAGGACACCGGCCCTTTAAGAGAAGCTATACACTGCTGGAAGCTGGGCTGGAAGCAGGTGATTGTTTGAGAGCGGTGAAATAATAATACCGGTGGAGAGTGGTAAACTGCAGAAAGGACACCGGCCCTTTAAGAGAAGCTGTACACTGCTGGAAGCTGGGCTGGAAGCAGGTGATTGTTGTAGCTGGAAACAGGTGAGTCCAGAATGGATCGGAGAGTCAGGCTACACCGCAGATGGAATGCTGGTGCGGGTCTCTATAGCAGAAGTCTGGAGACAGGAGCTGGAACCTGGAAGACAACCACAGGAGAGAGACAAACTGGAACTAGGTTAGACAACCAAAGCACTGACGCCTTCCTTGCTCAGGCACAGCTTACTTATACCTGCAGCAAGGAAGGGGTTGGCTAGGCAATTATGCAAATCAACAATACAGACAGCAGATTGGTGGAAATGCTCAGATGACAAAATCCAAGATGGCTGCGCCCATGCAGACACTTGGAAGGAAGTTTGGTTTGTAATCCATGTGAGAATTGAAACAGTAATGGCGACGCCGGCCACAGGAGACAGGAGACGCCAGACTGACAAGCGCACATTTAACCACGCGGGCACAGCGGAGGCCGCAGCTGATGAAATCACCACTCTGACATTCTGCATGTGGAAACTCAGGAACAGCGGGATCCGGTCCTGGAACGCTGAGCCAGCCTTAGGAGGCATCTGAAGGGTAAGTAATGGCGTCCAGATACCCGGATCGTGACATCTGGTCCCTGTAGACCGGCTGAGAGCGCTATCTATGTAAGTCTGTAAGTTGTGTTCCAGAAGGCGGCACTCAGAGACTATTTGCTTAGTGAACCAGTGAAGAAATGTATTCAAAGTTTCGGGGCTCGTGCCCCCGTCGCCAGGATACTGCAATCATAAAGTGCAACAGTGCAAAACAAACATTTATAGCTCTTACCATTCCTCAGGACCCCTCAGCTGTCCACCCATGCACGCTGCACCAGCATTTCAGATTGTCCACTTCTGGTCACGGCCATCAAACACCCGGAAGTGACGTCACCCGGCCCCACGGCAGGCGGCTCCATGGACGCTGGAAGAATATAAACAAATAACTCAGTGCACATCAACTCTGTGTAATAATAAACATAATCAGAAACCTGTAAGATATACCAGTATATCTTACAGGTTTTTGATTATGGCGTGGCGTGCCCAGGCGGACAGCTAAGGGATCCTGTGGAATGGTAAGAGCTATAAATGTTTGTTTTGTATTTTGTTGCACTTTATGATTGTTGTATCCTGATGAAGGGGACAGAAGCCCCGAAACATTGAATACATTTTTTAACGGGTTCACTAAGCAAATAGTCTCTGAGTGCCGCCTTCTGGAAGTCATATATATTTTTATCCCCTTGATGAAGTCCTGTTGCTGACGGACGAAACGCGTTGGGAGTACCTGCAGACACCCCCTCTTGATGGACAGATAAGCCTAAAACTATTTTAAATCCTGTACGCATGCATTTTAATCATTTCATGGACAGATAAGCCTGATTTAATTTTTATCCTGTACGCATGTTATACAGCTATTTTCATGTGTGTTTTTATGTGATTATGTTATTAAAAACCTGTTTGTATTTTTAAACCGTATACTACTCAGGCTACAAATTGTTGCTTTGTGGGAATAAGCTAAGTTCCCTAATAAGGCCTGTGAAACTAAACAGTAACATAATATGCAACATAAACGGTACACACTATGTTAGTTTTTTCTGTTTTATCCGCATGTTCTTAATCCTCAAAAAGACCACTACTTGAGTCAAGTCTCTACCTGCCAGATAAGTTTTTTAATCGATTCTTATCATATATTTTGTTATACCTTCATTTTCCCTAACCCTAATAATTTCACTCTTGGGCGCTTGTTCTTCCAATTCCTGTAATATATATATATATATATAATTTATTTACTTTATCATTAAGTACAGCTTAAGCAGGAAGCAGATTCTTTATAGCAATGACCGTTCCGACAACTGCAGCTATCGATTTTCACAGCTGCAGGTGTCGATGTCCTATCTCCACAGCAGAGACAGCGCTGTCCCTGGCTGTTGTGGGTGCCGGCTCCAGGCTGCATGTGAGATCTCGCACATGTGCGCTGGAGCTGGCCAGGCAGGGAGACACAGGGCATGAGCACTAGGCTGATGCGCTGTGAGCTCAGGCGGGGATCGCCGGAGGGGGGAGTTATCACTCATCTGTATCCACACTTCACAATTATGCTACACATCAATGCCTCTAATACATAATATGCCACACATTTGTGCCATCAATACATTATATGCCACACAACTGTACAAATTTATTGTATGCCACATATATGTGCCTTCAATTCATAATAATGCCACACAATGCCCTCAATACATATGCCACACACATGTGCCACAAATTCTTTATATGCCACACAGCTGTGCCCCCAATACATTATGATACACATCAGTGCCTCAATACATATTTATACAACATACTCACCCTGCCACATGGGTTAAAGTGGGGGGGAACAAGGTGGAACTGAATTCCACCACCTGCAATTGTAGGTGATACTAGTTCCACCTCCTCCATGGCCTTGCCCAGTAATTAATAACGTGTATAAGTGGTACCACTGTGTAGCATAACGTGAATAAAGGGCACTACTAAAGTGTGCTACTGTATGGTGTCATTTGGATTGGAGTTACTATTGTGTAACCATGCCCTTTCTTTGTCAGACCACTGTCCCTTTATAAAGTGTGGGCGGTAGTGCATACATTTATAGTTTGCCAGGGTGTGCCAAAAACCCTAGCACTGGACCTGGCTCCGCCTAATAGGAGGTGGGGGGGCATGTAAGTGGCATGGTATATGAGTTCCACCACCTCTCCAGGACTACTTTAAGTCCTGCCCTGCCAGCACTCATTCATCTACACACACATTGCCAACACTCAGTGGGTGGTATTCAATTATTTTCACCCCTTTCCACACCTCTCTGTTTCTGCTGACAGGCATGGTATAATCATTTCAGTTTTCTACCACCGGGGTAGTGAGGGCGCTCAACCCGTTACGCAGCTAAACCTGATTACTATGAGTGTGATATGCACAATAACAGGGATCTATTTAGGAGTCTGTCTGTCTGTCTGTCTGCCTGCCTGCCTGCCTGTCTGTCTGTCATAACTAATTGGCCATGCTATTTGGAGGTGGGAGGAAAGGTGGTTATTAAGTTGTTTTTCCAATGAGCAGAAGGAAATGTTGACTAAGCAAACTTGAGACATTAATGTGTCTATTTATCCAAGGTAGAAGCACCAGAAATAGAGAGGTGTTCTCCCTCATTATCAAGCCCCACAGCTGGGTAATGATAATGATAATGATAGGATTTTCCGGTTGCCTCCAGTGAGAGCATTTTTTCTCCATTTAAAACAATTTTAAAATAATAAAACATTTTTTTTAACAATTATGCTGTTTTTATAATTATATTAACTTATTATCTTTTTAGGCTGCAGTTGTTCAAGTGTCAAGTCGTGGAGTTGGATAATCACAGAGACATCCAGAGCCCTTGTAAGTATTTTGATGTGCTTGACCTTTGTTTATGCGATGTACGTGCGGATCCTCTTAGTTAGGAGGTTATTGTGATAATGGTATTACACTGTACGCGCCTTCTTGTTCTTTGTTTACAAAAATTATTTGTGATCATACGGAGCTGGATTAAATGATGACAAGGAGTTTCAGCCAAACAAATTTCCATGTCTGAGTTTGTATCACAATATTAGACTGTACTTAGTAATAGGGCCTGATTCAGAGATGTATTTTAATCTGTCGATCAATGCACATCACCGATGTTCCGATGTTTTAGGGTCTGCGCCTGTGCAGAACCAGTAATGTGCATGTGCGGAACGGGTCATGTGATACCGCCTGCAGCTCCTCCAAGGTTCTGTCTGCCACATTTGGGGGGCAGTGCGGGGGCTCTTCTGGTCAGTGCTCCCAAAAACGGGGGGGGGGGGGGGGGTTGGTCGGGTTTTTTCCGAGAGGGACAAGGGCAAGGTCTGCCAATCCAAACCTGCAATCACAGATGGTTGTGATGGTGATCGAAGGCAGCATCTACGGACACTGCACTTGGATCACAAATGCAACACAGCAGGTGTCTGCTTCATATAGATACTGTAGAAACTGCAGTTGCATGTTGGTGGATTGCAAAGCTGCTTGTGTGCAGCTCCGCAATTCTCCAAATCAGGCCTATCGTTTTTTAGTGTGCCATTATCAAGCGTTTTTCTGTTTATATTATCTTTTTTCTATTCGTGCAGGTTTGTTGAAGATAAATCCTCGTCATTGCAAAATCAGTTTTGTGCGTTGCAGGATTTTTAGAAGCATCCAGTTACTTTGCTACTTAGAACTGAGCGCAGGGTATGAATTCCGTTATTGACAGGAGCCCGTTTCATTTTCACTTCAAAAAGTTTTCGTAGACTCATCTCATTTTGTATGCAGATTAGGCAACACTAAGCCTTTCACAGGTACAAGGCAATGTGGTATCCGGACTCTGGGTCGACACCCATTACGTCGACACACATTGGTCAACAGTGCATAGCTCGACACTAGAAACAGGTCAACCCGACCATTAGGTCGACATGAACAAGGTCCAAATGCAAAAAGGTCGACATAAGTTTTCCACCTTTTTATTTTTTAAACTTTTTCATACTTTACGATCTACGTGGACTAGGATTGGGAATGGCAACCTTGCCCGAAGCATGGCGAGCGAAGTGAGCCATGCGAGGGGACACTGTGCACTAATTGGGGTTCCCGGTCACTTTACGAAGAAAACGACACCAAAAAACATGAAAAACTCATGTCGACCATTTTTCATGTCGACCTTGTTCATGTCGACCTAATGGCCATGTCAACCTGTTCCTAGTGTCGACCTATCCCCGGTCGGCCAACAGGTGTCGACCTAATGGGTGTCAACCTAGACACTGTTGACCCTGAGCCCCATACCCATCTCTGTATCAAGAATATCTCTCTCCAGTTGTGGACGGTTGTGCTTCTACGCCAGTACACTAGGAAATGCCACATTAACGAGAAAAAATAGTCCAATCATTTATATTTTTCCACCTATTATGCATAACGTAATGGCAGCTTTCCTTCCTCATTATTAGAGGACATTGGAGAACTTTATATCAGTATTGTAATCTGTGCACTTTCTATTGAATTCTAAAGTTCTTTATTCCATGAAACTTTTTTTAATTTTATTTTCTGAATTGCAGACAGAAAAAGCAAATGAAACAAGTGAGAATAATTACAATACATAATGAAAATGAGTATGCTTGCCTTGGAATAAAATAGAATTAAACTTTAATTTAAAAAAATGAATGTATTGTGTGACAATGGCTAAAATAATCAATAAAATATATATTAATGTGAAGTTGTTATGAGCATCTCAAAGATTTCTATCTTTTACCTGGCAGCAAGGTAAAATGGTGTGTTTAGCACTGTTGTATTATTATACTGTACTTACGTTGTGAGTGTTTTGTTTGTATTCAAGTTACAGCATCCTTTTCACACAGGGAATAGCAGAAGATTATAGGGTCTATTTACCGAGCCTTGGCTGGAGATAAAGTACCAGCCAATCAGCTCCTGTCATGTCACAGGCTGGGTTTGAAAAATGACAGTTAGGAGCTGATTGGCTGGTACTTTATCTCTGTCCCTTTATCTCCATCCAAGGCTTAATAAAGAGATCTCTATATCCATGATGCAGAGTCAGTGGCATGCGGTGAGGTCAATGGCTGGGAAGTCACTGCCAGTGAGGTCAATGGCAGGTGAGTCACTTGCAGTGAGAACAATGGCTGGGGAGTCACTTGCAGTGAGGTCAATGGCTGGGGAGTCACTTGTAGTGAGGTCAATGGCTGGGGAGTCACTTCCAGTGAGGTCAATGGCTGGGGAGTCACTCCCAGTGAGGTCAATGGCTGGGTAGTCACTTCCAGTAAGGTCAATGGCTGGGGAGTCACTTGCAGTGAGGTCAATTGCTGGGTAGTCACTTCGAGTGAGGTCAATGGCAGGGGAGTCACTTGCAGTGAGGTCAATGGCTGGGGAGTCACTTGTAGTGAGGTCAATGGCTGGGGAGTCACTTCCAGTGAGGTCAATGGCTTTGGAGTCACTCCCAGTGTGGTCAATGGTTGGGTAGTCACTTCCAGTGAGGTCAATGGCTGGGGAGTCACTCCCAGTGAGGTCAATGGCTGGGTAGTCACTTCCAGTAAGGTCAATGGCTGGGGAGTCACTTGCAGTGAGGTCAATGGCTGGGTAGTCCCTTCAAGTGAGGTCAATGGCAGGGGAGTCACTTGCAGTGAGGTCAATGGCTGGGGAGTCACTTGTAGTGAGGTCAATGGCTGGGGAGTCACTTCCAGTGAGGTCAATGGCTGGGGAGTCACTCCCAGTGAGGTCAATGGCTGGGTAGTCACTTCCAGTAAGGTCAATGGCTTGGGAGTCACTTGCAGTGAGAACAATGGCTGGGGAGTCACTTGCAGTGAGGTCAATGGCTGGGTAGTCACTTCGAGTGAGGTCAATGGCTGGGGAGTCACTTGCAGTGAGGTCAATGGCTGGGGAGTCACTTGTAGTGAGGTCAATGGCTGGGGAGTCACTTCCAGTGAGGTCAATGGCTGTGGAGTCACTCCCAGTGTGGTCAATGGTTGGGTAGTCACTTCCAGTGAGGTCAATGGAAGGGGAGTCACTTGTAGAGAGGTCAATGGCTGGGTAGTCACTTCCAGTGAGGTCAATGGCAGTGGAGTCACTTGCAGTGAAGTCAATGGCTGGGGAGTCACTTGTAGTGAGGTCAATGGCTTGGGAGTCACTTGCAGTGAGGTCAATGGCTGGGGAGTCACTGGCTAGTATCAGAGCCGGATTTACACACCCATACAGTATATGAATTGGTTGTGAGTTTTGACCATACAAATGATTAGAACAGACACAGAGATGATATGACTAATACAAAGATGATATTGAAAAGTTACAGTATAAATACCTTCTTTGTATTATAATAATAATTTTTATAGACAAAACTATGCAGTGTACAAGAGTATAACAGGTGAGGCCAGAGGCGGAACTACCGCCAGTGCAACCAGTGCGTTGCACTGGGGCCCGCCACTCTCCAGGGGCCCAAAGCATGTAATGAGTCAAACTGACTCATTACATGCCGCTGTGTGCTGCGGGCAACCGCTGCCCGCAGCACACAGCCGCCCGGACAGGAGAGGAGTGCGGCGGACACGGGGGAAGGAGGAGGAGGGAGGTGGAGGAGGGAGCCGCAGCAGCGCTGTGTTACTGGTTGAGGCGCTGCTACTGCTGTCCCTCTGCTTCACCATAGGCTGTCTTCCGCCGCTATGAAGCGCATCCCAGCATTCACAGCGGCGGAGAACAGCCTATAGTGAAGCAGAGGGCCAGCAGCAGCAGCACCTCCACCAATAACACAGCGCTGCTGCGGCTCCCTCCTCCTCCTTCTCTCCTGCCTGGGATCTATGCCAGAAGCTGCACCGAGGAGCATGAGCCAGCGGAGAGAGTAAGTATAATTCTTTCTTTTTCTTTCTTTCTTTCTTTCTTTCTTTCTTTCTTTCTTTCTTTCTTTCTTTCTTTCTTTCTTTCTACATTAATGTGCAAAAAGGGTGACTGTCTGCCGTAATGTGTAAAAAGGGGGAATCTGCCTGCCGTAATGTGTAAAAAGGGGACGCTGTCTGCCGTAATGTGTAACAAGGGCACGCTGTCTACCGTAATGTGTAAAAAGGGCACGCTGTCTGCCGTAATGTGTAAAAAGGGGACGCTGTCTGCCGTTATGTGTAAAAAGGTCACGCTGTCTGCCGCTATGTGTAAAAAGGGCATGCTGTCTACCGTTATGTGTAAAAAGGGGACGCTGTCTGCCGTAATGTGTAAAAAGGGCACGCTGTCTGCCATTATGTGTAAAAAGGGCACGCTGTCTGCCATTATGTGTAAAAAGGGGACGCTGTCTGACGTTATGTGTAAAAAGGGGATGCTGTCTGCCATTATGTGTAAAAAGGGGACGCTGTCTGCCGTTATGTGTAAAAACTGCACGCTGTCTGCCGCTATATGTAACAAGGGCACGCTGTCTGCCGTTATGTGTAAAAAGGGGACGCTGTCTGCCGTTATGTGTAAAAAGGGGGACGCTGTCTGCCGTTATGTGTAAAAAGGGGACGCTGTCTGCCGTAAGGTGTAAAAAGGGGACGCTGTCTGCCGTAATGTGTAAAAAGGGCACGCTGTCTGCCATTATGTGTAAAAAGGGCACGCTGTCTGCCATTATGTGTAAAAAGGGGACGCTGTCTGACGTTATGTGTAAAAAGGGGATGCTGTCTGCCATTATGTGTAAAAAGGGGACGCTGTCTGCCGTTATGTGTAAAAACTGCACACTGTCTGCCGCTATATGTAACAAGGGCACGCTGTCTGCCGTTATGTGTAAAAAGGGGACGCTGTCTGCCGTTATGTGTAAAAAGGGGGACGCTGTCTGCCGTTATGTGTAAAAAGGGGACGCTGTCTGCCGTAAGGTGTAAAAAGGGGACGCTGTCTGCCGTAAGGTGTAAAAAGGGGACGCTGTCTGCCGTAATGTGTAAAAAGGGGAATCTGTCCGCCGTAAGGTGTAAAAGGGTCTCTACCTGGTGTAGTGGTGCTACTGTGCGGCGTAATTTGAATAATGGAGACTACTGTGCACCTATTTATGAATTGGTATTATTTTGTGGCCACACCCCTTCCACACGAAGCCACACCCCTATGTATTTTTACACGCGCCTACGGCGCGCACTGCCCCTGTTTTGCATGCAGGGGTGGGGCTCCGATGCCGTTTCTTGCACACAGTGCTAAAATGTCTAGTTTTGGCACTGCTGCTAGGTATCAATTTCTCTGGCCCTGAGCAGGTCCCCCTCACCAGATCCTCTCCAGGGGTGGGGGGTGGACTTAAATGGGATGAAGGGGGGGGGGGGCAAAGCATTTTGTTGCACCTGGGCCTACCGCTCGCTAGTTCCGCCACTGGGTGAGGCTCTGACTCCCCTGCCTACCATGACCGCACATCATTGTGCAGTGTGGTAGATGTTAATATGGGGCCTGATTCTGATTTGCATGTAAAGCAAAAAAAAAGCAAGTAACTTTGTATCTGGAATAAAACAAACGATTTTGCAATGCAAGTGGAGCAAACGCATTTATATTTTTTCTGTGCAGGGTAAATACTGGCTGCTTTTGCATGTTAGACAGCTTTCTTTTTACACTGCGATTTAGATTTCAGTTTGGGCGCATCCGTCCCAAATCTACATCTCTCTGCACATGTTACATCTACCCTACTTGCCCAGTGCACAGTTGCTTGTTTTTTTCTGCTTTACTTCCAAATCAAAATTAGGTCCATAGTGTCTTGTGCACTATGTATGCCCAAAACAGAGGTGTGGCACAAAACGTCAACATTCACAATACTGACATTCAAAATGTTGGTGTGGTCTTAATGTCGATAATTAGATTGTCAACATGGATGTTCTGTCGATATTGCCAGAATGTCAACATTGTGACTGTTAATATAGAGTTTTTAGCATATTCCAGCCCTAACCATAACTGCAGCCTAATCCTAACTCTTAAACTAGGTTGAGGTCAGGATCCTGGAGGTCAGCATGCCAACAGTCAGAGTGGCAACAGCGGTAACCTGATGGTCAGAATCCTGAGAGATCCCAACTGTAAGTACTGGGGGCGCATTAGTCCTTAGGGGGGAGGGTTAGGCTGTGGGAGGGGTCAGTTAGGGTTAAACTGCGGCAGGGGATTAGGGGTTAGAGCTCCTGATTGGCTGCCGGTCCGTGAGCTCTGATTGGCTCACAGCTGGCTCAATAGAAAGAATACACACTGCTGCTCTGTGTGCCTCCGTAGCTGCCTGACCTGCCGGTGCGCAGGCAGCTGGCCTGTTCCCGCGATCGTCATTGCTGCCACCCGGGCCCCCTCTTAGTCAGGACCTGGGACTGGAGTCCCCACTGTCCCCCCTTGATGGCAGGCCTGGGTGTCACTAGGGAGGTGCAGACTGCCCTGGCTTTCACCATCCAAGAGGGTGACACCAGTATGCCTGCCCCTCCTCAGTGACTGGAAGCCGTGTGCTGCACTGTGACCTTAGCATGCAGTGACCGACTCCCCGTCACTGAAGATGAGCTACCAATGCAGGGAGAGTCTCCAGGGGCAGCTAAGCATCCCCGGCAGTGCTGGGCCTGCTCGCAGAGTGATGACAAAAGGACGTGCTGCTCCCCCTTCTGGATGCACACTGGGTGACACCGATTTTAGTGACCCCACTGCGCTACACAGGTGGATCTTGTGATTTTCAGTCTTGACTTGAATGTGTCTCCTATGACTTGAATGACTTCTCTTTCCCCAATTTTTTAATTCTACAATTTTCCCTAGTATTATTATTATTATTATTATTATTAATAACCGTTTCTTAAATATCGCAGCAAATTTTGTTGCACTTTACAACTGGACACAATGGGGTATATTTACTAAGGTCCCGATTTTGACCGAGATTATGTTTTTTCTTCAAAGTGTCATCTCGGGAATTTACTAAACTCAAATCTCGGCAGTGATGAGGGCATTCGTAATATTTTGGAAGTCCTAGGAAAAAATCACGAATCAATACACCATCGGTCAAATACGCTTTGAATTTGGTAGAAATCGGTCATTTACTGAAAAGTGCAAATCACAAACACTGCCGACAATAGCCAAACACTGCCGTGCTGAAATACAAATCGTGAAAAAGTGCTAAAAAAAAACAGACCTGCTTTTTTTTACCGTGTTCGGATAGGCATGCACGGATTCATGAGATCCGTGCATGTTTTTCAGTGGGAAGGGGTGGGAATTTGTTATTTTTGTTCAAAAAAAATGCGCGGGGTCCCCCCTCCTAAGCCAAACCAGCCTCGGGCTCTTTGAGCCGGCCCTGGTTGAAAAAATATGGGGGAAAAAAATGACAGGGGTTCCCCCATATTTAAGCAACCAGCACCGGGCTCTGCGCCTGGTCCTGGTTCCAAAAATATGGGGGACAAAAAGCGTAGGGGTCCCCCGGATTTCTGAAACCAGCTCCGGGCTCCACTAGCCAGATACATAATGCCACAGCCGGGGGACACTTTTATCTAGGTCCCTGCGGCCCTGGCATTACATAACCAACTAGTCACCCCTGGCCGGGGTACCCTGGAGGAGTGGGGACCCCTTCAATCAAGGGGTCCCCCCCCTCCAGCCACCCAAGGGCCAGGGGTGGAGCCCGAGGCTGTCCCCCCCCATCCAAGGGCTGCGGATGGGAGGCTGATAGCCTTTTTGTCAAAAATTGAATATTGTTTTTAGTAGCAGTACTACAAGTCCCAGCAAGCCTCCCCGCAAGTACCACAAGTACCAGCTTGCGGTGGAAAACCGGGCCCGCTGGTACCTGTTGTACTACTACTAAAAAAATACCCCAATAAAAACAGAAGACACACACCTTGAAAGTAAAAGTTTAATACATACATCCACACCTCCATATACACATACTTACCTATGTTCACACGAGGGTCGGTCCTCTTCTCCATGTAGAATCCATGGTGTACCTGTTGAAAAAATGATACTCACAAAATCCAGTGTAGATGGCTCCTCTTCTTTTCTATTTGTAATCCTGGTACTTTGCAAAATAACAAAACGGACACCCGACCTCGCACTGAAAGGGGCCCCATGTTTTCACATGGGACCCCTTTCCCCGAATGCCAACCCCCCCTGACTTCTGCAGGGCCGTCTTAACAGTAGTGTAGGCCCTTGGGCACAGCAATGCAATGGGCCCCCTACCCATCCCCCAGGGGTAGGGGTGGAGGGTGCTATTGCGACAGCTTTGATGTCCCGTGGGCGGTAGGGGAGTTCTATCTTCCGCTCAACATGTAGGACCTGGAGCAGTTATTTCTGCAAATTACTCCTTTACTACACAGATGGGGCGGGAGGGAGAACACTAAACTGTAGAAGGGTGCATTGGGCTGAATGAAGGGGCCCTGGTACATGACTTCCAGGGTGCTATGGGGTGTTTAATACGTAGGGTAGGGTAGGATAGTGGAATGGGCTTAATATTTATCATTTTCTGGTGGGAGGGCATCTTGCTTGACTGCAGACTCATATCTCCAGTTCCTGGAAATTGATTTCATAGCTTTGAATGGGATAAAAAAAAAAGCTATAGAGCTCCCCTTTCAGGAGGTACTGGGGACTTGGGGATCAGAGTTCAGGAGCCAGAGCAATCCACCAATAAAAATATAAAACTGCATACTAGGCGTGTGGATCTGGGGCAGTGTCCACCTGCTTGATGGCTGATTTCTCTGGTTCTGGGCATAGTAGAGACAAGCTGCCAGTGTCCACTGAAAGAGAGCAGTATACCATCAGAAACACTCTAAGTTAGACAGAACCTGAGATATCTGGCTGGGAAGAGCAATTAACAGGCTTGGATGGGGTCCACTGCTTTGAAGTCAGATATCTCCAGTTCCCCAGGGACGATTTTCAAAAATCTGGTACCCCGGGAAAGAGGGGACCCTCAGCTATAAGCCTAGGGCCCTTATACTCCTAGGGCCCTTGGGCAAGAGCCCATTGAGCCCATACAAAAAGACGGCCCTGGACTTCTGTCTAAGAGGGTTCCATCAGCCAAACAGGGAACGCCACGTTGTGGCATCCTCCTGATTGGCTGTGTGCTCCTGTAGTGTATGACAGGCAGCACACGGCAGTGTTACAATGTAGCGCCTATGCGCTCCATTGTAACCAATGGTGGGAACTTTGTGGTTAGCGGTGAGGTTACTTTCGGTCAACCGCTGACCACACTACACATACACTACAGGAGCACACAGCCAATCAGGAGGGTGCCACAATGTGGCGCTTAGACAGAATTCAGGGGGGGTTCCTGGCATTCGGGGAAAGGGGTCCCATGTGAAAACATGGGGCCCCTTTCAGTGCGAGGTCGGGTGTCAGTTTTGTTATTTTGCAAAGTACCAGGATTACAAATAGAAAAGAAGAGGAGCCATCTACACTGGATTTTGTGAGTATAATTTATTCAACAGGTACACCATGGATTCTACATGGAGAAGAGGACCGACCCTCGTGTGAACATAGGTAAGTATGTGTATATGTAGGTGTGGATGTATGTATTAAACTTTTACTTTCAAGGTGTGTGTCTTCTGTTTTTATTGGGGTATTTTTTTTAGTAGTAGTACTACAGGTACCAGCGGGCCCGGTTTTCCACCGCATGCTGGTACTTGTGGTTCTCCAAGTACCAGCTTGCGGGGGAGGCTTGCTGGGACTTGTAGTACTGCTACTAAAAACAATATTCAATTTTTGACAAAAAGGCTATCAGCCTCCCATCCGCAGCCCTTGGATGGGGGGGACAGCCTCGGGCTTCACCCCTGGCCCTTGGGTGGCTGGAGGGGGGGGACCCCTTGATTGAAGGGGTCCCCACTCCTCCAGGGTACCCCGGCCAGGGGTGACTAGTTGGTTATGTAATGCCAGGGCCGCAGGGACCTAGATAAAAGTGTCCCCCGGCTGTGGCATTATGTATCTGGCTAGTGGAGCCCGGTGCTGGTTTCAGAAATCCGGGGGACCCCTACGCTTTTTGTCCCCCGTATTTTTGGAACCAGGACCAGGCGCAGAGCCCGGTGCTGGTTGTTTAAATATGGGGGAACCCCTGACATTTTTGTTTCCCATATTTTTTCAACCAGGACCGGCTCAAAGAGCCCGAGGCTGGTTTTGCTTAGGATGGGGGACCCCACATAATTTTTTATTTTATTTTAACACTGATTTCTATTTTAATAAAGGTGCACAATGAAGCCCAGCACGGATCTCTCAGATCCGGCCGAGATTCATTGTATTAAAGTCGGCAGTGTTTTACAAGTCACTCACGTAAAACACTGCAAAAAAAAAAACGAATGACATCGACATCGGTAAATACGAAAATGCAGAATACGACAGCTTAGTAAATTAGTCGTAATAAATTCAAAAAGTTGCAACTTTACACTTTCGATGTCATTCGTGATTGAACTTTAACCTCAGTCGGGAAAATACGAATTTTAGTAAATATACCCCAATGATAAGACAAAACTGGGTAATAACAAACACTCATAGAGGTAGGAAGGCCCTGATCGCAAGCTTACAGTCTATTGGGTATAAAATGAATAATCACTTTTCTGTGAAAAGTAGTAGGAAAAGCAGTATTGACAACTGCAGAAATTTATCTGAGTAATTGTCTTAGATTCAGGATTCAGTTCACATTTAAAAAAATTAAGGCCCAGATTTATCAATCCTTGGTGAGTGATAAATTGCACGGTGATAAAGTACCAACCAATCAGCTCATAACTGTCATGCTACAGGCTGTATTTGAAAAATGACAGGAACTGATTGGTTGGTAATTTATCACTCTCCACGGCTTGATAAATCTGGGCCTACAGCTAGATGCACACTATACAATTATCTGTCAGATAATCTGCCAGATCTAGCTGGTTGGAATGAAAATCTGGTAATGGATGAGAACAAATGACAATCGACTATTTGCTCCAAACACTGGAAAACGGACAAAACCTCTCGTTCATACAAATTGGTTAAACACAATACTAAACATCTTGGATGACTGACTGTTTTTCTCCATTTTCCAGTGTTTGGGAGCAAATGGTCGATTGTCATTTGCTCTCATCCATTACCAGATTTTCATTCCAACCAGCCAGATCTGGCAGATAATCTGCCATATAATTGTATAGTGTGTACCTAGTTTAAGAACCATGATAAGCAAATAACGGTGATGTACTCTATCACTGTAGAAAGTACATAGGAGCACCATTTGGATCCATATAACATAGCCCTCTATCCCATGTATATACATACATGGACACAGATATAAATATACAGTAAGTAGAGAATCTATTTACAGTATAATGTAAAAAGGCAAACTAATTTCTTTAAAAAAATAACGAAACAGGACTATGCTGCAAAAATTGTCATGTGAAAGCTAGACATTTGCCACACATCAGGTAACCATTAGTGGATATTTAAAACATTCACGCAATAGTCTATAGGGGGGTACGCATGGAGAGATCCATGTTTAAAATGTAAGCAATCTGACTAGATTGCTTATATTTTAAGCACAGATCTGCCGTGTGTATGCCCCCCAGCGATAGCGATGCGCGGCCCCGCGCGTCGCCATCGCTGGTGCTAGATTGAGCCTGCATGCAGGCTCAATCTAGCGGGTTGCTCACTTCACCGCTGTGTGAAGTGAGCGACCCCCCCCGTCCCTCCGTCCCCTCGCTCAGCACATCGCGGGGGGAGAGATGTGTGCTGAGCGGTCTGTTTTAAGATTGCTCAGCACACATCTCTCCCGTCAGTACCCCCCTTATATCTAATGGGCATTACACACTGGGCGAGAATACTGAAAGATATAAATGATCTCGTTCATTAATGAACGAGATACCGTTCATATCTTTCAGTGTGGAGTCACCAGCGATGAACGATGTGCGGCCCCGCGCTCGTTCATCGTTGGTGCCCCGTCGCTTGTGCATGCAGGCCAATATGGACGATCTCGTCCATATTTGCCTGCACTGCTATGGAGACGGGTGACAGGGGGAGTGAAGAAACTTCACTTCCCCCATCACTGCCCCTCCCGCCGGGTCGCCCTTCGGCTGTATCCGCCGTCGGGCAGCTCGGCGGCTGATCGACAAATGTGTAGGGCCCATAAGAGAAAGGTATAAAAAGCAATGAAACCAGACACATAATCAAGAACATTGCCTCTGGGTATTTGTCCACATCTCTGTATACTCCTGTATGTATTCTTTATCGTAAACACAGTTACAATTCATTGATATTACTTATCAGCAGTCTATGTGAACAAGCATTTCTATCCCGGCAACTAGGGAGTTAAATCATTATCATTTACAAACTCAAAAGGAATTTATAATATTTCAGAAACTCTACACATTATCTTCGCCTTTGTGTGGATTAGACTTGTGTTTGCGCTGATTAACTCATTTTTTACACCGCAATTTCCCTTCGTGCAGCAATCCGGATTCTTTGCCCACAGCGTTTAGTATGTGGAATCTCCATTTCCTTATCTAGATATCAACAGGTGATTAAATGTAGGCCTCAAGCTTTACTATGTGCCTTGCACATATAATAAAAATAACAATACATACATCTATTTTTGCACAGATTATGCAATTGATATTTTCTAAAAGGACCCTAGTTTATACTATGGGGTCTATTTACTAAGCCTTGGACGGAGATTAAGTGGACGGAGATAAAGTACCAGCCAATCAGCTCCTAACTGGCATTTTTCAAACCCAGCCTGTGACATGGCAGTTAGGAGCTGATTGGCTGGTACTTTATCTCCGTCGACTTTATCTCCATCCAAGGCTTAGTACATAGACTGGACCCCTAAATGTAATGGAAGCTAGGGTCTATCTGTACAGTGTCATAATGACTTGATGCACCATGAACCACGCATTCTATCAGCCAGACCTCCCACTTCACTGGGGAAGTAGGCGGAATCCAGGAGGCTAGAAGAGAGACACCTCAAAATACAGGATGTGTTAAGTAGAGATGAGCGGGTTCGGTTCCTCGGAATCCGAACCCGCCCGAACTTCATGTTTTTTTACACGGGTCCGAGCGACTCGGATCTTCCCGCCTTGCTCGGTTAACCCGAGCGCGCCCGAACGTCATCATGACGCTGTCGGATTCTCGCGAGGCTCGGATTCTATCGCGAGACTCGGATTCTATATAAGGAGCCGCGCGTCGCCGCCATTTTCACACGTGCATTGAGATTGATAGGGAGAGGACGTGGCTGGCGTCCTCTCCATTTAGATTAGAAGAGAGAGAGTGAGATTGAGACAGAGACACTTGATTTACTGGAGCTTAGGAGTACTAGAGAGTGCAGAGTTTACTAGTGACTGACCACTGACCAGTGACCACCAGTGCAGTTTTATTTAATATAATCCGTTCTCTGCCTGAAAAAAACGATACACAGTGACTCAGTCACATACCATATCTGTGCTCAGCCCAGTGTGCTGCATCATCTATGTATAATATCTGACTGTGCTCACACAGCTTAATTGTGGGGGAGACTGGGGAGCAGTTAAAGGTTATAGCAGGAGCCAGGAGTACATACATATTATTAAAATTAAACAGTGCACACTTTTGCTGCAGGCAGGAGTGCCACTGCCAGTGTGACTGACCAGTGACCTGACCACACTGACCACCAGTATAGTATACTATATTGTGATTGCCTGAAAAAGTTAAACACTCGTCGTGTGACTTGTGTGGTGTTTTTTTTTTTATTCTATAAAAAACTCATTCTGCTGACAGACAGTGTCCAGCAGGTCCGTCATTATATAATATATACCTGTCCGGCTGCAGTAGTGATATATATATATTTTTTATATCATTATTTATCATCCAGTCGCAGCAGACACAGTACGGTAGTTCCCGGCTGTAGCTACCTCTGTGTCGGCACTCGGCAGTCCATCCATAATTGTATACCACCTACCCGTGGTTTTTTTTTTCTTTCTTCTTTATACATACTACATCTCATTATCACCCAGTCTATATTAGCAGCAGACACAGTACAGTACGGTAGTCCATGGCTGTAGCTACCTCTGTGTCGGCACTCGGCAGTCCATCCATAATTGTATACCACCTACCCGTGGTTTTTTTTTCTTTCTTCTTTATACATACTACATCTCATTATCATCCAGTCTATATTAGCAGCAGACACAGTACAGTACGGTAGTCCACGGCTGTAGCTACCTCTGTGTCGGCACTCGGCAGTCCGTCCATAATTGTATACCACCTACCCGTGGTTTTTTTTTCTTTATTCTTTATACATACATACTACATCTCATTATCAACCAGTCTATATTAGCAGCAGACACAGTACAGTACGGTAGTCCACGGCTGTAGCTACCTCTGTGTCGGCACTCGGCAGTCCATTCATAATTGTATACCACCTACCCGTGGTTTTTTTTTCTTTCTTCTTTATACATACTACATCTCATTATCATCCAGTCTATATTAGCAGCAGACACAGTACAGTACGGTAGTCCACGGCTGTAGCTACCTCTGTGTCGGCACTCGGCAGTCCGTCCATAATTGTATACCACCTACCCGTGTTTTTCTTTTCTTTCTTCTTTATACATACATACTACATCTCATTATCATCCAGTCTATATTAGCAGCAGACACAGTACAGTACGGTAGTCCACGGCTGTAGCTACCTCTGTGTCGGCACTTGGCAGTCCATCCATAATTGTATACCACCTACCCGTGGTTTTTTCTTTCTTTCTTCTTTATACATACTACATCTCATTATCATCCAGTCTATATTAGCAGCAGACACAGTACAGTACGGTAGTCCACGGCTGTAGCTACCTCTGTGTCGGCACTCGGCAGTCCATCCATAATTGTATACCACCTACCCGTGGTTTTTTTTTCTTTCTTCTTTATACATACATACTACATCTCATTATCAACCAGTCTATATTAGCAGCAGACACAGTACAGTACGGTAGTCCATGGCTGTAGCTACCTCTGTGTCGGCACTCGGCAGTCCATCCATAATTGTATACCACCTACCCGTGGTTTTTTTTTCTTTCTTCTTTATACATACATACTACATCTCATTATCAACCAGTCTATATTAGCAGCAGACACAGTACAGTACGGTAGTCCACGGCTGTAGCTACCTCTGTGTCGGCACTCGGCAGTCCATCCATAATTGTATACCACCTACCCGTGGTTTTTTTTTCTTTCTTCTTTATACATACTACATCTCATTATCATCCAGTCTATATTAGCAGCAGACACAGTACAGTACGGTAGTCCACGGCTGTAGCTACCTCTGTGTCGGCACTCGGCAGTCCGTCCATAATTGTATACCACCTACCCGTGGTTTTTTTTTCTTTCTTCTTTATACATACATACTACATCTCATTATCAACCAGTCTATATTAGCAGCAGACACAGTACAGTACGGTAGTCCACGGCTGTAGCTACCTCTGTGTCGGCACTCGGCAGTCCATCCATAATTGTATACCACCTACCCGTGGTTTTTTTTTCTTTCTTCTTTATACATACTACATCTCATTATCATCCAGTCTATATTAGCAGCAGACACAGTACAGTACGGTAGTCCACGGCTGTAGCTACCTCTGTGTCGGCACTCGGCAGTCCGTCCATAATTGTATACCACCTACCCGTGGTTTTTTTTTCTTTCTTCTTTATACATACATACTACATCTCATTATCATCCAGTCTATATTAGCAGCAGACACAGTACGGTAGTCCACGGCTGTAGCTACCTCTGTGTCGGCACTCGGCAGTCCATTCATAATTGTATACTAGTATCCATCCATCTCCATTGTTTACCTGAGGTGCCTTTTAGTTGTGCCTATTAAAATATGGAGAACAAAAATGTTGAGGTTCCAAAATTAGGGAAAGATCAAGATCCACTTCCACCTCGTGCTGAAGCTGCTGCCACTAGTCATGGCCGAGACGATGAAATGCCAGCAACGTCGTCTGCCAAGGCCGATGCCCAATGTCATAGTACAGAGCATGTCAAATCCAAAACACCAAATATCAGTAAAAAAAGGACTCCAAAACCTAAAATAAAATTGTCGTCGGAGAAGCGTAAACTTGCCAATATGCCATTTACCACACGGAGTGGCAAGGAACGGCTGAGGCCCTGGCCTATGTTCATGGCTAGTGGTTCAGCTTCACATGAGGATGGAGGCACTCAGCCTCTCGCTAGAAAAATGAAAAGACTCAAGCTGGCAAAAGCAGTAGCACCGCAAAGAACTGTGCGTTCTTCGAAATCCCAAATCCACAAGGAGAGTCCAATTGTGTCGGTTGCGATGCCTGACCTTCCCAACACTGGACGTGAAGAGCATGCGCCTTCCACCATTTGCACGCCCCCTGCAAGTGCTGGAAGGAGCACCCGCAGTCCAGTTAATGATAGTCAGATTGAAGATGTCAGTGTTGAAGTACACCAGGATGAGGAGGATATGGGTGTTGCTGGCGCTGGGGAGGAAATTGACCAGGAGGATTCTGATGGTGAGGTGGTTTGTTTAAGTCAGGCACCCGGGGAGACACCTGTTGTCCGTGGGAGGAATATGGCCGTTGACATGCCTGGTGAAAATACCAAAAAAATCAGCTCTTCGGTGTGGAACTATTTCAACAGAAATGCGGACAACAGGTGTCAAGCCGTGTGTTCCCTTTGTCAAGCTGTAATAAGTAGGGGTAAGGACGTTAACCACCTCGGAACATCCTCCCTTATACGTCACCTGCAGCGCATTCATAATAAGTCAGTGACAAGTTCAAAAACTTTGGGTGACAGCGGAAGCAGTCCACTGACCAGTAAATCCCTTCCTCTTGTAACCAAGCTCACGCAAACCACCCCACCAACTCCCTCAGTGTCAATTTCCTCCTTCCCCAGGAATGCCAATAGTCCTGCAGGCCATGTCACTGGCAATTCTGACGAGTCCTCTCCTGCCTGGGATTCCTCCGATGCATCCTTGCGTGTAACGCCTACTGCTGCTGGCGCTGCTGTTGTTGCTGCTGGGAGTCGATGGTCATCCCAGAGGGGAAGTCGTAAGCCCACTTGTACTACTTCCAGTAAGCAATTGACTGTTCAACAGTCCTTTGCGAGGAAGATGAAATATCACAGCAGTCATCCTGCTGCAAAGCGGATAACTGAGGCCTTGACAACTATGTTGGTGTTAGACGTGCGTCCGGTATCCGCCGTTAGTTCACAGGGAACTAGACAATTTATTGAGGCAGTGTGCCCCCGTTACCAAATACCATCTAGGTTCCACTTCTCTAGGCAGGCGATACCGAAAATGTACACGGACCTCAGAAAAAGACTCACCAGTGTCCTAAAAAATGCAGCTGGACCCAATGTCCACTTAACCACGGACATGTGGACAAGTGGAGCAGGGCAGGGTCAGGACTATATGACTGTGACAGCCCACTGGGTAGATGTATGGACTCCCGCCGCAAGAACAGCAGCGGCGGCACCAGTAGCAGCATCTCGCAAACGCCAACTCTTTCCTAGACAGGCTACGCTTTGTATCACCGCTTTCCAGAATACGCACACAGCTGAAAACCTCTTACGGCAACTGAGGAAGATCATCGCGGAATGGCTTACCCCAATTGGACTCTCCTGTGGATTTGTGGCATCGGACAACGCCAGCAATATTGTGTGTGCATTAAATATGGGCAAATTCCAGCACGTCCCATGTTTTGCACATACCTTGAATTTGGTGGTGCAGAATTTTTAAAAAAAAGACAGGGGCGTGCAAGAGATGCTGTCGGTGGCCAGAAGAATTGCGGGACACTTTCGGCGTACAGGCACCACGTACAGAAGACTGGAGCACCACCAAAAACTACTGAACCTGCCCTGCCATCATCTGAAGCAAGAAGTGGTAACGAGGTGGAATTCAACCCTCTATATGCTTCAGAGGTTGGAGGAGCAGCAAAAGGCCATTCAAGCCTATACAATTGAGCACGATATAGGAGGTGGAATGCACCTGTCTCAAGCGCAGCGGAGAATGATTTCAACGTTGTGCAAGGTTCTGATGCCCTTTGAACTTGCCACACGTTAAGTCAGTTCAGACACTGCCAGCCTGAGTCAGGTCATTCCCCTCATCAGGCTTTTGCAGAAGAAGCTGGAGACATTGAAGGAGGAGCTAACACGGAGCGATTCCGCTAGGCATGTGGGACTTGTGGATGGAGCCCTTAATTCGCTTAACAAGGATTCACGGGTGGTCAATCTGTTGAAATCAGAGCACTACATTTTGGCCACCGTGCTCGATCCTAGATTTAAAGCCTACCTTGGATCTCTCTTTCCGGCAGACACAAGTCTGCTGGGGTTGAAAGACCTGCTGGTGAGAAAATTGTCAAGTCAAGCGGAACGCGACCTGTCAACATCTCCTCCTTCACATTCTCCCGCAACTGGGGGTGCGAGGAAAAGGCTCAGAATTCCGAGCCCACCCGCTGGCGGTGATGCAGGGCAGTCTGGAGCGACTGCTGATGCTGACATCTGGTCCGGACTGAAGGACCTGACAACGATTACGGACATGTCGTCTACTGTCACTGCATATGATTCTCTCAACATTGAAAGAATGGTGGAGGATTATATGAGTGACCGCATCCAAGTAGGCACGTCACACAGTCCGTACTTATACTGGCAGGAAAAAGAGGCAATTTGGAGGCCCTTGCACAAACTGGCTTTATTCTACCTAAGTTGCCCTCCCACAAGTGTGTACTCCGAAAGAGTGTTTAGTGCCGCCGCTCACCTTGTCAGCAATCGGCGTACGAGGTTACATCCAGAAAATGTGGAGAAGATGATGTTCATTAAAATGAATTATAATCAATTCCTCCGCGGAGACATTGACCAGCAGCAATTGCCTCCACAAAGTACACAGGGAGCTGAGATGGTGGATTCCAGTGGGGACGAATTGATAATCTGTGAGGAGGGGGATGTACACGGTGATATATCGGAGGATGATGATGAGGTGGACATCTTGCCTCTGTAGAGCCAGTTTGTGCAAGGAGAGATTAATTGCTTCTTTTTTGGGGGGGGTCCAAACCAACCCGTCATATCAGTCACAGTCGTGTGGCAGACCCTGTCACTGAAATGATGGGTTGGTTAAAGTGTGCATGTCCTGTTTATACAACATAAGGGTGGGTGGGAGGGCCCAAGGACAATTCCATCTTGCACCTCTTTTTTTTTTTATTTTTCTTTGCGTCATGTGCTGTTTGGGGAGGGTTTTTTGGAAGGGCCATCCTGCGTGACACTGCAGTGCCACTCCTAGATGGGCCCGGTGTTTGTGTCGGCCACTAGGGTCGCTTATCTTACTCACACAGTCAGCTACCTCATTGCGCCTCTTTTTTTCTTTGCGTCATGTGCTGTTTGGGGAGGGTTTTTTGGAAGGGACATCCTGCGTGACACTGCAGTGCCACTCCTAGATGGGCCCGGTGTTTGTGTCGGCCACTAGGGTCGCTTATCTTACTCACACAGTCAGCTACCTCATTGCGCCTCTTTTTTTCTTTGCGTCATGTGCTGTTTGGGGAGGGTTTTTTGGAAGGGCCATCCTGCGTGACACTGCAGTGCCACTCCTAGATGGGCCCGGTGTTTGTGTCGGCCACTAGGGTCGCTTATCTTACTCACACAGTCAGCTACCTCATTGCGCCTCTTTTTTTCTTTGCGTCATGTGCTGTTTGGGGAGGGTTTTTTGGAAGGGACATCCTGCGTGACACTGCAGTGCCACTCCTAGATGGGCCCGGTGTTTGTGTCGGCCACTAGGGTCGCTAATCTTACTCACACAGCTACCTCATTGCGCCTCTTTTTTTCTTTGCGTCATGTGCTGTTTGGGGAGGGTTTTTTGGAAGGGACATCCTGCATGACACTGCAGTGCCACTCCTAGATGGGCCCGGTGTTTGTGTCGGCCACTAGGGTCGCTTATCTTACTCACACAGCGACCTCGGTGCAAATTTTAGGACTAAAAATAATATTGTGAGGTGTGAGGTATTCAGAATAGACTGAAAATGAGTGGTAATTATGGTTTTTGAGGTTAATAATACTTTGGGATCAAAATGACCCCCAAATTCTATGATTTAAGCTGTTTTTTAGGGTTTTTTGAAAAAAACACCCGAATCCGACAAAAAAAATTCGGTGAGGTTTTGCCAAAACGCGGTCTAACCGAAAACACGGCCGCGGAACCGAACCCAAAACCAAAACACAAAACCCGAAAAATTTCAGGCGCTCATCTCTAGTGTTAAGGTCCACTTCTGAATGAGATTCTGTAGTATTGGTTTGAAAGCTCATAACCTCCAGGCCCTGAGTGTAGCTTTACCCTAATTAGGCTTTTGGCTGTATGCAGCCTCCTCAGCATTAAGAGGCTGACTTGAACTGTGAGTAGAATTCCCCAGAGAAAACCCACCTAAGCGTATGGAATAACAGAAGGCTGATTTTATTCCTGATGAAATTTGAGCAACAAGATTGGGGCAGATTTTGCAATGAATGCGGGTTGCTATAGTAGATGGGGGTAGCTTGGTGTAGTATTGCTTGGCTAGAAGGTTATCCTATGGGATCTAATGGTGGGTGGAGTTAGGGTGTGGTGAATGATTGTTATGCTGTATAGTGCACCCTGCTTGCCTGTATATTCTTTATAGGGGGTTTGGTATGATATGTTGAAATTCATACAGTCAACATGAGAATGACGGCATAGCCATAATTGCAACATTGACCTTCTCAACATTCATTATGTAGACACATATCGTCCCTGGTGACCCAGCGGAGACTTATCTGCTCCTAGCAACTGCAGCGGCTACAGCACAGCTTCCAGGTGATCATGTGACCATCACTTACGGGTCAGACTCTGATCCTCCTGTGTTCTAGTATTATTCTCCTGTCTAAACGTAATCCCTAACCATCCTTCTAATGCCTAACCCTAACATCCCCTCCGTAGCCTACCCCAAACCCTACCACCCGCAGTCATACCCTAATGTTTACATTCTGGCAATCCCCAGAATCTCGACATGTTGCCTTTTGACATTGTAGTGTCGGCATTATAAAAGTCTACATCTCCTTTATAGTGCTACCATTTTTCTGAATTTCTCTTATAGTGCTGTCTGTATTTTCCTTATAGTGTCCCTCACTTGTTCGTATAATCTTTACTGTGTTTCTCATCACCCTCAGGTCTGTAATTACCATGATCATCCTCTCCAGTCTACGCCTGTGTGTTCTTTACACAGATTCCATGAGCGGCAGTATCTGCGGGAAGCTGTGGAGGCCTGAGTTACTACCTCATGCTATTGCTATAATCCGTATGGACCAATGCGGGGGTTCATGTGTCTGCAAGAGGAAAGCTGTGCCGTCCCTTGGCTGACACAATTGCCATTATTTGTATCAGGACGTCCACCAGCCCTACGCTTGGTGTTTATTGCTTTTTCCCTTGAAATACAGGGGTATATTTTAGAGATGTGCACTTGAAATTTTTCGGGTTTGTGTTTTGGTTTTGGGTTCGGTTCCGCGGCCGTGTTTTGGGTTCGACCGCGTTTTGGCAAAACCTCACCGAATTTTTTTTGTCGGATTCGGGTGTGTTTTGGATTCGGGTGTTTTTTTCAAAAAACCCTAAAAAACAGCTTAAATCATAGAATTTGGGGGTCATTTTGATCCCATATTATTATTAACCTCAAAAACCATAATTTCCACTCATTTTCAGTCTATTCTGAATACCTCACACCTCACAATATTATTTTTAGTCCTAAAATTTGCACCGAGGTCGCTGGATGACTAAGCTAAGCGACCCTAGTGGCCGACACAAACATCTGGCCCATCTAGGAGTGGCACTGCAGTGTCACGCAGGATGTCCCTTCCAAAAAACCCTCCCCAAACAGCACATGACGCAAAGAAAAAAAGAGGCGCAATGAGGTAGCTGACTGTGTGAGTAAGATAAGCGACCCTAGTGGCCGACACAAACACCGGGCCCATCTAGGAGTGGCACTGCAGTGTCACGCAGGATGGCCCTTCCAAAAAACCCTCCCCAAACAGCACATGACGCAAAGAAAAAAAGAGGCGCAATGAGGTAGCTGACTGTGTGAGTAAGATAAGCGACCCTAGTGGCCGACACAAACACCGGGCCCATTTAGGAGTGTCACTGCAGTGTCACGCAGGATGTCCCTTCCAAAAAACCCTCCCCAAACAGCACATGACGCAAAGAAAATAAGAGGCGCAATGAGGTAGCTGTGTGAGTAAGATTAGCGACCCTAGTGGCTGACACAAACACCGGGCCCATCTAGGAGTGGCACTGCAGTGTCACGCAGGATGTCCCTTCCAAAAAACCCTCCCCAAACAGCACATGACGCAAAGAAAAAAAGAGGCGCAATGAGGTAGCTGTGTGAGTAAGATTAGCGACCCTAGTGGCCGACACAAACACCGGGCCCATTTAGGAGTGTCACTGCAGTGTCACGCAGGATGTCCCTTCCAAAAAACCCTCCCCAAACAGCACATGACGCAAAGAAAATAAGAGGCGCAATGAGGTAGCTGTGTGAGTAAGATTAGCGACCCTAGTGGCCGACACAAACACCGGGCCCATTTAGGAGTGTCACTGCAGTGTCACGCAGGATGTCCCTTCCAAAAAACCCTCCCCAAACAGCACATGACGCAAAGAAAATAAGAGGCGCAATGAGGTAGCTGTGTGAGTAAGATTAGCGACCCTAGTGGCCGACACAAACACCGGGCCCATTTAGGAGTGGCACTGCAGTGTCACGCAGGATGTCCCTTCCAAAAAACCCTCCCCAAACAGCACATGACGCAAAGAAAATAAGAGGCGCAATGAGGTAGCTGTGTGAGTAAGATTAGCGACCCTAGTGGCCGACACAAACACCGGGCCCATTTAGGAGTGGCACTGCAGTGTCACGCAGGATGTCCCTTCCAAAAAACCCTCCCCAAACAGCACATGACGCAAAGAAAAAAAGAGGCGCAATGAGGTAGCTGTGTGAGTAAGATTAGCGACCCTAGTGGCCAACACAAACACCGGGCCCATCTAGGAGTGGCACTGCAGTGTCACGCAGGATGGCCCTTCCAAAAAACACTCCCCAAACAGCACATGACGCAAAGAAAAAAAGAGGCGCAATGAGGTAGCTGTGTGAGTAAGATTAGCGACCCTAGTGGCCGACACAAACACCGGGCCCATCTAGGAGTGGCACTGCAGTGTCACGCAGGATGGCCCTTCCAAAAAACACTCCCCAAACAGCACATGACGCAAAGAAAAAAAGAGGCGCAATGAGGTAGCTGTGTGAGTAAGATTAGCGACCCTAGTGGCCGACACAAACACCGGGCCCATCTAGGAGTGGCACTGCAGTGTCACGCAGGATGGCCCTTCCAAAAAACACTCCCCAAACAGCACATGACGCAAAGAAAAAAAGAGGCGCAATGAGGTAGCTGACTGTGTGAGTAAGATAAGCGACCCTAGTGGCCGACACAAACACCGGGCCCATTTAGGAGTGGCACTGCAGTGTCACGCAGGATGGCCCTTCCAAAAAACACTCCCCAAACAGCACATGACGCAAAGAAAAATAGAGGCGCAATGAGGTAGCTGACTGTGTGAGTAAGATAAGCGACCCTAGTGGCCGACACAAACACCGGGCCCATTTAGGAGTGGCACTGCAGTGTCACGCAGGATGTCCCTTCCAAAAAACCCTCCCCAAACAGCACATGACGCAAAGAAAAATAAAAGAAAAAAGAGGTGCAAGATGGAATTGTCCTTGGGCCCTCCCACCCACCCTTATGTTGTATAAACAAAACAGGACATGCACACTTTAACCAACCCATCATTTCAGTGACAGGGTCTGCCACACGACTGTGACTGATATGACGGGTTGGTTTGGACCCCCCCCAAAAAAGAAGCAATTAATCTCTCCTTGCACAAACTGGCTCTACAGAGGCAAGATGTCCACCTCATCATCATCCTCCGATATATCACCGTGTACATCCCCCTCCTCACAGATTATCAATTCGTCCCCACTGGAATCCACCATCTCAGCTCCCTGTGTACTTTGTGGAGGCAATTGCTGCTGGTCAATGTCTCCGCGGAGGAATTGATTATAATTCATTTTAATGAACATCATCTTCTCCACATTTTCTGGATGTAACCTCGTACGCCGATTGCTGACAAGGTGAGCGGCGGCACTAAACACTCTTTCGGAGTACACACTTGTGGGAGGGCAACTTAGGTAGAATAAAGCCAGTTTGTGCAATGGCCTCCAAATTGCCTCTTTTTCCTGCCAGTATAAGTATGGACTGTGTGACGTGCCTACTTGGATGCGGTCACTCATATAATCCTCCACCATTCTTTCAATGGTGAGAGAATCATATGCAGTGACAGTAGACGACATGTCCGTAATCGTTGTCAGGTCCTTCAGTCCGGACCAGATGTCAGCATCAGCAGTCGCTCCAGACTGCCCTGCATCACCGCCAGCGGGTGGGCTCGGAATTCTGAGCCTTTTCCTCGCACCCCCAGTTGCGGGAGAATGTGAAGGAGGAGATGTTGACAGGTCGCGTTCCGCTTGACTTGACAATTTTCTCACCAGCAGGTCTTTCAACCCCAGCAGACTTGTGTCTGCCGGAAAGAGAGATCCAAGGTAGGCTTTAAATCTAGGATCGAGCACGGTGGCCAAAATGTAGTGCTCTGATTTCAACAGATTGACCACCCGTGAATCCTTGTTAAGCGAATTAAGGGCTCCATCCACAAGTCCCACATGCCTAGCGGAATCGCTCCGTGTTAGCTCCTCCTTCAATGTCTCCAGCTTCTTCTGCAAAAGCCTGATGAGGGGAATGACCTGACTCAGGCTGGCAGTGTCTGAACTGACTTCACGTGTGGCAAGTTCAAAGGGCAGCAGAACCTTGCACAACGTTGAAATCATTCTCCACTGCGCTTGAGACAGGTGCATTCCACCTCCTATATCGTGCTCAATTGTATAGGCTTGAATGGCCTTTTGCTGCTCCTCCAACCTCTGAAGCATATAGAGGGTTGAATTCCACCTCGTTACCACTTCTTGCTTCAGATGATGGCAGGGCAGGTTCAGTAGTTTTTGGTGGTGCTCCAGTCTTCTGTACGTGGTGCCTGTACGCCGAAAGTGTCCCGCAATTCTTCTGGCCACCGACAGCATCTCTTGCACGCCCCTGTCGTTTTTTAAATAATTCTGCACCACCAAATTCAAGGTATGTGCAAAACATGGGACGTGCTGGAATTTGCCCATATTTAATGCACACACAATATTGCTGGCGTTGTCCGATGCCACAAATCCACAGGAGAGTCCAATTGGGGTAAGCCATTCCGCGATAATCTTCCTCAGTTGCCGTAAGAGGTTTTCAGCTGTGTGCGTATTCTGGAAACCGGTGATACAAAGCGTAGCCTGCCTAGGAAAGAGTTGGCGTTTGCGAGATGCTGCTACTGGTGCCGCCGCTGCTGTTCTTGCGGCGGGAGTCCATACATCTACCCAGTGGGCTGTCACAGTCATATAGTCCTGACCCTGCCCTGCTCCACTTGTCCACATGTCCGTGGTTAAGTGGACATTGGGTACAGCTGCATTTTTTAGGACACTGGTGACTCTTTTTCTGAGGTCTGTGTAAATTTTCGGTATCGCCTGCCTAGAGAAATGGAACCTAGATGGTATTTGGTACCGGGGACACAGTACCTCCAACAAGTCTCTAGTTGGCTCTGCAGTAATGATGGATACCGGAACCACGGTTCTCACCACCCAGGATGCCAAGGCCTCAGTTATCCGCTTTGCAGTAGGATGACTGCTGTGATATTTCATCTTCCTCGCAAAGGACTGTTGGACAGTCAATTGCTTGGTGGAAGTAGTAAAAGTGGTCTTACGACTTCCCCTCTGGGATGACCATCGACTCCCAGCAGCAACAACAGCAGCGCCAGCAGCAGTAGGCGTTACACGCAAGGATGCATCGGAGGAATCCCAGGCAGGAGAGGACTCGTCAGAATTGCCAGTGACATGGCCTGCAGGACTATTGGCATTCCTGGGGAAGGAGGAAATTGACACTGAGGGAGTTGGTGGGGTAGTTTGCGTGAGCTTGGTTACAAGAGGAAGGGATTTACTGGTCAGTGGACTGCTTCCGCTGTCACCCAAAGTTTTTGAACTTGTCACTGACTTATTATGAATGCGCTGCAGGTGACGTATAAGGGAGGATGTTCCGAGGTGGTTAACGTCCTTACCCCTACTTATTACAGCTTGACAAAGGGAACACACGGCTTGACACCTGTTGTCCGCATTTCTGTTGAAATAGTTCCACACCGAAGAGCTGATTTTTTTGGTATTTTCACCAGGCATGTCAACGGCCATATTCCTCCCACGGACAACAGGTGTCTCCCCGGGTGCCTGACTTAAACAAACCACCTCACCATCAGAATCCTCCTGGTCAATTTCCTCCCCAGCGCCAGCAACACCCATATCCTCCTCATCCTGGTGTACTTCAACACTGACATCTTCAATCTGACTATCAGGAACTGGACTGCGGGTGCTCCTTCCAGCACTTGCAGGGGGCGTGCAAATGGTGGAAGGCGCATGCTCTTCACGTCCAGTGTTGGGAAGGTCAGGCATCGCAACCGACACAATTGGACTCTCCTTGTGGATTTGGGATTTCGAAGAACGCACAGTTCTTTGCGGTGCTACTGCTTTTGCCAGCTTGAGTCTTTTCATTTTTCTAGCGAGAGGCTGAGTGCCTCCATCCTCATGTGAAGCTGAACCACTAGCCATGAACATAGGCCAGGGCCTCAGCCGTTCCTTGCCACTCCGTGTGGTAAATGGCATATTGGCAAGTTTACGCTTCTCCTCCGACAATTTTATTTTAGGTTTTGGAGTCCTTTTTTTACTGATATTTGGTGTTTTGGATTTGACATGCTCTGTACTATGACATTGGGCATCGGCCTTGGCAGACGACGTTGCTGGCATTTCATCGTCTCGGCCATGACTAGTGGCAGCAGCTTCAGCACGAGGTGGAAGTGGATCTTGATCTTTCCCTAATTTTGGAACCTCAACATTTTTGTTCTCCATATTTTAATAGGCACAACTAAAAGGCACCTCAGGTAAACAATGGAGATGGATGGATACTAGTATACAATTATGGACGGACTGCCGAGTGCCGACACAGAGGTAGCTACAGCCGTGAACTACCGTACTGTACTGTGTCTGCTGCTAATATAGACTGGTTGATAAAGAGATGTAGTAGTATGTATGTATAAAGAAAAAAGAAAGAAAAAACCACGGGTAGGTGGTATACAATTATGGACGGACTGCCGAGTGCCGACACAGAGGTAGCTACAGCCGTGAACTACCGTACTGTACTGTGTCTGCTGCTAATATAGACTGGTTGATAAAGAGATGTAGTAGTATGTATGTATAAAGAAGAAAGAAAAAAAAACCACGGGTAGGTGGTATACAATTATGGACGGACTGCCGAGTGCCGACACAGAGGTAGCTACAGCCGTGAACTACCGTACTGTACTGTGTCTGCTGCTAATATAGACTGGTTGATAAAGAGATGTAGTAGTATGTATGTATAAAGAAGAAAGAAAAAAAAACCACGGGTAGGTGGTATACAATTATGGACGGACTGCCGAGTGCCGACACAGAGGTAGCTACAGCCGTGAACTACCGTACTGTGTCTGCTGCTAATATAGACTGGTTGATAAAGAGATGTAGTAGTATGTATGTATAAAGAAGAAAGAAAAAAAAACCACGGGTAGGTGGTATACAATTATGGACGGACTGCCGAGTGCCGACACAGAGGTAGCTACAGCCGTGAACAACCGTACTGTACTGTGTCTGCTGCTAATATAGACTGGTTGATAAAGAGATGTAGTAGTATGTATGTATAAAGAAGAAAGAAAAAAAAACCACGGGTAGGTGGTATACAATTATGGACGGACTGCCGAGTGCCGACACAGAGGTAGCTACAGCCGTGAACTACCGTACTGTGTCTGCTGCTAATATAGACTGGTTGATAAAGAGATGTAGTAGTATGTATGTATAAAGAAGAAAGAAAAAAAAACCTCGGGTAGGTGGTATACAATTATGGACGGACTGCCGAGTGCCGACACAGAGGTAGCTACAGCCGTGAACTACCGTACTGTGTCTGCTGCGACTGGATGATAAATAATGATATAAAAAATATATATATATCACTACTGCAGCCGGACAGGTATATATTATATAATGACGGACCTGCTGGACACTGTCTGTCAGCAGAATGAGTTTTTTATAGAATAAAAAAAAAAACACCACACAAGTGAAGTCACACGACGAGTGTTTAACTTTTTCAGGCAATCACACAATATAGTATACTACTAACTATACTGGTGGTCAGTGTGGTCAGGTCACTGGTCAGTCACACTGGCAGTGGCACTCCTGCAGCAAAAGTGTGCACTGTTTAATTTTAATATAATATGTACTCCTGGCTCCTGCTATAACCTATAACTATTAACTGGCACTGCAGTGCTCCCCAGTCTCCCCCACAATTATAAGCTGTGTGAGCTGAGCACAGTCAGATATATATACATAGATGATGCAGCACACTGGGCTGAGCAGTGCACACAGATATGGTATGTGACTGAGTCACTGTGTGTATCGTTTTTTTCAGGCAGATATATTAAATAAAACTGCACTGTCTGGTGGTCACTGTGGTCAGTCACTAGTAAACTCTGCACTCTCTACACTTCTACAGTACTCCTAAGCTCCAGTAAATCAGGTCAATCTCTCTCTCTCTCTCTCTTCTAATCTAAATGGAGAGGACGCCAGCCACGTCCTCTCCCTATCAATCTCAATGCACGTGTGAAAATGGCGGCGACGCGCGGCTCCTTATATAGAATCTGAGTCTCGCGAGAATCCGACAGCGTCATGATGACGTTCGGGCGCGCTCGGGTTATCCGAGCAAGGCGGGAAGATCCGAGTCGCTCGGACCCGTGAAAAAAAACATGAAGTTCGTGCGGGTTCGGATTCAGAGAAACCGAACCCGCTCATCTCTAGTATATTTACTAAGCCTTGGATGGAGATAAAGTACCAGCCAATCAGCTCCTAACTGACATTTCACAGGCTGTGTTTGAAAAATTACAGTTAGGAGCCGATTGGCTGGTACTATGGGGAACATGTACTAAGCAGTGATAAAAGTGGAGAAGTGAGCCAGTGGAGAAGTTTCCCATGGCAACCAATCAGCATTGACGTAACATTTATAATTTGCATACTATAAACACATACAGAGCAGTTGATTGGTTGCCATAGGCAACTTCTCCACTGGCTCACTTCTCCACGTTTATCACTGCTTAGTACATGTCCCCCTTTATCTCTGTTGACTTTATCTCCATCCAAGGCTTAGTAAATAGACCCCACAGCCCTTTAAAACTGTTCTTCAGTAAATTAGTAAATATACCACTTAGCCTTAATATCACTAAAAGCCTTTATCACGCTGTTTACAATCTTCATAACCTTAATATGTTTGAAACTATGATATAATTCTAAGGTTAACAAATTTTTTTTTTTCAGAGGGACAAAAGAAAAACAAACAGCTTTGAAAGAAAAATATTCCACCCCCCCCTCCCCCCCAAAAAAAACAAGAACATAAAAAAAAAACCAGCAAATTGTGCTGTGGCGCAGTCTGACAGTACTTGAATTAATGTCAGCTTAAATAGTGTTAAATTTGCATGTGTTTCTCCACTCCGTGCACTCCCTGCTCCTGCCCCCTTTTTTCTCTGGGGCTATAAATCACTGTCTCGGCAGAAGCACTGGCGGCACATCCTCATTTAGGGTATGTATGTATTTGTGTATTTCTTTTGACATTTTTATTATTACAAGATAGTTCCCCTGAAGGAGAAATGAATAATGAAACATAAGCTTTTGCATTTATAGAAAACGGTAAGCAAATTTGGAAAGCGATCCAGTGCAGTAGGTGAGCGGAAAAAATAAACAGCAAAAAAAAGAAGTCCTGTAGCCGGTGATCGCTGCTTTACCCTTTAAACACCAAGCGTTTGTAAAACAGGTTTCTGGGAATTAAATGCAACATGGATCAAACTTAGACTACAAGTAACAACAGGAATCTAGGAATAGAATGCTGCAATATACGACAATGCCGATTCGACTTTAAAAAAAAGTCAGATCGGCATTGTCGAAAACGGGAAAAAACCTGTCAGAAATGGCCGCAAATTGAATAGTGAAGTGTCGGATGTGCTCCGTCGGAGAGGATCCGACACTAATTGAATATACTCCATAGGGGTAAATTTACTAAGATGTGAGTTCTATTTAAGATGGAATATTGGCCATAGCAACCAATGAGACTCCAGTTATTAACTTCTAGAAGGTGCTAGATAAATGAGAAGAATCTGATTGGTTGCTATGGGCAACATCCCATCTTAATTAGAACTCCCCTTAATAAAATTTACCCTATACCATAGGTCTGCAAACTCGGTCCTCATTACCCCACACAGTGCATGCTTCTCTAACGTCCTAGTGGATGCTGGGGACTCCGTAAGGACCATGGGGAATAGACGGGCTCCGCAGGAGACATGGGCACTTTAAGAAAGAATTTACATTCTGGTGTGCTCTGGCTCCTCCCTCTATGTCCCTCCTCCAGTTTGAATCTGTGCCCGGACGAGCTGGGTGCTGTTTAGTGAGCTCTCCTGAGCTTGCTGTAAGAAAGTATTTTGTTAGGTTTTTTTTATTTTCAGGGAGCTCTGCTGGCAACAGACTCCCTGCATCGTGGGACAGAGGGGAGAGAAGCAGCCCTACTCTCTGAAGATAGGTCCTGCTTCTTAGGCTACTGGACACCATTAGCTCCAGAGGGATCGTACACAGGATCTCACCCTCGTCGTCCGATCCCAGAGCCGCGCCGCCGTCCCCCTCGCAGAGCCGGAAGACAGAAGCCGGGTGAGCATAAGAAGCAAGAAGACTTCGAAATCAGCGGCAGAAGACTCCAGTCTTCACTGAGGTAGCGCACAGCACTGCAGCTGTGCGCCATTGCTCCCACACACACCTCACATACTCCGGTCACTGTAAGGGTCACTGTAAGAATCTGATTGGTTGCTATGGGCAACATCCCATCTTAAATAGAACTCCCCTTAATAAAATTTACCCTATACCATAGGTCTGCAAACTCGGTCCTGATTACCCCACACAGTGCATATTTCTCTAACGTCCTAGTGGATGCTGGGGACTCTGTAAGGACCATGGGGAATAGACGGGCTCCGCAGGAGACATGGGCACTTTAAGAAAGAATTTACATTCTGGTATGCTCTGGCTCCTCCCTCTATGTGCCTCCTCCAGTTTGAATCTGTGCCCGGACGAGCTGGGTGCTGTTCAGTGAGCTCTCCTGAGCTTGCTGTAAGAAAGTATTTTGTTAGGTTTTTTGTTTTCAGGGAGCTCTGCTGGCAACAGACTCCCTGCATCGTGGGACAGAGGGGAGAGAAGCAGCCCTACTCTCTGAAGATAGGTCCTGCTTCTTAGGCTACTGGACACCATTAGCTCCAGAGGGATCGTACACAGGATCTCACCCTCGTCGTCCGATCCCAGAGCCGCGCCGCCGTCCCCCTCGCAGAGCCGGAAGACAGAAGCCGGGTGAGCATAAGAAGCAAGAAGACTTCGAAATCGGCGGCAGTAGACTCCAGTCTTCACTGAGGTAGCGCACAGCACTGCAGCTGTGCGCCATTGCTCCCACACACACCTCACATACTCCGGTCACTGTAAGGGTCACTGTAAGAATCTGATTGGTTGCTACGGGCAACATCCCATCTTAAATAGAACTCCCCTTAATAAAATTTACCCTATACCATAGGTCTGCAAACTCGGTCCTGATTACCCCACACAGTGCATATTTCTCTAACGTCCTAGTGGATGCTGGGGACTCTGTAAGGACCATGGGGAATAGACAGGCTCCGCAGGAGACATGGGCACTTTAAGAAAGAATTTACATTCTGGTATGCTCTGGCTCCTCCCTCTATGTGCCTCCTCCAGTTTGAATCTGTGCCCGGACGAGCTGGGTGCTGTTCAGTGAGCTCTCCTGAGCTTGCTGTAAGAAAGTATTTTGTTAGGTTTTTTGTTTTCAGGGAGCTCTGCTGGCAACAGACTCCCTGCATCGTGGGACAGAGGGGAGAGAAGCAGCCCTACTCTCTGAAGATAGGTCCTGCTTCTTAGGCTACTGGACACCATTAGCTCCAGAGGGATCGTACACAGGATCTCACCCTCGTCGTCCGATCCCAGAGCCGCGCCGCCGCCCCTCTTGCAGAGCCGGGAGACAGAAGCCGGGTGAGCATAAGAAGCAAGAAGACTTCGAAATCGGCGGCAGAAGACTCCAGTCTTCACTGAGGTAGCGCACAGCACTGCAGCTGTGCGCCATTGCTCCCACACACACCTCACATACTCCGGTCACTGTAAGGGTGCAGGGCGCAGGGGGGGGGGGGGGGGGGCGCCCTGGGCAGCAATTAGGACCTCTTTGGCAAAAGTTAGCATATATACAGTTGGGCACTGTATATATGTATGAGCCCCCGCCAAAAATTGTACATTGAAGCGGGACAGATGCCCACCGCTGAGGGGGCGGGGCTTCTTCCTCAGCACTCACCAGCGCCATTTTTTCTCCACAGCTCCGCTGAGAGAAAGCTCCCCAGGCTCTCCCCTGCCGATACACGGTAGACAAGGGTGAAAAAGAGAGGGGGGGGCACATAATTAGGCGCAAAAATCAATACAAACAGCGGCTACTGGGTTAACATTAAGTTACTGTGTTATTCCTGGGTTATATAGCGCTGGGGTGTGTGCTGGCATACTCTCTCTCTGTCTCTCCAAAGGGCCTTGTGGGGGAACTGCCTTCAAAAAGAGCATTCCCTGTGTGTGTGGTGTGTCGGTACGCTTGTGTCGACATTTTTGACGAGGAAGGCTATGTGGAAACAGAGCGGGAGCAAATGAATGTGGTGTCTCCGCCGACGGCGCCGACACCTGATTGGATGGATATGTGGAAGGTTTTAAATGATAATGTTAATTCCTTGCATAAAAGGTTGGATAAAGCTGACTTAGGACAGTCAGGGTCTCAGTCCAGTGGCGGATCCAGGGGAGGGGCACACAGGCCTGTGCCCCCCCCCTGTCATTTCTAGCACTTTTTTTTTCCAAACGTGAGCAGCAGCACTGCAGCGATCAGGCAGCGTTAACTGACTACTTCCGTGATGGCTCCTCCCCGGGTCTGCCTCTAGCTCTGTCTCCTCTACAAGTAGAAGCAGGCACACAGCTGCAGGAGTGAAGATAGGTCAGCTGTTGTGCCTATCATTAGGTGGGCTGGACTATTCAAATGCATGCTGACAGGGCTCGGAGCCCTGTGGAGGCGTCAGCTCAGCATGAGACTGGAGCGGAGCTGGCCACGCGCACTGACACTGGTGAGTTGCTGCAGTGACAGCAATGTGCTGAGGCTGTGACACTACAATGTGTTAGGAGGCTGTAAATACGTGACACACGCTGGTACTTGGTTGACAGGAACTTTGGTGTGACTGTGTTAGCTCCGTAGTACTGTGAGTCTGTGCGCTGACCCCATAATACAGCTCCGTTTTATGGGCTGTGACCCTGGGCTGATAACCCTGTGTTCTGGCTGCAGAAAGCCTGTAGCCAGAGCCAACTAATGTGCTGTATATCTTTCCTGTCACACCCAGATGGCAGCGTGTATGCACTCTGGTACAGAACTAACCCCTCACTGGCTGTCAGAACATGCTGAAGCTCTATATACATATATTTCACACATACATGTATGTTGCACAGTCACACATACATACTGCACACATGCCCACTGCACACATACATACTGCACACGTGCCCACTGCACTTCCGCCACTGCACACATGCCCACTGCACACATGCCCACTGAACACATACATACTGCACACCTGCCCACTGCACACATACATACTGCACATATGCCCACTGCACACATACATACTGCACACATGCCCACTTCACACATTCATACTGCACACATGCCAACTGCACACATACATACTGCACACCTGCCCACTGCACACATACATACTGCACACATGTACACTGCACATATGCCCACTGCACACATACATACTGCACACATGCCCACTGCACACATACATACTGCACACATGCCCACTGCACACATACATACTGCACACGTGCCCACTGCACTTCCGCCACTGCACACAAACATACTGCACACATGCCCACTGCACACATACATACTGCACACATGCCCACTGAACACATACATACTGCACACCTGCCCACTGCACACATACATACTGCACACATGTCCACTGCACACATGCCAACTGCACATGGGATCCTGTCTGAAGATCGACAGTGTCTAGGTCGACAATGTTTAGGTCGACCACTATAGGTCGACAGTCACTGGGTCGACATGGATGGAAGGTCGACAGGGTTTCTAGGTCGACATGTGCTAGGTCGACAGGTCTAAAGGTCGACATGAGTTTTTCACATTTTTTTTGGGGGGGGGATTTTTTCATACTTAACGATCCATGTGGACTACGATTGGAACGGTAAAGTGTGCCGAGCGAAGCGGTAGCAGAGCGAAGGCACCATGCCCGAAGCATGGCGAGCGAAGCGAGCCATGCGAGGGGACGCGGTGCACTAATTTGGGGTCCCGGTCACTTTACGAAGAAAACGACACACACAAAAAAAAATCCTCATGTCGACCTTTAGACCTGTCAACCTAGCACATGTCGACCTAGAAACCCTGTCGACCTTCCATCCATGTCGACCTAGTGACTGTCGACCTATAGTGGTCGACCTAAACATTGTCGACCTAGACACTGTCGATAAAACGAACCACACCCCTGCACACATGCCCACTGCACACATACATACTGCACACATGCCCACTGCACACATACATACTGCACACATGACAACTGCACACATACATACTGCACATATGCCCACTGCACACATACATACTGCACACATGCCCACTGCACATATGCCCACTGCGCACATACATACTGCACACATGCCCACTTGCATACTGCACACATACTGCACACATGCCCACTATTACACATATGCCCACAACACTTACGCCTACTGCACACATACCCCTTGTACACATAATACTGCACACATGCCCACTATACACATACATTTTTTATTTAAATTGCGCTCAGTGAGGCAGTGATGCGCTGTTGTCAGTGAGGCGGAGATGTGCTGCTGTCAGTGAGGCAGTGATGCGCTGTTGTCAGTGAGGCGGGGATGCATCGCTGTCAGTGAGGCAGTGATGCGCTGTTGTCAGTGAGGCGGGGATGCATCGCTGTCAGTGAGGCAGTAATGTGCTACTGTCAGTGAGGCAGGGATGCGCCGCTGTCAGTGGGGCAGGGATGCACCGCTGTCAGTGAAGCGGGGGTGTGCCGCTGTCAGTGAGGCGGGGATGAGCCGCTCTCAGTGTGGCGGGGATGTGCCGTTGTCAGTGAGGGGGAAATGTGCTGTTGTCAGTGAGGCGGGGATGTGCTGCTGTTAGTGAGGCAGAGATGTGCTGCTGTCAGTGAGGCAGAGATGTGCTGCTGTCAGTGAGGCAGAGAAGACATTGAAGGGGCCGTGAAAGTGCTGTGGTGTGGACATTGAAGAGACTGGTGGGGGGTGTTGTGGTTATTGAAGGGGGAGTGCTGTGAGCTGGACATCTCCGCTTTATTTTTACAACTGACTATAATGCACAGGCTGTGGAGAGGAGCCAGGCCGCCATTACTTGGAACAGTCATCCGGAAGGATCGGTCATCGACTAGGAGACAAAAGACCCACAGCATAGCAGGCAGGTAAGTGGAATGGCCTTGTTTTTTGTGTGTACCTCCCAGTGTGACTATAATGAGGGGTGTGGTTCATGGGGATTGCATATCTTGTGAGGTAATGCCCCTTGTAGTGATACCACCGCACTTTACTGTAAGCACGCGTACCGAAGGTGCGTGCAAATACAACTGGTACCACAGACATTCTCCCCTTCCCCTATCATGGTGCCCCCCCTGTCATTTTTTTCTGGATCCGCCCCTGTCTCAGCCCGTGCCTGATCCTATGTCGCAGAGGCCGTCAGGGTCTCAGAAGCGCCCACTATCCCAAATTGTTGACACAGATACCGACGTGGATTCTGACTCCAGTGTCGATAACGATGATGCAAAGTTACAGCCAAAATTGGCTAAATCCATCCGTTATATGATTATAGCAATTAGGGATGTGTTGCACATCACAGAGGAAACCCCAGTCCCTGACAAGAGGGTTCATATGTATGGGGGAAAAAGGCAGGTGGTGACCTTTCCCCCTTCACACGAGATAAATGAGTTATGTGAAAAGGCTTGGGAATCTCCGGATAAAAAACTGCAGATTTCCAAACGGATGCTTATGGCGTATCCTTTCCCGCCAACGGACAGGTTACGCTGGGAATCCTCCCCTAGGGTGGACAAAGCTTTAACACGCTTATCCAAGAGGGTAGCCCTGCCGTCACAGGATATGGCCACCCTCAAAGATGCTGCGGATAGAAAGCAAGAGGGTACCCTGAAGTCCATTTATACACATTCAGGTACCTTACTGAGGCCAGCGATCGCGTCGGCCTGGGTGTGTAGTGCTGTAGCAGCATGAACGGACACCCTGTCTGAGGAACTTGATACCTTAGACAAGGATACTATATTAATGACCCTGGGGCATATAAAAGACGCTGTCCTATATATGAGAGATGCTCAAAGAGACATTAGTCTACTGGGCTCTAGAATAAATGCTATGTCGATTTCTGCCAGAAGGGTCCTGTGGACTCGGCAATGGACAGGTGATGCCGACTCAAAAAGGCACATGGAGGTTTTACCTTACAAGGGTGAGGAATTGTTTGGGGAGGGTCTCTCGGACCTGGTAACCACAGCTACTGCTGGAAAGTCAAATTTTTTGCCATATGTTTCCTCACAACCTAAGAAAGCACCGTATTTCCAAATGCAGTCCTTTTGATCACAAAAAGGCAAGAAAGTCCGAGGTGCGTCCTTTCTTGCCAGGGGCAGGGGCAGAGGAAGGAAGCTGCACAACGCAGCTAGTTCCCAGGAACAGAAGTCCTCCCCGGCTTCCACTAAATCCACCGCATGACGCTAAGGCTCCACAGGCGGAGCTAGGCCCGGTGGGGGCGCGTCTCCGAAATTTCAGCCACAAGTGGGTTCACTCCCAGTTGGATCCCTGGGCAATAGATATTGTGTCTCAGGGATACAAGCTGGAATTCGAAGAGATGCCCCCTCACCGATACCTCAAATCGGCCCTGCCGGCTTCCCCCCTCGAGAGGGAAATTGTGTTAGCTGCAATTCACAAATTGTATCTTCAACAGGTGGTGGTCATGGTTCCCCTCCTTCAACAAGGAAGGGGTTATTATTCGACCATGTTTGTAGTACCGAAACCGGACGGTTCGGTCAGACCCATATTGAATTTGAAATCCCTGAACATATACCTGAAAAGGTTCAAGTTCAAGATGGAATCGCTCAGAGCGGTCATCGCAAGCCTGGAAGGGGGGGATTTTATGGTGTCTCTGGACATAAAGGATGCTTACCTTCATGTCCCCATTTATCCACCTCATCAGGCGTACTTCAGATTTGTGGTACAGGATTGTCATTACCAATTTCAGACGTTGCTGTTTGGTCTCTCCACGGCACCGAGAATATTTACCAAGGTAATGGCGGAAATGATGGTATTCCTGCGGAAGCAAGGGGTCACAATTATCCCATACTTGGACGATCTCCTCATAAAAGCGAGGTCAAGAGAGCAGTTGCTGATCAGTGTAGCACGCTCTCTGGAAGTGTTACGCCAACACGGCTGGATTCTAAATATTCCAAAGTCGCAGTTGATTCCTACGACTCGTCTGCCTTTCCTGGGCATGATTCTGGACACAGACCAGAAAAGGGTTTATCTCCCGATAGAGAAGGCTCAGGAACTCATGACACTGGTCAGAAACCTATTAAAACCAAAACAGGTGTCGGTGCATCACTGCACGCGAGTCCTGGGAAAGATGGTGGCATCATACGAAGCCATTCCCTTCGGCAGGTTCCATAGGAGGACCTTTCAATGGGATTTACTGGACAAATGGCCTGGATCACATCTTCAGATACATCGGTTAATCACCCTATCCCCCAGGACCAGGGTGTCTCTCCTGTGGTGGCTGCAGAGTGCTCACCTTCTCGAGGGCCGCAGATTCGGCATTCAGGACTGGGTCTTGGTGACCACGGATGCGAGCCTCCGAGGGTGGGGGGCAGTCACACAGGGAAGAAATTTCCAGGGTCTGTGGTCAAGTCAGGAGACTTGCCTTCACATCAACATCCTGGAACTAAGGGCCATATACAACGCCCTACGTCAAGCAGAGTCTCTGCTTCGCGACCAACCGGGTCTGATTCAGTCAGACAACATCACCGCAGTGGCTCATGTGAACCGCCAAGGCGGCACAAGGAGCAGGGTGGCGATGGTGGAGGCCACCAGAATTCTTCGCTGGGCGGAGAATCACGTAAGCGCACTGTCAGCAGTGTTCATTCCGGGAGTGGACAACTGGGAAGCAGACTTCCTCAGCAGGCACGACCTCCACCCGGGAGAGTGGGGACTTCATCAAGAAGTCTTCACGCAGATTGCAAGTCGGTGGGAACTGCCACAGGTGGACATGATGGCATCCCGCCTCAACAAAAACCTACAGAAGTATTGCGCCAGGTCAAGAGACCCCCAGGCGATAGCTGTAGACGCACTGGTGACACCGTGGGTGTTCCAGTCGGTCTATGTATTTCCACCTCTTCCTCTCATACCCAAGGTGCTGAGAATCATAAGAAAAAGAGGAGTGAGAACAATACTCATTGTTCCGGATTGGCCAAGAAGGACTTGGTATCCAGATCTGCAAGAAATGCTCACAGAGGACCCGTGGCCTCTGCCTCTAAGGCAGGACTTGTTGCTACAGGGGCCCTGTCTGTTCCAAGACTTACCGTGGCTGCGTTTGACGGCATGGCGGTTGAACGCCGGATCCTAGCAGAAAAAGGCATTCCGGATGAGGTCATTCCTACGCTGATAAAGGCTAGGAAGGACATGACGGCTCAACATTATCACTGTATATGGCGAAAATATGTTGCTTGGTGTGAGGCCAGGAATGCTCCTACGGAGGAATTCCAGCTGGGCCGTTTCCTTCACTTCCTACAGTCGGGAGTGACTTTGGGCCTAAAATTGGGGTCCATTAAGGTCCAGATTTCGGCCCTATCCATTTTCTTTCAAAAAGAACTGACTTCTCTACCTGAAGTTCAGACGTTTGTAAAGGGAGTGCTGCATATTCAGCCCCCTTTTGTGCCTCCAGTGGCACCTTGGGATCTTAACGTGGTCTTGAGTTTCCTTAAGTCACACTGGTTTGAACCACTCAAAACGGTGGAATTGAAATATCTCACGTGGAAGGTGGTCATGTTACTAGCCTTGGCTTCGGCTAGGCGTGTGTCAGAATTGGCGGCTTTGTCACATAAAAGCCCCTATATGGTTTTCCATGCCGATAGAGCAGAATTGCGGACCCGCCCACAATTTCTGCCGAAAGTGGTTTCATCCTTTCATATAAACCAACCTATTGTGGTGCCTGTGGCTACTACTGACTTGGAGGATTCCGAGTTACTGGATGTGGTCAGGCTTTGAAGGTTTATGTAGCCAGAATGGCTAGGGTCAGGAAAACAGAATCTTTGTTTATCCTGTATGCTTCCAACAAGCTTGGGGCGCCTGCTTCAAAGCAAACTATTGCTCGCTGGATCTGTAACACGATTCAGCAGGCTCATTCTGCGGCTGGATTGCCGCTGCCTAAATCGGTTAAGGCCCATTCCACAAGGAAGGTGGGCTCTTCTTGGGCGGCTGCCCGAGGGGTCTCGGCATTACAGCTTTGCCGAGCGGCTACTTGGTCAGGTTCAAACACTTTTGCAAAGTTCTACAAGTTTGATACCCTGGCTGAGGAGGACCTTGTGTTTGCTCAATCGGTGCTGCAGAGTCATCCGCACTCTCCCGCCCGGTTGGGAGCTTTGGTATAATCCCCATGGTCCTTACGGAGTCCCTAGCATCCACTAGGACGTTAGAGAAAATAAGATTTTACTTATTTACTTACTCTGTTGTTGTTCATACTGTTAACTGGGTAAGGTTATCACAAGTTATACGGTGTGATTGGTGTGGCTGGTATGTGTCTTGCCCTGGATTATCAAAATCCTTTCCTTGTACTGTCAGCTCTTCCGGGCACAGTTTCTCTAACTGAGGTCTGGAGGAGGGACATAGAGGGAGGAGCCAGAGCACACCAGAATGTAAATACTTTCTTAAAGTGCCCATGTCTCCTGCGAAGCCCGTCTATTCCCCATGGTCCTTACGGAGTCCCCAGCATCCACTACGGACTACGAGAAATAGATTTACCGGTAAGTAAAATCTTATTTTTGCAGGTAACCCAGCAGGTGCACAGTTGTATTAATTATTCACAGACACATATTAAAAGGTCCGCAGGTGGAGTTAATTATTTCACTTGTGATTCTGTGAGGAGACCTGTAAAACATGCACTGTGTGGGGTAATGAGGACCGAGTTTGCAGACCTATGCCCTATACTGTGGATGGGCAACTAAACTTGGTTGTACAGGGATCAGGCCAAACAACTAGATTACAATAAAAAACATTTCAATCTATATTTTTAGAATGTACAGTGGCCCCCTATGGTTATCTCAGTGACATTGCCGTCTGCCTACACCTGGCATTTGTAGCAGCCGCCATTTACCCATGCACCCTGCAGGATTTATTTGATAACAGCAACAATATTATTTGATTTTGCTCAATATATGTTTAGGTGGTCTTATAGCATACCTCCCAATGTTGCATAAGAAAAATGGTAATTGTTCCCTCTTGCATGATAATGCCAATCTCTTCTGCCTGACCTCTGCTTTTACATAATCAAACCAAATCAAATTGAAGCTGGACCTTTGAATTTTTGAATCCTCTTTTAAATGAATAGTGCCTTTATATTTGGTAGATAGCATAGTAGTGTCTGGAAAGTTTTGTATTAAACATATAATTAGTTATTGTTCCAGTTAGTGACTTGTAAGTGACTGAACATATAAAATGCTTGTTGATGTTGGTTTGGGCAACTTGTTCCAAAAACATGGGATCCCGGCCTTATAGGACTCCATGTGAATGGAAACATATACGTTATGGTAAGAACTTACCTTTGATAACGGTATCTCTCCTAAGTCCACAGGATCCACAGGTTAACAATGGGATATGATGGAGCGACAGCGAATTTGCACCAATCGGTCAAAGCTTTCCGGCCTTCCAGCATGCAACGGGCCCGTCCATATATCCCCCTGACTCAGGCAAATCAGTTGTATTCCAAAGCTCAAGGCAGGAGCATCATGTCGAACCCTAATCAGACGAGAAGAACACACATGCACACCCTTCCGTACAAGAAGGAAGAGGTTAGTGAGTAAAAGCATCCTCAAATCAGGTGCATCTGGGTGAGATCCCTGTGGATCCTGTGGACTTAGGAGAAATACCGTTATCAACGGAAAGTTCTTACCATAATGTATATTTCTCCGGCAGGGTCCACAGGTTATCTACAGGATAACAATGGGATTTCCCAAACCATTTTAGCGGTGGGGACGCTCCTGATGCACAGGAGAATCCTTCGCCCGAATTCAGCATCATGAGAGGCAAAGGTATCCAAGGCATAATGTCTTAATGAATGTGTAAACGGAAGACCATATGGCTGCCTTACATACCTGTTCTGTTTAAGCACCACATTGTGCTGCCCATGAAGGACCTACCTTACGAGTAGAGTGAACAGAGACATTAGCCGGAACAGGGAGATTAGCTTGAGAATATGCTTCATCATCTGAAGTCATCTTGCCAGCAGGCCATCCTCTCTTGTGAAATCCATAGAGAATGAAGAGAGAATATGCTTTTCTGATGACACTGGTACAATCCACATAGATCCTTAATGCACGGATCATGTCCAGCGATGCATCTCCTGCAGAAAAGGCCCGGAACCCAAAACGCCGGGACAACATTTTCTTTGTTAAGGTGGAACTTAGTCATCACCTTAGGAAGATACCCAGATCTAGTTCTGTGAACTACTTTATCTAGATAAACAATCAGAAATGGGGAACAACATCACAATGCCCCTAAGTCTGATATTCTTCTAGCTGACGCCCTAGTCAGAAGAAAAGACACTTTAGCTGTCAACCATTTATAATTCATATTATTAAGTGGTTCAATTGGGGCAACTTGAAGGATTTTCAGGACTAAACAAGTCCCATGGCACTGTAGGAGGAACAACCAGAGGTTGAATGCGCAGCATACCCTGGAAAAAAGTACGCAAATCCTGTAAGTTGGTCATTTACTTTTGGAACCCTACAGTCAATGCCGACCCTTGCTCTGTCAAGGAAGCCATCCATTCCTGCCTGAAGGAATGCTAAGACCCTGGAAACTGAAAAATTTTAGGGTCCAATTTTCTTTCACTGCACCAGTGAAGGTTTCCTTGCGCTGAACACTGTTTGAAAATATCCTCTTGACCTCAGGATAGAGGTTTCAAAGGCCACACCCTCAAAGACAGTCGATCCAGATGTCTGTGATAACTAGGACCCTGCGTTAGTAGGTCTGGACGTTGAGGGAGTAGAAGTAGAGCATCCATTGCCATTCTCTGCTGGTCTTCCTGTTTCAACTTTCTCACCACCCTGGGTAATAGGGTAATTAGAGGAAAACCCATCCACCCTACGAAAGTCCGATCTCACCGATAAGGCATCCACAAAGATCGCCCTGGGATCCTTTGTTCTTGACCCGTATGTGAGCACTTTGTTGTTCAACCAAGACGCTATGAGATATATCTCTGGCAAGCACCTCTTGTTTACTAGAGTCCGGAAGATCTCTGGGTATAGAGCCCATTCACTTCCCTGAATGGTGTGTCGACTTGAGAAAGTCTGCTTCCCCGTTTAGGATTTCCAGAATGAGAACGTCGGACAAGGTTGGATGATGAAGTCCTGCCCACTTAGGTATCTGATGCAATCCATTAATACCTACAACACCTTGTATTCCCAGCTGGTCCCTTCAGGTACCAACCAGGCCAACACTGCTGATCTTCCACGATCCGATGAGATCTGGGCATATCCAGTGTGGTGTGACTGTAGGTTCTATTTGGTAAGAATCAGACGCTGCAGAGACCTAGAGTGGAATTGTGCATACTCCCTCCTGTCGATGCAGATACCATCAAATCCATCACCCGCATTGCTGCGTGAATGGATACCGTTTGACTGTGTGGTAAGTCCTGAATCCTATACTGAACCCTAGATATCTTGTTGCGATGCAAAAATTACTCTCTGCAGGCCTGATCCAGTACAGCCCCCAAGTGAGTCATCCGGTGTGACGAAACTGGAGATGATTTCTCCCAAGTTATGAGTCACTTGCCTCTGCAAACACGTTATTGTCTGTTGCAGATGACAAAAAAACAATCTCTGTGACTAAGCCAGGATTAAAAGATTGTCTAGGTATGGGAAAATCCTTAACCCCTGTGGTGGAGATGAGGTGTTATTACCCCATATTCTTGGTAAATACTCTGGGGACTGTGGCTAACCCAAAGGGTAAGGCCTAGAACTGAAAATGCTGTTTGGAGGATAGCAAACCTTGGATAACACTGATGGACAGTGGTATAGGAACATGTAGGTAAGCATCCTGTATATCCAGGGATACCATAAAACCCCTGGCTCCATGCCACACATAAGGAACGTAACAATTCCATGTGCAACCGAGGTTCCAAATGTATTTGTTCAGCATTTTAGGATTGAGCATGGGCCGAAATGACCCATTTGGCTTCCAACTAAAACCAGGTTGCAGTAAAACCTTGTCCTCGTTTGCCAGAGGAACTGGAATGACTATTCCTGACTGAAGCAATTTCTGACCTGCTTCTTGCAAAGCCATGGCCTTCATCTCTACCCGGGACAGGCTGTCTTGAAGGTGAAAGCATAAACTAGAGATACCATGCCAGATCTATGTGACCTGAAGAAGTCGGCCCCCCAGTCTGGGGTCTCCCAGGCGGAGGCCCACACCATCAGACTGAGGATTTCTTTTTCTACAGCACCTGGTATTCCCCGATGGTCTCCCATCCGAGTACTAACCAGGCCCAACACTGCTTAGTTTCAAATATCAGATGATATTGGGCCTACCCAGTGTGGTATAGCTGTAGATCTTCTGGTAGCCCATAGGTTTGAAACTGTATGTGGAAGGAACCTGACCTTCTTGGAGTCTGCTTCTGACTCCAGAATATCTGTCAATTTTTACCAAAAAGAATATTTCCAGAAAAAGACAATGGGGTAAATTTACTAAGATTCGTATTTTCCCGTTTCAGGTCAAAGTTCAATCACGAATGACATCCACAGTGTAAAATTGCAACTTTTTGAATTGATTACGTCTAATTTACTAAGCTGCCGTATTTAGCCTTTTCGGGTTTTCCGATGTCGATGTCATTCGTTTTTTTTTTTCTGTTTTTTACGGCAGTGATTAGCAAAACACTGCCGACTTTTTTACAATGAATCTCGGCCGGATCTGTGTGATCCGTGCTGGGGTTCATTTTTTATTTTTTTTTAAATTAAACACTGTAAAATCCCCAAAAAAAATTGCGTGGGGTCCCCTCTCCTAAGCATAACCAGTCTCGGGCTCTTTGAGCCGATCCTGGTTGCAAAAATATGGGGAAAAAATTGACAGGGGTTCCCCCATATTTAAGCAACCAGCATCGGGCTCTGCGCCTGGTCCTGGTTCCAAAAATACGGGGGACAAAAAGAGTAGGGGTCCCCCGTATTTTTAAAACCAGCACCAGGCTCCACTAGCTGGACAGATAATGCCACAGCCGGGGCGTCACTTTTATATAGTGCCCTGCGGCCTTGGCATCAAATATCCAACTAGTCACCCCTGGCCGGGGTACCCTGGGGGAGTGGGGACCCCTTCAATCAAGGGGCCCCCCCCCCAGCCACCCAAGGGCCAGGGGTGAAGCCCGAGGCTGTCCCCCCCCATCCAATGGGCTGCGGATGGGGGGGCTGATAGCCTTTTGTGATAATGAAAAGATATTGTTTTTAGTAGCAGTACTACAAGGCCCAGCAAGCCTCCCCCGCATGCTGGTACTTGGAGAACCACAAGTACCAGCATGCGGCGGAAAAACGGGCCTAACCCTACCCCCCTCTCACAGCCTAAACCTAACCAACCTCCCTCCCCCCGATGCAGTCACTCGATCGGGATGCCGGCTAGTGATGAGCGGGTTCGGTTTCTCTGAATCCGAACCCGCCGAACTTCAGCTTTTTTTACACGGGGCCGAGCAGGCTCGGATCCTCCCGCCTTGCTCGGTTAACCCGAGCGCGCCCAAACGTCATCATCCCGCTGTCGGATTCTCGCGAGGCTCGGATTCTATCGCGAGACTCGGATTCTATATAAGGAGCCGCGCGTCGCCGCCATTTTCACACGTGCATTGAGATTGATAGGGAGAGGACGTGGCTGGCGTCCTCTCCGTTTATAGAGAAGAGAGTAGAGAGTTAGAGACACTATTTACTAATTTTGGGGAGCATATTAGGACTGGAGTACTACTACTTGCTGATAGTGTGACCAGTGACCATTGACCACCAGTTTAATTAATCCGTTCTCTGCCTGAAAAAAAACGATACACAGTGTGACACAGTCACATACCATATCTGTACTCAGCCTCAGTGTGCTGCATCATCATATGTAATACTGTATATCTGACTGTGCTGAGTGCTCACTGCTCACACAGCTTAATTGTGGGGGAGACTGGGGAGCAGTTAGAGCAGGAGTACATAAATAATATATTTTAAGTACAGTGCACACTTTTGCTGCCAGAGTGCCACACTGCCAGTGTGACTGACCAGTGACCACACTGACCACCAGTATATTGTGATTGTCTGCTTAGGACGGAGTACTACTTGCTGATAGTGTGACCAGTGACCACCACCAGTTTAATTAATCCGTTCTCTGCCTGAAAAAAAAACGATACACAGTGTGACACAGTCACATACCATATCTGTGCTCAGCCCAGTGTGCTGCATGATATGTAATACTGTATATCATTATCTGACTGTGCTGAGTGCTCACTGCTCACACAGCTTAATTGTGGGGGAGACTGGGGAGCAGTTATAGCAGGAGTACATATTTTAAGTACAGTGCACACTTTTGCTGCCAGAGTGCCACTGCCAGTGTGACTGACCAGTGACCACTGACCACCAGTATATTGTGATTGTCTGCTGACCACCAGTATATTGTGATTGTCTGCCTGAAAAAGTTAAACACTCGTCGTGTGGTGTTTTTATAAACGCATTCTGCAGACAGTGTCCAGCAGGTCCGTCATTACATAATATATACCTGTCCGGCTGCAGTACTAGTGTGATATATATATATATATTTTAATTTTATCTCATTATCATCCAGTCTATATTAGCAGCAGACACAGTACGGTAGTCCACGGCTGTAGCTACCTCTGTGTCGGCAGTCGCTCGTCCATCCATAATTGTATACCACCTACCCGTGGTTTTTTTTTTTCTATCTTCTTGATACTAGTAGCTTACTTTAGGAGTCTGCAGTGCTGACAGACAGTGTCCAGCAGGTCCGTCATTACATAATATATACCTGTCCGGCTGCAGTACTAGTGTGATATATATATATATTTTAATTTTATCTAATTATCATCCAGTCTATATTAGCAGCAGACACAGTACGGTAGTCCACGGCTGTAGCTACCTCTGTGTCGGCAGTCGCTCGTCCATCCATAATTGTATACCACCTACCCGTGGTTTTTTTTTTTCTATCTTCTTGATACTAGTAGCTTACTTTAGGAGTCTGCAGTGCTGACAGACAGTGTCCAGCAGGTCCGTCATTACATAATATATACCTGTCCGGCTGCAGTACTAGTGTGATATATATATATATATTAATTTTATCTCATTATCATCCAGTCTATATTAGCAGCAGACACAGTACGGTAGTCCACGGCTGTAGCTACCTCTGTGTCGGCAGTCGCTCGTCCATCCATAATTGTATACCACCTACCCGTGGTTTTTTTTTTTTCTATCTTCTTGATACTAGTAGCTTACTTTAGGAGTCTGCAGTGCTGACAGTGTCCAGCAGGTCCGTCATTACATAATATATACCTGTCCGGCTGCAGTACTAGTGTGATATATATATATATTTTAATTTTATCTCATTATCATCCAGTCTATATTAGCAGCAGACACAGTACGGTAGTCCATGGCTGTAGCTACCTCTGTGTCGGCAGTCGCTCGTCCATCCATAATTGTATACCACCTACCCGTGGTTTTTTTTTTCTATCTTCTTGATACTAGTAGCTTACTTTAGGAGTCTGCAGTGCTGACAGACAGTGTCCAGCAGGTCCGTCATTACATAATATATACCTGTCCGGCTGCAGTACTAGTGTGATATATATATATATTTTAATTTTATCTCATTATCATCCAGTCTATATAGCAGCAGACACAGTACGGTAGTCCACGGCTGTAGCTACCTCTGTGTCGGCAGTTGCTCGTCCATCCATAATTGTATACCACCTACCCGTGGTTTTTTTTTTTTCTATCTTCTTGATACTAGTAGCTTACTTTAGGAGTCTGCAGTGCTGACAGACAGTGTCCAGCAGGTCCGTCATTACATAATATATACCTGTCCGGCTGCAGTACTAGTGTGATATATATATATATTTTAATTTTATCTCATTATCATCCAGTCTATATTAGCAGCAGACACAGTACGGTAGTCCATGGCTGTAGCTACCTCTGTGTCGGCAGTCACTCGTCCATCCATAATTGTATACCACCTACCCGTGTTTTTTTTTTTTCTATCTTCTTGATACTAGAAGCTTACTTTAGGAGTCTGCAGTGCTGACAGACAGTGTCCTGCAGGTCCGTCATTACATAATATATACCTGTCCGGCTGCAGTACTAGTGTGATATATATATATATATATATATATTTTAATTTTATCTCATTATCATCCAGTCTATATTAGCAGCAGACACAGTACGGTAGTCCACGGCTGTAGCTACCTCTGTGTCGGCAGTCGCTCGTCATCCATAAGTATACTAGTATCCATCCATCTCCATTGTTTACCTGAGGTGCCTTTTAGTTGTGCCTATTAAAATATGGAGAACAAAAATGTTGAGGTTCCAAAAATAGGGAAAGATCAAGATCCACTTCCACCTCGTGCTGAAGCTGCTGCCACTAGTCATGGCCAAGACGATGAAATTCCATCAACGTCGTCTGCCAAGGCCGATGCCCAATGTCATAGTACAGAGCATGTAAAATCCAAAACACCAAATATCAGTAAAAAAAGGACTCAAATATCTAAAATAAAATCGTCGGAGAAGCGTAAACTTGCCAATATGCCATTTACCACACGGAGTGGCAAGGAACGGCTGAGGCCCTGGCCTATGTTCATGGCTAGTGGTTCAGCTTCACATGAGGATGGAAGCACTCAGCCTCTCGCTAGAAAAATGAAAAGACTCAAGCTGGCAAAAGCACAGCAAAGAACTGTGCGTTCTTCGAAATCCCAAATCCACAAGGAGAGTCCAATTGTGTCGGTTGCGATGCCTGACCTTCCCAACACTGGACGTGAAGAGCATGCGCCTTCCACCATTTGCACGCCCCCTGCAAGTGCTGGAAGGAGCACCCGCAGTCCAGTTCCTGATAGTCAGATTGAAGATGTCAGTGTTGAAGTACACCAGGATGAGGAGGATATGGGTGTTGCTGGCGCTGGGGAGGAAATTGACAAGGAGGATTCTGATGGTGAGGTGGTTTGTTTAAGTCAGGCACCCGGGGAGACACCTGTTGTCCGTGGGAGGAATATGGCCATTGACATGCCTGGTGAAAATACCAAAAAAATCAGCTCTTCGGTGTGGAAGTATTTCAACAGAAATGCGGACATTTGTCAAGCTGTGTGTTGCCTTTGTCAAGCTGTAATAAGTAGGGGTAAGGACGTTAACCACCTCGGAACATCCTCCCTTATACGTCACCTGCAGCGCATTCATAATAAGTCAGTGACAAGTTCAAAAACTTTGGGCGACAGCGGAAGCAGTCCACTGACCAGTAAATCCCTTCCTCTTGTAACCAAGCTCACGCAAACCACCCCACCAACTCCCTCAGTGTCAATTTCCTCCTTCCCCAGGAATGCCAATAGTCCTGCAGGCCATGTCACTAGCAATTATGACGAGTCCTCTCCTGCCTGGGATTCCTCCGATGCATCCTTGCGTGTAACGCCTACTGCTGCTGGCGCTGCTGTTGTTGCTGCTGGGAGTCGATGGTCATCCCAGAGGGGAAGTCGTACTCGTAAGACCACTTTTGCTACTTCCACCAAGCAATTGACTGTCCAACAGTCCTTTGCGAGGAAGATGAAATATCACAGCAGTCATCCTGCTGCAAAGCGGATAACTGAGGCCTTGGCATCCTGGGCGGTGAGAAACGTGGTTCCGGTATCCATCATTACTGCAGAGGCAACTAGAGACTTGTTGGAGGTACTGTGTCCCCGGTACCAAATACCATCTAGGTTCCATTTCTCTAGGCAGGCGATACCGAAAATGTACACAGACCTCAGAAAAAGACTCACCAGTGTCCTAAAAAATGCAGTTGTACCCAATGTCCACTTAACCACAGACATGTGGACAAGTGGAGCAGGGCAGGGTCAGGACTATATAACTGTGACAGCCCACTGGGTAGATGTATGGACTCCCGCCGCAAGAACAGCAGCGGCGGCACCAGTAGCAGCATCTCGCAAACGCCAACTCTTTCCTAGGCAGGCTACGCTTTGTATCACCGGTTTCCAGAATACGCACACAGCTGAAAACCTCTTACGGCAACTGAGGAAGATCATCGCGGAATGGCTTACCCCAATTGGACTCTCCTGTGGATTTGTGGCATCGGACAACGCCAGCAATATTGTGTGTGCATTAAATCTGGGCAAATTCCAGCACGTCCCATGTTTTGCACATACCTTGAATTTGGTGGTGCAGAATTATTTAAAAAACGAGAGGGGCGTGCAAGAGATGCTGTCGGTGGCCAGAAGAATTGCGGGACACTTTCGGCGTACAGGCACCACGTACAGAAGACTGGAGCAACACCAAAAACGCCTGAACCTGCCCTGCCATCATCTGAAGCAAGAAGTGGTAACGAGGTGGAATTCAACCCTCTATATCAGTGATTTTCAACCTTTTTCAATTCGCGGCACACTCATAAGATTTTTAAATTGCCAAGGCACACCATCAGTGCGCCACGGGGAAAAAAAACACATTGGTCCCCACAGTAATTAAACAGACGGGATGCCGCTGTCGGTATACTGACAACCAACATCCCGTTTGTCAGTAAAACATATATATTCCTTAATAATGCCACATGCTGTCCCCCCAGTAATTCCACTCACTGCCCCCAATAATAATTGCTGCTGTTCACATCTCCTACCCCTGCCCCCCCCCCCCCCCCCCCCCAATTCTAAACATTGCTTACATAAATAAATACATTTTTTATTTTAAAGGTAAAACCTGCAGCTGAGCTGTGATGGCAGCATGGATGGAGGAGCTGCAGTGGTCAGTGTACGGACGGTCACTCCAGGCAGGAATGCGACGTGGAGTGGCCAGTTAGTGGGCGAGCAGGCACTGCAGGCAGGAATAAGACGTGGCCAACCAGAGAGCTGCCGCCCGCCGCAATCAATAGCCGGTTCGGGCAGCGCTGTGCAGTGTGCACTTCCGTGTGCATGACTCATAGGTCACGAACACGGAAGTGCAAACAGCACAGCGCTGCCCGAGCCGGCTATTGATTGCGGCGCGCGGCGGCTCTCTGGTTGGCAGGCGCCGATAGATCTGTCTGGCGGGCAGCAGCGGGGAGCATCTCTGGCGGCGGCACACCTAGATATCGCTCACGGCACACTAGTGTGCCGCGGCACAGCGGTTGAAAACCGCTGCTCTATATGCTTCAGAGGTTGGAGGAGCAGCAAAAGGCCATTCAAGCCTATACAACTGAGCACGATATAGGAGGTGGAATGCACCTGTCTCAAGCGCAGTGGAGAATGATTTCAACGTTGTGCAAGGTTCTGCAACCTTTTGAACTTGCCACACGTGAAGTCAGTTCAGACACTGCCAGCCTGAGTCAGGTCATTCCCCTCATCAGGCTTTTGCAGAAGAAGCTGGAGACATTGAAGGAGGAGCTAACACAGAGCGATTCCGCTAGGCATATGGGACTTGTGGATGGAGCCCTTAATTCGCTTAACAAGGATTCACGGGTGGTCAATCTGTTGAAATCAGAGCACTACATTTTGGCCACCGTGCTCGATCCTAGATTTAAAACCTACCTTGGATCTCTCTTTCCGGCAGACACAAGTCTGCTGGGGTTCAAAGACCTGCTGGTGAGAAAATTGTCAAGTCAAGCGGAACGTGACCTGTCAACATCTCCTCCTTCACATTCTCCCGCAACTGGGGGTGCGAGGAAAAGGCTCAGAATTCCGAGCCCACCCGCTGGCGGTGATGCAGGGCAGTCTGGAGCGACTGCTGATGCTGACATCTGGTCCGGACTGAAGGACCTGCCAACGATTACGGACATGTCGTCTACTGGCACTGCATATGATTCTCTCCCCATTGAAAGAATGGTGGAGGATTATATGAGTGACCGCATCCAAGTAGGCACGTCAGACAGTCCGTACTTATACTGGCAGGAAAAAGAGGCAATTTGGAGGCCCTTGCACAAACTGGCTTTATTCTACCTAAGTTGCCCTCCTACAAGTGTGTACTCCGAAAGAGTGTTTAGTGCCGCCGCTCACCTTGTCAGCAATCGGCGTACGAGGTTACTTCCAGAAAATGTGGAGAAGATGATGTTCATTAAAATGAATTATAATCAATTCCTCCGTGGAGACATTGACCAGCAGCAATTGCCTCCACAAAGTACACAGGGAGCTGAGATGGTGGATTCCAGTGGGGACGAATTGATAATCTGTGAGGAGGGGGATGTACACGGTGATATATCGGAGGATGATGATGAGGTGGACATCTTGCCTCTGTAGAGCCAGTTTGTGCAAGGAGAGATTAATTGCTTCTTTTTTGGTGGGGGTCCAAACCAACCCGTCATTTCAGTCACAGTCGTGTGGCAGACCCTGTCACTGAAATGATGGGTTGGTTAAAGTGTGCATGTCCTGTTTATACAACATAAGGGTGGGTGGGAGGGCCCAAGGACAATTCCATCTTGCACCTCTTTTTTCTTTAATTTTTCTTTGCGTCATGTGCTGTTTGGGGAGTATTTTTTTGAAGGGCCATCCTGCGTGACACTGCAGTGCCACTCCTAGATGGGCCAGGTGTTTGTGTCGGCCACTAGGGTCGCTTAGCTTACTCACACAGCTACCTCATTGCGCCTCTTTTTTTTCTTCTTTGCGTCATGTGCTGTCTGGGGAGTGTTTTTTGAAGGGCCATCCTGCGTGACACTGCAGTGCCACTCCTAGATGGGCCAGGTGTTTGTGTCGGCCACTAGGGTCGCTTAGCTTACTCACACAGCTACCTCATTGCGCCTCTTTTTTTCTTTGCGTCATGTGCTGTTTGGGGAGTAGTTTTTTGAAGGGCCAGCCTGCGTGACACTGCAGTGCCACTCCTAGATGGGCCAGGTGTTTGTGTCGGCCACTAGGGTCGCTTAGCTTACTGACACAGCTACCTCATTGCGCCTCTTATTTTCTTTGCGTCATGTGCTGTTTGGGGGGTGTTTTTTGGAAGGGCCATCCTGCGTGACACTGCAGTGCCACTCCTAGATGGGCCAGGTGTTTGTGTCGGCCACTTGGGTCGTTGAGCTTAGTCACACAGCTACCTCATTGCGCCTCTTTTTTTCTTTGCGTCATGTGCTGTTTGGGGAGTGTTTTTTGGAAGGGCCATCCTGCGTGACACTACAGTGCCACTCCTAGATGGGCCAGGTGTTTGTGTCGGCCACTTGGGTCATTGAGCTTAGTCACACAGCTACCTCATTGCGCCTCTTTTTTTCTTTGCGTCATGTGCTGTTTGGGGAGTGTTTTTTGGAAGGGCCATCCTGCGTGACACTGCAGTGCCACTCCTAGATGGGCCAGGTGTTTGTGTCGGCCACTTGGGTCGCTTAGCTTAGTCATCCAGCGACCTCGGTGCAAATTTTAGGACTAAAAATAATATTGTGAGGTGTGAGGTGTTCAGAATAGACTGAAAATGAGTGGAAATTATGGTTTTTGAGGTTAATAATACTTTGGGATCAAAATGACCCCCAAATTCTATGATTTAAGCTGTTTTTTAGGGTTTTTTGAAAAAAACACCCGAATCCAAAACACACCCGAATCCGACAAAAAAAATTCGGTGAGGTTTTGCCAAAACGCGTTCGAACCCAAAACACGGCCGCGGAACCGAACCCAAAACCAAAACACAAAACCCGAAAAATTTCAAGTGCACATCCCTAATGCCGGCGCTGCCATTGTGATCCTATTCCTTCTGGATACCGGCACCTGAATTCTGATTGGTGTCAGGATTCTGGCATTGGTCTCTTAACAGCTGGGAACCTGACCGGATTCCGGTAAAAGTTATGAACGAGATTCACTGCAAGGGATGTGTACAGGCCCTTTAAATGAAAGAGGAATAGATTACGTTTCACAAGAATTTCCTTTGCAGTTAATATAGAAAAAGTAGGATTGAAAAGTTGAAATATTAGCTGTAATAAGTGCAAAATGAAATAAAATTACTTTATAATGTAGACTCTGCTGCACCGCCTTCTATTATGCAGTGTAATACTTTTTTACAGTCTGCAGATTTCATCTTTTGCTATAATTATCCACAAAGCAACTTAAGTGTGCATAAAGGTGGACATTCCGAGTTGTTCGCTCATTGCCGATTTTCGCTATGCTGCGATTTGTTGCTAAATGCGCATGCGCATAGTACGCATATATATTTAACACAAAACTTAGTAGATTTGCTGGTGTTCGTGCGGCGCTTTTCAGTCGCACTGCTGATCGGTGAATGATTGACAGGAAAGGGGCGTTTCTGAGAGGTAACTGAGCGTTTTCCGGGAGTGTGCTAAAAAACTCAGGCGTGTCAGGGAAAAACGCGGGAGTGTCTGGAGAAACGGGGGAGTGGCTGGCCAAATGCAGGGCGTGTTTGTGACGTCAAATCAGGAACTAAACGGACTGAGCTGATCGCAATCTAGGAGTAGGTCTGGAGCTACTCAGAAACTGCAAGAAAATATTTAGTAGCAATTCTGCTAATCTTTCGATCGCTATTCTGCTAAGCTAAGATACACTCCCAGAGGGCGGCGGCCTAGCGTGTGCAATGGTGCTAAAAGCAGCTAGCGAGCGAACAACTCTGAATGAGGGCCAAAGGCTGTTATATGGAGTCCTACAAAACCAGCATGCAGTACCACAGACAACAGTGCATGATGGCACTTGTAGTGCCACAGTAAGTCAACTTATTTTTGTTTTTTTTAAGGACTTCATGTTTTCAAAAACAGTATAACAGTTTTCTGCTCCCTACGTTGTTGATCACAAATGTGTTCTATTGGTCGTTTCAGATAACTAATGTTGATATTATGTTGTTTGGGATTTGCTGGCACTTAATGAAAATCAGATTGGAGCAAAAAAAGAAGTTGCTTTGTGCCTTGGAAGGATTTAAAACATGGGTCTGTTCCAGTGACGTGCGGTGGGGTGACGTCCCTGGCAGCGCCATAACCACGTGTGTCCCAGGTGTGCCTGGCACACAGCACAGTTGCCCTCAGGGTACAATGGCCAGCGGCTTGTAATGAGTCAAATTGACTCATTACAAGCCGCCTCTGCTGTGTGTGCCGCGCTGGTGAGGAGAGCAGCAGCGCCGGAGGCAGCAGAGAAGAAGGAAGAGGGAGGGGGACTGGAGCCGCAGCAGCGCTATGTAATTGGTAGAGGCGCCGCTGCAGCAGTCCCCTCTCCTTCCGTATTGGCTGCCCGGCTGCGGGCAGCTGCGGCGCCTCTACCAATTACATAGCTCTGCTGCGGCTCCAGTCCCCCTCCCTCCTCCTCCTTCTCCCATGCCTGCACTGAGGGATCTGCCAGCACGAGGAGCCTGACTGCCAGCGGGGAGAGATGGTAAGCAGGGCCGTAACTACGTGTGTGCCAAGTGGGCCTGGCACACAGCGCAGTTGCCCTGAGGGTGCACGGCCAGCGGCATGTAATGAGTCAAATTGACTCATTACATGCCACCTCTGCTGTGTGCGCTGTGCGCTGCGCTGGAGAGGAGAGAGCAGCGCCGGGCAGCGGAGGAGGAGGGAGGGGGACTGGAGCCGCTGCAGCGCTATTTCATTGGTAGTAAGCGCCGCTGCAGCAGTCCCCTCTCCTTCTGTATTGGCTGCCCGGCGCTGCTGTGGATGCTGGGATGCGGTTCCTTCATCCCAGCATCCACAGCAGCGCCGGGCAGCCAATACGGAAGGAGAGGGGACAGCTGCAGCGGCGCTTACTACCAATGAAATAGCGCTGCTGCGGCTCCAGTCCCCCTCCCTCCTCCTCCTTGTCCGATGCCTGCACCAAGGAGCCTGTCAGCGGGGAGATGGTAAGTATCTCTCTCTCTCTTTATCTCTCTCTCTCAGGGGGACACCGTCTGCCATAATGTGTAAAAAGGGGGCCTTGCTGCCGTAATGTGTAAAAAGGGGGACTGGCTGCCGTAATGTGTAAAAAGGGGGCCTGGCTGTCGCAATGTGTAAAAAGGGGGACGCTGGCTGCTGCAATATGTATAAAGGGGGACACCGTCTGCCGTAATGTGTAAAAACGGGGACGCTGTCTGCTGTAATGTGTAAAAAGGGACGCTGTCTGCCGTAATGTTAAAAAAGGGGACGCTGTCTGCCGTAATGTGTAAAAAAGGGGGACGCTGTCTGCCGTAATGTGTAAAAAAGGGGACGCTGTCTGCCGTAATGTGTAAAAAGGGGACGCTGTCTGCAGTAATGTGTAAAAAGGGGGACTGTCTGCTGTAATGTGTAAAAAGGGGGACGCTGTCTGCTGTAATGTATAAAAGGGGCTCTACCTGGTGTAGTGGCGCTACTGTGCAGCGTAATTTGAATAATGGAGACTACTGTGCACCGTAGTATGAATTGCAATTATTTTGTGGCCACGCCCCTTCCCCATGAAGACACGCCCCCATATATTTTTTGCGCGCCTACGGCACGCACTGCCCCTGTCTTACACGGGGGGCGCCAATGTCGTTTCTTGCACACAGCGCTAAAATGCCTAGTTACGGCACTGATGGTAAGTATCTCTCTCTCTCTCTCTCTCTCTCTATTTCTCTATCTATTCTGTCTGCCGCAATGTGTAAAAAGGGGAACTGGCTGCCGCAATGTGTAAAAAGGGGGACTGGCTGCCGTAATGTGTAAAAAGGGGGGCGCTGTCTGCCGTAATGTTTAAAAAAAGGACGCTGTCTGCCATAATGTGTAAAAAGGGGACGCTGTCTGCCGTAATGTATAAAAAGGGGGACGCTGTCTGCCGTATTGTGTAAAAAAGGGGACGCTGTCTGCCGTAATGTGTAAAAAAGGGGACGCTCTCTGCCGTAATGTGTAAAATGGTACGCTGTCTGCCGTAATGTGCAAAAAGGGGACGTTGTTTGCCGTAATGTGTAAAAATGGGGACGCTGTCTGCTGTAATGTGTAAAAAAAAGGGACGCTGTCTGCCATAATGTGTAAAAAAGGGGGACTATCTGCCGTAATGTGTAAAAAGGGGGACGATGTCTGCCGTAATGTGTAAAAAGAGGACGCTGTCTGCTGTAATGTGTAAAAAGGGGGACGCTGTCTGCCGTAATGTATAAAAAGGGGACTCTGTCTGCTGTAATGTATAAAAACTTGGACGCTGTCTGCCGTAATGTGTAAAAAGGGGACGCTGTCTGCCATAATGTGTAATAAGGGGGATGCTGTCTGCCGTAATGTGTAAAAAGGGGGACTGTCTGCTGTAATGTGTAAAAGGGGCTCTACCTGGTGTAGTGGCGCAACTGTGCAGCGTAATTTGAATAATGGAGACTACTATGCACCGTAGTATGAATTGGTATTATTTTGTGGCCACGTCCCTTCCCCATGAAGCCACGCTCCTATATATTTGGATGATGAAGTCCTGCCCACTTAGGTATGTGACTTACCTTCTTCATCTCTTTTCGGCTTAGAGTTCCTCTCTGATGTTGAGGTACACTACTGCCATCGCATTGTCCGAGCGGAACTGGACTGATTTTCCCTGAAGACTGTCCCGTGCCTACACCGGTGCCCTGTATATGGCCCGAGGTTCCAACCTTTATCGGTAGACAACTTTCTTCTTTGGGAACACAATCTTCCTGACACTGATCCCCAGTGTCAGAATCTTCCCAATCTGATATCAAAAGGATTTCCCTTTGTCCAGCTGGGATGTCTGTAGCCACCAGGCTAACGACCTCCTTACTTTTATCGTAAGTACCACAGTCCGTCTTTATTATCTGATGCAATCCATTAATACCTACAACACCTTCAGGTACCAACCAGGCCGACACTGCTGATCTTCCACGATCCGATGAGATCTGGGCATATCCAGTGTGGTGTGACTGTAGATTCTATTTGGTAAAAATCAGACGCTGCAGAGACCTAGAGTGGAATTGCGCATACTCCCTCCTGTCGATGCAGATACCATCAAACCCATCACCCGCATTGCTGCGTGAATGGATACCGTCTGACTGTGTGGCAAGTCCTGAATCCTATACTGAACCCTGGATATCTTGTTGCGAGGTAAAAAATAAGAATTTACTTACCGATAATTCTATTTCTCGTAGTCCGTAGTGGATGCTGGGAACTCCGTAAGGACCATGGGGAATAGCGGCTCCGCAGGAGACTGGGCACAAAAAGTAAAAGCTTTAGACTAGCTGGTGTGCACTGGCTCCTCCCCCTATGACCCTCCTCCAAGCCTCAGTTAAGATACTGTGCCCGGACGAGCGTACATAATAAGGAAGGATCTTGAATCCCGGGTAAGACTCATACCAGCCACACCAATCACACCGTACAACTCGTGATCTGAACCCAGTTAACAGTATGATAACCGTAGGAGCCTCTGAAAAGATGGCTTCCAACAATAAACAACCCGATTTGTTTGTAACAATAACTATATACAAGTATTGCAGACAATCCGCACTTGGGATGGGCGCCCAGCATCCACTATGGACTACGAGAAATAGAATTATCGGTAAGTAAATTCTTATTTTCTCTGACGTCCTAGTGGATGCTGGGAACTCCGTAAGGACCATGGGGATTATACCAAAGCTCCCAAACGGGCGGGAGAGTGCGGATGACTCTGCAGCACCGAATGAGAGAACTCCAGGTCCTGCTCAGCCAGGGTATCAAATTTGTAGAACTTAGCAAACGTGTTTGCCCCTGACCAAGTAGCTGCTCGGCAAAATTGTAAAGCCGAGACCCCTCGGGCAGCCGCCCAAGATGAGCCCACCTTCCTTGTGGAATGGGCTTTTACAGATTTTGGCTGTGGCAGGCCTGCCACAGAATGTGCAAGTTGAATTGTACTACAAATCCAACGAGCAATCGTCTGCTTAGAAGCAGGAGCACCCAGCTTGTTGGGTGCATACAGTATAAACAGCGAGTCAGATTTTCTGACTCCAGCCGTCCTGGAAACATATATTTTCAGGGCCCTGACTACGTCCAGCAACTTGGAGTCCTCCAAGTCCCTAGTAGCCACAGGTACCACAATAGGTTGATTCATGTGAAACGCTGAAACCACCTTAGGGAGAAATTGAGGACGAGTCCTCAATTCCGCCCTATCCGAATGAAATATCAGGTAAGGGCTTTTATAGGATAAAGCCGCCAATTCTGATACGCGCCTGGCTGAAGCCAGAGCCAACAGCATTACCACTTTCCATGTGAGATATTTCAAATCCACTGTGGCAAGTGGTTCAAACCAATGTGATTTTAGGAACCCTAAAACTACATTGAGATCCCAAGGTGCCACTGGGGGCACAAAAGGAGGCTGTATATGCAGTACCCCTTTGACAAACGTCTGAACTTCAGGCAGTGAAGCCAATTCTTTCTGGAAGAAGATCGACAGGGCCGAAATTTGAACCTTAATGGATCCTAATTTTAGGCCCATAGACAATCCTGCTTGCAGGAAATGTAGGAAACGACCCAGTTGAAATTCCTCCGTAGGGGCCTTCTTGGCCTCACACCACGCAACATATTTTCGCCAAATGCGATGATAATGTTTTGCAGTTACATCCTTCCTTGCCTTGATCAGGGTAGGGATGACTTCATCTGGAATGCCTTTTTCCTTCAGGATCCGGCGTTCAACCGCCATGCCGTCAAACGCAGCCGCGGTAAGTCTTGGAACAGACAAGGTCCCTGCTGGAGCAGGTCCTTCCTGAGAAGTAGAGGCCACGGGTCCTCCGTGAGCATCTCTTGCAGTTCCGGGTACCAAGTTCTTCTTGGCCAATCCGGAGCCACGAGTATCGTTCTTACTCCTCTCCTTCTTATGATTCTCAGTACTTTTGGTATGAGAGGAAGAGAAGGGAACACATATATCTGCTGAGGAAGTCTGCTTCCCAGTTGTCCACCCCCGGAATGAACACTGCTGACAGTGCTATCACATGATTTTCCGCCCAGCGGAGAATCCTTGCAGCTTCTGCCATTGCCCTCCTGCTTCTTGTGCCGCCCTGTCTGTTTACGTGGGCGACAGCCGTGATGTTGTCCGACTGGATCAATACCGGTTGACCCTGAAGCAGAGGCCTTGCTTGACTTAGGGCATTGTAAATGGCCCTTAGCTCTAGGATATTTATGTGAAGAGACGTTTCCATGCTTGACCACAAGCCCTGGAAATTTCTTCCCTGTGTGACTGCTCCCCAGCCTCTCAGGCTGGCATCCGTGGTTACCAGCATCCAATCCTGAATGCCGAATCTGCGGCCCTCGAGAAGATGAGCCTTCTGTAACCACCACAGGAGAGATACCCTTGTCCTTGGAGATAGGGTTATCCGCTGATGCATCTGAAGATGCGATCCGGACCATTTGTCCAGCAGATCCCACTGAAAAGTTCTTGCATGGAATCTTCCGAATGGAATCGCTTCGTAAGAAGACACCATTTTTCCCAGGACTCTCGTGCACTGATGCACTGACACTTGTCCTGGTTTTAGGAGGTTCCTGACTAGCTCGGATAACTCCCTGGCCTTCTCCTCCGGGAGAAACACCTTTTTCTGGACTGTGTCCAGAATCATCCCTAGGAACAGTAGACGTGTTGTTGGAATCAGCTGTGATTTTGGGATATTTAGAATCCACCCGTGCTGACGTAGCACTACCTGAGATAGTGCTACTCCGACCTCTAACTGTTCTCTGGACCTTGCCCTTATCAGGAGATCGTCCAAGTAAGGGATAATTAATACGCCTTTTCTTCGAAGAAGAATCATCATTTCGGCCATTACCTTGGTAAAGACCCGTGGTGCCGTGGACAATCCAAACGGCAGCGTCTGAAACTGATAATGACAGTTTTGTATCACAAACCTGAGGTACCCTTGGTGAGAAGGGTAAATTGGGACATGGAGATAAGCATCCTTGATGTCTAGAGAAACCATATAGTCCCCTTCTTCCAGGTTCGCTATCACTGCTCTGAGTGACTCCATCTTGAATTTGAACCTTTTTATGTAAGTGTTCAAAGATTTTAGATTTAAAATTGGTCTCACCGAGCCGTCCGGCTTCGGTACCACAAACAGCGTGGAATAATACCCCTGTCCCTGTTGTAGGAGGGGTACCTTGATTATCACCTGCTGGGAATACAGCTTGTGAATAGCTTCCAATACTGCCTCCCTGTCGGAGGGAGACGTTGGTAGAGCAGACTTCAGGAACCGGCGAGGGGGAGGCGTCTCGAATTCCAATTTGTACCCCTGTGATACTACCTGCAGGATCCAGGGGTCCACTTGCGAGTGAGCCCACTGCGTGCTGAAATTCTTGAGACGGCCCCCCACCGTGCCCGAGTCTGCTTGCAGAGCCCCAGCGTCATGCTGAGGACTAGGCAGAAGCGGGGGAGGGCTTCTGCTCTTGGGAAGAGGCTGCATGGTGCAGTCTTTTTCCCCTTCCTCTGCCCCGAGGCAGGAATGAGCGGCCTTTTTCCCTCTTGCCCTTATAGGGACGAAAGGACTGGGTTTGAAAAGACGGTGTCTTTTTCTGCTGAGAGGTGACCTGGGGTAAAAAGGTGGATTTTCCAGCCGTTGCCGTGGCCACCAGGTCTGATAGACCGACCCCAAATAACTCCTCCCCTTTATACGGCAATACTTCCATATGCCGTTTGGAATCCGCATCACCTAACCACTGTCGCGTCCATAACGTTCTTCTGGCAGAAATGGACATCGCACTTCCTCTAGATGCCAGGGTGCAAATATCCCTCTGTGCATCTCGCATATATAGTAATGCATCCTTTAAGTGCTCTATAGTTAATAATATACTGTCCCTATCCAGGGTATCAATATTTTCAGTCAGGGAATCCGACCAAGCCACTCCAGCGCTGCACATCCAGGCTGAGGAGATCGCTGGTCGCAGTATAACACCGGTATGTGTGTATATACCTTTTAAGATATTTTCCAGCCTTCTATCAGCTGGTTCCTTGAGAGCGGCCGTATCAGGAGACGGTAACGCCACTTGTTTTGATAAGCGTGTGAGCGCCTTATCTACCCTAGGGGGTGTTTCCCAACGTGCCCTAACCTCTGGCGGGAAAGGGTATAGTGCCAATAATTTATTAGAAATCAGCAGTTTTTTATCGGGGGAAACCCACGCTTTATCACACACCTCATTTAATTCATCTGACTCAGGAAAAACCACTGGTAGTTTTTTCACACCCCACATAATACCCTTTTTTGTGGTACTTGTAGTGTCAGAAATGTTCAATGCCTCCTTCATTGCCGTGATCATGTAACGTGTGGCCCTACTGGACATTACGTTTGTCTCGTCACCGTCGACACTGGATTCAGTATCCGTGTCAGGGTCTGTGTCGACCATCTGAGGTAACGGGCGTTTTAGCGCCCCTGACGGTGTCTGAGACGCCTGAACAGGCACTAATTGATTTGTCGGCTGTCTCATGTCGTCAACAGTTTTTTGCAAAGTGCTGACATAGTCACGTAATTCTTTAATTACTACCATCCAGTCAGGCGTCGACTCCCTAGGGGGTGACATCACTAACACAGGCAATTGCTCTGCTTCCACATCATTTTCCTCCTCATACATGTCGACACAATCGTACCGACACCCAGCACACACACAGGGAATGCTCTGATAGAGGACAGGACCCCACTAGCCCTTTGGGGAGACAGAGGGAGAGTTTGCCAGCACACACCAGAGCGCTATATATATACAGGGATAACCTTATATAAGTGTTACTCCCTGTTATAGCTGCTGTATTTATATATTAGCTGCCAATAGTGCCCCCCTCTCTGTTTTACCCTGTTTCTGTAGTGCAGGACTGCAGGGGAGAGTCAGGGAGCCGTCCTTCCAGCGAAGCTGTGAAAGAAAATGGCGCTTGTATGCTGAGGAGAAAGGCTCCGCCCCCTTCACGGCGGCCTTTTCTCCCGCTTTTTTCAGGAAACTGGCAGGGGATAAATGCATCCATATAGCCCAGGAGCTATATGTGATGCATTTTTTTTAGCCATATAAGGTTTTTATATAGTTTTTATTGCGTCTCAGGGCGCTCCCCCCCAGCGCCCTGCACCCTCAGTGACCGGAGTGTGAAGTGTGCTGAGAGCAATGGCGCACAGCTGCAGTGCTGTGCGCTACCTTATTTGAAGACAGGAACGTCTTCTGCCGCCGCTTTCTCCGGACCTCTTCGCTCTTCTGGCTCTGTAAGGGGGCCGGCGGCGCGGCTCCGGGACCCATCCAGGCTGAACCTGTGATCGTCCCTCTGGAGCTAATGTCCAGTAGCCAAGAAGCCCAATCCACTCTGCAGTCAGGTGAGTTCGCTTCTTCTCCCCTTAGTCCCACGATGCAGTGAGCCTGTTGCCAGCAGGTCTCACTGAAAATAAAAAACCTATTTAAACTTTTACTTCTAAGCAGCTCAGGAGAGCCACCTAGCTTGCACCCTTCTCGTTCGGGCACAAAAATCTAACTGAGGCTTGGAGGAGGGTCATAGGGGGAGGAGCCAGTGCACACCAGCTAGTCTAAAGCTTTTACTTTTTGTGCCCAGTCTCCTGCGGAGCTGCTATTCCCCATGGTCCTTACGGAGTTCCCAGCATCCACTAGGACGTCAGAGAAATTACTCTCTGCAGACCTGATCCAGTACAGCCCCCAAGTGAGTCATCCGGTGTGACGCAACTGGAGACGATTTCTCCCAAGTTATGAGTCACTTGCCTCTGCAAACACGTTATTGTCTGTTGACAAAAGAGCAATCTCTGTGACTGTGCCAGGATTAAAAGATCATCTAGGTATGGGAAAATCCTTAACCCCTGCTGGCGGAGATAAGGTGTTATTACCCCATATTCTTGGTAAATACTCTGGGGACAGTGGCTAACCCAAAGGGTAAGGACTAGAACTGAAAATGCTGTTTGGAGGATAGCAAACCTTGGATAACACTGATGAACAGTGGTATAGGAAGAACATGTAGGTAAGCATCCTGTATATCCAGGGATACCATAAAACCCCTGGCTCCATGCCACACATAAGGAACATAATGATTCCATGTGCAACCGAGGTTCCAAATGTATCTGTTCAGCATTTTAGGATTGAGTATGGGCCAAAATGACCCATTTGGAGAAATTGGCACCCCAGCCTTGGGTCTCCCAGGCGGAGGCCCACACCATCAGACTGATGGTTTATATTTCTACAGCACCTGGTATTCCCCGATGGTCTCCCATCCAAGTACTAACCAGTCCCAACACTGCTTAGTTTAAAATATCAGATGATATTGGGCCTATCCAGTGTGGTGTAGCTGTAGATCTTTTGGTAGCCCATAGGTTTGAAACTGTATGTGGAAGGAACCTGACTTTCTTGGAGTCTGCTTCTGACTCCAGAATATCTGTCAATTTTTACCAAAAATAATATTTTCAGAAAAAGACAATGATTCCAAAACCTTCCTAGATTCTGAATCAGTTTCTACGTACCCAGCTAAACTGCTCTACGAGCAGGTATAGTTGGGGCTGATGCCCTGGAGTAAATATTTTGCCCATATCCAATGCTTCCAGGAACATTGCAGTTTTTTTATGTGAGCGATATGAGATTTTTGCTCTATTGAAAAATCTCTTTCCAATGCATCAGCCCAGGCAACCACTGCCTTTGCCATTCAAGCCGAAGTCAAGGCTTGGCCTTATGACTGCCCTAGACAGGAAAAAAATTGGTTGTTTTTTTTTTAAAACCATTCACTCTCCTATCCGTGATGTTGAAAGCAAAGATAATGTAGATTATTTTGCATCTACTTTAGGAGCCACCTCCCCTTTTTTGAAGCAATCCCCAGCTGGAAGAGGATAATTGGAATTCCATTTCTTAGGAATTCTAAACTTCTTATCGGGCGTAGCCCAAACCTTTTCCATGATTTTCGTCAGCTGATCTGACCCTGGAAACTCATGTTTTGGGATGTTTAAACACAGGTGCCTTGGTTTTTTAACACAGGCTTTGCTGTATCCTCTAAGGATAAAATGGCTTCATTGCTTTAATTAACTCAGCTATATTCCAGAGCTGAGACCTACCTCTTTTTCATATGATGAAGTAGAATAAATTGGGCTTTCATCTTCTGATGAATCTGAACAATGTGTAGCCTGTGAGGGTGAAGATTTACTTACCACCGGTTCTGAGAAGCTGCTGCTAGGAGTGATACACCATAGGTGGATCTGCATGCAAGTGCTAATAGTGTAACCCTATCCCTGGTACAGGATTTGGGGGGAATTATCCATTCAACTTATTGGATAAAAGTCTGTGCAAATATAGCCCAAGGTGGACACACTTGTACCTGTATCTGCCTTGTATCTTTGCAGAGCTAAAACAGTATGCAAACAAGCCATCCTGAACCAGTCATGAAAGGATAATACAGCTTTGCAAAACAAACATAGCATGAGTGTCCTTACCATTGCCGCTCTTATACATGATACTCAGCACTTCCACAGTGTACTACACAATTTTGTGACTGTAATCACTTTAACCTTTTTTCTTTAAAATTATATCCATCCGACCCTACTCATGCACCAGCATTGAGGATCTGCAAAACAAACTGACAGACATATAGTAAAGTCAGCATCATACTAGCAGTCAGTCACATGTTATACATTAGTATAATAAGCAATATGAGTACATTATCAACTACAATAACATTTTAAGTATGTAGGAGAACACATTTACTGAATCATGTTTAACAGATCTAACGTATTCAGACGCAATGCAAAAGAAACAACAGTAATGGTACACAGACTCATATGCAATATGCACTTATCTAACTATTCGTACTCAAAAGGTAGATAGAGATTAAGTGCTGTATTACCCGTACTCAGTAGAGTGGGATACAGGGAAACTCACCCGCTTCCAAGATCAATCGTACGTTAGCGAACGCTGAGTGGATCCAGAGGCTACTAGTGTACACTGCCGCTCCATGACTTAGTGAACACAGACACTCAGTGAACACAGACGCACCGGTCACACAGCCGCCTATGCTGCGACTGGGTCCCCTCATGGTAGCGACCAGTGAACACAGACGCACCGGTCACACAGCCACCTAAGCTGCGATCGGATCCCCTCGTCATACCGTCTAGGACGGAAGCGAGGAAACAGTTCATGGCGGGAGACTGGTCATGAACAGGGGGGAGGGGCGACAAGGAGAGCGTCGGACTCCCCACTGCTGACATCAACCCTAGGGATCGCGGCCTCATACTATTCCTGGAGCCTCTGATCCCTAAGGCCTAGTGCTTGTGCACCTGGGGGGGGCGGGGGGGGGGGGCAGCCGCATCAGCTACTGTTAGGTAGTCTCCTCCCAAAACAGTGCAGCTGTGTCCGTATTCCATCTGCTGAGCGGAATCGATGCCTTACCTTCTCCCCGTGCTCCGGCCACAACCTGGTTACGTCTGCTGGACCTGCTAGTATATCCGACACAGACGCCCTCCGAAACAGCACTGTACTCGTGGTTAAGCGTTGTCGAGACCTGGCGGAGAATTGTTGGAGCGACTCTTTCTAAGGTACGTTTAAGACGCTGTTTAGAAAGATCACTCAAAAATTTGTAAGACAATAACAATAAAATAAGAAAGCTTAGGGCTGCTAAAAAACAGCAGCCCTCTGACTATAGTCCGGCTCCTGCCGCACCAAACAAAAAACTGATTTGAATGAGCCAGGGGGCAGGGATATATGGACGGGCCCGTTGCATGCTGGGAGGCCGTAAAGCTTTGACCGATTGGTGCAAATCCGCTGTCACTCCATCATATCCCATTGTTATCCTGTGGACCCTGCCGGAGAAAAATGGTTACAGCCTTGGGTTCAATAGCAAGAACAGTCACTACTGCTAAAGGAAAATATAAGCACAGAGTAGGGGGATAAATTGTGTTTTGTCACTTTGTGTACTGTAGGTGGATCAAAAGAACGCAGCAGTAGTTAATGACGGAGTAATTTGAGTGACAGATAGAATCCAAACCCCTGCACATGGCCTTCCCGGCTCTCCATGTGACAGGGACCAGTCCACCAGCCCATTGGTCCTCCTGACATTTGCTAGAAGTGCCAGATTAGCAGTCCGGCCCTGGTATCGGGTAGCGATGTCTAAATCAGCAGGTAATTGCAGGTCTCACTGGAGCTAAGTAAAAGACTACTGTCTCCCACTTTGGCACAGTCCCAAGATGTCTCTGCACATTCTCACTAGTAGCCTCTGTGGCCATCTTGGTTCAGGGAATGAAGCTTATCTTGAATGAAGTTCCTTTGGAGAAGTAGCAACATGGGGCCTAATTCAGACCTGATTGTTACAGCAAATTTGTACTCTAATGGGCAAACCCATGTGCACTGCAGGTGGGGCAGATATAACATTTGCAGAGACAGTTAGATTTGGGTGGGTTATTTTGTTTCTGTGCAGGGTAAATACTGGCTGCTTTATTTTTACACTGGAATTTAGATTTCTGTTTGAATACCCCACCCAAATCTAACTCTCTCTGCACATGTTATATCTGCCCCACCTGCAGTGTACATGGTTTTGCTCATTAGAGTCCAATTTTGCTGCTGCGATCAGGTATGATTTAGGCCCATGGAGTCTGCGCAGTAGTGCTCCACTTTCAACATTACTAACCTTGAAATGAAAATTTGCAGATTCACGGGTTTATGCCGAGTTAGGAACTAGGGAGAAAAGGTGCAACTTTGCTCCTGGACACGTCATGTAGTAAGACAAGGGGTGCAAATGCATTCATTTTTTTTAATGTCATACATGGATAATACTCACTGTTGTGCATACAATGCACTAATACATTCTGATGCACGTGCTGTGAAAAGTACCCTCAAAAATACATTCCAAATCCTGATGACATGACATGTTGCATTAAGTAATAGTAATTTTCAGGGCTTTTGAATGAATAAATAGACCTATTAATATTCTCCCGGATAAACACTGGTAAAAGGGGTTGGGGCTGAAATGCCAGCGAGTGGGATGTCGGTGGTCAGAATACCGACCACGGCAACCCGCTGTGTAGAATCCTGACAGGGGTCAGAAAGCAAGCTACCCCACACCCCCATACCCACTAACCCTAACCTTACTGCAGCCTAACCCTAACCCCCCCTCCCCCTCCCCCCGCAGCCTAACCCTACCAGGTGGTGCTTGAACATAACTCCCCCCACTAGCAACCTAAAACTAACCCCTCCCCCTACACCCCTTCCCCCCCCCCCAGTGCAGCCTATCGCTAACCCTTCCCGGGGGTGCCTAACCCTACCCCCCTCCTCTCACACCCTAAACCTAACCAACCTCCCTCCCCCCGATGCAGTCACTCGATCGGGATCCTAGCTGTCGCGATGCCGGCGCTGCCATTGTGATCCTATTCCTTCTGGATACCGGTGCCGGAATTCTGATTGGTGTCAGGATTCTGGCATTGGTCTCTTAACAGCTGGGATCCTGACCGGATTCCGGTAAAAGTTATGAACGAGATTCACTGCAAGGGATGTGTACAGGCCCTTTAAATGAAAGAGGAATAGATTACGTTTCACAAGAATTTCCTTTGCAGTTAATATAGAAAAAGTAGGATTGAAAAGTTGAAATATTAGCTGTAATAAGTGCAAAATGAAATAAAATTACTTTATAATGTAGACTCTGCTGCACCGCCTTCTATTATGCAGTGTAATACTTTTTTACAGTCTGCAGATTTCATCTTTTGCTATAATTATCCACAAAGTAACTTAAGTGTGCATAAAGGCTGTTATATGGAGTCCTACAAGCACCAGCATGCAGTACCACATCAGTGCATGATGGCACTTGTAGTGCCACAGTAAGTCAACTTATTTTTGTTTTTTTAAGGACTTCATGTTTTCAAAAACAGTATAATAACAGTTTTCTGCTCCCTACGTTGTTGATCACAAATGTGTACTAATGGTCGTTTCAGATAACTAATGTTGATATTATGTTGTTTGGGATTTGCTGGCACTTAATGAAAATCAGATTGTAGCAAAAAAAGAAGTTGCTTTGCGCCTAGGAAAGATTTAAAACATGGGTCTGTTCCAGTGACGTGCGGTGGGGTGACGTCCCTGCCTGGTCTGTTCCATAGCCCCATTTACACCAGGCTATTTACACTCATTTCACCATGGAGCAATTAGCTTGTAGACTGCTCATAAACTGTATCTGTTGTTCCCATCAGCTCCTGCAGTTCTGATCACAGGAACATGTGTATGAAAGCTTGGAAAGAGATGAAGTGGAGAGAGAGATGATGTACCAACCAATCAGCCTCTGCGACTTTTACAAGCTGTGTTTGAAAAATTGACAGTTATGAGCTGGTTGGCTGGTACTTTATCTCTTTCCACTTTTTCATTCTCCAATACTTAGTACAAGTTCCCCTTAAGTAGAACTATGGGCTTAATTCAGGCCTGGTCCCGGTAGCAAAATATTTTTCTCTAATGGGCAAAACCATGTGCACTGCAGGTGGGGCAGATATAACATGCGCAGAGAGAGTTAGATTTGACTGGGGTGTGTTCTTCAAACTGAAATCTGAATTGCAGTGTAAAAATAAAGCAGTCAGTATTTAACCTGCACAGAAACAATATAACCCACCCAAATCTAACTCTCTCTGCACATGTTACATCTGCCCCACCAGTAGTGCACATGGTTTTGCCCATTAGTGGAAGATTTTGCTGCTGTGATTAGGTCTGAATTAGGCCCTATGTGCAGATCCCTGTGTTTTGGTTCTAAATCATTAGTTGTATTTTTAGTTTTTATCAAAACCACCCTCAAGCAGAGGTGCCGATTTATGTATTCGCTGGTGGGTTCTCAAGTCTGTGATGCCCGCTGGTGAGGGTGTGTGGCCTCACTAAAATGGGCGTGGTCTTGCTAAAATGGGCATGGCCACGCATGAAAAGACTACCTTACACCCCAGTTTTTGACTCTACACCAACAGACCTTGGCCACCACAGGGCAAAAAATTATTTCCACCATATTAAGCCCCACACAGTAAAGCCTCTTGTACCATATTATGCCCCTTGCAACATATTATGCCACACACCGCAATGCTCGTGATATATTATGCCTTACAGTAAGTCTTCTAATTACTTTTAAATTACCTGCTCGTTGGCAAGGGATTCACATGCTTGGTGTCATGCTCGTTGCCAGGGATTTCATGCGTTGGGTGTCATGCTTGTTACCAGGGGTTTCATGGGCTGGGTGTCTTGTTCGTTGCCAGGGGTTTCATCCTCTGGGATCCATGCTCATTGACAGTAGTTTCATGCTTTGGGACGGGTGTCATGCTCGTTGCCAGGGGTATTACTCTTTTCCAGGGGTGTGTAATGCTAGTTGCCAGGGGTGTGTAATGTTAGTTGCCAGGGTTAATGCTAGTTGCCAGAGGTATGTAATGGTAGTTGCCAGGGGTGTGTAATGCTAGTTGCAAGTGGTGTGTAATGCTATTTGCCAGGGGTGTGTAATGCTAGTTGCCAGGGGTGTGTAATGCTAGTTGCCAGGGGTGTGTAATGTTAGTTGCCAGGGTAATGCTAGTTGCCAGAGGTGTGTAATGGTAGTTTCCAGTGTTAATGCTAGTTGCCAGGGGTGTGTAATGGTAGTTGCCAGGGGTGTGTAATGCTAGTTGCAAGGGATGTGTAATGCTATTTGCCTGGGGTAATGCTCGTTGTCAGGGGTGTGTACAGCCAGCTACTGTCAGCCAGCCAGCCCACCAGCTCCCGCCAGCTCCTCTACCCGCCCACTTCCTACATCTCCTCCATGTCATAGTATTCCACTCGGGGGGTGGAGTTTCACAAAATGAGGGTTTGCATCTTGACATCACGACGCAAATACATCATTCCGTGAAACTCCGCCCCCAAGCGGAGTACTATGACAGGGAGGAGGGGGAGCAGTTGGGACAGGAGAAAAGTCCCGCAGCGGGCGACCGTGGGTGTTCATCATTTTCCATGGGTGCTCAGGCCCGGGAGCACCCATGGAATCGGTGCCTATGCCCTCAAGTGTTTTGTTTTTTAATCTGGATTTCTTTAAAAATGGATAAAAACTGCTAAAATTATGTGACTTGGACCTGTTTTTGTTCCTATAGAAGTATTAACATCAAGTTTTTCCAGTTATTTCCAGTGGGAAGTGGCACCTGCAATCACAAGGGAGGGACTTACATGCAATCCCAAAACCACGCAAGACATGTTTTCGAGATCCAAGATCAGAACTAGAATAGAATCCCAAAGTGATCGGAGCCAGGACTCAGTTTGACTCAGAACCCCAAAGTTTGAGTGTGTTCAGTTTTCAGTAAAACCGAACCGCTCATCTTTAATCTTAATGCTGCATAATTACAACCCTACTAAAAGTGCTGCAATCAGCACCTCGCATATTTTGTAGGGAAGTAAAAATGGCATTTTGTGGGCTCCAGCGAAACTTGGAATAGTCCAATCTTGAGATCATTTTCTTACCCTGGGCACAATGTTATACATTTAGGGGGTATTTCAGACCTGATCGTAGCAGCAAATTTGTTAGCAGTTGGGCAAAACCATGTGCTACTTTTTGCAGCACTGTGATCAGATAGTCGCAGCCTATGGAGGAGTGTATTTTCGCTTTGCAAGTGTGCGAACGCCTGTGCAGCCGAGCTCTGCAAAAACATTTTGTGCAGTTTCTGAGTAGGTCTGAACTTACTCGTTAGACACCCGCCCTTCAAACGCTTAGACACGCCTGCGTTTTCCCTACCACTCCCAGAAAATGGTCAGTTGACACCCATAAACGCCTTCTTCCTGTCAATCTCCTTGCGATCGGCTGTGCGAATGGATTCTTTGTTAAAACCATCGCTCAGCAACGATTCGCTTTGTACCCGTACGACGCGCCTGCGCATTGCGGTGCATACACATGCGCAGTAGTGACCTGATCACTGCGCTGCAAAAAACGGCAGCATGCGAACAGGTCGGAATGACCCCCCCAAGTCTGAATTACCCCCTTAGCCATCAAGAAAAACTGATCTCCTAGCCCTGTCTGCCTTCTGACACTGAAATGAAAGCAACTCGCAGACCTTAAGGGGCCCATACACCTGTGATAAATTAGGACAATCTGACGTTTTGCAGATGATTGTGTCAATAAATCTGCAGTGTATGGGGTCACAGATTGGGATTATTAAATTAGTTTTTTTAACATGTTTAGTTTCACAGATCAATTGGGACTATAGAGGGTGATTCAGACCCGATCGCTGTCCTGCGCTCAGATAGTCACCGCCCAAGGGGGAGTGTAAATTCGCCGTGTAAGTGTGCAATCGCATGTGTATGCCGTGCTGCAAAAATCCAGTGCGTGCAGTCTGTGCGCAGCCCAGGACTTATTCCTACAGTGCGCTGAGAACAGGCTGATGGGGTCCGGAGCTGACGTCACACACCCTCCCTAAAACCGCTTGGGAACGTCTGCGTTTTTCCAGACACTCACAGTAAACGGTCAGTTACCACCCACAAACGGTCTCTTCCCATCAATCACCTTGTGAACGCCCATGCTATCGGATTTTTCGCAATATCCTGTCGCTGACCGGCTATGCCCTTTGTTGTTGGCCGACGCACGTGTGCACTGCTGTGCATACGCACGCTCAGTTATTACCTGATCGCCCTCTGTTGCGAAAAAGCACAGCAACGATCAGGCCTGAATCACCCCCATAGATTGCTAGTGTATGGATAACAATCAGCAGATCTGCAGACCGCTTCTAGTAAAGGCGCCCATACATCTGCAATCACAATTTATTGTTTCACAGATCCTGAGATTTTCCCCCCAGATTTTTTGCTTCACCAATCCATCTGATTTGCCCATACATTGCAGATATTTTTCAGTGATTTAAGGCCCGTATTCACGGGCAGATCTAGGGAGAGGTGTGTGCTGAGCGAACCGCTCAGCACACATCTCTCCCCCCGCTCAGCACAGCGCAATGTGTGCTGAGCGTGCAGGGGGGGGGCGCTGAAATGAGCGACCTGCTAGATTGAGCCTGCATGCAGGCCAATCTAGCACCAGCCATAGTGATACGTGGGGCTGCGCATCTATCGCTGTAGGGGGGACACATGGAGCGATCATGCTTAAAATCTAAGCAATCTAGTCAGATTGCTTAGATTATCGCTCATTGAGTACCCCCCTTTACAGATCATTTTCAGTTAAACAGATCTGGCAATCTTGAAATACTCATCAGTTTACTAGAAAGAGTCTGCAGATCTGCTGATTGTTATCTATACACTAGCAATCTACAGCCCCAATTTATCTGTGAAATTAAACATGTTTAAAAACCTGATTTAACAATCCCAATCGATTTGTGGCCGAAATCTGTGATCTGTGAACCCCGTACATTGCAGATTTATTTGCACAATCGTCTGCAAATTGACAAATTGCCCCAATCGATTGCTGATGTATGGGGTCTTTAAATTGATGAGTCTTTCAAGATTGGCAGATCTGTTTAAGTAAAAATGATCTGCAAATCACTGAAATATAGGCCCTCATTCCGAGTTGTTCGCTCGGTATTTTTCATCGCATCGCAGTGAAAATCCGCTTAGTACGCATGCGCAAAGTTCGCACTGCGACTGCGCCAAGTAACTTTACTATGAAGAAAGTATTTTTACTCACGGCTTTTTCTTCGCTCCGGCGAACGTAATGTGATTGACAGGAAATGGGTGTTACTGGGCGGAAACACGGCGTTTCAGGGGCGTGTGGCTGAAAACGCTACCGTTTCCGGAAAAAACGCAGGAGTGGCCGGAGAAACGGTGGGAGTGCCTGGGCGAACGCTGGGTGTGTTTGTGACGTCAACCAGGAACGACAAGCACTGAAATGATCGCACAGGCAGAGTAAGTCTGGAGCTACTCTGAAACTGCTAAGTAGTTAGTAATCGCAATATTGCGAATACATCGGTCGCAATTTTAAGAAGCTAAGATTCACTCCCAGTAGGCGGCGGCTTAGCGTGTGTAACTCTGCTAAAATCGCCTTGCGACCGATCAACTCGGAATGAGGGCCTATATATGTAATGTATGTGCAAATCAGATGGATTGGGAGAACAATATATCTGGAAAATAAATCATAGGATCTACGAAACAATAAATTGTGATTGCTGATGTATGGGTCCCTTAAGATGAAAACAATACTAAAGTTGTACTTTAATACATGTACATTAAAATACATTCATTTTTTTAACAAATACATTAACAATATGTATCAGTTTGATTGCTAAACAAACTCCTGATACAAATTGATAATATAATGGATAACAAATGTTACAAAAGTGCAAAGTCCACAGTGTTCTTTTATAGGCTTGTCAGGCCCCAACAGATTTTCAAGCTGTTCTTAAGCTGGACGAGGGACCAGAACAATTCTGTTTCCAAGATGCTTATAAATTCAGTGGTAACTGCAAAATTCATAGATCTGCATGAAATTGTAAATTATGCTTGAAGTCCCACCTAGCAAATAGGAACATATTACCATTCGCTCTATAAATAAATGCAGTTGTTCCCTTGGTGCCAGTGTACTAACTTGACAGTAGGTATTGCAATTCCATCTAGTGAAAAGAAACAATATAGCAGTTGGAAATTGGTGTCTTTTGGGCAAGAATGATAACATATATCCTATACAGAATGTGTAAGCACATTAGTAAAGAAGAATTGTAAAGTTCTTCTCTTGGTATTCCAAAGCACTAACATATTTCTCTTTACCTACTGACGCATTTCTCTTCACCTGTAGAGAACTAACACCGCTTTCAGATCGCAATGCCGGGTCCCACCCGGGAATTGAAAACGGGTCCTTTCCAGGTTGGACTCGGCATGGGACCCTACACACAGCAATCTCGACCTGGCGGCGCTGGAAAGACATAATCTCCGCGCTGCTTCTCGCTATGCAGTGAATGGCTACCGGATCACATCGACCTTGGCAACCATTTCACACTGCGCCTGACCCGGGAATAACCCTTCTTATGACCCGGGTTGAATTACCAGGTCAGATGACCTGGGAATTCGTCCATGGCACCTTTCGCACTGCAATATACCGGGTCGAAACAGGGTTATTTGTGCAGTGTGAAAGGGGCATAAGTGGAAGCTCCAGTGCCCTTGGTTTAAATATCCAAACCAATTAACAGACCGATTTTGTGGCTACATAATGTGCTATAAAGTAAACCGATATTCATGCATTGCACATATTCCATATTTAGCTTATAAAAGCATTATGAAAAGAATATATATAAACCAAAGTAACTTTAAATACAAAGTATGAAATAGTTGTCACCTTTTCCAAAGACGAGGGTGCTTAATTACACAGCAGGCATGGCTACAGCATCTGTGTATAAAGGTTTAGACCACAGTGAACTACAGAGCTAAACCTTATTATTATCTTAAGAATGTGCTGTTATATTAGTGCATGGATACTATTTTTATAAAAAGGAAAAATACAGCTCAAATTCTATTGTATAATGTGTTAAGCAACAATATACAATATGATTTAAAGTAAAAGAAACAGAAGTTAAATATAAAGATGAGTAGAAAGTGCAAGAAGGAGGGAAGGGAGAGAATGAGAAAAAGGAACTGGAGAGAGAAAAAAGAGAATAGGCTCAAGAAAGTTACATTTTGTACAACTGTATAGTTTCATTGAGTCCCTCCAAAAGTTCTAAAAGTTTTTCATATAGGGGCTCATTTATCAACTAGTGATAAATCTTGTTGCATATGATAAATGGTGCATTAGCCAAACAGATCACAACTGTCATGCGTTCAGCTCCTAGCTGTGATGTGTTTGAAAAATGACAGTTGGGAGCTGATTGGCTGAAGCACCATTTATCATACGCAACGAGTTTCATCATCACGAGTTTTATCCCTCGTTGATAAACGAGTCCCCCAGTGTGTTACTCATCTATTAAAACAATCTGGCAGATCTTTCTCCTTTCTATATGGGGGACATTTACTAAGCAGTGATAAGAGCGGAGAAGTGAGCCAGTGGAGAAGTTGCCCATAGCAACCAATCAGCACTGAAGTAACATCTATAATTTGCATACTATAAAATTATACACAGCTGCTGATTAGTTGATGGGGCAACTTCCCCACTGGCTCACTTCTCCGCTCTTATCACTGCTTAGTAAATCTCCCCCTATGTTTTTAATATGTTTTGTTTCAGTCAATTGTAAATCTTGTTGACCTCCATTATAATAAGTACTGTAGCAAAGTGTAGTGACACTTTGGGGGTGACTTAATTAGCAGTGAGGTTCTGTATTAGTCTGGTTTGTGATATTTACACATGGTGTTTCGGCTCTTCACTCTTCGTTGCTGACATCTTATATATGCTCCGCCCTGAGTGAGACAGGTATAGCAGCGGCGCACAGTGCTAACATCTCCAGCCAGAGTGCTTGCTGCATATCAAAGTCACACCCCACCTTCCTTGAACCAATGGGAACAATTTACAAGCTTCTCTTAACTGAGAGGTTCTCAAATGTGGTCCTCAAGGCACCCCGACGAAGCAGGTTTTAAGTATATCCATGGCTCAGCACAGATGGTACTAATTAAGTCACCCATGGCCAATCATGGATATACTTAAAACCTGGACTGTTGGGGTGCCTTGTGGACAGCATTTGAGAACCTCTGTTGTAGCTCTTTGTAGAAGACACAGCCAAAAGAGTCACACCCTGCATCCGCTCCCATAATCCTGCAGCTCGCTGTCATTGATGTGCTGGGACTGTGGTGCTCCATCACTTTATCAGTTCATGATTTGCTCGCAGAATATCGTCCCGCACCCGGGTGTCACCCCTTTGGAAGGGCTGACACCAAAGTGCCGGCTTTTCTGCAGTGACGGGAGCCGAGTGCTGCAGTGTGAGATTCTTCAGCAGAACTCGGCTCCTGTCACACATGAAGAGCCGGCACTGTACTCAGTCCATCTCCAGGGATGCTGGACACCCCCCCGGAGTGAAGAAATGGAGACTTCCCCATGAGGCAACACCCCCTTTTGTTAGGTCACGCCCCCTTGTTGGGCACCCGCGTGGGGGTAGCAGTGCAGAGTGTGCACCGGCTGTCACCACACCTGGTGATGCCTCTGGGAGCCACCATTGGTTCACAGACATATCAGATCAGTCCACATGATAACTCACTTATGGTTGATATTATCGCAGTTATTCCCCTCAAAGATATACAACATACTTATATAATAAATTAAAACATATCTCAACAGGATTTGACTGAAAAAATAAATGGTCAGCTTTTATTTGACTTAATAATTAAGTTTCCTTTTAATTGATGTGCAGTTAGTATGATGGCGGACAAGAGGAACAGACAACGTAAAACAAAGCAGTCATACATTCCAAGTCTAAAGGCCCATACACGCTGCCGATAAAATGAGCGACGTCGCTCATTTTCCCTCTTCCTGAGCAACGTTGCTCATTTAGTCGGCCAGTGTGTATGCCACCAGCGACGAACGATGCGCGGCCTCGCAGGACGGCAAAGATCGTCACTGTCAGCAGTGCATGCAAGCTCAATCTGGACTGTTGTCCAGGAGCTGCATGCACGGCCGGTGGCTGCGTGATGTCACTGAGCGATATAAGCGATCATATCGCTCAGTGTGTACGGGCGCCTGGTCCAGCAGGGAAAACACTAGACGACGTCGCTCACAGAGCGACGTCGTCTAGTGTGTATTCAACTCTCCAATATTGGACACATCCGGATGGGCTGTGTCAAATGCCCTTTATCACTGACTGAGAAGAGCGCACTCAACTAAGCGATAATGACTCAACTCCCCTGTCGTTCTTACCAACGCCACAGCAAAAAACAGGAACAACATCAAAAAATAGGGAGGGAAGGATGGGTTTCCAGCAGGCAAGAGGACGTAATAACTACCAGTGATGAATAATATATTCCCCTAAACACTCCCTCCCCTAACAATGGTGGTCATTCCGAGTTGTTCGCTCGCTAGCTGCTTTTAGCAGCAGTGCACACGCTAGGCCGCCGCCCTCTGGGAGTGTATCTTAGCTTAGCAGAGTAGCAAACGAAAGAGTAGCAGAACTGCTACTAAATAATTCTTTGCAGTTTCTGAGTAGCTCCAGACCTACTCCTAGATTGCGATCACCTCAGTCCGTTTAGTTCCTGGTTTGACATCACAAACACGCCCTGCGTTCGGCCAGCCACTCCCCCGTTTCTCCAGCCACTGCTGCATTTTTACCTGGAACGCCTGCGTTTATTTAGCACACTCCCTGAAAACAGGCAGTTTCCGCCCAGAAACACCCATTTCCTGTCAATCACACTACGATCACTCGAGCGATAAAAAAACGTTGCCTGAGCTTGTGCAAAACTCCAAAGTTTTGTGTTAAATTACTGAACGCATGCGCGCTGCGTACCATGCGCATACGCATTTTCCACCTAATCGCTCCGTTGCGAAAAACGGCAACAAGCGAACAACTCAGAATGACCACCTTTGATAGGATAACAAATTACTACCTCATCAACCAATTATCATATAAAAGGCAAAACAATACCATAAAGGGCCCCGCTGTAACAACCCGGTGGTTTATTTTTGCTTAACCTTATGCATCAATTCTGCATTTAGATGAGTTATATAACAAAAACATTGCCAGACTGTCACAAACCACTCTGCAATGACTCACATTCCACATATATTAGCTGCATTTGAAGGGGCCCCTGTGCCAATGCTTCTAGAGAGACACTTCTCCACAGCAGTTGTTAATTGTATGCCCCACAATAGTGCCCTAGTTCATTTTATGAACCATAGTAGTGTCTTAGTTCACATCATGTCACATTGTACGGCTGCCAGTACACATTATGCAACAGAGTACCCCAATTTTCATTATGACAGTACCCCCAGTTCATATTATGCCATACTATAGTGCCTCCACTTCATATTGTGCCACATTACAGTGCTCCAGTTCATATTATGTAACATTATTAGTGTTCACTCTAGGAGTGAAAAGGGGCAGGGCGCCGGACTCCGGGGGCAGATGTGCGCGCGCATGGCGATGCCGCATGCGCACCCGAAATGGGGGCGTGGCCACGCAAATTAGGGGGGTGGCCACGCCTCCGTCATTTTAGGGGGCGGTGTGGCCCACAGACGCTACTATAGAGAGCGTCTGTGGCCGGCGACGTCACTGTTGGGGGCGTGCCCAGCACCTCCGTCGGTGCTGGGCTTCCCCCAGCCCTCTCCCAATGCGTGAATGGATGCCGCGCGCATGCGCACGGCATCTATACACGCCGGGAGGGCAGGGAGCGGGTGGCTGTTCTAGCAGGGCGCCGCAAAAGGGGCAGGGCGGGTTTTGCCTGTTAAAAAACGGCCAGGGCGCGGCGCCCTGCTAAAACAGCCTAGAGTGAACACTAATTATAATGCCCTTCTGTTCATTTATATACATTACAATGAGCAAGTAAAGGGGCATAACAAGATATATTGTAGGCCACAAGGCAAACATTGTAAAGGCTTCTATGTACCACACAATGATGAAAAATGTATATAACACATGTAATTGTGACAGGGAAGGTGGGCCCCTCTCAGCTCTGGGCCCCATAGCAGCTGCACTCCCTGCACCTATGGTAGCTACGCCCATGATATGATGGGTTATACTGATGTGTCTGCATACACTGAGCATATTTACGCCATACAGTGCAAGACGCCCACATGAGATGCTCAGAGAAGAATAGTGTACCATTTTACATCTCAGTTGCGTCACAGGCCCAGAGTACTCGTACAGAGTACTAGAGGCGCTGGGCTACGACTGTAACCACTCAGGAACTGATTTTGGTTTTACATACGTACAAAGTACAGAGAACAGCAGCGGCCACTCACAATGGGGCCCTTTTTACACAGATTGGGAATCAACCACACACAGACGTACAAAGGTCACCAGCCCCAGTGGTCATTTGAAGCTAGCAATGCAGTTATGTCACTTACAGTTGTTTTATTTATGTGAATAAGCTACACATTTTGAGAGAAAAAGACGCTTGGCGGGACCTGGCTCGCAAACAGTAGCTGCTTGGCACAATTAAAACCACAGTATAAAAGGCAGGGCCATTGAGCATCGATAGGGGGAGGTGTGGGCTCGGGCCTGTGTCTGTCTAATAACCCCCACCCAATCTGCACCAGCACTTTGGGCAGGGAGAAACAGGGCTGCCAAGATAAATTCTGGGCCAACAACTTCACCAACATCCTTGGAGGGGGTGTGGTTGCACCCCTTTTGGTGGGACCATAGTATAGATGTATGTATGTATATATATATATATATATATATATATATATATATATATATTGTAACGCGGATACTGTAAATAAGGACTCGCAGGCAGGTTTTCCGGTTAAACCACAGTGTCTTTACTGGCATCAGACACTGTAGCACAGCATACACAGGTTTGAGCCTGGTTACACAGGTACATACAGAAAAATTAAACACAAACATAAAAGGTACTAGCACTTCCTGTGCTCAAAACTCCTTCTGCTGCAGTGGCTTGTAGCTATACATGCCATGCTCTCCTGGCACGTCCAATGTCCACAGTCCCTGGCACTACAAACTGTTCCCTGCTCACTGGCCTCTAACAGGCATCAGCACTATGCATTGTGGGTAAATGGGATTTTTAAACCCCTCTCCTGCACTTGACTTCCTGGACTTCTGTTTCTCCAGCTGCAGCTGTGCAATTCAGAAAGCCTGGAATTATAAACATCTACTACAGGTGCAGAATGAGCAGGTCTTGTTTTCCTCTCTTGGAGGGAGCTGATTCCACAGAAATGTGGGCAATTGTGGTGAGACACAAGCCCTCTCACCATAATATATATGCATGTATTATAGAATATTTATATAGAATTAATAAATAGTTTCCAGCACCACAGTGCTGTGTCTGTCACATTTCTCAATTTACAGTGTCACAGCCTCACAGGTGAGCCTCCCAACGAGAGGACCAGCTCTGCTGCTGATCCTTCCAACTAAGCTGCACCACTTCTTAAACCCAGCCGGCTGCAGAGAGAGACTAGTGAGATGATGATAAGAGCAGCGGTGCGATGGCTGAAAGTGGCTGCGAGGTACGCCCCCGATATGGGACAAACAGCCCCTGTGATGCACACATACAACCCCCAACCCCCTCCCATCCTGGTGGCCCGACCCACCGCTCGCACAACCACCCACTGATTTATAATAAAAAAAAATACAAAAAAATGGTTACCGGTATGCTCTGGCCTGGGCCCCTGGCATGCCCGGGTTATCTGTACCCGCTCCTCCCTCCTCTCTCGGCCCCAACTGGGGAGAAAGAGACTTCTGCTTCAGTAGCCTCTCTCCCCAGATAGCACACACTCTTGCGTACTGGGCAGGGGAGAGAAGATGATGCTGCAGCAGCTGTAGTCACTCTTCTTCCTCGATGATGTGCGGTGGGTGGGGGACCCCCTGAGCTGCCCGTCTGACCAGACTGCCCTGAGTCCATGCTGCCAGAGCCACCCCTGACTATTTTGATGACTAGGCCAGTGATGGATAACCTTGACACTCCAGCTGTTGTTGAACTACACATCCCAGCATGCCCTGCATCAGTTTTAGCAAGGTCAAATAGCAAAACTGTAGCAGGGCATGCTGGGATGTGTAGTTCAAAAACAGCTGGAGTGTCAAGGTTAGCCATTACTGACCTAGGCAATATTCTGGCTCGTGCCCCCCCCCCCCCCCCCCCCCCAAGAGATAGTGGATGACTAGGAGAGGCTGATAGGGAGATAGTGGGTGATTGGGGAGGCAAGGGTGACAGATAGATAGTTGGTGACTAAAAGAGGGTGACAGGGAGATACAGGGAGACTGGGGAGATAGTAGGTGACAGGGAGATAGTGGGTGACATCATGAGGGTGACAGAGATAGTGGGTGACAGAGAGACATTGGATGAAAGGGAGAGGATGACAGGGAGACATTGGGTGACAGGGAGATAGAAGGTGTCATGGAGACATTGGGTGCAGGAAGAGGGTGACAAGGAGATAGTGGGTGACTGGGGAGGCAGGGGTGACATGGAGATAGTGGGTGATACTGTGAGGGTGACAGGGAGATAGGGGGTGACAGAGAGACAATGGATGACAGGGAGACATTTGGTGACAGGGAGATAGAAGGTAGTGATGAGCGCCGGAAATTTTTCGGGTTTTGTGTTTTGATTTTGGGTTCGGTTCCGCGGCCGTGTTTTGGGTTCGAACGCGTTTTGGCAAAACCTCACCAAAATTTTTTTGTCGGATTCGGGTGTGTTTTGGATTCGGGTGTTTTTTTCAAAAAACCCTCAAAAACAGCTTAAATCATAGAATTTGGGGGTCATTTTGATCCCAAAGTATTATTAACCTCAATAACCATAATTTCCACTCATTTTCAGTCTATTCTGAACACCTCACACCTCACAATATTATTTTTAGTCCTAAAATTTGCACCGAGGTCGCTGGATGGCTAAGCTAAGCGACCCAAGTGGCCGACACAAACACCTGGCCCATCTAGGAGTGGCACTGCAGTGTCACGCAGGCTGGCCCTTCAAAAAACTACTCCCCAAACAGCACATGACGCAAAGAAAAAAAGAGGCGCAATGAGGTAGCTGTGTGAGTAAGCTAAGCAACCCTAGTGGCCGACACAAACACCTGGCCCATCTAGGAGTGGCACTGCAGTGTCACGCAGGCTGGCCCTTCAAAAAACTACTCCCCAAACAGCACATGACGCAAAGAAAAAAAGAGGCGCAATGAGGTAGCTGTGTGAGTAAGCTAAGCGACCCTAGTGGCCGACACAAACACCTGGCCCATCTAGGAGTGGCACTGCAGTGTCACGCAGGCTGGCCCTTCAAAAAACTACTCCCCAAACAGCACATGACGCAAAGAAAAAAAGAGGCGCAATGAGGTAGCTGTGTGAGTAAGCTAAGCGACCCTAGTGGCCGACACAAACACCTGGCCCATCTAGGAGTGGCACTGCAGTGTCACGCAGGCTGGCCCTTGAAAAAACTACTCCCCAAACAGCACATGACGCAAAGAAAAAAAGAGGCGCAATGAGGTAGCTGTGTGAGTAAGCTAAGCGACCCAAGTGGCCGACACAAACACCTGGCCCATCTAGGAGTGGCACTGCAGTGTCACGCAGGCTGGCCCTTCAAAAAACTACTCCCCAAACAGCACATGACGCAAAGAAAAAAAGAGGCGCAATGAGGTAGCTGTGTGAGTAAGCTAAGCGACCCTAGTGGCCGACACAAACACCTGGCCCATCTAGGAGTGGCACTGCAGTGTCACGCAGGCTGGCCCTTCAAAAAACTACTCCCCAAACAGCACATGACGCAAAGAAAAAAAGAGGCGCAATGAGGTAGCTGTGTGAGTAAGCTAAGCGACCCAAGTGGCCGACACAAACACCGGGCCCATCTAGGAGTGGCACTGCAGTGTCACGCAGGCTGGCCCTTCAAAAAACTACTCCCCAAACAGCACATGACGCAAAGAAAAATTAAAGAAAAAAGAGGTGCAAGATGGAATTGTCCTTGGGCCCTCCCACCCACCCTTATGTTGTATAAACAGGACATGCACACTTTAACCAACCCATCATTTCAGTGACAGGGTCTGCCGCACGACTGTGACTGAAATGACGGGTTGGTTTGGACCCCCACCAAAAAAGAAGCAATTAATCTCTCCTTGCACAAACTGGCTCTACAGAGGCAAGATGTCCACCTCATCATCATCCTCCGATATATCACCGTGTACATCCCCCTCCTCACAGATTATCAATTCGTCCCCACTGGAATCCACCATCTCAGCTCCCTGTGTACTTTGTGGAGGCAATTGCTGCTGGTCAATGTCTCCACGGAGGAATTGATTATAATTCATTTTAATGAACATCATCTTCTCCACATTTTCTGGATGTAACCTCGTACGCCGATTGCTGACAAGGTGAGCGGCGGCACTAAACACTCTTTCGGAGTACACACTTGTGGGAGGGCAACTTAGGTAGAATAAAGCCAGTTTGTGCAAGGGCCTCCAAATTGCCTCTTTTTCCTGCCAGTATAAGTACGGACTGTCTGACGTGCCTACTTGGATGCGGTCACTCATATAATCCTCCACCATTCTTTCAATGGGGAGAGAATCATATGCAGTGACAGTAGACGACATGTCCGTAATCGTTGTCAGGTCCTTCAGTCCGGACCAGATGTCAGCATCAGCAGTCGCTCCAGACTGCCCTGCATCAGCAGTCGCTCCAGACTGCCCTGCATCACCGCCAGCGGGTGGGCTCGGAATTCTGAGCCTTTTCCTCGCACCCCCAGTTGCGGGAGAATGTGAAGGAGGAGATGTTGACAGGTCGCGTTCCGCTTGACTTGACAATTTCTTTGAACCCCAGCAGACTTGTGTCTGCCGGAAAGAGAGATCCAAGGTAGGTTTTAAATCTAGGATCGAGCACGGTGGCCAAAATGTAGTGCTCTGATTTCAACAGATTGACCACCCGTGAATCCTTGTTAAGCGAATTAAGGGCTCCATCCACAAGTCCCACATGCCTAGCGGAATCGCTCTGTGTTAGCTCCTCCTTCAATGTCTCCAGCTTCTTCTGCAAAAGCCTGATGAGGGGAATGACCTGACTCAGGCTGGCAGTGTCTGAACTGACTTCACGTGTGGCAAGTTCAAAAGGTTGCAGAACCTTGCACAACGTTGAAATCATTCTCCACTGCGCTTGAGACAGGTGCATTCCACCTCCTATATCGTGCTCAGTTGTACAGGCTTGAATGGCCTTTTGCTGCTCCTCCAACCTCTGAAGCATATAGAGGGTTGAATTCCACCTCGTTACCACTTCTTGCTTCAGATGATGGCAGGGCAGGTTCAGGCGTTTTTGGTGGTGCTCCAGTCTTCTGTACGTGGTGCCTGTACGCCGAAAGTGTGCCGCAATTCTTCTGGCCACCGACAGCATCTCTTGCACGCCCCTCTCGTTTTTTAAATAATTCTGCACCACCAAATTCAAGGTATGTGCAAAACATGGGACGTGCTGGAATTTGCCCAGATTTAATGCACACACAATATTGCTGGCGTTGTCCGATGCCACAAATCCACAGGAGAGTCCAATTGGGGTAAGCCATTCTGCGATGATCTTCCTCAGTTGCCGTAAGAGGTTTTTAGCTGTGTGCGTATTCTGGAAAGCGGTGATACAAAGCGTAGCCTGCCTAGGAAAGAGTTGGCGTTTGCGAGATGCTGCTACTGGTGCCGCCGCTGCTGTTCTTGCGGCGGGAGTCCATACATCTACCCAGTGGGCTGTCATAGTCATATAGTCCTGAGCCTGCCCTGCTCCACTTGTCCACATGTCCGTGGTTAAGTGGACATTGGGTACAACTGCATTTTTTAGGACACTGGTGAGTCTTTTTCTGAGGTCTGTGTACATTTTCGGTATCGCCTGCCTAGAGAAATGGAACCTAGATGGTATTTGGTACCGGGGACACAGTACCTCCAACAAGTCTCTAGTTGCCTCTGCAGTAATGATGGATACCGGAACCACGTTTCTCACCGCCCAGGATGCCAAGGCCTCAGTTATCCGCTTTGCAGCAGGATGACTGCTGTGATATTTCATCTTCCTCGCAAAGGACTGTTGGACAGTCAATTGCTTGGTGGAAGTAGTAAAAGTGGTCTTACGAGTACGACTTCCCCTCTGGGATGACCATCGACTCCCAGCAGCAACAACAGCAGCGCCAGCAGCAGTAGGCGTTACACGCAAGGATGCATCGGAGGAATCCCAGGCAGGAGAGGACTCGTCAGAATTGCCAGTGACATGGCCTGCAGGACTATTGGCATTCCTGGGGAAGGAGGAAATTGACACTGAGGGAGTTGGTGGGGTGGTTTGCGTGAGCTTGGTTACAAGAGGAAGGGATTTACTGGTCAGTGGACTGCTTCCGCTGTCGCCCAAAGTTTTTGAACTTGTCACTGACTTATTATGAATGCGCTGCAGGTGACGTATAAGGGAGGATGTTCCGAGGTGGTTAACGTCCTTACCCCTACTTATTACAGCTTGACAAAGGCAACACACGGCTTGACAAATGTTGTCCGCATTTCTGTTGAAATACTTCCACACCGAAGAGCTGATTTTTTTGGTATTTTCACCAGGCATGTCAATGGCCATATTCCTCCCACGGACAACAGGTGTCTCCCCGGGTGCCTGACTTAAACAAACCACCTCACCATCAGAATCCTCCTTGTCAATTTCCTCCCCAGCGCCAGCAACACCCATATCCTCCTCATCCTGGTGTACTTCAACACTGACATCTTCAATCTGACTATCAGGAACTGGACTGCGGGTGCTCCTTCCAGCACTTGCAGGGGGCGTGCAAATGGTGGAAGGCGCATGCTCTTCACGTCCAGTGTTGGGAAGGTCAGGCATCGCAACCGACACAATTGGACTCTCCTTGTCGATTTGGGATTTCGAAGAACGCACAGTTCTTTGCTGTGCTTTTGCCAGCTTGAGTTTTTTCATTTTTCTAGCGAGAGGCTGAGTGCTTCCATCCTCATGTGAAGCTGAACCACTAGCCATGAACATAGGCCAGGGCCTCAGCCGTTCCTTGCCACTCCGTGTGGTAAATGGCATATTGGCAAGTTTACGCTTCTCCTCCGACAATTTTATTTTAGATTTTTGAGTCCTTTTTTTACTGATATTTGGTGTTTTGGATTTTACATGCTCTGTACTATGACATTGGGCATCGGCCTTGGCAGACGACGTTGATGGCATTTCATCGTCTCGGCCATGACTAGTGGCAGCAGCTTCAGCACGAGGTGGAAGTGGATCTTGATCTTTCCCTATTTTTGGAACCTCAACATTTTTGTTCTCCATATTTTAATAGGCACAACTAAAAGGCACCTCAGGTAAACAATGGAGATGGATGGATACTAGTATACTTATGGATGACGAGCGACTGCCGACACAGAGGTAGCTACAGCCGCGGACTACCGTACTGCGTCTGCTGCTAATATAGACTGGATGATAATGAGATATAAAATATATATATATCACTACTGCAGCCGGACAGGTATATATTATATAATGACGGACCTGCTGGACACTGTCAGCTCAGCACTGCAGACTCCTAAAGTAAGCTACTAGTATCAAGAAGATAGAAAGAAAAAAAAACACCACGGGTAGGTGGTATACAATTATGGATGGACGAGCGACTGCCGACACAGAGGTAGCTACAGCCGTGGACTACCGTACTGCGTCTGCTGCTAATATAGACTGGATGATAATGAGATAAAAAATATATATATATCACTACTGCAGCCGGACAGGTATATATTATATAATGACGGACCTGCTGGACACTGTCAGCTCAGCACTGCAGACTCCTAAAGTAAGCTACTAGTATCAAGAAGATAGGAAAAAAAAAACACCACGGGTAGGTGGTATACAATTATGGATGGACGAGCGACTGCCGACACAGAGGTAGCTACAGCCGTGGACTACCGTACTGCATCTGCTGCTAATATAGACTGGATGATAATGAGATAAAAAATATATATATATACCACTACTGCAGCCGGACAGGTATATATTATATAATGACGGACCTGCTGGACACTGTCAGCTCAGCACTGCAGACTCCTAAAGTAAGCTACTAGTATCAAGAAGATAGAAAAAAAAAAACACCACGGGTAGGTGGTATACAATTATGGATGGACGAGCGACTGCCGACACAGAGGTAGCTACAGCCGTGTACTACCATACTGCGTCTGCTGCTAATATAGACTGGATGATAATGAGATATAAAATATATATATATATCACTACTGCAGCCGGACAGGTATATATTATATAATGACGGACCTGCTGGACACTGTCAGCAGAATGCGTTTATAAAAACACCACACGACGAGTGTTTAACTTTTTCAGGCAGACAATCACAATATACTGGTGGTCAGCAGACAATCACAATATACTGGTGGTCAGTGGTCACTGGTCAGTCACACTGGCAGTGGCACTCTGGCAGCAAAAGTGTGCACTGTACTTAAAATATGTACTCCTGCTATAACTGCTCCCCAGTCTCCCCCACAATTAAGCTGTGTGAGCAGTGAGCACTCAGCACAGTCAGATATACAGTATTACATATGATGCAGCACACTGAGGCTGAGCACAGATATGGTATGTGACTGTGTCACACTGTGTATCGTTTTTTTTCAGGCAGAGAACGGATTAATTAAACTGGTGGTCACTGGTCACACTATCAGCAAGTAGTACTCCTAATATGCTCCCCAAAATTAGTAAATCAAGTGTCTCTAGTACTCTAGTCTAAACGGAGAGGACGCCAGCCACGTCCTCTCGCTATCAATCTCAATGCACGTGTGAAAATGGCGGCGACGCGCGGCTCCTTATATAGAATCCGAGTCTCGCGATAGAATCCGAGCCTCGCGAGAATCCGACAGCGGGATGATGACGTTCGGGCGCGCTCGGGTTAACCGAGCAAGGCGGGAAGATCCGAGTCTGCCTCGGACCCGTGTAAAAAGGCTGAAGTTCGGGGGGGTTCGGTTTCCGAGAAACCGAACCCGCTCATCACTAATAGAAGGTCAGGGAGACATTGGGTGCAGGAAGAGGGTGACAGGGAAAGGGTGACAGGGAGATAGTGGGTGACTGTGAGACTATTGGGTGACAGGGAGAGGATGACAGAGAGACACTGTGCGACAGGGAGATAGAGGATGACAGGGAGACAGTGGGTAACTTTGAGAGGATGACAGGGAGATAGTGGGTAACTGGAAGAGGGTGACAGGGAGATTGTGGGTGACATGCTGGGAAGCTTGCACCGTGGAGAGCAGAGATCAAGGTGGCGCAACTCCTCGACCTCCAGGCATGCTGCTGCAGCGGCAGTGTAACTGGCAGCGCAGCGGCAGCAATAACCATAAAAAATAAAATTAAAAAAGCCTGAAAATGACAGGGGAGGGTGTTGTGGGTTGGGGTGTACATATCGGCGAACCACCACTGTTAGCGAGCCCCTTGTCATAGGGGGTGGTCTTCTGTTTGCCGGCGGTCGTGCTCCCGGCGCTCAGTGTACCGGCGCCGGGAGCCCGACAGCCGGCATACCGACACTTATTTTCCCTCGTGGGGGTCCACGACCCCCATAGAGGGAGAATAAAATAGTGTGGCGCGCGTAGCGCGCCACCGTGCCCGTAGCGTGGCGAGCGCAGCGAGCCCGCAAGGGGCTCATTTGCGCTCGCCAAGCTGTCGGTAAGCCGGCGGTCGGGCTCCCGGCGCCGGGATGCTGGTCGCCGGGAGCCCGACCGCCGGCCAGCCGTAGTGAACCCGTCATAGGCAATTGCCTAGTCTGCCTAAGGCTAGGGCCGGCTCTTTCTGGTGCCCCCTTGTGCAGAACATGCGTACAGTACACTTTGCAACTCCCTGAGCTGGCCATGCCCCTTCCTAGTACTGGGGCCCGGCAGAGATGCAGGCAGCCCTGATAAAAGGACAGATCTTTATATGCTTATTATATATGCCTGTCAGTGCGACATGAGTGTCATGAGCAGCATTCTCTGCCTCTACTGAAATCTACCAGGGACCACCATACTTCTCTGGTTCTCAGACTGGTCAATCCATCTGCTCCAATATAAGCTGACACTGAGAGTAAGACACATTTACAGTACATGGCTAGCACAAATTCTGCAGGGAACAGCATGATCTGATCTGAGCAGATTCCAATATTGTGTGAATGTTATACCCACAGCCACACACATCTCTATGCCATTACCTACCCACACACTCATACATGCAGAGGGGTGAAATCTTCCATATGTGCTAAACTGGAGAAAGTAACACCTGTCCTGATGTGTGATGTCTCATACATGACCTGTACTCAGCTGCTCCTAGAGATCTGCATTTTTCTGAATATTGCTGTAGTCAGAATAATGCTATACGTTCTAGAAATGCCTCAAAATGCAAATATACAAATTAAAAGCAAAACTACAAGATTGTATGGCCGTAACCTCTTATGCCTGCAAAATGGCCGGTCCTCCATGATTTGCATGAAACTTATCAGCAATTAGCCTATATGCAACCCTTGTGTTATACCGTTATAGTAATTAGAATTTAATTGCTTTTATTGGAATTTCATTTTATGCAAAATAAAGCCAACAGAGAAAAAATATTTGCACAGGTTATTTAATCCACTTTGCAGCTGAGAAATATTAGCATAATGGTTTTCCATATCTTATTTAGTGATCACTGGCCATACATTTGTTTAACATGAACATAACATATTGTAGAAACGAAAGTAATATGATTTTTTAATAATGTAGAGTATTCTATAGCAAAGTTGCAATTTCACATGCTCAGTAACTGGTGCAATTAAAATATCCACAGACATATGTTCCACAAATCCTTTTATTATGCAAACTAGAAATAGCCCAACCGACGGTTGGTTGTTGGTTTTTTACCACCTACGGTTGATGGTTTTGCCACTGATTGCGGAGGTCTGATGGTTCTCCATCATGGATAGCAATGATAGAGTAATGTTTTACTTTTATTTTTCCCCCCGATGCAGGGCACATGGTACTAAGGGCCTAATTCACTAAGGATTGCATTTGCAAATATACTTTGCAAATGCAATCCTTAGCAATGCAAATGCAGGAGGAGGTGCATAGCATATCCCATGTTCATATGCGATGGCAGGCTGAGTAAGCTTGAGCTTACTCAGGCTTGTTGTTGCAGGGCGGATTGCGAGGCCAAGGAAACTGCGTCTTGCGATGCAGTTCATGGCCTTGCCACTCCCAGAAATCAGGGGCGACACACCACCCCTTTTTCCGTCAAAGACGGCCACCCCCGCCCCTGTCCCTCCCCGTGGACGCCTCTGCCTGTCAATCAGGCAGAGACGGTCGCATTCCTGCAATGCGATCACAGGATCTGTTCTGCACATGCGCAGTTTCCCGACTATCAGGAAACTGCAGTAAGGATCACTGATGTGATCCTTATTGTATCAGGGCCTAAGTCCACACCCTGTTGAACCACTTAGCCCCACCCACACCACCCCTGATTGGCCTACCACAGTCACTTGTCCTGCAGTAAAGTTGCCCATCAATGAATGGTTTAATGACTATCCATAGCTGTAGACAGGCAAGCAATAAATTATGGTACTGTTATTACTTTCAGAGGGAAGGCAATGCTTGTGCTTTTTGATTTTTAAATTATTTGATATTATTTACTCACTGCAAAGATCCTTACTAAAAATCATGCTCAGCTTCCATCTTCACATCAGGTTTCAGATACGCAAAACAGACACATTTGGAAACAGGGATAACTGGAAATGTGACCAACTCAGAGTAATTATCATCATCCTCCCACCGCGAGTGCACCTCTTAACCAGCAGGAAAACAGAGTAGAAATGTCATTTCAGAAATGAATGTGGTTCTGTGCACAGATACAGCAGTGACATTTGGTATTGCTGAGCTAGATATTTGAAAGAGTTGAAGGCTGCACATTAGGTGTGACCAGTTGTACAAGTGTCTCTACACCCGTTTAAGCCAATTTAACTTATTTAACATCTGCTCATCCTCAAGGGAGTGAATTACGGCATTATTTGAACAGAGAGGGTCATTCAGACCCGGCCTCCGATGCGGCCCACGCAGTGGCTGCGTGGACACACGCATTGCGGTCGCATCCCCGATGGATGCGACTGCAATGTAATTGACATGCAGTTGCAGGCGGTGACGTGGCGTTGGTGGGTCAGGGCGAATGGGGTCAGGCCAGGACCATCGACGTCACATGCAGCTGCTCCAATAAAAAAAAAATGGCTGTGCTGCAAGGGGTCAACCTTAGTTCTGATGCATCCGCAATTAGATTGCGGACTCATCGGGAGGCGGCCTCACACGTGCTCGGTGGCCTTGCCCTGTGCTGGGCGGCCCTCAGCAATGTGCAGAGATGAACGCAGATCTGGCTGCGTATGCCGCCATCTGCGTTTATCTCTGAATAACCCCCAGAGTGCCTTTTGCACTGGGATACGGTCATTAGGTCGACCACACTTAGGTCGACAGTCATTAGGTCGACTACTATTGGTCGACATGCATTAGGTCAACATGGTCACTAGGTTAACATGGTGATTAGGTCGACATGAACAGGGTCGACATGGAAAATTGTCGACATGAGTTTTTCAATTTTTTTATTTTTTTTTAACTTTTTCATACTCTACGATCCACGTGGACTACGGTTAGGACTAGTAACCTGTGCTGAGCGCCTCGGTAGCAGAGCGAGGTACCTTACCAGAAGCATGGCGAACGAAGTGAGCCATGCAAGGGGACACGGTGCACTAATTGGGGTTCCCCGTCACTTTACAAAGAAAATGACACCTAAAAAAGTAAAAAAACTCATGTCGACCTTTTTCCATGTCAACCTTGTTCATGTTGACCTAATGACCATGTCGACCTAATGCATGTTGGCCAATAGTGGTCGACCTAATGACTGTGGACCTAAGTGTGGTGGACCTAATGACCCATACCCTATGCATATATGATACAGGAAAGGAAACAGAAAAATGTAGGGTGCACCTTTCAGTCTCGCTGCCTAGTTGCCTAGTTAGCGCGACGGAGGCTCCACATTCTCTCAGGTGTATGGGTGTGTACTCCTAAATTGCAGGAACAGCTGGCAAGAGAGTAGCTGACAACCAGTGATGCTGGATAAAAGCCAGCTCTGATGTTCCCTTGTTCTTATTTAACATGAGTTTCTATGAAGCAGTAATATAGGAGAAAAAATGAAAGCCATTAATTAAAGGGGTCCAGGTTAGAAGACAATCACACAAGACGCCTGAATCTCCAAAATCGCCGGTCAAAACTTTTGCATGGCACATTTCACCGTGTGTTACCGTGCAACTAATCATCTATGGTCGCAAGATCTCAAGCAGTTACCAAGTCCTGGAGAGGAGGACTACGCACCGATAGTAACACCTCGGAAAAAGATCATTATGCTCATCCAAGTCTGATGATGGTGGCATCTATTCATCCGTGAGACGCGGCATGGCCTTTGATATTAGATATTACTCAGATGATTCCCCGTAAAAGTTGCACCCTCAGTGAATTCTCATCATTGTCATATTCCCAGCACCAGGCTTCTCATTAACTTTTAATAATATTGCTCAGAAAGAGAAACAGCAAAAATATTCTACTTAACCTCGATGTCTCCGATACATTTCATCTGTGTCATCCTTTTAGAGCTCTGTAGATTTTAAGAAAGTATCATTAATGTCAGTATCTTAAATGTCAGAATTACCTTGTTATACACATCAGTTGCCCCCATAGACTTTAATAATATCACCTTGTTAAAAGTCATGATCATTGTCTTACATAGTCTACTAGGTTGACGCCATAGATTTTAATAGTGTCACTATCTTAAATGTCAAAATTCCTTCCTATTGCAGATCACAGATTTAACATTTCATGATAAATTTAAGGTGGTACTGACTGATTGAAAGTATTTTTGCTTTTTATATTGTGCTTGAAAGTATTTTTGCTTTTTATATTGTGCCTTCTTAATGACTTTTATCCTCCTTTTCTTGAGAAGTAAAAGATAACTGCATCCAAAAGACTACAACATTTTCTTATACAAAAGAAGATTTAAAAAAAATGTTGATAGTCATTATAGTACCTACAGTCTTCAGCTGTTGTATGTGGGCCTGGTTCTGAGTGCGATGCATCTGTGGTCTTTTTTTTCTGTCCAGCGATGCCAGCTTGCTTGATAACTTATGCCAATGTGCGTGTCTGCCCGTGTATGCCAATTATCCATCTGTCTTCATGCAGATAGATGGCTGGCCCGCCCACTGATTTTCTATCCGTAGCTGTTATCATTAGTATGAGCCAGTGTGTACCGGCCCCGCCCCCTGAGCACATGACATCATAATGTTGCACCCAGGGGGTGGGGCCACCTGCACTGGGAAGTACCACACTGCCTGAAGCATCCTCAGTACAATCTGGGTGTCTGTACAGACTGCCTCGTGCTGGGGGCCACTACAGCAGGGATAATGGATGCAGGTTGCTGACTGTTCCAGGCACCGTGACAGCCAGGTGCTTGAGTAATTGGGCAGCGACGGTGCTGGCCCCAGGGCCCTGTGCACACACTTAATTACTGTCAGGGCATCAGCACTTATACCCACGGCATTCTGTGTGCAACGGATTAATACCAAACATTAACCCATTTGATCCCACACACAAAGAGTATGGAAGCCAGTCTACATGCCCGCGACACTTACACGATCTGCCCATGAGATAGATTGGTTGCGTATGATTGCATGGCCACCCCCAAGTTCCCCACCCAGAACTGTCCATCAATGGATGGAGTGGACTGCCTGCTTAGTAAGCTTCCTTCCACGTGCATATGTATTTTGCGTCACCTGCGCAGTCCGCGATTGCATCTTATATTCAGTTTATAAGGATGCATCCGCATTTGTACTTACACCCAACTCAGAATCAGGCCCTGAATGGCAAAAACGATGATGTAGTCAGGAGCCTGTACTTGTCTGGTGTAAAGCAGCCAACACAGTTACACACAGTTGCTCTAGTTCAGAAATTCCTGAGACCCATAACAGTAGACGGCTGATGTGTATGAGTGTCACTGTGGTATTCCCTTAATGGCAGCTGAGAAAATCGGGATACAACCCTTAAGCTTGCAGGATATGAAAAATTTGCATGGATGGCCACTGGAGGTACAGGCAGATGTAGTGTACAGTACTAAGGGGTCTATGTACTAAGCCTTGGATGGAGATAAAGAGCACGGAGATAAAGTACCAGCCAATCAGCTCCTAACTGTCATTTTTCAAATCCAGCCTGTGACATGGCAGTTGGGAGCTGATTGGCTGTTACTTTATCTCCGTCCACTTTATCTCCATCCAAGGCTTAGTAAATAGACCCCATAGCCTTTGGAGAGAGATAAAGTGGACGGAGATAAAGTACCACCCATTCAGCTCAACTGTCATTTTTCAAACATAGGGTTATTCAGGTTTGTTAGCAAACCAAAAAACAAAACCATGTTGCATTGCAGGTGGGGCAGATGTAACATGTGCAGAGAGAGTTAGATTTGGGTGGGTTATATTGTTTTTGTGCAGGGTAAATACTGGCTGCTTAATATTTGCACTGCAATTTAGATTTCAGTTTGAACACACCGCACACAAATCTAACTCTCTCTGCACGTTACATCTGCCCCACCTGCAGTGCACATGATTTTGCCCATTAGTGTGCTTTTGGGGTTTGCTAGCAAACGTGAATAAGGCCCATAGCCTGTAACATTATCTCTTTCCACTTTATCTCTCTCCAAGGATTAGTACATCTGCCCCTGAGTCACTGAACTCTACATCGGAAGAGTAAAGAAAAAAAAAAAGCCTGCAGTCCAGATCTTACATGAAGCTTATTTCATTAAGGCATAGCACAGCAATTAAATCAGCATGAAGTCATCATGGCTGGTTCATGAAATGAAGAGTACTTATAATAACAGACTGATAATGTCTTATATCAAAACAACTGTCTTATTTTTCCGTCCTCGTGAGTAATTGTGGCTTGATATGGTTATTTAAGCTATTATTTCAGGATGTTATATTTTACTAGCCTTAAGCTGAATACACACTAGACAATACAGCGGACGATGTGCTTGATTCCGACGCATCGTTCATGATATCGTCTAGTGTGTACCCACCATATCGTAAACGATGCATGCTCCCGTGGGCCGCTTGCGACATAGACCAGCGGCTGTACATGCAGCTCAATCAGGTAATGTCGCAAACAATGCCACCCAGCTCCTTCACCCGGCCACTGCTCCATCGCAGCTGACATTGGCAAGTGTGTAAGCACTTGCTGATGTCAGCACTGCGCCAGAATCTCGTCACCGCCGATATCACTGGCTACACACATTGTCTAGTGTGTACCCGGCTTTACACTGAAACTGGCAGACCACAAGTGTGGGTTCCTCTTGCCATATGAAACCAGACCCAATCTGGTCAGTACAGTGCTCCACGGGGGGCTATATAGGGCTTTATAAAAGTTTTGGTGCTCTTTATAACCTTACTATGGTTGCCATAAGGAACTAATTTAGGATCTCAGGAGTGGTGCAGTTGTGTAAATATAATACACATACACTTCCCCGGCCGCCCCACCCCCAACTCCCACTCAGGGCCGGTGCAAATTTTCTTAGCACCATAGGCAAAACTTCTGCCTACAGCCCCTTCCCCCTATCTGCCCTCCAGGTGAAAGACATGCTGCTGCTCTCCCCCACCCACAGTCTGTTGCATGGCTGCTCTCTTCTTCCCATCTCCCCAGTATGTGTGGGTGCCTGCTGCTCTCACTCCCCCCCCCCACCCCCCGGTCTGTTAAATGTCTGCTGTTCTATCTCCCCCACCATCTGTGTGTGTGCTGCTGCTCATCCCCCCAAGACAGTGTGCATGCCTGCTGCTCATCTGTGCCCTCCCTCCCCAGACTGCTGCTCTCCCCCTCTTTCCTTATCAAATGCAGAGAGTGCACTGTATAGCCACCTTACCTGCAGGTTGCGATGCAGAGTTGGGACTGAGTAATCTGCGAAAGAGTCTGGAATGAAGAGCAGCACCACATGTTACCCCCAGCCAGGACTCCAGGAGCTTTCAAAGTTACTGCCTGTGCCGGGTGGAGGCAGAGCTGGAGGCTGCAATATGGGAGCTTGCCAATCGCGACTACTGTAAGATATGAGTGCCGGGGGGATTGCGTGACTGTGAGGTAGGACCACGCTACCTTTTTCAGGCAGCTGTAGCCGGCCGCCCCCTCAGGATCCGGCGCCCCTAGGCGGCTGCCTAAAGCTGCCTAATGGAAGCTCCGGCCCTGCTCCCACTGCTCCTGCCTGTCCTCTTCGGCCCTCCTGTCACTACAACTCGTCTGCCTCCTCTCCTGTCCTCGCTGTGCATGCTCTGCTGCTGCCTGGCTCCTACTCCTGTCCCCGCTGCCCACCACAAGGCAGAGCAAAGCCCGGACTCTGTGTTTGTTATCAGCCTAGTGTGTCTAAATAGACCACAGGCTGATCACATACTGTACTGTAGGTGCAGTACATAAAATAAGCAAAATAAACTTACCTGCACCCAGGATCCAGTGATTGGTGACCTACTCCATGTGACCCGATGTGTGCAGTCAGCTGGGATGCCATGAAATTGCCAGTCGGCACTTTACTGTATCTCAGCTGACCGCATAGATCAGCTGATCCGCAAGTCACAGAGGAGAGGAGATCCCCGTTCACTGCTCCCTGGGTGCAGAAAAGTTATCGTTCATTTATGTTCTATTCTACAAATATACGATCAAGGCAGGGCAGAGCAGGAGTCGTTAAGCTGGAGTGAACCATAGATGTTTCTATAATGGTGCAGTGTGTGTGGTACACACAGGCCCCTGGGTCCAGGGGGGGCCCACACCGCACGCATATTTAAATATTTACCTCACCAGAGTCCCACTTTGGCAGGGCCGTCTTTTCGTATGGGCTCATTGGGCTCTTGCCCAAGGGCCCCAGGAGCAAAAGGGTCCTAGGCTGATAGCTGAGGGTCCCCTCTTTCCAAGGGTACCAGATTTTTGAAAATCGGCCCTGGGGAACCGGAGATATCCAACTTCAAAGCAGTGGTCCCCATCCAAGCCTGTTAATTGTTCTTCCCAGCCAGATATCTCGGGTTCTGTCTGACTTAGAGTTTTTCTGAGGGTATAGTCCAAAAGCTGGGACTCTCCCCTTTCAGTGGACACTGGCAGCTTGTCTCTACTATGCCCAGAACCATAAATATTAGACTTCAAGCAGCTGGTCCCTGATCTAGCTCCACACGCCTAATATGCAGTTTTATATTTTTGTTGGTGGATTGCTCTGGCTCCTGAAGTCTGATCCCCAAGTCCCCAGTACCTCCTGAAAGGTGGAACTTTCTAGTTTGTTTTTTTATCCCATTAAAGCTAAGAAATCTATTTCCAGGAACTGGAGATATCTTCAGTAAAGTAAGCTGCCCTGACCCCTGGAAAATGATGAATATTAAGCCCACTCCACTATCCACCCCTCCCCTGTGTATTAAACACCCCCTACCAGCTCTCACGAGCAGGGCCCTCTTCCCTCATGTGCTTATCCTTTCTTACTTTAATAATCTTCAACTGCACCAAATCCAGCAGTCTTCTGCCACCTGATACTTATTCCAGTGTCATCTGCTGATGTAACTATGTTTATTTACCCTGTACTTGTCCTATACTGTCACCAACTGTAAGTTGCTGTTTTCCTGTTTGATTATTTGTTTATGTACTCTGTAATTGGGCGCTGTGGAACCCTTGTGGCGCCATATAAATAAAGGATAATAATAATAATAATAATACCACACTGGAAGTCATATACCACGGCCCCTTCATTCAGCACAATGTCCCCTTCTACAGTTTAGTGTTCTCCTTCCCGCCCCACTTGTGCAGTAAAGGAGTAATTAGCAGAAATGATTTCTCCAGGTCCTACATGCTGAGCGAAAGATAGAACACCCCCCACCCCCCGCGGGACTTCAAAACTGCCGCTGATAGCACCCCCCATCCCTACCGCTGATGGGTGGGTAGGGGCCCCAGTGCATTGCTGTGCCCATGGGCCTACACTGCTGTTAAGACAGCTCTGCACTTTGGCACTACTGTTGCCGGAGAAATCACTCAGAAAATGGTGTGGCGGCCATTTTCCTGGTGGTTCGTGCTTGCTCAGTAAAGATTTGTCTCCAGGAACATGGCAGGCACCATGTTTTTTTGGAGACACACACAGGTGCACTAGAGATTAATCTCCAGGAACATTGCAGGCGCCATATTTCTGGAGACCTGCGCATACGCCGCAGAGAGGAGGGGGCCCACAGAGAGGAGTCTGCACACAGATCCCCTCCTCTTTGAAGCCACCTCTGGAGAGGACCCTGCATAATGCCATCCTCTCTTGCCATTATCACCACAGGGCTCACTTTTTTAGCAATTGATTTATAGTACATTCGGGCAGATCACATTTCCCATTACAATTATGGGAAATGGAATCTGATTAGTAACAAAATGCAATATTAAGGGCATGGAAAAGGATTTTGCGAATTCTCCAATTGTCCATCGGTGCATTTAGTAGATACTAAAATAATGTTGGTTGGTAATGATTTGCCAGCTCCCGGGATACCGGCGGTCAGCATATCAACCGCGGGATCCCGGCAGAAGAATGACGGGGGGCGAGCACAACAGAGCCCCTTGCGAGCTCACTCCGCTCACCATGGAGTGGTCTCGGTGGCTGGATGCGCTTGCCGCAGGTTCTATTCCCACTCTATGGTGGTAGTGGATACCCACCAGTGGTAAAAAAAAGTCCCTGTCAGTCGGCAAGCTGACTGTCAGGCTGTTAATTCATCAGGATCCCGGCGTCGGTAAAGTCATTACTACATGCCCTGTAAATGTTGTGGAATAGTTTTTTGTTGCAAAGTAATATTATAGAATAACAAATGGACCAGCGGAATGGAACATTATAATAGTACAGTATATTTTGGGACACAGAACACTTCTTGATCTTTAAAATACTGTGTGGGCGGTGCGCAATGTAGGTTGCTATACATCGGTGATTAATTTCCACATTACTGGGTTATAATAAATGCTTGGTTAGCTACTGATCCTTTCCATAATCCATCTGCATCATTCTCATCAACATAGATGTTGTTGGATTGTTAGCAGACTTTCTCTTTCCCCAGGATGGAGTTTTGGTGAATTTTATTGTTGCGTTCATTATCACTGACGTGAGGCTGTTATTTATACCAGCGCATATTTTTTCTGATATATTATCTTTTCTTGCTGTACTGTATGAATGATTGAAGAGTTTGTGTGAGCGTTTCTTGGCAAGGTGTAAGCTCTGAATTCCATTTCAATGCGGCAAAATATATGCCTATTTTTGCAATAAATTATGTGTGTGTTTCTACACCTAGATAGATCCAAGTGCTAATGGCAAGTAACAGATAACAATTGTGTTTTGTAGCTGTCAGTATGTTCACACATATCCAGAAGGCACTGTCATAAACACAATAGGAGCCTCCAATCCCATCAAACCAATTATTAATGCAAAATATGGCAGCATAAAAATGCACTTACAAGAAACAATTAAAATCTCCAACAATTTGTAGTATTATGAGGGTATACTCAGCGCCATAATATGTCCAGTTGCAACGTTTTTACCAGCATAAGGTAAGTATAATTACTGTACCTTCCCCTTTCAGGATCTCGATCATCGGATGCCGCGGTCGGTATTCAGACCGCCGACATCCCAAATGCCGGCAAATCAATCCCTACCCGTTTCACCTTGTTGTTAGCTCTCTGTGTCCTAACTCTGTTGTTTCTGATTATCCATTGTACTGTTATTTTGTATCACTATGCACACTTCTGTTCTGCTACAATGTACTGTATGTGGAGTTGTTGTAATACTAAATAGTGTAGTTTCATACATATATATATATTGTAGTTTCCTGCCCCAGCTTGATATAAATTTGTACTACCCATGATAAGCTCTGGGGGGCAGCAGAGTGCCAGTGAGCACATCACGCTCTCTGGGATATAGGGGGTCATCCTGACCCGTTCGCACGCAGCGTTTTTTCGTTGCGGTGCGAATGAGTGCGGAATGCGCATGCGCGGCGGCCGCTGTGCGCATGCGCGACATTGCCCGGTGACAGAGGTTGCCGGGTTACATCGCGGCTACTGACGGAAGCGGTCTCAGAGGCGACCGCTAAGAAGATTGACAGGAAGGAGGCGTGGCAGGGCGGATCCGGACCGTTGGAGACCATTTTCGTGGGAGTGGTGAGTAAAACGCAGGCGTGTCCAGGACAACGGAGGGCGGAGGTGTGACGTCAAAGCCGGGCCCATCATCTCTGGATCCATCGCACAGGGTAAGTATGTCCAGGGCTGGTCTACTTGTGCTTGAATTTTTTTCGCTTAGCAGGGCTGCACAAGCGATCGCAGCCCTGCTAAGCTAAAATACACTCCCCCATAGGCGGGGACTATTGATCGCAGCAGCAGCTAAAAGTTGCTGGCTGCGATCAACTCGGAATGACCACCATAGGTCTGCTATAGGTAAAACTGCGGGTATGTTCTCTACACAAATAGTAAATACTGGGTACGTTTATTGCAGTCTTTAACTTGGGAATATGCACACACATAAACTCCAATTATGGGGGTAATTCCAAGTTGATCGCAGCAGGAATTTTGTTAGCAGTTGGGCAAAACCATGTGCACTGCAGGGGAGGTAGATATAACATGTGCAGATAGAGTTAGATTTGGGTGTGGTGTATTCAAACTGAAATCTAAATTGCAGTGTAAAAATAAAGCAGCCAGTATTTACCCTGCACAGAAACAAAATAACCCACCCAAATCTAACTCTCTCTGCAAATGTTATATCTGCAACCCCCCCCCCCCCTCCAGTGCACATGGTTTTGCCCAATTGCTAAAAAACTTGCTGCTGCGATCAACTCAGAATTACCCCCTATGTTCATATCATCGTGCAACAAAGCATCACTATGAGATGCCCTGGGACAGACAAGTCCACTTTGCATTAGAAGCACCAAAGAGGGAAGAGTAAATTGCTTATAGGACTGACAGTACAGGAAGTGCAGCAGCAGTACAAAGGAAATTGGTACCAGTACACAGCAATCCTTGCCTTTATCTTCAAGCCCTCTATAACAAAGAAATGTTTAGTGACGCTGTGCCTAGTAGGGAAAAAACAGCCTGCAGTCCAGATATCTCATGAAGCTTTATTTCATTAAGACACAGCAATTAAATCAGCATGAAGTCATCCCGTTGGTTCATGGAATGAGCAGGACTCGTAACAGTCTGATAAGGTTTTATATCAAAATAACTGTCTTTTCCTTCAATCCTCATAAGTAATTGTAGTGTGATATGATTATTTCAATATTTTACTACCTGTAGCTTTACACTGAAACTGACAGACCAGTTCACTCCTTATGCCATACGAGACCACCAGACCAATTCTAATCAGTACAGGTCTCCACTCCCCATGAGGGGAGAGAGGGGGGTTATGGGGCACTATTTCTGACCTTGCTGTGATTTGCATAATGAACTAACTGGGGATCACTAAAGTGGCAAAGTAAATTATAATGTACATAAATTTAGAAAAAAAACATCACAATTTTGAAATAAGTCTTACCAGAACAAAGAATTCCGGACTCCTGGAATCTGATTCACATATTGTCCCCCATTTATCAAGCCTTGGAGAGTAATAAATTGCACGGTGATAAAGTACCAACTAATCAGCTCCTAACTGCCATGTCACAGGCAGTGTTCAGTTTAAAACAACAATTTTCAAATAAAAGAAAATGTGTATTTGTAGTTGAATAATCATTAGGGTCTACTCTGATCTACTTCCGCTCCCCCCATCCCCCCCTCCCCCGCTACACACACACACACACACACACACACACACACACACACACACACACACACACACACACACTCCTCCCAAACTTACCCATGACTGTTATAAATGTGTGTTAAATGATCTTCTGATGGCAAGAGACAGAGGTGACTGTTCAATATTAATCCTTCTGGATCTCTCTGCAGCATTTGATACCGTGGACCATGGGCTTCTGATTGAGCGACTGATACATTTTTGTGGACTGGATGGCACAGTCCTAAGATGGTTCAAATCATTTCTCACAGGCAGGTCACAATGAGTATTGTCTGGAGTATACTCATCACCATCAGTGCCATTACCATGTGGTGTCCCACAAGGTTCTATACTATGCCTCATGCTTTTTGCAGTATACATGCTCCCGCTGGGTGAAATAATCAGGCGCCATGGGCTGGTCTACAACTGCTATGCAGATGATACACAACTGTACTTGTCCTTTGTCCGGACACTGAGAACTCAATAGCAACCCTAAATGGCTGTCTAGCTGAACTCCAGGAGTGGATGAGCGCCAGTTGGCTGTGACTGAACCTGGATAAAACAGAGGTCCTTGTGATAGGGCCACAACATCAAAGGACAAGACTGCAGCATAGCTAACCAACTGGACTTACACTTGGGGATTCAGAATTACAAACACTGATCGTGTGTGGAATCTTAGCGTTGTCCTGGATGGTGGCTTGACACTTAAACATCAGATATCAGCCACTATCAAATCCTCATTCTTTCACCTAAGGAACATAGCCAGAATCAAGCACTTAATTCCCTCAGGTGATCTGCCAAAAGTCATACATGCATTTGTATCATCTCCATTAGACCACTGTAATGCCCTCTACCTTGGTCTCCCAGCAAAAGAATTGCATCGCTTACAGCTGGTGCAAAACACAGCTGCCAGGCTGTTAACCAACCAGCCCCGTTCTAGCCACATAACACCCATCTTCTATTCCCTTCACTGGCTGCCTGTAAGATGGCGAATCATCTTCAAGATTGGTTTACTGAGTTTCAAAGCACTACATGACCAGGGCCCAAGGTACCTGAAGCAGCTTCTGTCCGCATACTGCCCCACTCGATTACTGCGATCTGTAGATGAAGGACTTTTAGCAGTACCTAGAAATTCATCTGGGGGTTGAGCTTTTAGTCATGCGGCTCCGACTCTATGGAACTCACTTCCCCGCACAGTGCGAGAGGCCCCAACTATAGAATCCTTCAAAAGTAGACTCAAGACTTTCCTGTTTACTCAAGCATCTCCATAATGTCACTTTTAGTATCTTCATTCTTCTATATTTTATGAAAATCTGTTCTGTACTTCATTATTTTCTGTACTATATTATGCTATGTATCTGTTAAGCGCCTTGAGTCCTATTGGAGAAAGAGTGCTATATAAATAAAATTATTATTATTATTATTATTATTAATGTCTGCAGCCGGAAATGAAAATGAAATACCAGCTGATCAGCTGCACAAAAGATATATCTGTACATTATGAGCCATACACAGGACTGCTCTGCACACATGACTGTTGTATGTTGTCAGAGCCACAGACAAGCTCACTAGCTGCTGTCCAGAAGGGTCTATCAGAAACTTGGGTAGACCGCTCCTGCTGGGTTCACAAGCAGCTGCGTTTATTTGAAAACATGCCACCAAAAACTGGGTGATAGTATTATCCACACCAGAATCATGATGATCCCAGAACAAGATGTAAAGTTATAAGGACTACGTAACTAGATAATGTAAAGGAATAGCACTCATGGTTTAGATTTCCCACCCACTACCCGATAGCCAGAAACTTTGACCTCCCCTTTCCCTCTGTCCCTTAGCACTAATATATCTAGCATGTGCTATGTGAGGGATTATTGATGGATTTCTTATTTATGAAACTACAGATACAGAAAGATTAAATATATTGGTGCTACAGAACTAACAATCTATTGAACGACTGGGTTAGGTGGGTCTGAATGTGTCTTGTTTTGACTACACATGCTCCAATTAGTGGGCAACTAGATGTCCTACTGTATGTGTATGCTGTGTACCTGGCTTAAACTGGGTACACACCATGTCCAAAACTCAACCAATCCAACCTCAGACAAGTTGGTCAGACATTGGTAGAGTGTGTGTACACACAATAGACCTCTGATTTCATCCAACCTTGGTCGAATAGTCTTGTCAATGATTTTTAAATCTGCTGAAAAATCATGAGATCTCATCACCAAACACCATATCATTAGGTGTACACTCCTGAGACTGGTTTGTCCAATTCTTCTCCCAATTCCTCCCTGTGAGTGTCAGCCGGTCTGTGAAAGATTGGAAGAGTGTGTAAGGTTATACAATCCTTTCAGCAGATTGTTTCAGCAGACTGGAGGGGATTGGTATGTGATCCCACCACGTAGGATGCAGAATGTCAGTATACCGACACCGGCATCCCGTGGGGATCACCTACCTTGCTGGTATTTCGGCGGCGGCATGGTGACACTGATGGGATCCCAGCGTCGGTATTAAGACAGCAAGGATCCCGATGAGCGGTATGTTAACCGCATACCAACTGGAGATCTGCAGCAAAATGGACAGGTGTGTACAAAATACATATAGATTGGCTGTAGAATCTGTTACCAAGTCTACAGTAGGTTTGTGTAAAGTCTGATCTGGAGTTGGATCCCTGGGAGATTTGACAAGTGTGTACCCAGCGTTACTTACAGATGGAGGGGATACATGATATATGATGACAGTTGATTTAAACCTCCTGACTGTGTGTTGTAACAAAGGTTTAGGGAGACTTCCTGAATATTGTGACTATTTTAATATTCACAGCTAAGGTTTCAATACCGTTTATTATTTAAATATATGCAATCCTGCTTTCTCTTCACAGGGAAATGATATGGCATATATCCTATTAAAATACAGTACAAAGTGCTTTGTTACCTAGCTTAATGCAAGCAGATCTATGTAAAAAGTTTCCAGTACAACACATAGGCTTACTTCATTTAATAAAGCGTGCCTACATTTATATATAGACAATAAACGGTTGAGATTTTCTACTGAAGAAGTTTGTTCTACAATTCGCACATTTCCTTCTCCAAAATTTTAAGCAGTCTCACAGGGTATACTTTAAGAATAAATAATAAATGGAAATTACAATAAAAACATAAATCCTGGGTTTCAACATAAAATAGCGTTTTAGTAAACAGGCATTAGGTATTTTCTGCTTAGCAGGCTTCCTTGCATTAGTATTTATAACATCCCCAAGATACTGCGCACATCTCTAGAAATGCTTTACTTTGTTCTATAGGGGAATCTGATGGATAAGAGAAAACGTCACACAAGAGGGGTGTTTCCAGCATGTAATATGCACCAGGTCAGAAAACTCTAGGCTGCTGGGGAGGGAGGGTTCCACATTGCCGGGAGAGGAGTACAGTGAGTCCCATGCCGGCAGCTGTGTGATGTACCAAATGAGGCTTTGTTATGCCCTGTATACGGCTATGCGTATGGTACTCACCCCCTGGGCCCCCCTTAATCCGGCTCTGGTCATGGGTGTGTATCAAAAGCTTTGTACAATTCAAGTTATGCATACGGAGCAAGAAATCCTGTTTCTGATTGAACTCTTGCACCCAACAAGGGGATGGTACAAGTGATTATACTAACCAGTGGCGTGCGGTGGGGTGAGGTAGGTGAAGCAGAGCCTTTCCTGTTATACTAACATTTAAACAGAGGTTTGACTATATCAAGTATATGACAATTACAAATAACATATTACAAATATCTTCTTTTTATTCTAGTGATTTTTATAGTCAAATCTCTGGAGTAAACAGTCTATGGCAGGTGAGGCAGTGCCTCATCTGCTTATCTTTTCCGCACATCTCTGATCAAAACTCGTCAAGCTTCTAGCAGTATAAACTGCTGCACATGTGTATAATGCCCACAAGTATAAACTGCTGCACCTGTGTATAATGCCCACAAGTATAAACTGCTGCACCTGTGAATAATGCCCACATGTATAAACTGCTGCACCTGTGTATAATGCCCACATTTGCACCCTTTGGCTGCAAATTGTGTATAAATATGGCTCTGGTACTAGCCAGTGCCTCCTGAGCCATTTACCTCACCGCATGTACCTGATACTAACTTGTGCAACCCCAAAGCCTTTACTTCAGTTGAACAAGTAAATGGAGCAGACAAAGGGGATAATTCAGACCTGATTGTAGCAGCAAATTTGTTTTATATTAGTTTTGGTGGGTTATTTTGTTTCTGTGCAGGGTAAATACTGGCTGCTTTATTTTTACACTGCAATTTAGATTTCAGCTTGAACACACCCCACCCAAACCTAACTCTCTCTGCACATGTTATATCTGCCCAACCTGCAGTGAACATGAGCCCTCATTCTGAGTTGATCGCACGTAGCAACTTTTTGCTGCTGGTGCGATCAACTTGATGCCGCCTATGGGGGAGTGTATTTTAGCATAGCAGGGCTGCGATCGCTTGTGCAGCCCTGCTATGCTAAAAAAGTTTCCTGCAAAACAAAACCAGGGTCAGGCTCACTTACCCTGTGCGACGGATCCAGCGACGAAGGTCCCTGGATTGACGTCAGACATCCGCCCTCCAAACGCCTGGACAGTGGACACACCTGCGTTTGGATCTCCACGCCCGGAAAACGGTGAGTAGACGCCCCGGAATGCCTCCCTACTGTCAATCTTCTTGCGATCGTGCTAGCGATCACTTTCTTCTTTATTCTGGTCGCTGCCCGGTGACGCGTGTGCGCAATGTGGCCGCCGCGCATGCGCAGTTCTGACCCGTTCGCACCACAGCGACAAACCGCTGCGTGCGAACGGGTCGGTATGACTCCCATGGTTTTGCCCAACTGCTAACAAATTTGCTGCTACGATCAGGTCTGAATTACCCCCAAAGTCTGAAAAATGTGCAGCAGCTCAAACACTCCCAATTGCAAAAACTAGTGGTTCCATTCCAATACATGTTGACCTGCATTTACCATTGTTAATTATATATTTTGAAGCCACTGAGTAAAGAGCTGTATGCCCAAAGGTATGTGACCAAATTGCTTGAAGGTCAAGACTGTCTAGCAAAATACTTTCCACTGTGGTGCTACAAACACCAGATGTGAATTGGACGATGCCAAGTCATTGAGGAAATGAGTACAGTAATGCTACAGAGAAGGACCCAGTAGTTTATATTATGAGCGTCTTTTTTATTTATTGCCATTAGTGAGAATGTCTTTCTAGACCTTTTGACTCCAGAATAATATACCAAGTACAACAAAACCAGGAAAAAAAGGATCAATACGTCCACTCCGTCAGTGTAATACTTCCTTTCACAGACCAGCATAGCAATTGCATTGTGAAACTGATGGTGGTTGTTAATGAAGTGGATGGAGGATTGAGTTGTAACCTCAAACACTGTGGTGTGTTAACCCCATTGTCACATTAGGTCAACTGGGGAAAATCACTCTGGCCATGGACACAGAAATTGTCCATGGTCAGAATTGCTAAAAGCCTGGACACTATTTGTAAATAGTAGAGATGAGCGCCTGAAATTTTTCGGGTTTTGTGATTTGGTTTTGGGTTCGGTTCCGCGGCCGTGTTTTGGGTTCGAACGCGTTTTGGCAAAACCTCACCGAATTTTTTTTGTCGGATTCGGGTGTGTTTTGGATTCGGGTGTTTTTTTCAAAAAACACTAGTCGCTCCAGACTGCCCTGCATCACCGCCAGCGGGTGGGCTCGGAATTCTGAGCCTTTTCCTCGCACCCCCAGTTGCGGGAGAATGTGAAGGAGGAGATGTTGACAGGTCGCGTTCCGCTTGACTTGACAATTTTGTCACCAGCAGGTCTTTGCACCCCAGCAGACTTGTGTCTGCCGGAAAGAGAGATCCAAGGTAGGCTTTAAATCTAGGATCGAGCACGGTGGCCAAAATGTAGTGCTCTGATTTCAACAGATTGACCACCCGTGAATCCGTGTTAAGCGAATTAAGGGCTGCATCCACAAGTCCCACATGCCTAGCGGAATCGCTCCCTTTTAGCTCCTTCTTCAATGCCTCCAGCTTCTTCTGCAAAAGCCTGATGAGGGGAATGACCTGACTCAGGCTGGCAGTGTCTGAACTGACTTCACGTGTGGCAAGTTCAAAGGGCATCAGAACCTTGCACAACGTTGAAATCATTCTCCACTGCACTTGAGACAGGTGCATTCCACCTCCTATATCGTGCTCAATTGTATAGGCTTGAATGGCCTTTTGCTGCTCCTCCAACCTCTGAAGCATATAGAGGGTTGAATTCCACCTCGTTACCACTTCTTGCTTCAGATGATGGCAGGGCAGGTTCAGTAGTTTTTGGTGGTGCTCCAGTCTTCTGTATGTGGTGCCTGTACGCCGAAAGTGTCCCGCAATTTTTCTGGCCACCGACAGCATCTCTTGCACGCCCCTGTCGTTTTTTAAAAAATTCTGCACCACCAAATTCAAGGTATGTGCAAAACATGGGACGTGCTGGAATTTGCCCATATTTAATGCACACACAATATTGCGGGCGTTGTCCGATGCCACAAATCCACAGGAGAGTCCAATTGGGGTAAGCCATTCCGCGATGATCTTCCTCAGTTGCCGTAAGAGGTTTTCAGCTGTGTGCGTATTCTGGAAACCGGTGATACAAAGCGTAGCCTGCCTAGGAAAGAGTTGGCGTTTGCGAGATGCTGCTACTGGTGCCGCCGCTGCTGTTCTTGCGGCGGGAGTCCATACATCTACCCAGTGGGCTGTCACAGTCATATAGTCCTGACCCTGCCCTGCTCCACTTGTCCACATGTCCGTGGTTAAGTGGACATTGGGTACAGCTGCATTTTTTAGGACACTGGTGACTCTTTTTCTGAGGTCTGTGTACATTTTCGGTATCGCCTGCCTAGAGAAATGGAACCTAGATGGTATTTGGTACCGGGGACACAGTACCTCCAACAAGTCTCTAGTTGGCTCTGCAGTAATGATGGATACCGGAACCACGTTTCTCACCACCCAGGATGCCAAGGCCTCAGTTATCCGCTTTGCAGTAGGATGACTGCTGTGATATTTCATCTTCCTCGCAAAGGACTGTTGAACAGTCAATTGCTTACTGGAAGTAGTACAAGTGGGCTTACGACTTCCCCTCTGGGATGACCATCGACTCCCAGCGGCAACAACAGCAGCGCCAGCAGCAGTAGGCGTTACACGCAAGGATGCATCGGAGGAATCCCAGGCAGGAGAGGACTCGTCAGAATTGCCAGTGACATGGCCTGCAGGACTATTGGCATTCCTGGGGAAGGAGGAAATTGACACTGAGGGAGTTGGTGGGGTGGTTTGCGTGAGCTTGGTTACAAGAGGAAGGGATTTACTGGTCAGTGGACTGCTTCCGCTGTCACCCAAAGTTTTTGAACTTGTCACTGACTTATTATGAATGCGCTGCAGGTGACGTATAAGGGAGGATGTTCCGAGGTGGTTAACGTCCTTACCCCTACTTATTACAGCTTGACAAAGGGAACACACGGCTTGACACCTGTTGTCCGCATTTCTGGTGAAATACCTCCACACCGAAGAGCTGATTTTTTTGGTATTTTCACCTGGCATGTCAACGGCCATATTCCTCCCACGGACAACAGGTGTCTCCCCGGGTGCCTGACTTAAACAAACCACCTCACCATCAGAATCCTCCTGGTCAATTTCCTCCCCAGCGCCAGCAACACCCATATCCTCCTCATCCTGGTGTACTTCAACACTGACATCTTCTATCTGACTATCAGGAACTGGACTGCGGGTGCTCCTTCCAGCACTTGCAGGGGGCGTGCAAATGGTGGAAGGCGCATGCTCTTCACGTCCAGTGTTGGGAAGGTCAGGCATCGCAACCGACACAATTGGACTCTCCTTGTGGATTTGGGATTTCGAAGAATGCACAGTTCTTTGCTGTGCTGCTTTTGCCAGCTTGAGTCTTTTCATTTTTCTAGCGAGAGGCTGAGTGCTTCCATCCTCATGTGAAGCTGAACCACTAGCCATGAACATAGGCCAGGGCCTCAGCCGTTCCTTGCCACTCCGTGTGGTAAATGGCATATTGGCAAGTTTACGCTTCTCCTCCGACAATTTTATTTTAGGTTTTGGAGTCCTTTTTTTACTGATATTTGGTGTTTTGGATTTGACATGCTCTGTACTATGACATTGGGCATCGGCCTTGGCAGACGACGTTGCTGGCATTTCATCGTCTCGGCCATGACTAGTGGCAGCAGCTTCAGCACGAGGTGGAAGTGGATCTTGATCTTTCCCTAATTTTGGAACCTCAACATTTTTGTTCTCCATATTTTAATAGGCACAACTAAAAGGCACCTCAGGTAAACAATGGAGATGGATGGATTGGATACTAGTATACAATTATGGACGGGCTGCCGAGTGCCGACACAGAGGTAGCCACAGCCGTGAACTACCGCACTGTACTGTGTCTGCTGCTAATATATAGACTGGTTGATAAAGAGATAGTATACTCGTAACTAGTATGTATGTATAAAGAAAGAAAAAAAAACCACGGTTAGGTGGTATATACAATTATGGACGGGCTGCCGAGTGCCGACACAGAGGTAGCCACAGCCGTGAACTACCGCACTGTACTGTGTCTGCTGCTAATATATAGACTGGTTGATAAAGAGATAGTATACTCGTAACTAGTATGTATGTATAAAGAAAGAAAAAAAAACCACGGTTAGGTGGTATATACAATTATGGACGGGCTGCCGAGTGCCGACACAGAGGTAGCCACAGCCGTGAACTACCGCACTGTACTGTGTCTGCTGCTAATATATAGACTGGTTGATAAAGAGATAGTATACTCGTAACTAGTATGTATGTATAAAGAAAGAAAAAAAAACCACGGTTAGGTGGTATATACAATTATGGACGGGCTGCCGAGTGCCGACACAGAGGTAGCCACAGCCGTGAACTACCGCACTGTACTGTGTCTGCTGCTAATATAGACTGGTTGATAAAGAGATAGTATACTCGTAACTAGTATGTATGTATAAAGAAAGAAAAAAAACCACGGTTAGGTGGTATATACAATTATGGACGGGCTGCCGAGTGCCGACACAGAGGTAGCCACAGCCGTGAACTACCGCACTGTACTGTGTCTGCTGCTAATATAGACTGGTTGATAAAGAGATAGTATACTCGTAACTAGTATGACTATAAAGAAAGAAAAAAAAACCACGGTTAGGTGGTATATACAATTATGGACGGGCTGCCGAGTGCCGACACAGAGGTAGCCACAGCCGTGAACTACCGCACTGTACTGTGTCTGCTGCTAATATAGACTGGTTGATAAAGAGATAGTATACTACTAATATTATATATACTGGTGGTCAGGTCACTGGTCACTAGTCACACTGGCAGTGGCACTCCTGCAGCAAAAGTGTGCACTGTTTAATTTTAATATAATATTATGTACTCCTGGCTCCTGCTATAACCTATAACTGGCACTGCAGTAGTGCTCCCCAGTCTCCCCCACAATTATAAGCTGTGTGAGCTGAGCAGTCAGACAGATATATAATATATATAGATGATGCAGCACACTGGCCTGAGCCTGAGCAGTGCACACAGATATGGTATGTGACTGACTGAGTCACTGTGTGTATCGCTTTTTTCAGGCAGAGAACGGATATATTAAATAAACTGCACTGTGTGTCTGGTGGTCACTCACTATATAATATATTATGTACTCCTGGCTCCTGCTATAACCTATAACTGGCACTGCAGTAGTGCTCCCCAGTCTCCCCCACAATTATAAGCTGTGTGAGCTGAGCAGTCAGACAGATATATATAATATTATATATAGATAATAGATGATGCAGCACACTGGCCTGAGCCTGAGCAGTGCACACAGATATGGAATGTGACTGAGTCACTGTGTGCTGTGTATCGCTTTTTTCAGGCAGAGAACGGATTATAAAGTAAACTGCACTGTCCTCACTAGTAAACTCTCTCCACTCAGTCTCTACACTTCTACAGTAACAGTACTCCTCCTAGTCAGCTCCAGTAAATCTCTCTCAGTCTCTTATAATCTAAATGGAGAGGACGCCAGCCACGTCCTCTCCCTATCAATCTCAATGCACGTGTGAAAATGGCGGCGACGCGCGGCTCCTTATATAGAATCCGAGTCTCGCGATAGAATCCGAGCCTCGCGAGAATCCGACAGCGTCATGATGACGTTCGGGCGCGCTCGGGTTAACCGAGCAAGGCGGGAAGATCCGAGTCGCTCGGACCCGTGAAAAAAAACATGAAGTTCTGGCGGGTTCGGATTCAGAGAAACCGAACCCGCTCATCTCTAGTAAATAGCTGATATAAGTTCCATGAGGGGGCAGTTTTGCCATGTGGTGGGGCAGTATGGACAGAAAAGAGTCTGACAATGGGTTAAAAATTAAAACAATGTTATTTTCGTTGCTCTTGAACATCTTTCTCCCTCCTCCTGCCTTGCCTGTCACAGCTGCTTATCCTATTCCTTATACTGTACCAGCCTCCGTCACCATCAGCGCATTTACACAGTGCGATACTGGTTCCACGCATATGGTCATCTTAACCTAAAGGCGCCCTGGGCATCTGCCCAGGGCCCCACAATCCTAGGTGCCGTCCAGCAGGGGCAGGTAGTCACAGAGCAGCGAGGCAGCGTTCTATCCACTGATCAGAGTGCTGACAGCAATTGACTGTATGGAAGCATGTGGAGAGACAGAGCAGAATTGCAGGAGGGGCATGTCAGGATTTTATTTGTTCCTGTGAATGGGTGTGTATGGGCCCCAGTTCATTTCTTTGCCCAGGGCCCGCTATGCTGTTAAGACCGCCATGCGTATGTGTTGTTTGTCATTTCTATAAAACATGTTTTATTTACCTACTTGCGTATGCCGACAAACCTCCATTACTTCCCACAAATGGTCACTATATGCCAATTGCTCTGCGTCCCTATACACACTACAAGCGCCATAGCCAGACCATCGCATCACAAGCGCACTGCGACTCTGACACTAGTACAGTAGCAAAAACATAATTCAACTGATCAAACAGCTTTGCGTCCAACTTTAAATCTGGCCCTGGGTGGGTTACAGTCAGTAACCTTCAAAGTTTCAGCTCAGTTGCTCACTCGGGAACTCTCCTCCTATAACCTGTCCCGCTGGCTTCTAAAGCTTATTGTCTTAATTTTAAAAAGTTTGTATATATGGTTTATTCGGGCAGCAACCTGTTGCTTACATTGCCCAATGGATGGCAATATGGATGGTGTAATGGTTAGCATTACTGCCTCACAGCACTGAGGTCATGGGTTTGATTCCCACCATGGCCCTAACTGTGTGGAGTTTGTATATTTATTTATTAACAGTTTCTTATATAGCACAGCAAATTCCGTTGCGCTTTACAATTGGAAATAACAATGATATAACAAAACTGGGTGATAACAAACAGTCATAGAGGTAGGAGGGCCCTGCTCGCAAGCTTACAATCTATAGGGAAATAGGCATGATTACACAAGGAAAGGTGCTATCTATTGCATAATTGTCCGCCAGATTGCAAAGGTTCTTGGTGGGCTGTATGATATGGTCATACAGCAATGATGAACCGGGTTCGAGAGGAAGGGAAAGTGAAGGATGAGAAGACATGTGAGGATATGTGTGGACTGTGCAGAGTGGATGCAATTTGATAGGAAGGTTTATGAACGTTATGTGGGCGGATCTGGAATTTGAATATTTTCAGGGAACGCTTGAAGGTTTGGAGACTAGAGGAGAGTCTTATTGTGCGTGGTAGGGCATTCCACAGAGTGGATGCAGCCCGAAGAAAGTCCTGCAGTCATGAGTGGGAGCGAGTAATGAGTGTAATGAGTATTCTCCTCGTACTTGCATGGGTTTCCTCCAGGTACTCCGGTTTCCTCCCACAATCCAAAAATATACTGATAGGTTAATTGGATCCCAACAAAATTAACCCTAGCATGAATGTGTGCGCGTGTACATGTGATAGGGAATATAGATTGTAAGACCCACTGGGCCAGGGACTGATTTTACTGGCCAAATATTGGGCGGGATGTACTAAGGAAAAAATGCGTTAAAACCCCCGTTTTCGGGGGTTTTACCGCATTTTCAAATGTACCGCATTTTCAAATGTACTAAGACCTGGTCGCCGTTTTTTTGCCGTCCAGGGTATCGCCATCTCTGGATGGCGATACCCTATAGAAGATTATGGGCTTCTTATCACTGGCCGCCGCAACCCGCCGCCTCCGCTGCTCCCCCGCCGCAGATGCCGACCCCCTCCTCCCTGGCATACCTTCCTCCAGGCAGCCTGGACCCGGAAGGTAAACTCCTCCTCCCCCTAGCTACGCAGCCGGAGGTCCTTCCGGGTGCATGGGGGGTGGAGGAGGCGCCGGGAACAGCCTGCTGCCTTGTTCCCAGCAGCTGAGGAGAGCCCAGGGAGGAGACAGAGACCCCCCGCACACCACCTTACAGGTATTGCGGGGGGCCTCCGTCACCGCATTGCGATGTTGCTCACATATGTTAGTACATATGCGATCAACATCGCTGCGAGGGGCGGCGATGTATGTTAATACATCCCGCCCATTATCTGTAAAGCTCTGATGAATATATTTGCGATATATAAATAACTGGTTAAAAATAAATAAGTTATAATCCCGTCCTGCTGCAGGTATATCGCTCAGGCTCCCCTTGGGTGGCATGCACAAATCAAGGCAATCTGATACAATCCACTCTCCTCTATACCGATTCATTATTTCCACTTTTAGAGAAAATCCAGACACTTATCTCATACAAAGTTTGCTGAGTCAGTAAAAGCCCCATATAGAAGTTGTTGAAAGCCAAATGCAATAAAACTGTTAGATTGATGTATTACCACTATCTGAATACCCAAGGCTTTCAATTATCAGAAATCTGTAAAAAAAAACGTGTTCTAATTTAAAAATTTTCAGAACCATCAATAAAGATCATCCTGTATAAAAAAAAATAAAAAAATACTGGACATAGGGGATTATTCCGAGTTGTTCGCTTGTTATTTTTTTCTCGCAACGGAGCGATTAGTCGCTAATGCGCATGCGCAATGTCCGCAGTGCGACTGCGCCAACTAAATTTGCTCTGCAGTTAGGTATATTACTCACGGCATTACGAGGTTTTTTCTTCGTTCTGGTGATCGTAATGTGATTGACAGGAAGTGGGTGTTTCTGGGCGGAAACTGGCCGTTTTATGGGAGTGTGTGAAAAAACGCTACCGTTTCTGGGAAAAACGCGGGAGTGGCTTGAGAAACGGAGGAGTGTCTGGGCGAACGCTGGGTGTGTTTGTGACGTCAAACCAGGAACGAAACTGACTGAACTGATCGCAGATGCCGAGTAAGTCTGGAGCTACTCAGAAACTGCTAAGAAGTGTCTATTCGCAATTCTGCTAATCTTTCGTTCACAATTTTGATAAGCTAAGATTCACTCCCAGTAGGCGGCGGCTTAGCGTGTGCAAAGCTGCTAAAAGCAGCTTGCGAGCGAACAACTCGGAATGACCCCCATAGGGGGTAATTCCAAGTAGATCGCAGCAGGATTTTTGATAGCAATTGGGCAAAACCATGTGCACTGCAGGGGAGGCAGATATAACATGTGCAGAGAGAGTTAGATTTGGGTGGGTTATTTTATTTCTGTGCAGGGTATATACTGGCTGCTTTATTTTTACACTGCAAATTAGATTGCAGATTGAACACACCCCACCCAAATCTAACTCTCTCTGCACATGTTATATCTGCCTCCCCTGCAGTGCACATGGTTTTGCCCAATTGCTTTCAAAAATCCTGCTGCGATCAACTTGGAATTACCCCCATAGAGGAACCGCGTGTCTAGGAACTGCTCAAGCCAATATCTGAAAATAACTAGCTCTGTGGACGATCCACAGTACAGTAATTAACTGTATATATATTCTTCTCTCTGTTGTCATAGGGACAACATAATTTTGAATAGTCTAATTTCTTTTTAGATTCTAAATGAAGTAAAACAGTTACTATACCTTATTTAGAGGAACCCATTTCTGTAAACATGGCAAATAAGTTTTGTGTGTTAAAGATTTTGGTTGTTAGCTATGCATTATTAAAAAAAAATTTATTCTGTGCATGAAATGAGCAAAATTTACAAAACTGATCTGCAGAATATAGGCCCGCTTCAGAGCCGAACGCAATTCACAAAAATGGCCCAAAATTTACATATAGTCTTTGGGGTGTGGTATGTTGTTTTTTGACATTCAGAATGTTGACACATACACATTGCCGACATAGTCATGTCAGCAGTCGTTGGCAACAGATGGCATGTCAACATAAGATTTTTCTACTGTTAGAGCCCTAGCCCAAACTCTTCCCTAACACTACCCTAACCCTAGCCCCAATGGCAGCCTAATCCTAACCTTAAATCTAACCGTCAACCTAAACCTGTAACATGAACATTGTGAATGTGAACAGTCAACATGACCATGTCAATATTATGTCCTTGTCGGCATGTTCACTGTCAGTAATTCAAACTTGTCAATATTCTGAGTATTGACATATGTACCCTGTTGACATTCTGGTGTCCGCATCATTAATGATGACATAATGACTGCATACCAACTTTTGTTCTGATCAGACATCCCTCTGATTATTCAGGGACAGGGCCCTGTTGGGCACCAGTACTAGGGAGCATGACCAAGGAATGTGCTAAGCCCTGTATTAGGGGCATTGCCAAGGGATCTGTCGGGCCGATGTGTGGAGTATGGCCACAACCTCTTGTGAATATTGGGGCCCTCTGCAGAAACTGACAAGCCTGGTCTTTGGTGCACCTCTATTGCCGTGTAAACAGTAATGCACTCCTGATTTATATTTTCCCTTTCTTTTTACCCATATTTTACACAACACATTGGGCGATATTCAATTGTTTCTACACCAGTAGCCACTAGATGGCACCCCAACTGAGCAATTCAATTGTTGCTCCATTCAGGCGCAATTGCTGCCGGCACCTGCATTTCAGGTGCCATCCCCTGGCATTTTCAATGTGATGCATCCCGCCACCCACCGCGTGCATATCAGTATTTATTAACGCTGTATACATTAATAAAATCACAAAGGACAGCTCTTGCAGTAAGAGCTGTCCTTTGGCGATGATAGGGTTTATGACCCAGGATCCTATTTGCACATGTATCCAATAATGCATGTGCCACGGGGCGTGCTGGGAGGGATTTGACCAGATCCCTCTCAGTGGGGAAGTGCAGTAAGAAGCCCATAGGCTTCTATAGGGCAATGCCATCTGAACATGGCGTTGCCCACTTCATCCAAGCCCCGGAATGTATTGCATTCCGGGGTTGGTGCATATGATGTAAGTAGCGAATCCTCCAGAAACGGCATTTTCAGAGGTGTGGACGCATTTTTAGGCTTGCTGCATCCTGCCCATAAGCTGATGACTCAAATTATGAACTAGTGATGTGCACCGGACATTTTTTGGGTTTTGTGTTTGGGTTTTGGATTCGGTTCCGCGGCCGTGTTTTGGATTCGGACGCGTTTTGGCAAAACCTCCCTGAAAATTTTTTGTCGGATTCGGGTGTGTTTTGGATTCGGGTGTTTTTTTTACAAAAAACCCTCAAAAACAGCTTAAATCATAGAATTTGGGGGTCATTTTGATCCCATAGTATTATTAACCTCAATAACTATAATTTCCACTCATTTCCAGTCTATTCTGAACACCTCACACCTCACAATATTATTTTCAGTCCTAAAATTTGCACAGAGGTCGCTGAATGACTAAGCTAAGCGACCCAAGTGGCCGACACAAACACCTGGCCCATCTAGGAGTGGCACTGCAGTGTCAGACAGGATGGCAGATTTAAAAAATAGTCCCCAAACAGCACATGATGCAAAGAAAAAAAGAGGTGCACCAAGGTCGCTGTGTGACTAAGCTAAGCGACCCAAGTGGCCGACACAAACACCTGGCCCATCTAGGAGTGGCACTGCAGTGTCAGACAGGATGGCACTTCAAAAAATAGTCCCCAAACAGCACATGATGCAAAGAAAAAAGAGGTGCAATGAGGTAGCTGTGTGGCTAAGCTAAGCAACCCAAGTGGCCGACACAAACACCTGGCCCATCTAGGAGTGGCACTGCAGTGTCAGACAGGATGGCACTTCAAAAAATAGTCCCCAAACAGCACATGATGCAAAGAAAAAAAGAGGTGCACCAAGGTCGCTGTGTGACTAAGCTAAGCGACCCAAGTGGCCGACACAAACACCTGGCCCATCTAGGAGTGGCACTGCAGTGTCAGACAGGATGGCAGATTTAAAAAATAGTCCCCAAACAGCACATGATGCAAAGAAAAAAAGAGGTGCACCAAGGTCGCTGTGTGACTAAGCTAAGCGACCCAAGTGGTCGACACAAACACCTCGCCCATCTAGGAGTGGCACTGCAGTGTCAGACAGGATGGCAGATTTAAAAAATAGTCCCCAAACAGCACATGATGCAAAGAAAAAAAGAGGTGCAATGAGGTAGCTGTGTGGCTAAGCTAAGCGACCCAAGTGGCCGACACAAACAACTGGCCCATCTAGGAGTGGCACTGCAGTGTCAGGCAGGATGGCACTTCAAAAAATAGTCCCCAAACAGCACATGATGCAAAGAAAAAAGAGGTGCAATGAGGTAGCTGTGTGGCTAAGCTAAGCAACCCAAGTGGCCGACACAAACACCTGGCCCATCTAGGAGTGGCACTGCAGTGTCAGACAGGATGGCACTTTAAAAAATAGTCCCCAAACAGAACATGATGCAAAGAAAAAAAGAGGTGCACCAAGGTCGCTGTGTGACTAAGCTAAGCGACCCAAGTGGCCGACACAAACACCTGGCCCATCTAGGAGTGGCACTGCAGTGTCAGACAGGATGGCAGATTTAAAAAATAGTCCCCAAACAGCACATGATGCAAAGAAAAAAAGAGGTGCACCAAGGTCGCTGTGTGACTAAGCTAAGCGACCCAAGTGGCCGACACAAACACCTGGCCCATCTAGGAGTGGCACTGCAGTGTCAGACAGGATGGCAGATTTAAAAAATAGTCCCCAAACAGCACATGATGCAAAGAAAAAAAGAGGTGCAATGAGGTAGCTGTGTGGCTAAGCTAAGCGACCCAAGTGGCCGACACAAACACCTGGCCCATCTAGGAGTGGCACTGCAGTGTCAGACAGGATGGCACTTCAAAAAATAGTCCCCAAACAGCACATGATGCAAAGAAAAAAGAGGTGCAATGAGGTAGCTGTGTGGCTAAGCTAAGCAACCCAAGTGGCCGACACAAACACCTGGCCCATCTAGGAGTGGCACTGCAGTGTCAGACAGGATGGCACTTTAAAAAATAGTCCCCAAACAGCACATGATGCAAAGAAAAAAAGAGGTGCACCAAGGTCGCTGTGTGACTAAGCTAAGCGACCCAAGTGGCCGACACAAACACCTGGCCCATCTAGGAGTGGCACTGCAGTGTCAGACAGGATGGCAGATTTAAAAAATAGTCCCCAAACAGCACATGATGCAAAGAATAAAAGAGAAGCACCAAGGTCGCTGGATGGCTAAGCTAAGCGACCCAAGTGGCCGACACAAACACCTGGCCCATCTAGGAGTGGCACTGCAGTTTTCTAACGAGAGGATGAGTGCTTCCATCCTCATGTGAATCTGAACCACTAGCCATGAACATAGGCCAGGGCCTGAGCCGCTCCTTGCCACTCCGTGTCGTAAATGGCACATTGGCATGTTTACGCTTCTCATCAGACGCTTTTAATTTTGATTTTTGGGTCATTTTACTGAACTTTTGTTTTTTGGATTTTACATGCTCTCTACTATGGGGTGGTATATTCATATGACCGCCGGTCAGCTGACCGACAGTCACATGACCTACTCCACGAGCCCGACGGCTCACTTTCCCGATGGTCGGCATGCCGACCAACAGGGACTATTTCCACTCGTGGGTGTCCACGACACCCATAGAGTGGGAATAGAACCCGTGGCGACCGCAGGTCGCCACCGAGCCCGCAGCGTGGCGAGCTTGCCCCTCCCCGCCGGGATCCCGGTGTCGGTATGCTGCCGGGATCCCGGCGTCGGTAAGCTGACCGGCGGTCAGGAGACCGCCGGTCAGCCATACTACACCCCTACTATGACATTGGGCATCGGCCTTGGCAGACGACGTTGATGGCATTTCATCGTCTCGGCCATGACTAGTGGCAGCAGCTTCAGCACGAGGTGGAAGTGGATCTTGATCTTTCCCTATTTTCTCTCCACATTTTTGTTCTCCATTTTTTAATGTGTGGAATTATATGCCAGTAATATATCAATAGCAATGGCCTACTGTACCTTACTGCTATATATTATATACTGGTGGTCAGCAAAATTATGCACTGTCCTCCTACTACTGCGCAAAACTTAAATGCACCACAGGTATGGATGGATAGTATACTTGACGACACAGAGGTAGGTAGAACAGTGGACTACTGTACCGTACTGCTATATATTATATACTGGTGGTCAGCAAAATTATGCACTGTCCTCCTACTACTGCGCAAAACTTAATTGCACCACAGGTATGGATGGATAGTATACTTGACGACACAAAGGTAGGAAGAGCAGTGGACTACTGTACCGTACTGATATAATACTGGTGGTCACTGGTCAGCAAAATTCTGCACTGTCCTCCTACTATATACTACAATGCAGCACAGAAATGGAGCATTTTTCAGGCAGAGAACGTAGATATTTTCAGCACACTGAGCACAGATATTTGCACGCACACTGAGCACAGATATTTGCAGCACACTGAGCACAGATATTTGCAGCACACTGAACACAACTGAGAGAACGCTGCACACGTCCTCTCCCTATCATCTCCAATGCACGAGTGAAAATGGCGGCGACGCGCGGCTTCTTATATAGAATACGAATCTCGCGAGAATCCGACAGCGGGATGATGACGTTCGGGTGCGCTCAGTTAACCGAGCAAGGCGGGAAGATTCGAGTCCGCCTCGGAACCGTGTAAAATGGGTGAAGTTCGGGGGGGTTCGGATTCCGAGGAACCGAACCCGCTCATCACTACTATGAACAGCCTAGTTACTTTGCCGATAGTGCTAGATTTTGGAAATATAACAGGTACAGCCGTACTCACTGTTGTATGCACACTGGTAATGACAGAGCTTGAATGAAGTGGGGTTCTATACAGCTCTCTAGCCGGTGAGTGTATTCTGCTTGCAGGTAGTGGTGCAGGGTTTCTGGAACAGCTTTATATCAGCATGTAACCTCTGACCTCTCTGGTTCTAAGTGGGAAACTTGTCCTAAAATTACTTGTGTCTTTCCACCATGTAACTTCTCACATAGGGGTATATTTACTAAGGTCCCGATTTTGACCGAGATGCCATTTTTTCTTCAAAGTGTCATTTCGGTAATTTACTAAGCAAAAATCTCGGCAGTGATGAGGGCATTCGTAATATTTTGAAAGTCCTAGGAAAAAATCATGAATCAATACACCATCGGTCAAATACGCCTGCAATTTGGTAGAAATCGGTAATTTACTAAAAAGTGCAAATCACAAACACTGCCGACAATAGCCAAACACTGCCGTGCTGAAATACAATTCGTGAAAAAATGCTAAAAAAAAAACAGACCTGCTTTTTTATCCTGTGTTTGGATAGGCATGCAGGGATCCATGAGATCTGTGCATGTTTATCAGTGGGAAGGGGATGGGAAAGTGTTTATTTTTTGAAAAAAAATTGCGTGGGGTCCCCCCTCCTAAGCAAAACCAGCCTCGGGCTCTTTGAGCCGGTCCTGGTTGCAAAAATATGGGGGAAAAAATGATAGAGGTTCCCCCATATTTAAACAACCAGCACCGGGCTCTGCGCCTGGTCCTGGTTCCAAAAATACGGGGGACAAAAAGCGTAGGGGTCCCCCGTATTTCTGAAACCAGCACCGGGCTCCACTAGCCAGATACATAATGCCACAGCCGGGGGACACTTTTATATAGGTCCCGGCGGCCCTGGCATTACATAACCAACTAGTCACCCCTGGCCGGGGTACCCTGGAGGAGTGGGGAACCCTTCAATCAAGGGGTCCCCCCCTCCAGCCACCCAAGGACCAGGGGTGAAGCCCGAGGCTGTCCCCCCCATCCAAGGGCTGCGGATGGGAGGCTGATAGCCGTTTGGGAAAAAAATGAATATTGTTTTTAGTAGCAGTACTACAAGTCCCAGCAAGCCTCCCCCGCAAGCTGGTACTTGGAGAACCACAAGTACCAGCATGCGGAGGAAAACCGGGCCCGCTGGTACCTGTAGTACTACTACTAAAAAAAATACCCCAATAAAAACATAAGACACACACCTTGAAAGTATAACTTTAATGCATACATACACACCTCCATATACACATACTTACCTTATGTTCACACAAGGGTCGGTCCTCTTCTCCATGTAGAATCCATGGTGTACCTGTGGAAAAAATTATACTCACAAAATCCAGTGTAGAAGCCTCTTCTTCTTTTAATCCATTTGTAATCAGGGTACTTGTCAAAATAAAAAAACGGACACCCGACCTCGCACTGAAAGGGGCCCCATGTTTTCACATGGGACCCCTTTCCCCGAATGCCAGAAACCCCCTCTGACTTAAGTCTAAGAGGGTTCCATCAACCAATCAGGGAGCACCACATTGTGGCACCCTCCTGATTGGCTGTGTGCTCCTGTAGTGTATGACAGGCGGCACACGGCAGTGTTACAATGTAGCGCCTATGCGCTCCATTGTAACCAATGGTGGGAACTTTGTGGTCAGCGGTGAGGTTACTTTCGGTCAACCGCTGACCACAAAGTTCCCACCATTGGTTACAATGGAGCGCATAGGCGCTACATTGTAACACTGCCGGGTGCCGCCTGTCATACAGTACAGGAGCACACAGCCAATCAGGAGGGTGCCACAACGTGGCGCTCCCTGATTGGCTGAAGGAACCCTCTTAGACATAAGTCAGAGGGGGTTTCTGGCATTCGGGGAAAGGGGTCCCATGTGAAAACATGGGGCCCCTTTCAGTGCGAGGTCGGGTGTCCGTTTTTTTATTTTGACAAGTACCTGGATTACAAATGGATTACAAGAGGAGCCTTCTACCCTGGATTTTGTGAGTATAATTTTTTCCACAGGTACACCATGGATTCTACATGGAGAAGAGGACCGACCCTCGTGTGAACATAAGGTAAGTATGTGTATATGGAGGTGTGGATGTATGCATTAAAGTTATACTTTCAAGGTGTGTGTCTTATGTTTTTATTGGGGTATTTTTTTAGTAGTAGTACTACAGGTACCAGCGGGCCCGGTTTTCCTCCGCATGCTGGTACTTGTGGTTCTCCAAGTACCAGCTTGCGGGGGAGGCTTGCTGGGACTTGTAGTACTGCTACTAAAAACAATATTCATTTTTTTTCCAAACGGCTATCAGCCTCCCATCCGCAGCCCTTGGATGGGGGGGACAGCCTCGGGCTTCACCCCTGGTCCTTGGGTGGCTGGAGGGGGGGGACCCCTTGATTGAAGGGGTCCCCACTCCTCCAGGGTACCCCGGCCAGGGGTGACTAGTTAGTTATGTAATGCCAGGGCCGCCGGGAGCTATATAAAAGTGTCCCCCGGCTGTGGCATTATGTATCTGGCTAGTGGAGCCCGGTGCTGGTTTCAGAAATACGGGGGACCCCTACGCTTTTTGTCCCCCGTATTTTTGGAACCAGGACCAGGCGCAGAGCCCGGTGCTGGTTGTTTAAATATGGGGGAACCTCTATCATTTTTTCCCCCATATTTTTGCAACCAGGATCGGCTCAAAGAGCCCGAGGCTGGTTTGGCTTAGGAGGGGGGACCCCACGCAATTTTTTATTTTATTTTAACACTGTTTTTTTTTTAAATAAAGGTGCACAATGAAGCCCAGCACGGATCTCTCAGATCCGGCCGAGATTCATTGTATTAAAGTCGGCAGTGTTTTACAAGTCACTCACGTAAAACATTGCCTAAAAAAACGAATGACATCGACATCGGTAAAACCGAAAATGCAGAATACGGCAGCTTAGTAAATTAGTCGTACTAAATTCAAAAAGTTGCATATTTACACTTTCGATGTCATTCGTGATTGAACTTTGACCTCAAACGGGAAAATACGATTTTTAGTAAATATACCCCATAGTCTCACTGTACTAAGAATGGCTGCAGTCACATGGTTCAGCAGTATAACAGATTGGAGGACAGACCTTCCTGGGTCCTAGTGCCCAGCATTTATGCACAGTACGGAGTACACTGCTTTTTAACAAGAAATACACAGGAAATTCATTATGCTATCAACATGTGTTTGTCAAAATGCAATAAGCAGAAAATGGGCAGCTTTTCTTAGAGGGATTAATTACGGTCTGCATTGCCTAGAAGCGCATAAACATTCCAATCAACTCATATGGGGAGATGTATCAAGCATTAGTCCCAGATTTATCAAGCCTTGGAGAGTGATAAATTGCACAGTGATAAAATACCAGCCAATCAGCTTCTAACTGCCATGTTACAGGATGGGTTTAAAAATGACAATTAGGAGCTGATTAGTTGGTACTTTATCACCGTGCAATTTATCACTCTCTAAGGCTTGATAAATCTGGGTCTTAGAGAGAGTTAAAGTGCAGAGATATATAGTACCAACCAATCATGTTCCAGGTAGGAGCGGATTGATTGGTACTTTATCTCTCTACAGTTTATCTCTCTCCAAGGCTTGATACGTCTACCCTATAGAGCCAGGAAAGGAATACCGCACATGTCCGTTTGTTCACAACAACCTTATTGTAGTGGTAATGAAAATAGTAGTAAAATTCAGAATACTGTCACTAAATCTTAAGTATGGGTGTGATCATTAGGTTGACCCCACATGGTCGACATAGTCATTGTCGGAAGGGTCAAAAGGTTGACAGGGTCAATTGACCAGTATGTAAAAGACACTTAAAAAAGTCATTTTTGCGTGTTATTTTGTATGTTAAACCATGTAAAAGCTAAATTAGTGGAAATGCCCTTGCATGCTTGCTGTGTGCAAGGTTTGAGCGTCTGATAAATTTCTGAGGACTGGATGGTGCAGTCCTAAGCTGGTTCAAATCATTTCTCACAAGTAGGTCACAGAGAGTGTCATCTGGAGTATACTCACCACCATCAGTGCCATTGTTATGCGGTGTCCAACAAGGTTCTATGCTAACCTAGTGATGAGCACCGGAAATTTTTCGGGTTTTGTGTTTTGGTTTTGTGTTCGGTTCCGCGGTTGTGTTTTGGGTTCGAACGCGTTTTGGCAAAACCTCACCGAATTTTTTTTGTCGGATTCGGGTGTGTTTTGGATTCGGGTGTTTTTTTCAAAAAACCCTAAAAAACAGCTTAAATCATAGAATTTGGGGGTCATTTTGATCCCAAAGTATTATTAACCTCAATAACCATAATTTCCACTCACTATTCTGAACACCTCACACCTCACAACATTATTTTTAGTCCTAAAATTTGCACCAAGGTCGCTGGATGACTAAGCTCAGCGACCCAAGTGGCCGACACAAACACCTGGCCCATCTAGGAGTGGCACTGCAGTGTCACGCAGGATGGCCCTTCCAAAAACTACTCCCCAAACAGCACATGACGCAAAGAAAAATGAAAGAAAAAAGAGGTGCAAGATGGAATTGTCCTTGGGCCCTCCCACCCACCCTTATGTTGTATAAACAGGACATGCACACTTTAACCAACCCATCATTTCAGTGACAGGGTCTGCCACACGACTGTGACTGAAATGACGGGTTGGTTTGGACCCCCACCAAAAAAGAAGCAATTAATCTCTCCTTGCACAAACTGGCTCTACAGAGGCAAGATGTCCACCTCATCATCATCCTCCGATATATCACCGTGTACATCCCCCTCCTCACAGATTATCAATTCGTCCCCACTGGAATCCACCATCTCAGCTCCCTGTGTACTTTGTGGAGGCAATTGCTGCTGGTGAATGTCTCCACGGAGGAATTGATTATAATTCATTTTAATGAACATCATCTTCTCCACATTTTCTGGATGTAACCTCGCACGCCGATTGCTGACAAGGTGAGCGGCGGCACTAAACACTCTTTCGGAGTACACACTTGTGGGAGGGCAACTTAGGTAGAATAAAGCCAGTTTGTGCAAGGGCCTCCAAATTGCCTCTTTTTCCTGCCAGTATAAGTACGGACTGTCTGACGTGCCTACTTGGATGCGGTCACTCATATAATCCTCCACCATTCTTTCAATGGGAAGAGAATCATATGCAGTGACAGTAGACGACATGTCCGTAATCGTTGTCAGGTCCTTCAGTCCGGACCAGATGTCAGCATCAGCAGTCGCTCCAGACTGCCCTGCATCACCGCCAGCGGGTGGGCTCGGAATTCTGAGCCTTTTCCTCGCACCCCCAGTTGCGGGAGAATGTGAAGGAGGAGATGTTGACAGGTCGCGTTCCGCTTGACTTGACAATTTTGTCACCAGCAGGTCTTTGCACCCCAGCAGACTTGTGTCTGCCGGAAAGAGAGATCCAAGGTAGGCTTTAAATCTAGGATCGAGCACGGTGGCCAAAATTTAGTGCTCTGATTTCAACAGATTGACCACCCGTGAATCCTTGTTAAGCGAATTAAGGGCTCCATCCACAAGTCCCACATGCCTAGCGGAATCGCTCTGTGTTAGCTCCTCCTTCAATGTCTCCAGCATCTTCTGCAAAAGCCTGATGAGGGGAATGACCTGACTCAGGCTGGCAGTGTCTGAACTGACTTCACGTGTGGCAAGTTCAAAAGGTTGCAGAACCTTGCACAACGTTGAAATCATTCTCCACTGCGCTTGAGACAGGTGCATTCCACCTCCTATATCGTGCTCAGTTGTATAGGCTTGAATGGCCTTTTGCTGCTCCTCCAACCTCTGAAGCATATAGAGGGTTGAATTCCACCTCGTTACCACTTCTTGCTTCAGATGATGGCAGGGCAGGTTCAGGCGTTTTTGGTGGTGCTCCAGTCTTCTGTACGTGGTGCCTGTACGCCGAAAGTGTGCCGCAATTCTTCTGGCCACCGACAGCATCTCTTGCACGCCCCTCTCGTTTTTTAAATAATTCTGCACCACCAAATTCAAGGTATGTGCAAAACATGGGACGTGCTGGAATTTGCCCAGATTTAATGCACACACAATATTGCTGGCGTTGTCCGATGCCACAAATCCACAGGAGAGTCCAATTGGGGTAAGCCATTCTGCGATGATCTTCCTCAGTTGCCGTAAGAGGTTTTCAGCTGTGTGCGTATTCTGGAAAGCGGTGATACAAAGCGTAGCCTGCCTAGGAAAGAGTTGGCGTTTGCGAGATGCTGCTACTGGTGCCGCCGCTGCTGTTCTTGCGGCGGGAGTCAATACATCTACCCAGTGGGCTGTCACAGTCATATAGTCCTGAGTCTGCCCTGCTCCACTTGTCCACATGTCCGTGGTTAAGTGGACATTGGGTACAACTGCATTTTTTAGGACACTGGTGAGTCTTTTTCTGAGGTCTGTGTACATTTTCGGTATCGCCTGCCTAGAGAAATGGAACCTAGATGATATTTGGTACCGGGGACACAGTACCTCCAACAAGTCTCTAGTTGGCTCTGCAGTAATGATGGATACCGGAACCACGTTTCTCACCGCCCAGGATGCCAAGGCCTCAGTTATCCGCTTTGCAGCAGGATGACTGCTGTGATATTTCATCTTCCTCGCAAAGGACTGTTGAACAGTCAATTGCTTACTGGAAGTAGTACAAGTGGGCTTACGACTTCCCCTCTGGGATGACCATCGACTCCCAGCAGCAACAACAGCAGCGCCAGCAGCAGTAGGCGTTACACGCAAGGATGCATCGGAGGAATCCCAGGCAGGAGAGGACTCGTCAGAATTGCCAGTGACATGGCCTGCAGGACTATTGGCATTCCTGGGGAAGGAGGAAATTGACACTGAGGGAGTTGGTGGGGTGGTTTGCGTGAGCTTGGTTACAAGAGGAAGGGATTTACTGGTCAGTGGACTGCTTCCGCTGTCGCCCAAAGTTTTTGAACTTGTCACTGACTTATGATGAATGCGCTGCAGGTGACGTATAAGGGAGGATGTTCCGAGGTGGTTAACGTCCTTACCCCTACTTATTACAGCTTGACAAAGGCAACACACGGCTTGACAAATGTTGTCCGCATTTCTGTTGAAATACTTCCACACCGAAGAGCTGATTTTTTGGGTATTTTCACCAGGCATGTCAATGGCCATATTCCTCCCACGGACAACAGGTGTCTCCCCGGGTGCCTGACTTAAACAAACCACCTCACCATCAGAATCCTCCTGGTCAATTTCCTCCCCAGCGCCAGCAACACCCATATCCTCCTCATCCTGGTGTACTTCAACACTGACATCTTCAATCTGACTATCAGGAACTGGACTGCGGGTGCTCCTTCCAGCACTTGCAGGGGGCGTGCAAATGGTGGAAGGCGCATGCTCTTCACGTCCAGTGTTGGGAAGGTCAGGCATCGCAACCGACACAATTGGACTCTCCTTGTGGATTTGTGATTTCGAAGAACGCACAGTTCTTTGCTGTGCTTTTGCCAGCTTAAGTCTTTTCATTTTTCTAGCGAGAGGCAGAGTGCTTCCATCCTCATGTGAAGCTGAACCACTAGCCATGAACATAGGCCAGGGCCTCAGCCGTTCCTTGCCACTCCGTCTGGTAAATGGCATATTGGCAAGTTTACGCTTCTCCTCCGACGATTTTATTTTAGATTTTTGAGTCCTTTTTTTACTGATATTTGGTGTTTTGGATTTTACATGCTCTGTACTATGACATTGGGCATCGGCCTTGGCAGACGACGTTGATGGCATTTCATCGTCTCGGCCATGACTAGTGGCAGCAGCTTCAGCACGAGGTGGAAGTGGATCTTGATCTTTCCCTATTTTTGGAACCTCAACATTTTTGTTCTCCATATTTTAATAGGCACAACTAAAAGGCACCTCAGGTAAACAATGGAGATGGATGGATACTAGTATACTTATGGATGACGAGCGACTGCCGACACAGAGGTAGCTACAGCCGTGGACTACCGTACTGCGTCTGCTAGTATAGACTGGATGATAATGATATAAAAAATATATATATATCACTACTGCAGGACAGGTATATATTGTATAATGACGGACCTGCTGGACACTGTCAGCACTGCAGACTCCTAAACTACTAGTATGAAGAAGATAGAAAAAAAAAAAACCACCACAGGTAGGTATACAATTATGGACGAGCGACTGCCAGTGCCGACACAGAGGTAGCTACAGCCGTGGACTACCGTACTGCGTCTGCTAGTATAGACTGGATGATAATGATATAAAAAATATATATATATCACTACTGCAGGACAGGTATATATTATATAATGATGGACCTGCTGGACACTGTCAGCACTGCAGACTCCTAAACTACTAGTATGAAGAAGATAGAAAAAAACCACCACAGGTAGGTATACAATTATGGATGAGCGACTGCCAGTGCCGACACAGAGGTAGCTACAGCCGTGGACTACCGTACTGCGTCTGCTAGTATAGACTGGATGATAATGATATAAAAAATATATATATATCACTACTGCAGGACAGGTATATATTGTATAATGACGAACCTGCTGGACACTGTCAGCACTGCAGACTCCTAAACTACTAGTATGAAGAAGATAGAAAAAAAAAACCCACCACAGGTAGGTATACAATTATGGACGAGCGACTGCCAGTGCCGACACAGAGGTAGCTACAGCCGTGGACTACCGTACTGCGTCTGCTAGTATAGACTGGATGATAATGATATAAAAAATATATATATATCACTACTGCAGGACAGGTATATATTGTATAATGACGGACCTGCTGGACACTGTCAGCACTGCAGACTCCTAAACTACTAGTATGAAGAAGATAGAAAAAAAAAACCCACCACAGGTAGGTATACAATTATGGACGAGCGACTGCCGACACAGAGGTAGCTACAGCCGTGGACTACCGTACTGCGTCTGCTAGTATAGACTGGATGATAATGATATAAAAAATATATATATATCACTACTGCAGGACAGGTATATATTGTATAATGACAGACCTGCTGGACACTGTCAGCACTGCAGACTCCTAAACTACTAGTATGAAGAAGATAGAAAAAAAAAAACCACCACAGGTAGGTATACAATTATGGATGAGCGACTGCCGACACAGAGGTAGCTACAGCCGTGGACTACCATACTGCATCTGCTAGTATAGGCTGGATGATAATGATATAAAAAAAATATATATATCACTACTGCAGGACCGGTATATATTGTATAATGACGGACCTGCTGGACACTGTCAGCACTGCAGACTCCTAAACTACTAGTATGAAGAAGATAGAAAAAAAAAACCACCACAGGTAGGTATACAATTATGGACGAGCGACTGCCAGTGCCGACACAGAGGTAGCTACAGCCGTGGACTACCGTACTGCGTCTGCTAGTATAGACTGGATGATAATGATATAAAAAATATATATATATCACTACTGCAGGACAGGTATATATTATATAATGACGGACCTGCTGGACACTGTCAGCACTGCAGACTCCTAAACTACTAGTATGAAGAAGATAGAAAAAAAAAACCCACCACAGGTAGGTATACAATTATGGACGAGCGACTGCTGACACAGAGGTAGCTACAGCCGTGGACTACCGTACTGCGTCTGCTAGTATAGACTGGATGATAATGATATAAAAAAAATATATATATCATTACTGCAGGACAGGTATATATTATATAATGACGGACCTGCTGGACACTGTCAGCACTGCAGACTCCTAAACTACTAGTATGAAGAAGATAGAAAAAAAAAACCCCACCACAGGTAGGTATACAATTATGGACGAGCGACTGCCGACACAGAGGTAGCTACAGCCGTGGACTACCGTACTGCGTCTGCTAGTATAGACTGGATGATAATGATATAAAAAATATATATATATCACTACTGCAGGACAGGTATATATTATATAATGAGGGACCTGCTGGACACTGTCAGCACTGCAGACTCCTAAACTACTAGTATGAAGAAGATAGAAATATAATGAATGACGGACCTGCTGGACACTGTCAGCAGAATGCGTTTATAGAATAAAAAAAAAAAACACCACACGAGTGTTTAACTTTTTCAGGCAGACAATATACTGGTGGTCACTGCTGGTCAGTCACACTGGCACTCTGGCAGCAAAAGTGTGCACTGTTAAATATGTACTCCTGCTATAACTGCTCCCCAGTCTCCCCCACAATTAAGCTGTGTGAGCAGTGAGCACTACTCAGCACAGTCAGATATACATAGATGATATTATCATGCAGCACACTGAGGCTGAGCACAGATATGGTATGTGACTGTGTATCGTTTTTTTTCAGGCAGAGAACGGATTATATTAAATAATAAATAAAACTGGTGGTCACTAGTATAACTATCAGCAAAACTCTGCACTCTCTGAGTACTCCTAATGCTCCAGTAAATCAAGTGTCTCACTCTCTATCTAAACGGAGAGGATGCCAGCCACGTCCTCTCCCTATCAATCTCAATGCACGTGTGAAAATGGCGGCGACGCGCGGCTCCTTATATAGAATCCGAGTCTCGCGATAGAATACGAGCCTCGCGAGAATCCGACAGCGGGATGATGACGTTCGGGCGCGCTCGGGATAGCCGAGCAAGGCGGGAAGATCCGAGTCTGCCTCGGACCCGTGTAAAAAGCGTGAAGTTCGGGGGGGTTCGGTTTCCGAGAAACCGAACCCGCTCATCACTATGCTAACCCCCATGCTTTTTGCAGTATACATGCTACCACTGGGTGAAATAATCAGACGCCATGGGCTGGTCTACCACTGCAAGCAGATGATAAACAACTGTACCTGTCCTTTGCTCTGGGCACTGAGAACCCAATAACAACCCTAAATGGCTGCCTGGCTGAGCTCCAGGAGTGGATGAGTGCCAGTTAGCTGTAACTGAATCCGGATAAAACAGAGAGATCCACTGATCATGTGCGGAATCTTGACGTTATCCTGGATGGTGGCTTGACACTTAAACATCAGATATCAGCCACAATCAAATACTCGTTCTTTCATCTGAAGAACATAGCCAAAATCAAGCACTTAATTCTCTCAGAAGATCTGCCAAAAGTCATACATGCATTTGTATCACGATTAGACTACTGTAATGCCCTCTACCTTGGTCTCCCAGCAAAAGAATTCCACTGTTTACAGCTGGTACAAAATGCAGCTGCCAGGCTGTTAACCAACCAGCCCCGTTCTAGCCACATAACACCCATTCCCTACGCCCTTCACTGGTTGGCTGTAAGATGGCGAATCATTTTCAAGATTGGCTTACTGAGTTTTAAAGCCCTACATGACCAGGGCCCAAGGTACATGAAGCAGCTTCTGATTCCATACTGAGATCTGTAGATGAAGGACTTTTAGCAGTACCTAGAATGTCCTGTAATTCATCTGGGGGTCAAGCTTTTAGTCATGCGGCTCCTACTCTATGGAACTCACTTCCCCGCATAGTTCGAGAGGCCCCCATTCTACAATTCTTCAAAAACAGACTCAAGACTTTCATGTTTACTCAGCATTTCCATAATGTCCCTTTAGTGTCTCCTTGCTCTCTGTATTATATGAAAAGCTTTTCTGTACGTCATAGTTTCTGTAATATATTATGTTCATTCTATCTCTTAAGTGCCTTGAGTCCTATTGGAGAAACAGTCCTATATAAATAAAATTATTATTATCATTACTATTCCCAATCGTAGTTCACGTGGAGGGTGGAAGTTGAAAAACAACAAAAAATCTTGTGTCGACTATATGTGTTTTGACTACTGATGAGCGGGTTCGGTTCCTCGGAAACCGAACCCCCCCGAACTTCACCCATTTTACACGGGTCCGAGGCATACTCGGATTCTCCCGTATGGCTCGGTTAACCCGAGCGCGCCCGAACGTCATCATCCCGCTATCGGATTCTCGCGAGATTGGGATTCTATATAAGGAGCCGTGCGTCGCCGCCATTTTCACTCGTGCATTGGAAATGTTAGGGAGAGGACGTGGTTGGCGTCCTCTCCGTTTATTAATGTTGCTGCAAATATTTGTGCTTATTGCTTAATTGTGGGGACTGGGGAGCCGCTGTATTATATAGGAGGAGTACAGTGCAGAGTTTTGCTGATCAGTGACCACCAGTTTTATCCATTCTCTGCCTGAAAAACGCTCCATATCTGTGCTCAGTGTGCTGCATATATATGTGCTCACACTGCTTTATTGTGGGGACTGGGGAGCAGCTGTATTATATAGGAGGAGTACAGTGCAGAGTTTTGCTGACCAGTGACCACCAGTATTATACGTTGTCTACCTGAAAAACGCTCCATATCTGTGCTCAGTGTGCTGCATATATCTGTGCTCACACTGCTTTATTGTGGGGACTGGGGACCAGCAGTATTATATAGGAGGAGTACAGTGCAGAGTTTTGCTGACCAGTGACCACCAGTATTATACGTTGTCTGCCTGAAAAACGCTCCATATCTGTGCTCAGTGTGCTGCATATATCTGTGCTCACACTGCTTTATTGTGGGGACTGGGGACCAGCAGTATTATATAGGAGGAGTACAGTGCAGAGTTTTGCTGACAGTGACCACCAGTATATATAGCAGTACGGTACGGAAGGCCACTGCTCTACCTACCTCTGTGTCGTCAAGTATACTATCCATCTAGATTCTATACCTGTGGTGCATTTTAGTTTTGCAGTTTGCTGACAGTGACCACCAGTATATATAGCAGTACGGTACGGAAGGCCACTGCTCTACCTACCTCTGTGTCGTCAAGTATACTATCCATCTAGATTCTATACCTGTGGTGCATTTTAGTTTTGCAGTTTGCTGACAGTGACCACCAGTATATATAGCAGTACGGTACGGAAGGCCACTGCTCTACCTACCTCTGTGTCGTCAAGTATACTATCCATCTAGATTCTATACCTGTGGTGCATTTCAGTTTTGCAGTTTGCTGACAGTGACCACCAGTATATATAGCAGTACGGTACGGAAGGCCACTGCTCTACCTACCTCTGTGTCGTCAAGTATACTATCCATCCATACCTGTGGTGCATTTCAGTTGTGCGCAGTATATATAGTAGTAGGCCATTGCTATTGATACTGGCATATAATTCCACACATTAAAAAATGGAGACCAAAAATGTGTAGGGTAAAATAGGGAAAGATCAAGATCCACTTCCACCTCATGCTGAAGCTGCTGCCACTAGTCATGGCTGAGACGATGAAATGCCATCAACGTCATCTGCCAAGGCCGATGCCCAATGTCATAGTAGAGAGCATGTAAAATCCAAAAAACAAAAGTTCAGTTAAATGACCCAAAAATCAAAATTAAAAGCGTCTGATGAGAAGCGTAAACTTGCCAATATGCCATTTACGACACGGAGTGACAAGGAACGGCTGAGGCCTTGGCCTATGTTCATGGCTAGTGGTTCAGATTCACATGAGGATGGAAGCACTCATCCTCTCGCTAGAAAACTGCAGTGCCACTCCTAGATGGGCCAGGTGTTTGTGTCGGCCACTTGGGTCACTTAGCTTAGTCACACAGCTACCTCATTGCACCTCTTTTTTTCTTTGCATCATGTGCTGTTTGGGGACTATTTTTTTGAAGTGCCATCCTGTCTGACACTGCAGTGCCACTCCTAGATGGGCCAGGTATTCGTGTCGGCCACTTGTGTCGCTTAGCTTAGTCACACAGCGACCTTGGTGCGCCTCTTTTTTTCTTTGCATCATGTGCTGTTTGGGGACTATTTTTTTGAAGTGCCATCCTGCCTGACACTGCAGTGCCACTCCTAGATGGGCCAGGTGTTTGTGTCGGCCACTTGTGTCGCTTAGCTTAGCCATCCAGCGACCTCGGTGCAAATTTTAGGACTAAAAATAATATTGTGAGGTGTGAGGTGTTCAAAATAGACTGAAAATGAGTGTAAATTATGGTTATTGAGGTTAATAATACTATGGGATCAAAATGACCCCCAAATTCTATGATTTAAGCTGTTTTTGAGGGTTTTTTGTAAAAAAACACCCGAATCCAAAACACACCCGAATCCGACAAAAAATTTTCAGGGAGGTTTTGGCAAAACGCGTCCGAATCCAAAACACGGCCGCGGAACCAAATCCAAAACCAAAACACAAAATCCTTTTGAACCTGTCGATCTTAAGCAATGTTGACCATTTACATGTCAACCTTTTAACCATTTTGACCTACAGTAATGCATATCAACCATATGGGGTTGACCTATTAACTGTCGATCTATCATCCGGATACGCTCAAATATATACAATATATACTGCGATTCCCACCATGGCTCTAACTGTGTGGAGTTTGTATATTCTCCCCGTACTTGCGTGGGTTTCCTCCGGGTACTCCGGTTTCCTCCCACAATCTAAAAAAAATACTGGTAGGTTAATTGGCTCCCTACAAAATTAACCCTAGCGTGAATGTGTGTGCGTGTACATGTGGTAGGGAATATAGATTGTAAGCTCCACTGGGGCAGGGACTGATGTGACTGGCCAAATACTCTCTGTAAAGCGCTGCGGAATATGTGTGCGCTATATAAATAACTGGTAATAAATATATTTACAATCGGGTTAAAGTGAGCCGGAACAGGGTGGAACTGCATTCTGTCAGTTCCACTTGGAGCCGGAACGCAGTTACGCCTTCTCCACCTCACCTAACCCGCTATGTGCCCGGCGCTGCACAGGGAGATGCTGGGCGCCCGCTGAGCATGTGTTACCAGCGGGCACCCAGCTCTCCTTCCATAGTGGAAGCCGGCGCCAGGAGCTCACTACTGAGCTCCGGCTTCCGGCTCTGTCAGTGTGCGCTATGGGAGAGACGTCATGACATCTCTCCCATAGTGCAGAGGAGTGGACGCCAGGGAGACTGCTGCGGTCGGACGCGGGAGCAGGGCTTGTTGAGTATCGTGTATTGTTTTTTTTTTTTTATGTGTGTGAGTGCTTCTACTGGGGGGCAAATCACTGGGGGCAAGCTAATGGGGGCAAACTACAAGGGGGCAAACTATAAGGGGACAAACTACAAGGGTGCATTACTACTGGGGGCATAACTACAGGGGCATTACTACTTGGGGGCAAACTACAAGGGGGCAAACTAGAGGGGGGCTAAACTACAGGGAGCATAACTACAGGGGCTAAACTACTGGGGGCATTACTACTTGGGGTCTAAACTAAATGGGGCAAACTACAGGGGGGCATTACCACTGGGGGCATTACTACAAGGGGGAAACCTACTGGGGGCATTATTACTTGGGAGCTAAACTACAAGTGGGCAAACTACTGGGGGCAAACTACAGAGGGGCATTACTACTGGGGGCATTACTATTGTGGGCTAAACTACAAGGGGAAAACTACAGTGGCTAAATTACTGGGAACATAACTACAGGGGCTAAACTACTGGGGACATTACTACTTGGGGGCTAAACTATTGGGGGCATTACTAACGGGGGCTAACTACTGGGGCCAAACTACATGGGGGCTAAACTACAGGGGCTAAACTACTGGGGACATTACTACTGGGGGGCTAATCTACTGGGGGCATAACTGTAGGGGCTAAGCTACAGGGTCATTACCACTGGGGGCTAAACTACAGGGGGGGGCTAAACTACATGGGGCAAACTACATGAGGGCTAAACTACTGGGGGCATTACCACTGGGAGGCTAAACTAAAGGGGGTAAACTACTGGGGTCAAAACTGCAGGGGCATTACCACTGGGGACTAAACTACTGGGGGCATAACTACAGGGGCATAACTACTGGGGCTAAATGACTGGGGGCATTACTACAGGTGACATTACTACCGGGGGCAATACTACACAGAGGCATTACCATCAAGGGCATTATTAATAGGGGCACTGCTAATGAGGGCATTGTAAAGGGGGCACTTCATAAGGGGCATCACTCCTGGGGACATAAGGGGCACTACTACTGGGGGCATTGCAGAAGGGGCACCACTACTATGGGCTCTATATAAGGGGCACTACCACTGTGGGCACAACCAGTACAGTGGACATTGCATAAAGAGTACTACTACTGTGGGCATTGTATAAGGGTCGCTACTGCTGTGGGCATTGTGTATTACGGGGTGCTACTACTGTGGGCATTATGTGTATTAGGGGTGCTACTACTGTGGGCATTATTACTATTGTGTGACCACACCCCTTTTTGAGACCACACCCCATTTTGGGCGCGCACAATACCTTTATTACATGAGTGCCTGGGGGAGTGGGGGGTGAGTTCCACCACCTCTCTAGGACCACTTTAAGCACTGTTTACAATACAAAAAAAATCTGCCATTTTTATGGGAATGATGCATAAGTTTTACTGAATATAAGAATGATGACATTCCACCTAAATTGCTCTGTAACACTCCCAGTTAAAGAGGTTAAGCGGCCACAATTATCAGAATTTGCCATTGAAATGTGTTTCTGCGGTGTTCTGTGGTGTTCAGTGGACTTGTGTTCAGCTCTACTGGAATTGAAACCAATTATCCCCCAAAACTGAGGAAATAAACAAAAATTATACAATCTCTCTAAGTATCCACCTGCACAAGATTAAAAATAAATGCACTAGATATAAGATTAATTATACCACAATATGAACAACATTACTGTGATTCAAAATTAAAACAAAAAATAACTCTGTTTCTAGTAGAAACTGTTTTTAATAAATTATTAAACTGAAAATACCATTTTTTTAATGTACAATGTTTATTTAGCAAACTACTCAGCCAATATAATAGGAAAGCAAAAATTAAATAGACTTTAAAAAAAAACTTATGATAACAATCAATTTTGTGAAGATGTTATTACAATTAGTATCAGTTCACTCAAACTTCTGAATACATGATGTATAATAATAATAATAATAATAATAATAATATAAATAAAACACTGTAAATACCATACAGCTAAGGTGTAATGCCATCATGGGTTGTGACCCATGTCTAAACCCATCAATCCACAAAGTTCATGCGTACAGAGCAAGTCTGCAAAGTTGTCACTCATACTCTGCTGGCTTCAACAGAGAAATACTGGGGGTCATTCCGAGTTGTTCGCTCGTTATATTTTTCTCGCAACGGAGCGATTAGTCGCTAATGCGCATGCGCAATGTCCGCAGTGCGACTGCGCCAAGTAAATTTGCTATGCAGTTAGGTATTTTACTCACGGCATTACAAGGTTTTTTCTTCGTTCTGGTGATCGTAATGTGATTGACAGGAAGTGGGTGTTTCTGGGCGGAAACTGGCCGTTTTATGGGTGTGTGCGAAAAAACGCTACCGTTTCTGGGAAAAACGCGGGAGTGGCTGGAGAAACGGAGGAGTGTCTGGCCGAACGCTGGGAGTGTTTGTGACGTCAAACCAGGAACGAAACTGACTGTACTGATCGCAGTTGCCGAGTAAGTGTGGAGCTACTCAGAAACTGCTAAGAAGTGTCTATTCGCAATTTTGCTAATCTTTCGTTCGCAATTTTGATAAGCTAAGATTCACTCCCAGTAGGCGGCGGCTTAGCGTGTGCAAAGCTGCTAAAAGCAGCTTGCGAGCGAACAACTCGGAATGAGGGCCACTGTTCCTACATCCTAACCTGCTGTATAATGGACATATTTAGTTCTGTTTGAACTAGAGGTGTGCGCGGAACGCCATGTTTTGGTTCTAATTCATCACCATGTTTTGGAAAACCCGCCATCAAGTGTTTCAGTTCGGATTCAGTTTTTGGTTCGATTGTGGATTCCATTAAATCGATAAAAATCTATAAACATAAGTCAATACAAAATAGCTAAAAACGGCTAAAATCATGTAATTTGAACCTGTTAACATGCAATCCAGAACTCAAGTTTGTTTTTTAAATCCGAGTTCCGAATTGACAACAGACCCAAACTGGGACTCTGTTTCACTTGGAACTCTAAAGTGATTCCAAACTGGGACTCGACTGATTCAGAACCCTTAGGTGCGGGTATGTTCGTATTTCAGGAAATCTGAACCGCACATCTCTAGTTTGAACACAACCTAGAATATATAATAAATATTTTCCTACGTATGGAGGGCTATAGGTATCCCAAGATGTGTATGTCTTTGTGCCACATGTCATCATCACTTGGTGTTTGTACCAGCACTATACTAAGGGCCTAATTCAGCATGGATCGTAGATGTGCGAAAAATTGCACGTTCACGATCCATTACAGCTACATGCGGGGCGATGCTTTCGTATGTTTAGGGTAGCCCTCTGCCTACACATCCTAGCCGCTAATGCAGGCGGCTACCAGCCATGTTTCGGGTCATAGCGTCAAACAGTCTGCCCCGCATAAATGCCGCCGCTACGACCCCTCATGCCCCACAGACACCTCTGCCTGTCAATCATGTGGAGGTGTTTGCAGATGTGAGATGCCGTCATATTTCACAGTGTGCACACGCCCAGTATGGTTTCTGCGCATGCGCACACTGCACAGGGTATCAGCATGCGAACGCTGCAGCAGCAGACAGAGGTGGATTGGCCATAGGGTTTACAGGGAAGATTCCCGGTGGGCCGACGCACCCGTGGGGGCCGGTTTTGTTTGAGGACATGTGGTCCTATTTATAGACATAATGAATAAGATGCCAAACAATTTGCATATATGAAAACTACTTTGCCACTTAGCCTGTGATTGCAGATGATCTAGTGTATGCTCTGTCTGCCTGCTTGGCTGACATATAAGATTGAGTGAATAGTGATTGGGATACGGTTGGAGTAATAAGCAAGAAAATATATCTTTCTAAAGAATTATATAGTTTCCTAAATTCTGAAGGTGTATCATATAATGTGCTCATAATATTTAATTTTATTTCTTTTTAACTTCCCCCTTGATGCTGGACATGCCCACTATCTGGAAAGTCTTGGGGGGAGGGTGCTGCTGCCATGGCCCATGGCTAGACCTTATACCTGCTGTCCATGTGGGGCCACTAGTACAAATTTTTCCAGGGCCGCTTTTTGTTCCCAATACGCCCCTAGCAGCAGCATTCCATGCTCAACTAGGCCCTATGGGGGGCATGTACTGAGCAGTAATAAAAGTGGAGAAGTGAGCCAGTGGTGAAGTTGCCCATGGCAACCAATCAGCATTGACGTAACATTTATGATTGGCATACTATAAAAGAATACAGAGCAGCTGATTGGGTGACATGGGCACCTTCTCCACTGGCTCACTTCTCCACTTTTATCATTGCTTAGTACATGTCCCCCTAAGTGCGTAAGGTAGACTGCTAAAAGGCATATATACCTGGTCTGCATGGACAAATGGAGGTATGTTAAACATTGCATCAGCCCCTAAATATCCATCTCATTGTAGGTATAGTGATCCACTGTGGGTTTCTTTATAGAGTATGTCCCAGTGGGAGGATGTCTCTTTCCCTGCAAATATAAATATGACATATTGAGTGTATAATAGGAGAATAGCTTAGAAACAAACAGGGTCAATGCTCATAAACCCAATTCCTGGCACGTAACTTGTTTTCATTAGCGTCTTTGTGATTTACATTACATTTTAATACAGTAAATCTCGTAACTCTCAGATGATCATAAATTACTCAATTTGTGCCAGTGTGTCCGGCAGAATGATTGATTTACTAAATAATTCATCAATTCATTGTGTGTTCAGGTAACACAGTGGCTATAAGAATTTGTGTAACCAATGTGTATTCGCAAAGCAGAAGACAGCTGCACCCCACTGCAGGTGGCGAGGCCAGTTCAAGAGAACAGGGGGCCCATGTGCAGCCTAAGTGCAGGACCCCTCCTCTCTCACCAACACACATATCCAGTAGACTCTGGCAAAGTGCCACTGCACATGTGTAAATTCTCCATTTTCCTGGTGATAACTCTAAGGGGGTCATTGTGACCCGTTTGCTCGCTGCTGTTTATCGCAGCCGAGCGAACGGATCTCTACTGCCGTAGTGCGCCGGCGCATGCCAGACGGCCGAAGGCCATAGCAGGGCAGCGATCGCCTCTGCCTGATTGACAGGCAGAGGCGGTCGCTGGGCGGGAGGGGGCGAAACGGCGGCGTTTAGCCTCCGTTTCGTAGGCACGGTACGGCCAACGCAGGCGTGGCCGGGCCGAACAGGAGGCGGCCCGCAGCGGCTGCGTGACGTCAGACGCAGCCCCTGCGGGCCGGGGAGCGAGGAGTAGCTCCCGGCCAGCACGCTAAAGCTGCGCTGGTCTGGAGCTACTCTTGAAGTGCAAAGGCATCGCCGCTGTGCGATGCCTTTGCACTTCTGCGGGGGTACCCGCACTGGCATGCGGGGATGACTAGCCCTGTGCTTGACGTCACCCCCGCATGTCAGGGAAGATGATCGTAGCTGTGCTAAATTTAGCACAGCTACGATCAACTCGGAATGACCCCCTATGGTGGATGTGCAGATCTCTGGGAGATTTCTCCGGTACTTGGTGGAAAATATAGTCTATACCATAGGTTCCCAAACGCGGTCTACAAGGCACCCCAACGGTCCAGGTTTTAAGTTTGTCCATGCTTATCCACAGGTGACTTAAGGGGACATTTACTAAGCCGTGAAAAGAGTGGAGAAGTGAGCCAGTGGAGAAGTTGTCCCATCGACCAATCAGCAGCTCTGTATAAATTTATAGTATGTAAATTATAGATGTTACTTCTGTGCTGATTGGTTGCCATGGGCACTTCTCCACTGACTCACTTCTCTGCTCTTATCACTGCTTAGTAAATGTCCCCCTTAATCAGTACCTATGTCAGTTTAATTTAACCTTCTGTGCTGAGTCTGGAATATACTTAAAACCTGGACCATTGAGGACCGCGTTTGAGAACCTCTGGTCTATACTGTGGGTGCATGGTGTGCAGTGTGGAAGTTCAGGAGTGGAAAATACTGTATCTCCTCCATCCTGGCTTCAATTAAACTATACACTATACAATTATCTGGCAGATGATCTGCCAGATCTGAATGGTTGGACTGAAAATTTGGTAATATAGGAGAGCAAATGACAATTGACCATTTGTTCCCAAACACTGGAAATCGGACAAAAACAGTCGTTCATACAAATTGGTATTTTGTACATACAAATCTGTGATTTAACCAATTTGTCTGAACAATGGGGGTCATTCCGAGTTGTTCGCTCGTTGCCGATTTTCGCTATGCTGTGGTTTGTTGCAAAATGCGCATGCGCAAGGCATGCAGGGCGCATGCGCTTAGTTATTTATCTAAAAACTTAGTAGATTTGCTGTGGATTCTGCGGCGCTTTTCAGTCGCACTGCTGATCGGTGAGTGATTGACAGGAAAGGGGCGTTTCTGGGTGGTAACTGAGCGTTTTCCGGGAGTGTGCTAAAAAACGCAGGCGTGTCAGGGAAAAACGCAGGAGTGTCTGGAGAAACGGGGGAGTGGCTGGCCGAACACAGGGCGTGTTTGTGATGTCAAAACAGGAACTAAACGGACTGAGCTGATCGCAATCTAGGAGTAGGTCTGGAACTACTCAGAAACTGCAAGAAAATATTTAATAACAGTTCTGCTAATCTTTCGTTCGCTATTCTGCTAAGTTAAGATACACTCCCAGAGGGCGGAGGCCTAGCGTGTGCAATGCTGCTAAAAGCAGCTAGCGAGCGAACAACTCGGAATGAGGGCCAATAGGTTTTGTACCTTTTCCATCAGTGGCGCAGGAATTAAAGTCAAAAAGAAAAAATATTGTCCCTCATTCCGAGTTGTTCACTTTTAGCAGAAATGCAAACACAAAGCCGCCGCCCTCTGGGAGTGTATCTTAGCATAGCAGAATTGCTAACGAAAGATTAGCAATTCTGCTATTAAGTATTTCCAAAAACGCCCTGCCTCCGGCCAGCCACTCCCCCGTTTCCCCAGCCACTCCTGTGTTTTTACCTGGCACGCCTGCGTTTTTTTAGCACACTCCCTGAAAACGGCCAGTTTCCGCCCAGAAACACCCACTTCCTGTCAATCACACTACGATCAGCAGAGTCATTGAAAAGCTTTGTTCGCCCGTGAGTAAAATAGCATAGTTTTGTGTAAATTTGCTTAGCGCGTGCGCCCTGCTGTGTATACGCATGCGCAAAACTGCCAGATATTAACCTATTAGCAATTCTGCTAAAAATAGCAGCAAGTGAACAACTCGGAATGACCACCATTATTTTAAGTCTGGATCTGTTTAAATGGAGTATTGCCCCAAAACCTAGAAAATGAATATTTAAAAATATGTAGATTATTCTTTTGCCAGTAATAGTGGAACTGGGCATTGGATAGTTTAGAAGCCTTATAAAGTGGCAGCTGAGTGTCTTTCAGCTGAAACAGTGATAAAATATTGATAAATAGCATCTAAAAGTAAAGGCCCCCATACACTAGAACGATATGTCTGAGGCTGAAGTCGGAGGTGATTTCCCTTGAACTCTCCCTGGAGATTCCCAGGAGTGGTTCCATATGATTCCATACGATTTGGTACATTTTGCATGCAATATATCATATGCGATCCCAGCCATGCCTGCGGGAACCAACATATCACGAGTGCAGCACTAACGATCTAGGGGAGCCGATCCGACCCTCACGGGAACGCGCATCGGATCGGAAACACATCAGAAATGCCTGATTTCACCCAATATATTGGCCAGAATGCCCGAAATTGGATGAAATCGGGCATTATCATTCTAGTGTATGGGGCCCTTAAGTTTTTATTGTCATGATAATTGACGAAAAAATAAAATTTTAATAAATTTACTTATTTTTGATCTACTCTTTAGAAATAATAAATACTGTAAACATTTATTTTGTTTTGATTGTGTTTTGTTTTATTATGGTATCAAGCCCCAACTGCTTACATCGCAACATAATAAAGTGATATAATTGGTTTTGTGCTGCAGAAAATATGGCCTTAGAACTAATGAGATTATGTTTTTTTTTTTTAGTAGTAAGGAGTTAATTTACTCTATGCTAAGTAATTAAAAATTGTCACTGACACAATTTACACAAGCCTATAGATAACTGAACAACCATGATGCCAAAAAGTGCGAAAAATAAACTTTTAGGCACAACAGTAATCATTTATAATATCTGAATGCAGGAGGCAGCAATCAGGAGACAACATGAAACACCTAACTATAACATAGGCAAAATAAAAGATGAATTTCTAGTAACAAACACTAATAATTTTTACAAATGTGTCTCAATAAAAAGCACACAAACAATATAGGTAATACTTAAACTATTTAAGACTACACTAAATTACTGCATGCAAACACTAAAAACAGAGTACTCGGATAATGCTATAAATAAATAAATACTGAATTACAATAACATGCTAGAACAACTTAAAACTGCTAATCACAAATATGCAGAAATGTGCAAACTGCATACTATGTAAACTGCATAATATTGCAGTACTACTAGGGTTAGGCTGTGGGGGCGGGGGGGGGGGGGGGGTGCTAGGTTTAGGATGTGGGGATGACATGTTAGGGTAAGGAACCACCGCCCAGGGTTGGGATTAGGCTGTGAGGGGGAGCGAAGGGTTAGGTTTAGCCTACTACGGGGAAGGTGGGTTAGGGTTAGAGGGCCAGGGGGAGGGTCATACTTGCCTACTTTAGAAGATTGGTTTCAGGGAGATTGTAGACATTAGCTGAGGAGGCATCATGTTCTACCAATAGGGCGTGTCTAGCTCCATGGGCGGGGTGTGTCCACTGTCCTGCAGTGTCACGTGAAAACTATAGTATGACATAGCATATACAACTGTGCATATAACATTTATCCCTTTTAAGTGAGGCCACTGAAGCAAAGATTGGCTCCTCTTACACTGACCCAATACCCAACTGGGTGCTGAGTGTCACAGGCATTATCTGCCCCCATGGATGGTTGTCAGTGAGTGCCCTTTCAGAGTGCAGTTAGTGCCTGTGACACTCAGCACCATTTCTCCTGCCCAGCCACCATGGACCCTAGTTCTGGTTTATTTAATTCCCTTACATTTAAACTACCCACTGTGGGAGAGAAGAGGCCACCACCTCTGCCGCTGCTGATGCTGGCTCCACCAACGAGCACACTAGCCTCCGCTCTGACTGTTCACCAGTGCACTGCTAGCTGGGGGGCCACCGCTACCAACACCTCCGCGGTGACCAGTCTTTATGTAACGTGTCACACGTCACGATGTTATAACATTTCCACTGCAGGCCACAGCAGGAGGCTAAATTAAGGCAAGCCTGCTCTGCACACACACAGGTTTTAGAAAAAAAAAAATCTCTTTTTTTATTTAAGTAAGAAATGACAAAACACACTGCTCCTAAATGGCTTTTTTTATGAAACACACAGGGGTATATTTACTAAGGTCCCGATTTTGACCGAGATGACGTTTTTTCTTCAAAGTGTCATTTCGGTAATTTACTAAGCAAAAATCTCGGCAGTGATGAGGGCATTCGTAATATTTTGGAAGTCCTAGGAAAAAATCACGAATCAATACACCATCGGTCAAATACGCCTGCAATTTGGTAGAAATCGGTAATTTACTAAAAAGTGCAAATCACAAACACTGCCGACAATAGCCAAACACTGCCGTGCTGAAATACAAATCGTGAAAAAGTGCTAAAAAAAAACAGACCTGCTTTTTTATCCCGTGTTTGGATAGGCATGCACGGATCCATGAGATTCGTGCATGTTTATCAGTGGGAAGGGGATGGGAAAGTGTTATTTTCTTTAAAAAAACATGCGTGGGGTCCCCCCTCCTAAGCAAAACCAGCCTCGGGCTCTTTGAGCCGGCCCTGGTTGCAAAAATATGGGGGGAAAAATGATAGAGGTTCCCCCATATTTAAACAACCAGCACCGGGCTCTGCGCCTGGTCCTGGTTCCAAAAATACGGGGGACAAAAAGCGTAGGGGTCCCGCGTATTTCTGAAACCAGCACCGGGCTCCACTAGCCAGATACATAATGCCACAGCCGGGGGACACTTTTATATAGGTCCCGGCGGCCCTGGCATTACATAACCAACTAGTCACCCCTGGCCGGGGTACCCTGGAGGAGTGGGGACCCCTTTAATCAAGGGGTCCCCCCCCCTCCAGCCACCCAAGGACCAGGGGTGAAGCCCGAGGCTGTCCCCCCCATCCAAGGGCTGCGGATGGGAGGCTGATAGCCGTCGTGTAAAAATAATAATATTGTTTTTAGTAGCAGTACTACAAGTCCCAGCAAGCCTCCCCCGCAAGCTGGTACTTGGAGAACCACAAGTACCAGCATGCGGAGGAAAACCGGGCCCGCTGGTACCTGTAGTACTACTACTAAAAAAATACCCCAATAAAAACATTGGCCCTCATTCCGAGTTGTTCGCTCGGTATTTTTCATCGCATCGCAGTGAAAATCCGCTTAGTATGCATGCGCAATGTTCGCACTGCGACTGCGCCAAGTAACTTTACTATGAAGATAGTATTTTTACTCACGGCTTTTTCTTCGCTCCGGCGATCGTAATGTGATTGACAGGAAATGGGTGTTACTGGGCGGATACACGGCGTTTCAGGGGCGTGTGGCTGAAAACGCTACCGTTTCCGGAAAAAACGCAGGAGTGGCCGGGGAAACGGTGGGAGTGCCTGGGCGAACGCTGGGTGTGTTTGTGACGTCAACCAGGAACGACAAGCACTGAAATGATCGCACAGGCAGAGTAAGTCTGGAGCTACTCTGAAACTGCTAACTCGTTTGTAATCGCAATATTGCGCGTACGTCGGTCGCAATTTTAAGAAGCTAAGATTCACTCCCAGTAGGCGGCGGCTTAGCGTGTGTAACTCTGCTACATTCGCCTTGCGAGCGAACAACTCGGAATGAGGGCCATAAGACACACACCTTGAAAGTATAACTTTAATGCATACATCCACACCTCCATATACACATACTTACCTATGTTCACACGAGGGTCGGTCCTCTTCTCCATGTAGAATCCATGGTGTACCTGTTGAAAAAATTATACTCACAAAATCCAGTGTAGATGGCTCCTCTTTTAATCCATTTTTAATCCACGTACTTGTCAAAATAAAAAAACGGACACCCGACCTCGAACTGAAAGGGGCCCCATGTTTTCACATGGGACCCCTTTCCCCGAATGCCAGAAACCCCCTCTGACTTATGTCTAAGAGGGTTCCATCAGCCAATCAGGGAGCGCCACATTGTGGCACCCTCCTGATTGGCTGTGTGCTCCTGTACTGTATGACAGGCAGCACACGGCAGTGTTACAATGTAGCACCTATGCGCTCCATTGTAACCAATGGTGGGAACTTTGTGGTCAGCGGTTGACCGAAAGTAACCTCACCGCTGACCACAAAGTTCCCACCATTGGTTATAATGGAGCGCATAGGCGCTACATTGTAACACTGCCAGGTGCTGCCTGTCATACAGTACAGATCCGGCCGAGATTCACTGTATTAAAGTCGACAGTGTTTTACAAGTCACTCACGTAAAACACTGCCAAAAAAACCGAATGACATCGACATCGGTAAAACCGAAAATGCAGAATACGGCAGCTTAGTACATTAGTCGTAATAAATTCAAAAAGTTGCAAATTTACACTTTCGATGTCATTCGTGATTGAACTTTGACCTCAAACGGGAAAATACGAATTTTAGTAAATATACCCCAAGGTGTCCCCTTTAAAAAGAATTACACGGGGGAGTTTCTCTCTCTTCCATAAAATTCACATCTCTCTTCTAATCCTCTTGTCTACCACTATTCTTACCATCTTCCACTATTCTTCCTTCTATTCTACCCATCTCCCCCATTTGTGTGACCCTATGCGTCTGCGAGACATTGTATATGTCTGACCCTGTGTGTGTGATCCTGTGTGTCTCTATCTGACTCTGTATGTGTGTGACCAACTGTGTCTCTGTGTGACACTGTATATGTGACCCTCTATGTGTGGCTCTATGTGTGTGCATCAATGTGACAGAGCATTCGACCCATCTGTAATCCAATGTATCCCCCTGTGCGTCTGTGACCCTGTGTCTCTTTGTATGCCTGTGACCCAGTATGTTCCTCTGTGTGTCCCTCTGTCTGTGACCCTGTGTATTTCTGTGTGCTTTGTGTATCTATCTGTATGTTTCTGATCCAGTGTCCCTCAGTGTGTTTGTGACCCTTTGAGTCCCTCTGTATGTCTGTTACCTATGTATTTTTCTGTGTGTCTGTGACCCTGTATCCCCCTCTGTGTTTCTGTGATCCTATATGTTTCTCTGTGTGTCCCTCTGTGGGTCTGTGACCCTGTGTATTCCTGTGTGCTTTGTGTGTCCGTCTGTATGTTTGTGAGCCTGTGTGTCCCTCAGTGTGCTCTGTGTGTCTGTGACCCTGTGTGCCCCTCAGTGTGCTCTGTGTGTCTGTGACCCTGTGTGTCCCTCAGTGTGCTCTGTGTGTCTGTGACCCTGTGTGTCCCTCAGTGTGCTCTGTGTGTCTGTGACCCTGTGTGTCCCTCAGTGTGCTCTGTGTGTCTGTGACCCTGTGTCCCCCCCAGTGTGCTCTGTGTGTCTGTGACCCTGTGTGTCCCTCAGTGTGCTCTGTGTGTCTGTGACCCTGTGTGTCCCTCAGTGTGCTCTGTGTGTCTGTGACCCTGTGTGTCCCTAAGTGTGCTCTGTGTGTCTGTGACCCTGTGTCCCCCCCAGTGTGCTCTGTGTGTCTGTGACCCTGTGTGTCCCTCAGTGTGCTCTGTGTGTCTGTGACCCTGTGTGTCCCTCAGTGTGCTCTGTGTGTCTGTGACCCTGTGTGTCCCCCAGTGTGCTCTGTGTGTCTGTGACCCTGTGTGTCCCTCAGTGTGCTCTGTGTGTCTGTGACCCTGTGTGTCCCTCAGTGTGCTCTGTGTGTCTGTTACCCTGTGTGTCCCTCAGTGTGCTCTGTGTGTCTGTGACCCTGTGTGTCCCTCAGTGTGCTCTGTGTGTCTGTGACCCTGTGTGTCCCTCAGTGTGCTCTGTGTGTCTGTGACCCTGTGTGTCCCTCAGTGTGCTCTGTGTGTCTGTGACCCTGTGTGTCCCTCAGTGTGCTCTGACGCCACAAACACACCCAGCGTTTGCCCAGACACTCCCCCGTTTCTTCAGCCACTCCCACGTTTTTCCCAGAAACGGTAGCGTTTTTTCACACACTCCCATAAAACAGCCAGTTTCCGCCCAGAAACACCCACTTCCTGTCAATCACACTCCGATCACCAGAACGAAGAAAAAACCTCGTAATGCCGTGAGTAAAATACCAAACTTCTTAGCAAATTTACTTGGTGCAGTCGCAGTGTGAACATTGCGCATGCGCAATTAGCGGAAAATCGCTGCGATGCGAAGAAAATAACCGAGCGAACAACTGGTTTTGCCCAGTTGCTAACTAAATTCCTGCTGCGATCAACTTGGAATTACCCCCAATGTGCTACAATTTACATACACTGCAAACAAGGAACTTACTATAAATTACTAACTGCAAAACGTGTGCAGTAGGCTTGTTCGTATAATTAGCATTGCGGCAATGTGACGGTGTAATTAATACTGTGGCAGACATACATACAGTACATACAACTCACGTCTATCTCCCCACTACCACCACAACTATGTCCCTCTCTTTTCCCTGGTGACTGTTTTCTGTTTCAGCCCAATATGGCCCAGTACCATTATTGAACCCAATGTCAGCTTGATTCTGTGCAGCTGTACTGTGCGCAGGGCGCAGCAGAGTCCACAGTGGTGTCCCTAGTAGAGATGAGCAGTTCCGGGCGTTTGGGGGTGGTAACTGGCCGTTTTCTGGGAGTGTGAGGAAAAACGCAGACATTCCCAAGCGTTTTCAGGGAGTGTGTGTGACGTCAGCTCCGGCCCCGTTCAGCCTGATTCTATCGCACGATGGAGCTAATTCAGACCTGATTGCTGCTGTGCGTGTTCGCAAAGCATTGATCAGGTCTGAACTGCGAATGCGCCGAAGCCGCAGTGCGCCGGTGCATGGCCCGAACCGTGCGAGGGGTGGGCCGTGGCGGCTGCGTGACATCACACGCAGCTGCTGCGACCCGGGCAGCGACGAGTAACTCCCTGCCAGCGTGCAGAAGCTGCGCTGGCAGGGAGCTACTCTTCCAGTACAAAAGCATCGCCGCGGTGCAATGCTTTTGTACTTGTGTGGGGGGGGAGGGGGTCGTGCCAGACATGCGGGGCAGACTAGTCCTGTGCTAGGCGTCCCCCCGCATGCCAGTGTGCCTGATCGTAGATGTGCTAAATTTAGCACATCTACAATCAGGTCTGAATTAGGCCCTATAAGAGTGGGTCCTGGGCTACGCACAGACTGCACAGACTGGAAAAATCATTAGATAGTGAGTAAGTTGCAAATGGATTTGCAGCTGACCGGCGTTCGCAGAGGTTTTCACAAGGCGTACGCAGACTTGCACGGGGCGGGTTTTCACTCTGTCTCGGTGGTGACTAGCTGATCGCAAACCTCTGCTAATTCGCGAAGGAGCGATCAGGTCTGAATTAGGCCCTAAGGCAGATCTGAAAAGTCATCTTTCACAGAAAAAAAACATCATTTTTCATGGACATCTTGGCTGGGAAGAACAGAGTCAAAACCGAACTGCTCATCTTTAGTCCCTTGTATAAATAACATATATAAGAATATTTAAATAAGTTAGTTTCAATAAAAATATATATTTCAATATAAAAAGGTATAAAAGCTGTAAACTATTCTTTACAATAAAGATAAATACATTTTAATAATAATTAATTATTATTATTATGGTAGCGTGACGTGGAGACTCCTCCTCTCCAGATTTGGGGCTTATTCCTCCTCATCTGTATTCCTGTGCCTTCACCCCGGAGGACTGTTTGCTGACCGGGAGGGGCCTGCCCTGTCTTTTTGCTGTGTTTGGCCTACCTTCTCACCGGGTCCACAGTCTGCAGTTCGAGACCCCACCGATGACCCATGGTCTCTCCCAGCATACCAGGTAGAATACATCTCCTGCTGGCTGCCACTTCCCGGTCAAGCAGCCTCGGCTTCACACCGCTGACGGCACCCAGTGACGGCTGCATGTTCCCGCTCCCTGGGCGACGAACCGCCGCCTCATCAGAGCCCTGGACTTATTAGAAGACCATTGTGGGACTCTCAGCAGCTGGCTCCTAATGGGGCTCTATTGCACAGGATATGGAAGTGCTTGCACTAGCTTGTCCCGCGGTGGAGCTGCAGCAATATTGCCTGACACCCTCCCCTGCCCTTTCCACTGAATGCGGCAACAAGAAGCTGCTACACAGAACCCTGCAGTGATGTCTCCCATGCATGCCCTTCCCCCTGCTTTTCTGGACTCGCACATGGGAGTGTCTCACGGATGGAATGTGAAAAACCGGGAGGACTAGCAGGGTTAGCAGGACAGCGGGAGGCTAAAGTAAAAAACAGGAGCCTCCCGCGAGAGTGTAGGCAAGCCTGGGGAAGGTAAGTATACTTACCTGCCCCTGCCGGGATTCCAAACATCTTGATGCTGTGGTCTGTATTCTGACCGCCATTATCTCAAATGCCGGCAAATCAAACGATAGATAGATACAAGATGCTGTTGAACTACAAACCCTAGAATTTCATGCCAAAGACTCTGTCTGTCTGTCTGTCTGTCTATCTATCTATCTATCTATCTATCTATCTATCTATCTATCTATCTATCCTTCGTTGACCTGCTGCTAATTCAGCTGTAGCAAATATGTTTAAAGAAAAGGAAGGATGCTTAAATAGTGTGATACAGTAAATGAACACATACAAAGTATAACAAATATAGAAGCTTATCTAGGACATAAAGTTAACGCCCTGCATAGTCTATCTACAATAGGCTCACAGATTGAAAATAATGATAAAGAGTTTACACTGTAGTATACTGTCAACCCATCTGAGAAATTCAATAACTTAGAAAACACATTATCCAGGTAAAATAATTTTCACAAGAGCTTCCACAATGTTCCAATTCACCAACGCGTTTCATCTGTTTAAAATCATCATCTTGAGGTACTATAAACTGTACCATAATATATGATTGTTAAAAAGACACAGGACACTTTTTCTTCAATATTTTCAGTTAGACTCTACTGTTACACCAAATGTAGTTAAATTCAGAGTAGGTGTACAGTATATTATGACCGATTGTGCGTTGAACGAAGTGTAGAATTATTATTTTTTTTTCAGACCAGAACTATTTCATGCACATCAAAATAATCACATTTCTGCATTTACAGTGATAACATCATGTCACGGAAACAGGTTTGGGTTTGGTCACTGCCTTTGATAAGGGCACGACAGACATTCAAGAGGAGTAAGAATCCATCCGGCCAAGCACGTACACCACAGGCAGTGTTGAAACCCATTCCTCTTTCTATGATATGACATTATCACCGTACACCTTGACAAGTTGGAAATGAATTTAAGCTGCTAATGTGCCCTTTAGATGTAGAAATCTGATCACACTATGCCCAACAATGTTTAACCATGTTTCCGACAGCCCCGCCATCTTACAACTGATGTTGGGGTAGTATGACTGATATGAGGCACAGTCAAATGTGTGTGTGGGGAAGCAGTGGTCTACCTGCTCTGGCCTGCTGGGAAATTCGAATGAAATAGAGAATATTACGCATGTCAGATGTCCAGTTACCTTACTGCCACGCCTGAGGGTTTGTTTTTACCCGGGCACGGTTGAGTACCAGGAGCTGTGTTGGAGGCTATGTGTAGAAAACTGGGTGGCTTGATGAAGTTTCTATGCATGGAACATGAGAACTTGAAAGAGGTTGAATAGCTTGTATATGAAAGAGAGTACTGAATGCCAGTGGCACAGGAGATTGGAGAGACTGAGTGTAGACAGTCTAAACTAATGAGACCAGACTATAACTTGTAGGTGCTGGACATTATCCAATGGGATGGTCAAAGACCTTAAATGATTGATGCCGGGAAACTGAAAACTAGGCTGGAACTGGTAGAGCTAGATACTAAGCATAAAATGGATGTACTGGAATCCTGGCTGGAACTGGCAGTGCTGCTGTAGATGCCAGACTGGAACTGGCTGTGCTGGAACTGGCAATGCTGGCTGCAGGGATGTGAACAGCCTGATGATCCAGACTGGCTCTGAGTTGCTGGACTGGGCTGGAACTGGGGTACTAAGCTGGACTGGGAGCGGATTACTTGAACCAAACTGGAACCAGAATATTGAGTGTTCGTGAAACCAGTGCTAGTATATACAATTAATGTATAATGGATGGTATATGGTAAATATGATTTAAAAAATGCACATTTATTTAAAAACCACAATAGCAATAAAATCACAAGGTATAAAAAGAAACCACTAGCTAGGCCACAGGTATGTTGGTACAGTGGTGCTTGAAAGTTTTCTATATGAAATTTGGCCTAAAACTACCTCAGAGTTTCACAAAAGTTCTTAAAATAGATAAATAGACCAAATCAAACTAATGAGATGACAAAAATAGACATGCTCATTTTTTTTATTAAAGAAAATGATCTAATATCACATATCTGTGAGTGGCAAAAGTATGTGAACCTTTACTTTCAATATCTGGTATGACCCCCTTGTGCAGCAATAAGTGCATGTAAACATTTCCGGTAATTGTTGAGTAGTCCTAAACATCGGCTTGGAGGAATTTGACCCCATTCCTCCATACAAAACTGCTCAACTCTGTTATGTTGGTGGGATTCCTCCCATGAACTGCTCACTTCAGGTCATTCCACAACATTTTAATTGGATTAAGATCAGGACTGTGACTTGGCTTTTCCGAAACTTTGAATTTATTCTTCTTAAACTATTCTTTGGTTGAATGTCTTGTATCCTTTGGGTCGTAGTCTTGCTGCATGACCAGGGCCAGCCTGAGCTTAATTTTTTTGGTAAGCGAGTTTAGACTTTGGCGCCCCTTCATGGGATCAAATTTTAAAAGGGGTGCAGTGATCGCGCTGAGCCAAAAAAAAAAGTGGTTCCCACGGACCCCTCACTTTTAAAAATGGGGGTCCTATCTGTCCTCTTCTGGGTCCCATCGGAATGAAGGTTCATATTAATCTTATTCATTATTCAAATCTAAAAAACAGACTTGATTTACTTGATTTGGACACTACAAAAGTATTGCGAGGGGGAGGAGGGGGTGACAATGCTGCTGGGCTGTGTAGCATACAGGACACTCTGCCCCAGAGCTGTAACTAGACATTTCAGTGCCCCTTGGCAGAAAGTATATTGGTGCTCCCCCTGCCATACATTAAACCAAGGACAGTGCGCGCCTTCGGCGCGCACCCAAAATTTAGGGGCTTCATGGGGAAAGAGCACGGCCACATAACAGTACAAATTCACATTACACCACACAGGTAGAGCACGTTATATACACATTGCACCAGGTAGAGCACGTTACACAGATTGCGCCAGGTAGAGCACGTTACACAGATTGCGCCAGGTAGAGCACGTTACACAGATTGCGCCAGGTAGAGCACGTTACACAGATTGCACCAGGTAGAACACGTTACACAGATTGCGCCAGGTAGAGCACGTTACACAGATTGCGCCAGGTAGAGCACGTTACACAGATTGCGCCAGGTAGAGCACGTTACACAGATTGCGCCAGGTAGAGCACGTTACACAAATTGCGCCAGGTAGAGCACGTTACACAGATTGCGCCAGGTAGAGCACGTTACACAGATTACGCCAGGTAGAACACGTTACACATTTTACGCCAGGTAGAGCACGTTACACAGACTGTGCCAGGCTGAGCACGTTACACAGATTGCGCCAGGTAGAGCACGTTACACAGATTACGCCAGGTAGAACACGTTACACAGATTACGCCAGGTAGAGCACGTTACACAGATTGCGCCAGGTAGAGCACGTTACACAGATTGCGCCAGGTAGAGCACGTTACACAGATTGCGCCAGGTAGAGCACGTTACACAGATTGCGCCAGGCATGAAGGGTGAGGGGGCATGGGGAGAGGGGCATGGAGAGGGGGGGCATGGGGAGAGAGAGGATTGGGGGGAGATAGAGAGAGGGGCATTGGAGGGAGGGGGCATGGGGGGAGATAGAGAGAGGGGCATTGGAGGGAGGGAGTGGGAGAGCAGTTTACCTGGAAGTTGAGAGGAGGCTCCGTGAACCTTCCAGTCAGGCGCTTTGGTGGGAAGTAGTCTCCGGTGGGGTCACTGCTGCAGCCGGGAGGAGGGAGGGAAATCAGAGATGCAGGAGCCCCTCCTCCTGCATCTTAAACTCTGTATCGGTAAATCCGCGCTGCCAGTAGCGGATTTACCGGTATGCTTGCTGACCTTGTGGGACGCGCAGCTGGAGGAGCTCTCAGCTCAGGCAGTCTGGGCAGCGGGCTTCTCTCTTACACCGTACTGCATCAACCGCTGCATCTCTGCTTACCCCCCTCAATAACTGCAGAGACGCGGCGGCAGCTGATGCAGTACAGTGTTAGAGAGAAGCCCGCTGCCCAGACTGCCTGAGGTGAGAGCTCCTCCAGCTGCGCGTCCTGCTACTGGCAGCGTGGGATAGGAGTCAGGAAGGACTGAGCAGCAGTGTGGGGGTGCTGGACATTAGGGCATGCCTGTGACCCCGTGCGCACACCTATGCTTGCAACTATGCCCGGCTGCATGGGGACCCAACCGGCCTATCACTCACCGTCACACAGTCCCCCTCACCAGCTGGCACTACTCACGCTGGTCTCTGCCAGGAGCCGCCACTGGAAACCTATGTGTGCAGTGGCGGAACTTACGATTTGTGGGCCCAGGTGCTAATATATGCTCTGGGCCCCCCCTCCTCTGCCCTAGAGGGAGAAGCAGCAGGGTGATTGGGGAGAAGCAATGGGTGACAGCAGCAGGGGCTGTGGGTGACAGTATGGGGGCCATGGATGATGGAGATGCAGATGGTGACTGTCGCGTTAGTGCATACCTCCCAATATGACCCTCTCCAGGAGGGACAGAATGCTCTGCTCCTGGACTTCCCTCTTCATTTATGATTGTCATCACCTGTGCTGAAACACCTTTCTTATCCAGTAACCTGTTCAAAACAGGTGTCGGCAATCATGCATTAAGAGAAAAGTCCAGGAGCAGAGCATTGTGTCCCTCCTGGAGAGGGTCATGTTGGGAGGTATGTTAGTGGGTGACAGGTAGAGGTGTCTAGAAGTGATAGAGGGTGACAGAGAGATGTAAATGGGTGATTGAGGAGTCAATGTGTAATGGGGAGGCAGAGGGTGGTAGGTGGTGACTGGGGAGTCAGTGGGAGACAGAGAGATGGTGGATGGCAGGGAGAGGTAGTAGGTGATGGGGAAATGCAGGGGGTGATGGGGAAAGGCAGAGACTGGCATGTGGAGAACGGGGAGTAAATGGGTGACAGAGAGATAGAGGGTGATGGGGAGAAGGTGGCAGGGAGAGGCAGTGGGTGAGAGGAAGAGGCAGATGGGTGACAGAGGAAAGCAGAGGGTGATAGTGAGAGACTGTGGGTTACAAGAGAGGGTGTGGGTGATAGCGAAAGAGGCTGTGGGTGATGAAGAGGCAGGTAGTGACAGGTAGAGGTGGCTGGGAGAGGTTAAGGGTAAAAGGAAGAAGCAGTGGGTGACAAGGGGAAGGCAGTTGGTGACAAGGGAAGGCAGAGAGTGACAAGAAGATAGTGGGTGATGGGGAGAGGCATAGGGTGAGTAGGGAAGGCAGAGGGTGAAAGCAGAAGGCAGATAGGCTGTGGGTGACAACAACAGTGTTTTCCAAAGAATTTTGCTGGCCAGCATTATGAGGACGGGGGAAGGGGTGGGGGTGTTAAAGTGAGCACTCTGGAGGAGGGGTAGACCTGATGTCTGCGATGGCATCATGTCTTAGGGGTCCCTGGGGGCCATCTTTACCTTTACAACTGTGATTAGGGTCTGAGGGGAGCATCCGCTTGTCTGTTCATTAGCAGCCTTGGTCACAAACTTTGTGTGTTGCTGCATGTGAGAACTGGAATACAGCATGCTTTAGTTGGGACAGAGCAGGACTCCCTCCCGGGGATGCACTGGCAGAGAGGTTACAGAATGATTTACTTACTTCAGGGGCCACTTCTGCTTGCTCTGCAGGCAGAAGCAGAGCTCTTTCTTCTGTCACTCTAGCCGCGATCGTCATCCCGCCGACACCGTATCCTCCTTTGCACTCAAAAAGTCTGTGTCACTCATGAGGCAGAGAGGAGCCAGGGAGAGATGACACTCGGAAGTCCTTATTGCCCCTCCTCCTGGACTCCACTGGCCGGAACGCATCCCCACTCCTCTACATCACAGGTAGCACACGGAGCAGCGCGGTGGCTTAATGAGTCTGTGTGGCTCATTATACACCTGCCGGCTGTGGGCCCCTAAATAGCGGCGGGCCTCGGTGCAATGACTGGTTGCACTGCCGCAAGTTCCGCCGCTGTATGTGTGTATGCAGCTTGAGCTTCCGCTTCCGGGTAGCCATAATCCACTCCAAGATGCCGGCGGCGGCGCCCTGCTCACTGTGGCGCCTTACTCGGCCGCGTAACCCGCGTAACGGGCGGGCCGGCCCTGTGCATGACACATGTTGAAATGCAGCTCATGGGACAGATGTCCCGACATTTTACTCTAGAATATTCTGTCCCATCAATTATGACAAGTCGCCCTGGGCCAGGTGCAACAAAACAGGCCCAAACCATGATACCATCACCACCGTGTTTCACAGATGGTATGTGTTTTTTTATACTGGAATGCTGTGTTGGCCTATCTCCAAAGATAGCACTTCTCATTTAAACCAAAAGCTCTATTTTGACCTCATCTGTCCACAAAACATTCTGAGTTGATCGCAGCAGGATTTTTGTTAGCAGTTGGACAAAACCATGGCCCTCATTCCGAGTCGTTCGCTCGGTATTTTTCATCGCATCGCAGTGAAATTCCGCTTAGTACGCATGCGCGATATTCGCACTGCAACTGCGCCAAGTAATTTTACAATGGAGATAGTATTTTTACTCACTGCTCTTTCATCGCTCCGGCGATCGTAGTGTGATTGACAGGAAATGGGTGTTACTGGGCGGAAACACGGCATTTTCGGGGCGTGTGGATATAAACGCTACCGTTTCCGGAAAAAACGCAGGAGTGGCCGGAGAAACGGGGGAGTGTCTGGGCGAACGCTGGGTGTGTTTATGACGTCAAACCAGGAACGACAAGCACTGAACTGATCGCAGATGCCGAGTAAGTCTGAAGCTACTCTGAAACTGCTAAGTAGTTTGTAATCGCAATATTGCGAATACATCGGTCGCAATTTTAAGAAGCTAAGATACACTCCCAGTAGGCGTAGGCTTAGCCTGAGCAACTCTGCTAAATTCGCCTTGCGAGCGATCAACTCGGAATGAGGGCCCATGTGCACTGCAGGGAAGGCAGATATAACATGTGCAGAGAGAGATAGATTTGGGTGTGGTGAGTTCAATCTGCAATCTAAATTGCAGTGTAAAAATAAAGCAGCCAGTATTTACCCTGAACAGAAACAAAATAACCCACCCAAATCTAACTCTCTCTGCACATGTTATATCTGCCCCCCCTGCAGTGCACATGGTTTTGCCCAACTGCTAAAAAATTTCCTGCTGCAATCAACTTGGAATAATCCCCATTGTTCCTATAACCTACTAGCTTGTGGAGATGTGCACTTGAAATTTTTCGGGTTTTGTGTTTTGGTTTTGGGTTCGGTTCCGCGGCCGTGTTTTGGGTTCGACCGCGTTTTGGCAAAACCTCACCGAATTTTTTTGGTCGGATTCGGGTGTGTTTTGGATTCGGGTGTTTTTTTCCAAAAACACTAAAAAACAGCTTAAATCATAGAATTTGGGGGTCATTTTGATCCCAAAGTATTATTAACCTCAAAAACCATAATTTCCACTCATTTTCAGTCTATTCTGAATACCTCACACCTCACAATATTATTTTTAGTCCTAAAATTTGCACCGAGGTCGCTGGATGACTAAGCTAAGTGACCCTAGTGGCCGACACAAACACCTGGCCCATCTAGGAGTGGCACTGCAGTGTCACGCAGGATGGCCCTTCCAAAAAACACTCCCCAAACAGCACATGACGCAAAGAAGAAAAAAAGAGGCGCAATGAGGTAGCTGTGTGAGTAAGATAAGCGACCCTAGTGGCCGACACAAACACTAGAGATGAGCGCCTGAAATTTTTCGGGTTTTGTGTTTTGGTTTTGGGTTCGGTTCCGCGGCCGTGTTTTGGGTAGAGATGAGCGCCTGAAATTTTTCGGGTTTTGTGTTTTGGTTTTGGGTTCGGTTCCGCGGCCGTGTTTTGGGTTCGACCGCGTTTTGGCAAAACCTCACCGAATTTTTTTTGTCGGATTCGGGTGTGTTTTGGATTCGGGTGTTTTTTTCAAAAAACCCTAAAAAACAGCTTAAATCATAGAATTTGGGGGTAATTTTGATCCCAAAGTATTATTAACCTCAAAAAACATAATTTACACTCATTTTCAGCCTATTCTGAACACATCACACCTCACAATATTATTTTTAGTCCTAAAATTTGCACCGAGGTCGCTGTGTGAGTAAGATAAGCGACCCTAGTGGCCGACACAAACACCGGGCCCATCTAGGAGTGGCACTGCAGTGTCACGCAGGATGTCCCTTCCAAAAAACCCTCCCCAAACAGCACATGACGCAAAGAAAAAAAGAGGCGCAATGAGGTAGCTGACTGTGTGAGAAAGATAAGCGACCCTAGTGGCCGACACAAACACCGGGCCCATCTAGGAGTGGCACTGCAGTGTCACGCAGGATGTCCCTTCCAAAAAACCCTCCCCAATCAGCACATGATGCAAAGAAAAAGAAAAGAAAAAAGAGGTGCAAGATGGAATTATCCTTGGGCCCTCCCACCCACCCTTATGTTGTATAAACAAAACAGGACATGCACACTTTAACCAACCCATCATTTCAGTGACAGGGTCTGCCACACGACTGTGACTGATATGACGGGTTGGTTTGGACCCCCCCCAAAAAAGAAGCAATTAATCTCTCCTTGCACAAACTGGCTCTACAGAGGCAAGATGTCCACCTCATCTTCACCCTCCGATATATCACCGTGTACATCCCCCTCCTCACAGATTATCAATTCGTCCCCACTGGAATCCACCATCTCAGCTCCCTGTGTACTTTGTGGAGGCAATTGCTGCTGGTCAATGTCTCCGCGGAGGAATTGATTATAATTCATTTTAATGAACATCATCTTCTCCACATTTTCTGGATGTAACCTCGTACGCCGATTGCTGACAAGGTGAGCGGCGGCACTAAACACTCTTTCGGAGTACACACTTGTGGGAGGGCAACTTAGGTAGAATAAAGCCAGTTTGTGCAAGGGCCTCCAAATTGCCTCTTTTTCCTGCCAGTATAAGTACGGACTGTGTGACGTGCCTACTTGGATGCGGTCACTCATATAATCCTCCACCATTCTATCAATGTTGAGAGAATCATATGCAGTGACAGTAGACGACATGTCCGTAATCGTTGTCAGGTCCTTCAGTCCGGACCAGATGTCAGCATCAGCAGTCGCTCCAGACTGCCCTGCATCACCGCCAGCGGGTGGGCTCGGAATTCTGAGCCTTTTCCTCGCACCCCCAGTTGCGGGAGAATGTGAAGGAGGAGATGTTGACAGGTCGCGTTCCGCTTGACTTGACAATTTTGTCACCAGCAGGTCTTTCAACCCCAGCAGACCTGTGTCTGCCGGAAAGAGAGATCCAAGGTAGGCTTTAAATCTAGGATCGAGCACGGTGGCCAAAATGTAGTGCTCTGATTTCAACAGATTGACCACCCGTGAATCCTTGTTAAGCGAATTAAGGGCTGCATCCACAAGTCCCACATGCCTAGCGGAATCGCTCCGTGTTAGCTCCTTCTTCAATGCCTCCAGCTTCTTCTGCAAAAGCCTGATGAGGGGAATGACCTGACTCAGGCTGGCAGTGTCTGAACTGACTTCACGTGTGGCAAGTTCAAAGGGCATCAGAACCTTGCACAACGTTGAAATCATTCTCCACTGCACTTGAGACAGGTGCATTCCATCTCCTATATCGTGCTCAATTGTATAGGCTTGAATGGCCTTTTGCTGCTCCTCCAACCTCTGAAGCATATAGAGGGTTGAATTCCACCTCGTTACCACTTCTTGCTTCAGATGATGGCAGGGCAGGTTCAGTAGTTTTTGGTGGTGCTCCAGTCTTCTGTACGTGGTGCCTGTACGCCGAAAGTGTCCCGCAATTTTTCTGGCCACCGACAGCATCTCTTGCACGCCCCTGTCGTTTTTTAAAAAATTCTGCACCACCAAATTCAAGGTATGTGCAAAACATGGGACGTGCTGGAATTTGCCCATATTTAATGCACACACAATATTGCTGGCGTTGTCCGATGCCACAAATCCACAGGAGAGTCCAATTGGGGTAAGCCATTCCGCGATGATCTTCCTCAGTTGCCGTAAGAGGTTTTCAGCTGTGTGCGTATTCTGGAAAGCGGTGATACAAAGCGTAGCCTGCCTAGGAAAGAGTTGGCGTTTGCGAGATGCTGCTACTGGTGCCGCCGCTGCTGTTCTTGCGGCGGGAGTCCATACATCTACCCAGTGGGCTGTCACAGTCATATAGTCCTGACCCTGCCCTGCTCCACTTGTCCACATGTCCGTGGTTAAGTGGACATTGGGTACAACTGCATTTTTTAGGACACTGGTGAGTCTTTTTCTGACGTCTGTGTACATTCTCGGTATCGCCTGCCTAGAGAAGTGGAACCTAGATGGTATTTGGTAACGGGGGCACACTGCCTCAATAAATTGTCTAGTTCCCTGTGAACTAACGGCGGATACCGGACGCACGTCTAACACCAACATAGTTGTCAAGGACTCAGTTATCCGCTTTGCAGTAGGATGACTGCTGTGATATTTCATCTTCCTCGCAAAGGACTGTTGAACAGTCAATTGCTTACTGGAAGTAGTACAAGTGGGCTTACGACTTCCCCTCTGGGATGACCATCGACTCCCAGCGGCAACAACAGCAGCGCCAGCAGCAGTAGGCGTTACACGCAAGGATGCATCGGAGGAATCACAGGCAGGAGAGGACTCGTCAGACTTGCCAGTGACATGGCCTGCAGGACTATTGGCATTCCTGGGGAAGGAGGAAATTGACACTGAGGGAGTTGGTGGGGTGGTTTGCGTGAGCTTGGTTACAAGAGGAAGGGATTTACTGGTCAGTGGACTGCTTCCGCTGTCACCCAAAGTTTTTGAACTTGTCACTGACTTATTATGAATGCGCTGCAGGTGACGTATAAGGGAGGATGTTCCGAGGTGGTTAACGTCCTTACCCCTACTTATTACAGCTTGACAAAGGGAACACACGGCTTGACACCTGTTGTCCGCATTTCTGGTGAAATACCTCCACACCGAAGAGCTGATTTTTTTGGTATTTTCACCTGGCATGTCAACGGCCATATTCCTCCCACGGACAACAGGTGTCTCCCCGGGTGCCTGACTTAAACAAACCACCTCACCATCAGAATCCTCCTGGTCAATTTCCTCCCCAGCGCCAGCAACACCCATATCCTCCTCATCCTGGTGTACTTCAACACTGACATCTTCAATCTGACTATCAGGAACTGGACTGCGGGTGCTCCTTCCAGCACTTGCAGGGGGCATGCAAATAGTGGAAGGCGCATGCTCTTCACGTCCAGTGTTGGGAAGGTCAGGCATCGCAAACGACACAATTGGACTCTCCTTGTGGATTTGGGATTTCAAAGAACGCACAGTTCTTTGCGGTGCTTTTGCCAGCTTGAGTCTTTTCAGTTTTCTAGCGAGAGGCTGAGTGCTTCCATCCTCATGTGAAGCTGAACCACTAGCCATGAACATAGGCCAGGGCCTCAGCCGTTCCTTGCCACTCCGTGTGGTAAATGGCATATTGGCAAGTTTACGCTTCTCCTCCGACAATTTTATTTTAGGTTTTGGAGTCCTTTTTTTTCTGATATTTGGTGTTTTGGATTTGACATGCTCTGTACTATGACATTGGGCATCGGCCTTGGCAGACGACGTTGCTGGCATTTCATCGTCTCGGCCATGACTAGTGGCAGCAGCTTCAGCACGAGGTGGAAGTGGATCTTGATCTTTCCCTAATTTTGGAACCTCAACTTTTTTGTTCTCCATATTTTATAGGCAGAACTAAAAGGCACCTCAGGTAAACAATGGAGATGGATGGATTGGATACTAGTATACAATTATGGACGGACTGCCACGGTTAGGTGGTATAAAAAAACCACGGTTAGGTGGTATATATTATAATAATAATACAATTATGGATGGACAGACTGCCTTCCGACTGCCGACACAGAGGTAGCCACAGCCGTGAACTACCGCACTGTACACTGGTTGATAAAGAGATAGTAGTATACTCGTAACAACTAGTATGACACTATGACGACGGTATAAAGAAAGAAAAAAAAATACCACAGTTAGGTGGTATATATTATAATAATAATACAATTATGGATGGACGGACTGCCTGCCGACTGCCGACACAGAGGTAGCCACAGCCGTGAACTACCGCACTGTACACTGGTTGATAAAGAGATAGTAGTATACTCGTAACAACTAGTATGACACTATGACGACGGTATAAAGAATGAAAAAAAAACCACGGTTAGGTGGTATATATTATAATAATAATACAATTATGGATGGACGGACTGCCTGCCGAGTGCCGACACAGAGGTAGCCACAGCCGTGAACTACCGCACTGTACACTGGTTGATAAAGAGATAGTAGTATACTCGTAACAACTAGTATGACACTATGACGACGGTATAAAGAATGAAAAAAAAACCACGGTTAGGTGGTATATATTATAATAATAATACAATTATGGATGGACGGACTGCCTGCCGACTGCCGACACAGAGGTAGCCACAGCCGTGAACTACCGCACTGTACACTGGTTGATAAAGAGATAGTAGTATACTCGTAACAACTAGTATGACACTATGACGGTATAAAGAATGAAAAAAAAAACACGGTTAGGTGGTATATATTATAATAATAATACAATTATGGATGGACGGACTGCCTGCCGACTGCCGACACAGAGGTAGCCACAGCCGTGAACTACCGCACTGTACACTGGTTGATAAAGAGATAGTAGTATACTCGTAACAACTAGTATGACACTATGACGACGGTATAAAGAATGAAAAAAAAACCACGGTTAGGTGGTATATATTATAATAATAATAATACAATTATGGATGGACGGACTGCCTGCCGACTGCCGACACAGAGGTAGCCACAGCCGTGAACTACCGCACTGTACACTGGTTGATAAAGAGATAGTAGTATACTCGTAACAACTAGTATGACACTATGACGACGGTATAAAGAAAGAAAAAAAAATACCACAGTTAGGTGGTATATATTATAATAATAATACAATTATGGATGGACGGACTGCCTGCCGACTGCCGACACAGAGGTAGCCACAGCCGTGAACTACCGCACTGTACACTGGTTGATAAAGAGATAGTAGTATACTCGTAACAACTAGTATGACACTATGACGACGGTATAAAGAAAGAAAAAAAAATACCACAGTTAGGTGGTATATATTATAATAATAATACAATTATGGATGGACGGACTGCCTGCCGACTGCCGACACAGAGGTAGCCACAGCCGTGAACTACCGCACTGTACACTGGTTGATAAAGAGATAGTAGTATACTCGTAACAACTAGTATGACACTATGACGACGGTATAAAGAATGAAAAAAAAACCACGGTTAGGTGGTATATATTATAATAATAATACAATTATGGATGGACGGACTGCCTGCCGACTGCCGACACAGAGGTAGCCACAGCCGTGAACTACCGCACTGTACACTGGTTGATAAAGAGATAGTAGTATACTCGTAACAACTAGTATGACACTATGACGACGGTATAAAGAATGAAAAAAAAACCACGGTTAGGTGGTATATATTATAATAATAATACAATTATGGATGGACGGACTGCCTGCCGACTGCCGACACAGAGGTAGCCACAGCCGTGAACTACTGCACTGTACACTGGTTGATAAAGAGATAGTAGTATACTCGTAACAACTAGTATGACACTATGACGGTATAAAGAATGAAAAAAAAACCACGGTTAGGTGGTATATATTATAATAATAATACAATTATGGATGGACGGACTGCCTGCCGACTGCCGACACAGAGGTAGCCACAGCCGTGAACTACCGCACTGTACACTGGTTGATAAAGAGATAGTAGTATACTCGTAACAACTAGTATGACACTATGACGACGGTATAAAGAAAGAAAAAAAAATACCACGGTTAGGTGGTATATATTGTAATACAATTATGGATGGACGGACTGCCTGCCGAGTTCCGACTGCCGACACAGAGGTAGCCACAGCCGTGAACTACCGCACTGTACTGTGTCTGCTGCTAATATAGACTGGTTGATAAAGAGATAGTATACAATACATACAACAATATACTACTATACTGGTGGTCAGGCACTGGTCACCACTAGTCACACTGGCAGTGGCACTCCTGCAGCAAAAGTGTGCACTGTTTAATTTTAAATTAATATAATATTATGTACTCCTGGGGGCTCCTGCTATAACAACCTGCAGTGCTCCCCAGTCTCCCCCACAATTATTATAAGCTTTGCCTTTTATACATTGATGTGCAGCACACTGGGCTGAGCTGAGTGCACACAGACTGAGTCACACTGTGTGACTGGCTGCTGCTGTGTATCGTTTTTTTTCAGGCAGAGAACGGATATAGCAGAGAACGGATATATTATATTAAAATAAATAAAAGTTAACTAACAACAACTGCACTGGTCACTGTGGTAAACTCTGTCTGACTCTGCACAATCTCTCTCTCTCTTCTAATCTAATTTCTAATGGAGAGGACGCCAGCCACGTCCTCTCCCTATCAATCTCAATGCACGTGTGAAAATGGCGGCGACGCGCGGCTCCTTATATAGAATCCGAGTCTCGCGAGAATCCGACAGCGTCATGATGACGTTCGGGCGCGCTCGGGTTAACCGAGCAAGGCGGGAGGATCCGAGTCTGCTCGGACCCGTAAAAAAAACATGAAGTTCGTGCGGGTTCGGTTTCAGAGAAACCGAACCCGCTCATCTCTAGTTTTGGGTTCGAACGCGTTTTGGCAAAACCTCACCGAATTTTTTTTGTCGGATTCGGGTGTGTTTTGGATTCGGGTGTTTTTTTCAAAAAACACTAAAAAACAGCTTAAATCATAGAATTTGGGGGTCATTTTGATCCCAAAGTATTATTAACCTCAAAAACCATAATTTACACTCATTTTCAGTCTATTCTGAATACCTCACACCTCACAATATTATTTTTAGTCCTAAAATTTGCACCGAGGTCGCTGTGTGAGTAAGATAAGCGACCCTAGTGGCCGACACAAACACCGGGCCCATCTAGGAGTGGCACTGCAGTGTCACGCAGGATGTCCCTTCCAAAAAACCCTCCCCAAACAGCACATGACGCAAAGAAAAAAAGAGGCGCAATGAGGTAGCTGTGTGAGTAAGATTAGCGACCCTAGTGGCCGACACAAACACCGGGCCCATCTAGGAGTGGCACTGCAGTGTCACGCAGGATGGCCCTTCCAAAAAACCCTCCCCAAACAGCACATGACGCAAAGAAAAAAAGAGGCGCAATGAGGTAGCTGTGTGAGTAAGATTAGCGACCCTAGTGGCCGACACAAACACCGGGCCCATCTAGGAGTGGCACTGCAGTGTCACGCAGGATGTCCCTTCCAAAAAACCCTCCCCAAACAGCACATGACGCAAAGAAAAAAAGAGGCGCAATGAGGTAGCTGACTGTGTGAGTAAGATTAGCGACCCTAGTGGCCGACACAAACACCGGGCCCATTTAGGAGTGGCACTGCAGTGTCACGCAGGATGTCCCTTCCAAAAAACCCTCCCCAATCAGCACATGATGCAAAGAAAAAGAAAAGAAAAAAGAGGTGCAAGATGGAATTGTCCTTGGGCCCTCCCACCCACCCTTATGTTGTATAAACAAAACAGGACATGCACACTTTAACCAACCCATCATTTCAGTGACAGGGTCTGCCACACGACTGTGACTGATATGACGGGTTGGTTTGGACCCCCCCAAAAAAAGAAGCAATTAATCTCTCCTTGCACAAACTGGCTCTACAGAGGCAAGATGTCCACCTCATCATCACCCTCCGATATATCACCGTGTACATCCCCCTCCTCACAGATTATCAATTCGTCCCCACTGGAATCCACCATCTCAGCTCCCTGTGTACTTTGTGGAGGCAATTGCTGCTGGTCAATGTCTCCGCGGAGGAATTGATTATAATTCATTTTAATGAACATCATCTTCTCCACATTTTCTGGATGTAACCTCGTACGCCGATTGCTGACAAGGTGAGCGGCGGCACTAAACACTCTTTCGGAGTACACACTTGTGGGAGGGCAACTTAGGTAGAATAAAGCCAGTTTGTGCAAGGGCCTCCAAATTGCCTCTTTTTCCTGCCAGTATAAGTACGGACTGTGTGACGTGCCTACTTGGATGCGGTCACTCATATAATCCTCCACCATTCTATCAATGTTGAGAGAATCATATGCAGTGACAGTAGACGACATGTCCGTAATCGTTGTCAGGTCCTTCAGTCCGGACCAGATGTCAGCATCAGCAGTCGCTCCAGACTGCCCTGCATCACCGCCAGCGGGTGGGCTCGGAATTCTGAGCCTTTTCCTCGCACCCCCAGTTGCGGGAGAATGTGAAGGAGGAGATGTTGACAGGTCGCGTTCCGCTTGACTTGACAATTTTGTCACCAGCAGGTCTTTCAACCCCAGCAGACTTGTGTCTGCCGGAAAAAGAGATCCAAGGTAGGCTTTAAATCTAGGATCGAGCACGGTGGCCAAAATGTAGTGCTCTGATTTCAACAGATTGACCACCCGTGAATCCTTGTTAAGCGAATTAAGGGCTCCATCCACAAGTCCCACATGCCTAGCGGAATCGCTCCGTGTTAGCTCCTCCTTCAATGTCTCCAGCTTCTTCTGCAAAAGCCTGATGAGGGGAATGACCTGACTCAGGCTGGCAGTGTCTGAACTGACTTCACGTGTGGCAAGTTCAAAGGGCATCAGAACCTTGCACAACGTTGAAATCATTCTCCACTGCGCTTGAGACAGGTGCATTCCACCTACTATATCGTGCTCAATTGTATAGGCTTGAATGGCCTTTTGCTGCTCCTCCAACCTCTGAAGCATATAGAGGGTTGAATTCCACCTCGTTACCACTTCTTGCTTCAGATGATGGCAGGGCAGGTTCAGTAGTTTTTGGTGGTGCTCCAGTCTTCTGTACGTGGTGCCTGTACGCCGAAAGTGTCCCGCAATTCTTCTGGCCACCGACAGCATCTCTTGCACGCCCCTGTCGTTTTTAAAAAAATTCTGCACCACCAAATTCAAGGTATGTGCAAAACATGGGACGTGCTGGAATTTGCCCATATTTCATGCACACACAATATTGCTGGCGTTGTCCGATGCCACAAATCCACAGGAGAGTCCAATTGGGGTAAGCCATTCCGCGATGATCTTCCTCAGTTGCCGTAAGAGGTTTTCAGCTGTGTGCGTATTCTGGAAAGCGGTGATACAAAGCGTAGCCTGCCTAGGAAAGAGTTGGCGTTTGCGAGATGCTGCTACTGGTGCCGCCGCTGCTGTTCTTGCGGCGGGAGTCCATACATCTACCCAGTGGGCTGTCACAGTCATATAGTCCTGACCCTGCCCTGCTCCACTTGTCCACATGTCCGTGGTTAAGTGGACATTGGGTACAACTGCATTTTTTAGGACACTGGTGAGTCTTTTTCTGACGTCCGTGTACATTCTCGGTATCGCCTGCCTAGAGAAGTGGAACCTAGATGGTATTTGGTAACGGGGGCACACTGCCTCAATAAATTGTCTAGTTCCCTGTGAACTAACGGCGGATACCGGACGCACGTCTAACACCAACATAGTTGTCAAGGCCTCAGTTATCCGCTTTGCAGCAGGATGACTGCTGTGATATTTCATCTTCCTCGCAAAGGACTGTTGGACAGTCAATTGCTTACTGGAAGTAGTACAAGTGGGCTTACGACTTCCCCTCTGGGATGACCATCGACTCCCAGCAGCAACAACAGCAGCGCCAGCAGCAGTAGGCGTTACACGCAAGGATGCATCGGAGGAATCCCAGGCAGGAGAGGACTCGTCAGAATTGCCAGTGACATGGCCTGCAGGACTATTGGCATTCCTGGGGAAGGAGGAAATTGACACTGAGGGAGTTGGTGGGGTGGTTTGCGTGAGCTTGGTTACAAGAGGAAGGGATTTACTGGTCAGTGGACTGCTTCCGCTGTCGCCCAAAGTTTTTGAACTTGTCACTGACTTATTATGAATGCGCTGCAGGTGACGTATAAGGGAGGATGTTCCGAGGTGGTTAACGTCCTTACCCCTACTTATTACAGCTTGACAAAGGCAACACACGGCTTGACACCTGTTGTCCGCTTTTCTGTTGAAATACCTCCACACTGAAGAGCTGATTTTTTTTGGTATTTTCACCAGGCATGTCAACGGCCATATTCCTCCCACGGACAACAGGTGTCTCCCCGGGTGCCTGACTTAAACAAACCACCTCACCATCAGAATCCTCCTGGTCAATTTCCTCCCCAGCGCCAGCAACACCCATATCCTCCTCATCCTGGTGTACTTCAACATCTTCATCTTCAATCTGACTATCAGGAACTGGACTGCGGGTGCTCCTTCCAGCACTTGCAGGGGGCGTGCAAATGGTGGAAGGCGCATGCTCTTCACGTCCAGTGTTGGGAAGGTCAGGCATCGCAACCGACACAATTGGACTCTCCTTGTGGATTTGGGATTTCGAAGAACGCACAGTTCTTTGCGGTGCTTTTGCCAGCTTGAGTCTTTTCAGTTTTCTAGCGAGAGGCTGAGTGCTTCCATCCTCATGTGAAGCTGAACCACTAGCCATGAACATAGGCCAGGGCCTCAGCCGTTCCTTGCCACTCCGTGTGGTAAATGGCATATTGGCAAGTTTACGCTTCTCCTCCGACAATTTTATTTTAGGTTTTGGAGTCCTTTTTTTACTGATATTTGGTGTTTTGGATTTGACATGCTCTGTACTATGACATTGGGCATCGGCCTTGGCAGACGACGTTGCTGGCATTTCATCGTCTCGGCCATGACTAGTGGCAGCAGCTTCAGCACGAGGTGGAAGTGGATCTTGATCTTTCCCTAATTTTGGAACCTCAACATTTTTGTTCTCCATATTTTAATAGGCACAACTAAAAGGCACCTCAGGTAAACAATGGAGATGGATACTAGTATACAATTATGGACTGCCTGCCGAGTGCAGACACAGAGGTAGCCACAGCCGTGAACTACCGTACTGTACTGTGTCTGCTGCTAATATAGACTGGTTGATAAAGAGATGTCTATGTAACTATGTATGTATAAAGAAGAAAGAAAAAAAAACCACGGTTAGGTGGTATACAATTATGGACGGACTGCCTGCCGAGTGCAGACACAGAGGTAGCCACAGCCGTGAACTACCGTACTGTACTGTGTCTGCTGCTAATAATATAGACTGGTTGATAAAGAGATGTCGTAGTAGTATGTATGTATAAAGAAGAAAGAAAAAAAAACCACGGTTAGGTGGTATACAATTATGGACGGACTGCCTGCCGAGTGCAGACACAGAGGTAGCCACAGCCGTGAACTACCGTACTGTACTGTGTCTGCTGCTAATATAGACTGGTTGATAAAGAGATGTCTATGTAACTATGTATGTATAAAGAAGAAAGAAAAAAAAACCACGGTTAGGTGGTATACAATTATGGACGGACTGCCTGCCGAGTGCAGACACAGAGGTAGCCACAGCCGTGAACTACCGTACTGTACTGTGTCTGCTGCTAATAATATAGACTGGTTGATAAAGAGATGTGGTAGAAGTATGTATGTATAAAGAAGAAAGAAAAAAAAACCACGGTTAGGTGGTATACAATTATGGACGGACTGCCTGCCGAGTGCAGACACAGAGGTAGCCACAGCCGTGAACTACCATACTGTACTGTGTCTGCTGCTAATATAGACTGGTTGATAAAGAGATTTCTATGTAACTATGTATGTATAAAGAAGAAAGAAAAAAAAACCACGGTTAGGTGGTATACAATTATGGACGGACTGCCTGCCGAGTGCAGACACAGAGGTAGCCACAGCCGTGAACTACCGTACTGTACTGTGTCTGCTGCTAATATAGACTGGTTGATAAAGAGATGTCTATGTAACTATGTATGTATAAAGAAGAAAGAAAAAAAAACCACGGTTAGGTGGTATACAATTATGGACGGACTGCCTGCCGAGTGCAGACACAGAGGTAGCCACAGCCGTGAACTACCGTACTGTACTGTGTCTGCTGCTAATATAGACTGGTTGATAAAGAGATGTCTATGTAACTATGTATGTATAAAGAAGAAAGAAAAAAAAACCACGGTTAGGTGGTATACAATTATGGACGGACTGCCTGCCGAGTGCAGACACAGAGGTAGCCACAGCCGTGAACTACCGTACTGTACTGTGTCTGCTGCTAATATAGACTGGTTGATAAAGAGATGTCTATGTAACTATGTATGTATAAAGAAGAAAGAAAAAAAAACCACGGTTAGGTGGTATACAATTATGGACGGACTGCCTGCCGAGTGCAGACACAGAGGTAGCCACAGCCGTGAACTACCGTACTGTACTGTGTCTGCTGCTAATAATATAGACTGGTTGATAAAGAGATGTCGTAGTAGTATGTATGTATAAAGAAGAAAGAAAAAAAAACCACGGTTAGGTGGTATACAATTATGGACGGACTGCCTGCCGAGTGCAGACACAGAGGTAGCCACAGCCGTGAACTACCGTACTGTACTGTGTCTGCTGCTAATATAGACTGGTTGATAAAGAGATGTCTATGTAACTATGTATGTATAAAGAAGAAAGAAAAAAAAACCACGGTTAGGTGGTATACAATTATGGACGGACTGCCTGCCGAGTGCAGACACAGAGGTAGCCACAGCCGTGAACTACCGTACTGTACTGTGTCTGCTGCTAATATAGACTGGTTGATAAAGAGATGTCGTAGTAGTATGTATGTATAAAGAAGAAAAAAAAACCACGGTTAGGTGGTATACAATTATGGACGGACTGCCTGCCGAGTGCAGACACAGAGGTAGCCACAGCCGTGAACTACCGTACTGTGTCTGCTGCGACTGGATGATAAATGATATAAAAAATATATATATATCACTACTGCAGCCGGACAGGTATATATTATATATTATATAATGACGGACCTGCTGGACACTGTCTGTCAGCAGAATGAGTTTTATTTTTATAGAATAAAAAAAACAACAACACACAAGTGAAGTCACACGACGAGTGTTTAACTTTTTCAGGCAATCACAATATAAGTATACTACTAACTATACTGGTGGTCAGTGTGGTCAGGTCACTGGTCAGTCACACTGGCAGTGGCACTCCTGCAGCAAAAGTGTGCACTGTTTAATTTTAATATAATATTATATTATTATATTATAATTTTAATATAATATGCTATAACCTATAACTGGCACTGCAGTGCTCCCCAGTCTCCCCCACAATTATAAGCTGTGTGAGCTGAGCAGTCAGACAGATATATAATATATATAGATGATGCAGCACACTGGGCTGAGCCTGAGCAGTGCACACAGATATGGTATGTGACTGAGTCACTGTGTGTATCGCTTTTTTCAGGCAGAGAACGGATATATTAAATAAACTGCACTGTCTGGTGGTCACTCACTATATAATATTATGTACTCCTGGCTCCTGCTATAACCTATAACTGGCACTGCAGTGCTCCCCAGTCTCCCCCACAATTATAAGCTGTGTGAGCTGAGCAGTCAGACAGATATATAATATATATAGATGATGCAGCACACTGGGCTGAGCCTGAGCAGTGCACACAGATATGGTATGTGACTGAGTCACTGTGTGTATCGCTTTTTTCAGGCAGAGAACGGATATATTAAATAAACTGCACTGTCTGGTGGTCACTCACTAGCAAACTCTCTGCACTCTCTACACTTCTACAGTACTCCTCCTAGTCCTAAGCTCCAGTAAATCTCTCTCTCTTATAATCTAAATGGAGAGGACGCCAGCCACGTCCTCTCCCTATCAATCTCAATGCACGTGTGAAAATGGCGGCGACGCGCGGCTCCTTATATAGAATCCGAGTCTCGCGATAGAATCCGAGCCTCGCGAGAATCCGACAGCGTCATGAAGACGTTCGGGCGCGCTCGGGTTAACCGAGCAAGGCGGGAAGATCCGAGTCGCTCGGACCCGTGAAAAAAAACATGAAGTTCGGGCGGGTTCGGATTCAGAGAAACCGAACCCGCTCATCTCTAACAAACACCTGGCCCATCTAGGAGTGGCACTGCAGTGTCACGCAGGATGGCCCTTCCAAAAAACACTCCCCAAACAGCACATGACGCAAAGAAGAAAAAAAGAGGCGCAATGAGGTAGCTGTGTGAGTAAGCTAAGCGACCCTAGTGGCCGACACAAACACCTGGCCCATCTAGGAGTGGCACTGCAGTGTCACGCAGGATGGCCCTTCCAAAAAACACTCCCCAAACAGCACATGACGCAAAGAAGAAAAAAAGAGGCGCAATGAGGTAGCTGTGTGAGTAAGATAAGCGACCCTAGTGGCCGACACAAACACCTGGCCCATCTAGGAGTGGCACTGCAGTGTCACGCAGGATGGCCCTTCCAAAAAACACTCCCCAAACAGCACATGACGCAAAGAAGAAAAAAAGAGGCGCAATGAGGTAGCTGTGTGAGTAAGATAAGCGACCCTAGTGGCCGACACAAACACCTGGCCCATCTAGGAGTGGCACTGCAGTGTCACGCAGGATGGCCCTTCCAATTAACACTCCCCAAACAGCACATGACGCAAATAAAAATGAAAGAAAAAAGAGGTGCAAGATGGAATTGTCCTTGGGCCCTCCCACCCACCCTTATGTTGTATAAACAGGACATGCACACTTTAACCAACCCATCATTTCAGTGACAGGGTCTGCCACACGACTGTGACTGAAATGACGGGTTGGTTTGGACCCCCACCGAAAAAGAAGCAATTAATCTCTCCTTGCACAAACTGGCTCTACAGAGGCAAGATGTCCACCTCATCATCATCCTCCGATATATCACCGTGTACATCCCGCTCCTCACAGATTATCAATTCGTCCCCACTGGAATCCACCATCTCAGCTCCCTGTGTACTTTGTGGAGGCAATTGCTGCTGGTCAATGTCTCCACGGAGGAATTGATTATAATTAATTTTAATGAACATCATCTTCTCCACATTTTCTGGAAGTAACCTCGTACGCCGATTGCTGACAAGGTGAGCGGCGGCACTAAACACTCTTTCGGAGTACACACTTGTGGGAGGGCAACTTAGGTAGAATAAAGCCAGTTTGTGCAAGGGCCTCCAAATTGCCTCTTTTTCCTGCCAGTATAAGTACGGACTGTCTGACGTGCCTACTTGGATGCGGTCACTCATATAATCCTCCACCATTCTTTCAATGGGGAGAGAATCATATGCAGTGACAGTAGACGACATGTCCGTAATCGTTGTCAGGTCCTTCAGTCCGGACCAGATGTCAGCATCAGCAGTCGCTCCAGACTGCCCTGCATCACCGCCAGCGGGTGGGCTCGGAATTCTGAGCCTTTTCCTCGCACCCCCAGTTGCGGGAGAATGTGAAGGAGGAGATGTTGACAGGTCGCGTTCCGCTTGACTTGACAATTTTGTCACCAGCAGGTCTTTGAACCCCAGCAGACTTGTGTCTGCCGGAAAGAGAGATCCAAGGTAGGTTTTAAATCTAGGATCGAGCACGGTGGCCAAAATGTAGTGCTCTGATTTCAACAGATTGACCACCCGTGAATCCTTGTTAAGCGAATTAAGGGCTCCATCCACAAGTCCCACATGCCTAGCGGAATCGCTCCCTTTTAGCTCCTCCTTCAATGCCTCCAGCTTCTTCTGCAAAAGCCTGATGAGGGGAATGACCTGACTCAGGCTGGCAGTGTCTGAACTGACTTCACGTGTGGCAAGTTCAAAAGGTTGCAGAACCTTGCACAACGTTGAAATCATTCTCCACTGCGCTTGAGACAGGTACATTCCACCTCCTATATCGTGCTCAATTGTATAGGCTTGAATGGCCTTTTGCTGCTCCTCCAACCTCTGAAGCATATATAGGGTTGAATTCCACCTCGTTACCACTTCTTGCTTCAGATGATGGCAGGGCAGGTTCAGGCGTTTTTGGTGGTGCTCCAGTCTTCTGTACGTGGTGCCTGTACGCCGAAAGTGTCCCGCAATTCTTCTGGCCTCCGACAGCATCTCTTGCACGCCCCTGTCGTTTTTTAAAAAATTCTGCACCACCAAATTCAAGGTATGTGCAAAACATGGGACGTGCTGGAATTTGCCCATATTTAATGCACACACAATATTGCTGGCGTTGTCCGATGCCACAAATCCACAGGAGAGTCCAATTGGGGTAAGCCATTCCGCGATGATCTTCCTCAGTTGCCGTAAGAGGTTTTCAGCTGTGTGCGTATTCTGGAAAGCGGTGATACAAAGCGTAGCCTGCCTAGGAAAGAGTTGGCGTTTGCGAGATGCTGCTACTGGTGCCGCCGCTGCTGTTCTTGCGGCGGGAGTCCATACATCTACCCAGTGGGCTGTCACAGTCATATAGTCCTGACCCTGCCCTGCTCCACTTGTCCACATGTCCGTGGTTAAGTGGACATTGGGTACAACTGCATTTTTTAGGACACTGGTGAGTCTTTTTCTGACGTCCGTGTACATTCTCGGTATCGCCTGCCTAGAGAAGTGGAACCTAGATGGTATTTGGTAACGGGGGCACACTACCTCAAGAAATTGTCTAGTTCCCTGTGAACTAACGGCGGATACCGGACGCACGTCTAACACCAACATAGTTGTCAAGGCCTCAGTTATCCGCTTTGCAACAGGATGACTGCTGTGATATTTCATCTTCCTCGCAAAGGACTGTTGGACAGTCAATTGCTTGGTGGAAGTAGTAAAAGTGGGCTTACGACTTCCCCTCTGGGATGACCATCGACTCCCAGCAGCAACAACAGCAGCGCCAGCAGCAGTAGGCGTTACACGCGAGGATGCATCGGAGGAATCCCAGGCAGGAGAGGACTCGTCAGAATTGCCAGTGACATGGCCTGTAGGACTATTGGCATTCCTGGGGAAGGAGGAAATTGACACTGAGGGAGTTGGTGGGGTGGTTTGCGTGAGCTTGGTTACAAGAGGAAGGGATTTACTGGTCAGTGGACTGCTTCCGCTGTCGCCCAAAGTTTTTGAACTTGTCACTGACTTATTATGAATGCGCTGCAGGTGACGTATAAGGGAGGATGTTCCGAGGTGGTTAACGTCCTTACCCCTACTTATTACAGCTTGACAAAGGCAACACACGGCTTGACAAATGTTGTCCGCATTTCTGTTGAAGTACTTCCACACCGAAGAGCTGATTTTTTTGGTATTTTCACCAGGCATGTCAACGGCCCTATTCCTCCCACGGACAACAGGTGTCTCCCCGGGTGCCTGACTTAAACAAACCACCTCACCATCAGAATCCTCCTTGTCAATTTCCTCCCCAGCGCCAGCAACACCCATATCCTCCTCATCCTGGTGTACTTCAACACTGACATCTTCAATCTGACTATCAGGAACTGGACTGCGGGTGCTCCTTCCAGCACTTGCAGGGGGCGTGCAAATGGTGGAAGGCGCATGCTCTTCACGTCCAGTGTTGGGAAGGTCAGGCATCGCAACCGACACAATTGGACTCTCCTTGTGGATTTGGGATTTGGAAGAATGCACAGTTCTTTGCGGTGCTTTTGCCAGCTTGAGTCTTTTCATTTTTCTAGCGAGAGGCTGAGTGCTTCCATCCTCATGTGAAGCTGAACCACTAGCCATGAACATAGGCCAGGGCCTCAGCCGTTCCTTGCCACTCCATGTGGTAAATGGCATATTGGCAAGTTTACGCTTCTCCTCCGACAATTTTATTTTAGATTTTGGAGTCCTTTTTTTACTGATATTTGGTGTTTTGGATTTTACATGCTCTGTACTATGACATTGGGCATCGGCCTTGGCAGACGACGTTGCTGGCATTTCATCGTCTCGGCCATGACTAGTGGCAGCAGCTTCAGCACGAGGTGGAAGTGGATCTTGATCTTTCCCTAATTTTGGAACCTCAACATTTTTGTTCTCCATATTTTAATAGGCACAACTAAAAGGCACCTCAGGTAAACAATGGAGATGGATGGATACTAGTATACTTATGGATGGACCAGCGACTGCCGACACAGAGGTAGCTACAGCCGTGGACTACCGTACTGTGTCTGCTGCTAATATAGACTGGATGATAATGAGATGAAATTAATATATATATATATATATATATATATATATAATATCACTAGTACTGCAGCCGGACAGGTATATATATTTATTATGTAATGACTGATGACGGACCTGCTGGACACTGTCAGCTCAGCAGCACCGCAGACTGCTACAGTAAGCTACTATAGTAGTATGTATCAAGAAGAAAGAGAAAAAAAAAAAACCACGGGTAGGTGGTATACAATTATGGATGGACCAGCGACTGCCGACACAGAGGTAGCTACAGCCGTGGACTACCGTACTGTGTCTGCTGCTAATATAGACTGGATGATAATGAGATGAAATTAATATATATATATATATATAATATCACTAGTACTGCAGCCGGACAGGTATATATATTTATTATGTAATGACTGATGACGGACCTGCTGGACACTGTCAGCTCAGCAGCACCGCAGACTGCTACAGTAAGCTACTATAGTAGTATGTATCAAGAAGAAAGAGAAAAAAAAAACCACGGGTAGGTGGTATACAATTATGGATGGACCAGCGACTGCCTACACAGAGGTAGCTACAGCCGTGGACTACCGTACTGTGTCTGCTGCTATTATAGACTGGATGATAATGAGATGAAATTAATATATATATATATATATATATATATATAATATCACTAGTACTGCAGCCGGACAGGTATATATATTTATTATGTAATGACTGATGACGGACCTGCTGGACACTGTCAGCTCAGCAGCACCGCAGACTGCTACAGTAAGCTACTATAGTAGTATATATCAAGAAGAAAGAGAAAAAAAAAACCACGGGTAGGTGGTATACAATTATGGATGGACCAGCGACTGCCGACACAGAGGTAGCTACAGCCGTGGACTACCGTACTGTGTCTGCTGCTAATATAGACTGGATGATAATGAGATGAAATTAATATATATATATATATATATATATATAATATCACTAGTACTGCAGCCGGACAGGTATATATATTTATTATGTAATGACTGATGACTGACCTGCTGGACACTGTCAGCTCAGCAGCACCGCAGACTGCTACAGTAAGCTACTATAGTAGTATGTATCAAGAAGAAAGAGAAAAAAAAAAACCACGGGTAGGTGGTATACAATTATGGATGGACCAGCGACTGCCGACACAGAGGTAGCTACAGCCGTGGACTACCGTACTGTGTCTGCTGCTAATATAGACTGGATGATAATGAGATGAAATTAATATATATATATATATATATAATATCACTAGTACTGCAGCCGGACAGATATATATATTTATTATGTAATGACTGATGACGGACCTGCTGGACACTGTCAGCTCAGCAGCACCGCAGACTGCTACAGTAAGCTACTATAGTAGTATGTATCAAGAAGAAAGAGAAAAAAAAAACCACGGGTAGGTGGTATACATATACAATTATATATATATTATATACAAATATATATATATATATATATATATATATATTAAACTGGTGGTGATTAATTAAACTGGTGGTCAGGTCACTGGTCACACTATCAGCAACTTGCAAGTAGTACTCCTAAGCAGACAATCACAATATATACTGGTGGTCAGTGTGGTCACAATGGCAGTGTGGCACTCTGGCAGCAGAGTGCCAGCAAAAGTGTGCACTGTACGTTAAAATATGTACTCCTGCTCTCAGACTCTAACTGCTCCCCACTGTCTCCCCCACAAGTCAGATATACAGTCACACTATCACTTCAGCAAGTAGTAGTACTCCTCCTAATGCTCCCCAAAATTACTAAAGTAAATAATACTGTGTCTCTCTCTACTCTAGTAGTCTCACTCTCTATAAACGGAGAGGACGCCAGCCACGTCCTCTCCCTATCAATCTCAATGCACGTGTGAAAATGGCGGCGACGCGCGGCTCCTTATATAGAATCCGAGTCTCGCGATAGAATCCGAGCCTCGCGAGAATCCGACAGCGGGATGATGACGTTCGGGCGCGCTCGGGTTAACCGAGCAAGGCGGGAAGATCCGAGTCGCTCGGACCCATGTAAAAAAAACTGAAGTTCGGGCGGGTTCGGTTTCCGAGGAACCGAACCCGCTCATCTCTACTAGCTTGTCCAGGTGATCTTTAGCAAACTGCAGATGGGCAGCATTGTTCTTTTTGGAGAGCAGCAGCTTCCTCCTTGCAATCCTGCCATGCACACTATTGTTGTTCAGTGTCATTCTGATGGTGGACTCATGAGCTTTAACATTAGACCTTCAGTTGCTTAGAGGTTACCTTGGGTTCCTTTGTGACCTTGCGAACTATTAGACGCCTTGCTCTTGGCATGATCTTTGTGGGTCGATCACTCTTGGGGAGGGTAATAATGGTCTGTTATTTCCGCCATTTGTACGCAATCTGTCTGACTGTTGGTTGGTGGAGTCCAAACTCTTTAGAAGTGATTTTGTAACCTTTTCCAACATGATGAGCATCAACAACTCCTCTTCTGAGGTCCTCAGAAATCTCCTTTGTTCATGGCATGATACACTTCCATAAATATGACACTCACACCTCATTATCATCCCATAGATTGAAAATACCATATGTGATATTGGATCATTTTCCACAATAAAAAATGAGCACATCTATTTATTTATTTATTTATTTATTTATTTATTTTGTCTCATTTGTTTGATTTGGTTCTCTTTATCTACTTTTAGGACTTGTGTGAAAATCTGAGGTAGTTTTAGGGCAAATTTTTAACACAAATATAGAAAATTCTGAAGGGTTTACAAGCTTTCGAACAGCACTGTATATAAGGGTCATGCAAGCTCAAACTGGCTCCTGTACTAACCATTGTTTAAATTAGAAATTTCTCCTTTTTGGTTTATAAGGGTTCCAATTTTGAATGCAAGGTATTACCAGTATGTGTGAATCTTTTATGTCCAAACAGTCCCTTTAGCAACCAAATTTGCAGATGAATGGGCTGAAGGAGTATCCACCAGGTATCCAGCCTACTGCAGAATGTTCCAAGAAGAATGGCAAAGTCCAAAGAGAAGTCCAGTGGAGTAACAGGAGTGATTTGATTTTAATTTTAATTGGGATTTTTAAATAAATGTGCATTTTCTTTACCATATACCGTCCATCATATATTAATTGTATATACTAGCACTGGTTTCACTACTTGTTCTTTTGATATTTGTAGGGGCTGACAACCCCTTTACCAGCTGCTTTGTGACAGCAAGCTGGATCTTGATTTTTACTGTAATACTGAGTTGGACTGGAACCAGGGGACTGAACTGTAGGAACTAGGCAGGGAAAACTGAGTAGTCTGAGACCAGGTTGGCAACTGGAAGATAACATTGCACTGGCAACTGGCTGGTGATCCAGGAAGTCCTTTAAAAGGGTTTGCTGTGCTCCAATTGGATGCTGTGATCAGCTAAGCAGAAGCAGCACAATAAGTGGCTGGAAATGATCAGGTGATCTGGCATATTGCGGTGCCAATATGCTGATTTTGGAGGGAATTCCGACATGGAGACAAACTGGGCATCGCAATGCAGAAAGGCCTGACTCTGGCAGAGGCTGCAGATCTCCTGGACAAGTGGGACAGACCGAGATGAGTCAGATAACTGACACTAACAGTCTGGAGCATGACACTTACTTATTGAACCACTCTCATATATTGACCATGGCAATAGCATTTTTTTTCATTGATCTGATCTTGTTATTGCAATTGTGAAAAAATACCATGAATTGCAGCTGTGTGTGTATCATCACAGTGTTTGTTAAGTAGACTATGCATGATGTATAGGGCAAAGCCATAGGGCAGGGATATCTGATTAATTTTTTTTTGAGTGCGCCACTCTTAAAAGTTAGGGAGATTTAGAGAGTGGACAGTATTACAAAAAAAAAAAAGTACAGAAGAAAAAGGATAAATATACATTAAAATCAAACTATATTTTATCTTTTAATGTCAGTACATTTTTTAAACATTTAAACTGTGTGAAATTTACAATTTTCTATCCACTGATCCACTGATGCCTCCAGTTCACATTGTCACACTTTAGCGCCACCAGTTCACATTGTGCCACATTTTAGTGCTCCCCAGTTCACATTTTGCCACACTTTAATGCCCCCCAATTTTTATTATGCCAAACCTTAATTCCCCAATTCACATTATGCCACTTTACTGCTCCAAGATACATATGCCACACAGTGCCCCCTGTTGACATTATGCCAGTGATAGACCTACTGCACCAGTACCAATCTATTATAGTTGGACATGGCAAGCTCACAAACTGCCCTTACAGTATATCATTGTTCTAAACTGTCACCTCCTATGTATAACAACATAAAGTAGTGCAATTTCAGTTGATGATAAAAATGAAGAAACAGAGTTAATACTGTAATTCCTCTTCCTCCCTGAATGCTAGCCAATAACTTTTCTGAAATATATACAATAATATGTGGGCAGACCCTGCCACAGAGAGCACTTTAGTTATGTTTCCAGCTGCCATTAGAACTAGAGATGAGCGGGTTCGGTTCCTCGGAATCCGAACCCACCCGAACTTCAGGTTTTTTTACACGGGTCCGAGCGACTCGGATCTTCCCGCCTTGCTCGGTTAACCCGAGCGCGCCCGAACGTCATCATCACGCTGTCGGATTCTCGCGAGGCTCGGATTCTATCGCGAGACTCGGATTCTATATAAGGAGCCGCGCGTCGCCGCCATTTTCACACGTGCATTGAGATTCATAGGGAGAGGACGTGGCTGGCGTCCTCTCCGTTTATAGAGATTCGAGAAGAGAGTGAGACAGAGAGAGACACAGTAGTAATTTTGGGGAGCATTAGGAGGAGTACTACTACTACTAGTACTTGCTGAAGTGATAGAGATAGTGTGACTGTATTATCTGACTTGTGGGGGAGACACTGACAGTGGGGAGCAGTTAGAGTCTGAGAGCAGGACTCAGGACTCAGGAGTACATATAACGTACAGTGCACACTTTTGCTGCCAGAGTGCCACACTGCCATTGTTTGTGACCACACTGACCACCAGTATAATATATATTGTGATTGTCTGCTTAGGACTCAGGAGTACTACTTGCAAGTTGCTGATAGTGTGACCAGTGACCTGACCACCAGTTTAATAATCACCACCAGTTTATGAGTTTAATATATATATATATATATATATATATAATTGTATATAATATATATATAATATTGTATACCACCTAGCACCTACCCGTGTTTTTTTTTTTTTTTTTCTTTCTTCTTTATACATACTACTATAGTAGCTTACTGTAGCAGTCTGCGGTGCTGCTGAGCTGACAGTGTCCAGCAGGTCCGTCATCAGTCATTACATAATAAATATATATACCTGTCCGGCTGCAGTACTAGTGATATTATATAATTATATATATATATATATTGATTTCATCTCATTATCATCCAGTCTATATTATCAGCAGACACAGTACGTTAGTCCACGGCTGTAGCTACCTCTGTGTCGGCACTCGGCAGTCCATCCATAATTGTATACCACCTACCCGTGGTTTTTTTTTCTTTCTTCTTTATACATACTACTATAGTAGCTTACTGTAGCAGTCTGCAGTGCTGCTGAGCTGACAGTGTCCAGCAGGTCCGTCATCAGTCATTACATAATAAATATATATACCTGTCCGGCTGCAGGACTAGTGTGATATTTTATATATATATATATTGATTTCATCTCATTATCATCCAGTCTATATTAGCAGTAGACACAGTACGGTAGTCCACGGCTGTAGCTACCTCTGTGTCGGCAGTCGCTCGTCCATCCATAATTGTATACCACCTACCCGTGGTTTTTTTTTTTCTTTCTTCTTTATACATACTACTATAGTAGCTTACTGTAGCAGTCTGCGGTGCTGCTGAGCTGACAGTGTCCAGCAGGTCCGTCATCAGTCATTACATAATAAATATATATACCTGTCCGGCTGCAGTACTAGTGATATTATATATACATATATATTGATTTCATCTCATTATCATCCAGTCTATATTATCAGCAGACACAGTACGGTAGTCCACGGCTGTAGCTACCTCTGTGTCGGCACTCGGCAGTCCATCCATAATTGTATACCACCTACCCGTGGTTTTTTTTTTCTTTATACATACTACTGTAGCAGCTTACTGTAGCAGTCTGCGGTGCTGCTGAGCTGACAGTGTCCAGCAGGTCCGTCATCAGTCATTACATAATAAATATATATACCTGTCCGGCTGCAGTACTAGTGATATTATATATACATATATATTGATTTCATCTCATTATCATCCAGTCTATATTATCAGCAGACACAGTACGGTAGTCCACGGCTGTAGCTACCTCTGTGTCGGCACTCGGCAGTCCATCCATAATTGTATACCACCTACCCGTGTTTTTTTTTTTTCTTTCTTCTTTATACATACTACTATAGTAGCTTACTGTAGCAGTCTGCGGTGCTGCTGAGCTGACAGTGTCCAGCAGGTCCGTCATCAGTCATTACATAATAAATATATATACCTGTCCGGCTGCAGTACTAGTGATATTATATATACATATATATTGATTTCATCTCATTATCATCCAGTCTATATTATCAGCAGACACAGTACGGTAGTCCACGGCTGTAGCTACCTCTGTGTCGGCACTCGGCAGTCCATCCATAATTGTATACCACCTACCCGTGGTTTTTTTTTTTCTTTCTTCTTTATACATACTACTATAGTAGCTTACTGTAGCAGTCTGCGGTGCTGCTGAGCTGACAGTGTCCAGCAGGTCCGTCATCAGTCATTACATAATAAATATATATACCTGTCCGGCTGCAGTACTAGTGATATTATATATACATATATATTGATTTCATCTCATTATCATCCAGTCTATATTATCAGCAGACACAGTACGGTAGTCCACGGCTGTAGCTACCTCTGTGTCGGCACTCGGCAGTCCATCCATAATTGTATACCACCTACCCGTGGTTTTTTTTTTTCTTTCTTCTTTATACATACTACTATAGTAGCTTACTGTAGCAGTCTGCGGTGCTGCTGAGCTGACAGTGTCCAGCAGGTCCGTCATCAGTCATTACATAATAAATATATATACCTGTCCGGCTGCAGTACTAGTGATATTATATATACATATATATTGATTTCATCTCATTATCATCCAGTCTATATTAGCAGCAGACACAGTACGGTAGTCCACGGCTGTAGCTACCTCTGTGTCGGCACTCGGCAGTCCATCCATAAGTATACTAGTATCCATCCATCTCCATTGTTTACCTGAGGTGCCTTTTAGTTGTGTCTATTAAAATATGGAGAACAAAAATGTTGAGGTTCCAAAATTAGGGAAAGATCAAGATCCACTTCCACCTCGTGCTGAAGCTGCTGCCACTAGTCATGGCCGAGACGATGAAATGCCAGCAACGTCGTCTGCCAAGGCCGATGCCCAATGTCATAGTACAGAGCATGTAAAATCCAAAACACCAAATATCAGTAAAAAAAGGACTCCAAAATCTAAAATAAAATTGTCGGAGGAGAAGCGTAAACTTGCCAATATGCCATTTACCACACGGAGTGGCAAGGAACGGCTGAGGCCCTGGCCTATGTTCATGGCTAGTGGTTCAGCTTCACATGAGGATGGAAGCACTCAGCCTCTTGCTAGAAAAATGAAAAGACTCAAGCTGGCAAAAGCACCGCAAAGAACTGTGCGTTCTTCGAAATCCCAAATCCACAAGGAGAGTCCAATTGTGTCGGTTGCGATGCCTGACCTTCCCAACACTGGACGTGAAGAGCATGCGCCTTCCACCATTTGCACGCCCCCTGCAAGTGCTGGAAGGAGCACCCGCAGTCCAGTTCCTGATAGTCAGATTGAAGATGTCAGTGTTGAAGTACACCAGGATGAGGAGGATATGGGTGTTGCTGGCGCTGGGGAGGAAATTGACAAGGAGGATTCTGATGGTGAGGTGGTTTGTTTAAGTCAGGCACCCGGGGAGACACCTGTTGTCCGTGGGAGGAATATGGCCGTTGACATGCCTGGTGAAAATACCAAAAAAATCAGCTCTTCGGTGTGGAAGTATTTCAACAGAAATGCGGACAACATTTGTCAAGCCGTGTGTTGCCTTTGTCAAGCTGTAATAAGTAGGGGTAAGGACGTTAACCACCTCGGAACATCCTCCCTTATACGTCACCTGCAGCGCATTCATAATAAGTCAGTGACAAGTTCAAAAACTTTGGGCGACAGCGGAAGCAGTCCACTGACCAGTAAATCCCTTCCTCTTGTAACCAAGCTCACGCAAACCACCCCACCAACTCCCTCAGTGTCAATTTCCTCCTTCCCCAGGAATGCCAATAGTCCTGCAGGCCATGTCACTGGCAATTCTGATGAGTCCTCTCCTGCCTGGGATTCCTCCGATGCATCCATGCGTGTAACGCCTACTGCTGCTGGCGCTGCTGTTGTTGCTGCTGGGAGTCGATGGTCATCCCAGAGGGGAAGTCGTACTCGTAAGCCCACTTTTACTACTTCCACCAAGCAATTGACTGTCCAACAGTCCTTTGCGAGGAAGATGAAATATCACAGCAGTCATCCTGCTGCAAAGCGGATAACTGAGGCCTTGGCATCCTGGGTGGTGAGAAACGTGGTTCCGGTATCCATCATTACTGCAGAGCCAACTAGAGACTTGTTGGAGGTACTGTGTCCCCGGTACCAAATACCATCTAGGTTCCATTTCTCTAGGCAGGCGATACCGAAAATGTACACAGACCTCAGAAAAAGAGTCACCAGTGTCCTAAAAAATGCAGCTGTACCCAATGTCCACTTAACCACGGACATGTGGACAAGTGGAGCAGGGCAGGGTCAGGACTATATGACTGTGACAGCCCACTGGGTAGATGTATGGACTCCCGCCGCAAGAACAGCAGCGGCGGCACCAGTAGCAGCATCTCGCAAACGCCAACTCTTTCCTAGGCAGGCTACGCTTTGTATCACCGCTTTCCAGAATACGCACACAGCTGAAAACCTCTTACGGCAACTGAGGAAGATCATCGCGGAATGGCTTACCCCAATTGGACTCTCCTGTGGATTTGTGGCATCGGACAACGCCAGCAATATTGTGTGCGCATTAAATCTGGGCAAATTCCAGCACGTCCCATGTTTTGCATATACCTTGAATTTGGTGGTGCAGAATTTTTTAAAAAAACGACAGGGGCGTGCAAGAGATGCTGTCGGTGGCCAGAAGAATTGCGGGACACTTTCGGCGTACAGGCACCACGTACAGAAGACTGGAGCAACACCAAAAACGCCTGAACCTGCCCTGCCATCATCTGAAGCAAGAAGTGGTAACGAGGTGGAATTCAACCCTATATATGCTTCAGAGGTTGGAGAAGCAGCAAAAGGCCATTCAAGCCTATACAATTCAGCACGATATAGGAGGTGGAATGCACCTGTCTCAAGCGCAGTGGAGAATGATTTCAACGTTGTGCAAGGTTCTGCTGCCCTTTGAACTTGCCACACGTGAAGTCAGTTCAGACACTGCCAGCCTGAGTCAGGTCATTCCCCTCATCAGGCTTTTGCAGAAGAAGCTGGAGATATTGAAGGAGGAGCTAACACGGAGCGATTCCGCTAGGCATGTGGGACTTGTGGATGGAGCCCTTAATTCGCTTAACAAGGATTCACGGGTGGTCAATCTGTTGAAATCAGAGCACTACATTTTGGCCACCGTGCTCGATCCTAGATTTAAAACCTACCTTGGATCTCTCTTTCCGGCAGACACAAGTCTGCTGGGGTTCAAAGACCTGCTGGTGAGAAAATTGTCAAGTCAAGCGGAACGCGACCTGTCAACATCTCCTCCTTCACATTCTCCCGCAACTGGGGGTGCGAGGAAAAGGCTCAGAATTCCGAGCCCACCCGCTGGCGGTGATGCAGGGCAGTCTGGAGCGACTGCTGATGCTGACATCTGGTCCGGACTGAAGGACCTGTCAACGATTACGGACATGTCGTCTACTGTCACTGCATATGATTCTCTCCCCATTGAAAGAATGGTGGAGGATTATATGAGTGACCGCATCCAAGTAGGCACGTCACACAGTCCGTACTTATACTGGCAGGAAAAAGAGGCAATTTGGAGGCCCTTGCACAAACTGGCTTTATTCTACCTAAGTTGCCCTCCCACAAGTGTGTACTCCGAAAGAGTGTTTAGTGCCGCCGCTCACCTTGTCAGCAATCGGCGTACGAGGTTACTTCCAGAAAATGTGGAGAAGATGATGTTCATTAAAATGAATTATAATCAATTCCTCCGTGGAGACATTGACCAGCAGCAATTGCCTCCACAAAGTACACAGGGAGCTGAGATGGTGGATTCCAGTGGGGACGAATTGATAACCTGTGAGGAGGGGGATGTACACGGTGATATATCGGAGGATGATGAGGTGGACATCTTGCCTCTGTAGAGCCAGTTTGTGCAAGGAGAGATTAATTGCTTCTTTTTTGGTGGGGGTCCAAACCAACCCGTCATTTCAGTCACAGTCGTGTGGCAGACCCTGTCACTGAAATGATGGGTTGGTTAAAGTGTGCATGTCCTGTTTATACAACATAAGGGTGGGTGGGAGGGCCCAAGGACAATTCCATCTTGCACCTCTTTTTTCTTTAATTTTTCTTTGCGTCATGTGCTGTTTGGGGAGTGTTTTTTGGAAGGGCCATCCTGCGTGACACTGCAGTGCCACTCCTAGATGGGCCCGGTGTTTGTGTCGGCCACTAGGGTCGCTTATCTTACTCACACAGCTACCTCATTGCGCCTCTTTTTTTCTTTGCGTCATGTGCTGTTTGGGGAGTGTTTTTTGGAAGGGCCATCCTGCGTGACACTGCAGTGCCACTCCTAGATGGGCCCGGTGTTTGTGTCGGCCACTAGGGTCGCTTATCTTACTCACACAGCTACCTCATTGCGCCTCTTTTTTTCTTTGCGTCATGTGCTGTTTGGGGAGTGTTTTTTGGAAGGGCCATCCTGCGTGACACTGCAGTGCCACTCCTAGATGGGCCAGGTGTTTGTGTCGGCCACTAGGGTCGCTTAGCTTAGTCATCCAGCGACCTCGGTGCAAATTTTAGGACTAAAAATAATATTGTGAGGTGTGAGGTATTCAGAATAGACTGAAATTGAGTGGAAATTATGGTTTTTGAGGTTATTAATACTTTGGGATCAAAATGACCCCCAAATTCTATGATTTAAGCTGTTCTTTAGGGTTTTTTGAAAAAAACACCCGAATCCAAAACACACCCGAATCCGACAAAAAAAATTCGGTGAGGTTTTGCCAAAACGCGGTCGAACCCAAAACACGGCCGCGGAACCGAACCCAAAACCAAAACACAAAACCCGAAAAATTTCAAGTGCACATCTCTAATTAGAACACCATGAGAACAACTCCTGAGGCAGACACAATTGGACTAGTTTAAATCAGTTCTTGGGTCACATTTGGTCCATGGGTTACCAGTTGAAAAGGTCTGCCATAGGGCTTTTTGCAGTTTTAATAAATAGGTCCAAAGAACTAGACTTGGAATATGGAGTATCGCCAGGTCCTTTAGAGTAAATCTGTAGAAATTAATTATTATATGTAAATCTTTACAATATACTGTATGTGGCTATTGAGTTACTAGGTACAGTGGGGCCCAAGTGTGTGAGGTCCCAAGAAATACCCTTTTTATAGTACCACAGATATGCTGTGTGACACCTGATACTGACATTGAAGCAGATTCTGCTGGTTACACCTCCTTTTAATAATAAAAATACGGTTGTCTCTAATCTGCCATTTTCTTATTACGATTGCGTGCCTGCCACAGAAACACACACAGTCACTATCCCTAATGGCAGGGCTCACACATTATGTTCCGTCATGGGAGTATTGAGTACTGTGCAGCGCTGAAACTATAGGCTGTAACTGACCCCCTGTGTGTGCAAGAGCCGTGAAATAGATATAACAACTTACATTTCCAGTGACAGATTGTCAAGCAGCACTTCCAGTTTAACCAATACATGACTGGAAAGGTCCACCCAATATCAGAGCTGATTTTCAACTTAGGGTTTAAACTGACACATAATGATACTTTTTCAAGATCCTGCTTTTTGTATGTTAGTACATGCGGCCTATGAATTTACCTAACAATGGAGTGAGCTAACCTATGTATAGTGCTACCCATTATACATAGTTTATTTTACATTTGAAGTAGGGCTAGTACTGTAATTGCAAACATTTTGTTTGCATGTATTTACTTTGATCATTCTTGCATTTAACTTGAGTACGGTAGTTTAATGGAGTCACACCAGCATTTCAGCACCTTGGACAGTACTAGTTACATACTCTATGCTATTTTGCTGCATCTGAACATTACAAAGAATATTGTGCTACATAGCTGACTCACAGAGGCAATTATACCCCTTTCAGACCACATTCCTGGGTCCAGCTCGGGTCACTGAAGGCTTTCTGGACCCAGGATATTGCCAAAGCTTAGCTCTCCAGCACCGATAATAAGGCTCTCCCTATAGATTGAATGGGATCCGGGTCAGATGACACAGATAGCCCATTCACACTGCCCTGTAACCCGGGTCCTTGGGTTGGATTCCTGGGTCACTGGACATGGGTTAACCCTTTCACACTGTGCCACGATCCGGGTTAACCCGGCGGGGGTTTTTGGCGATGTGCAAGGGGTATTACTGTAATTTTTTTTAGCACATCCTGTAAAATGTCAGTTAGCATCTGATTGGAGTGTTCAATTTCTCCTCTTTATCTCTCTCAAAGGTTTGATACATCTTCCCCTATGTTACTTAAAGGAAGGATGCCAACAAAAACTCATGTTGGCCAGTTAGAGCTAAAGGTAAAGGCCAAATGATGCCGGATAATCATGCAAAATGACTCCTACATGCGGCATGAGGCAAATATTTTGCTAAATGTTTTTTGACATTTTGCTCATCTCTAGTTGCACTATGTTATGTTGCATGGCAATAGTTTTGGTCATGCCTACACACACACACACACACACACACACACACACACACACACACACACACACACGGATGCAGGCCATGAACTACCATTGTAGCATGGGTGCAGCTGCTACAGAACTTGACAGGCTTCTTTTTCTGCCAGTGAGCCATGGGACAGCAGTGGGGCTGCAGACATTTTCTCACCTGCCCCGGGTTACTGAAGCTCCCTCTGGTGATCAGGCCATGGCTGCTGTAACAGTGATTAAAAGGAAACCTGTGATTGGTCAACAGAGTACGCAACTTTGCAGCAGCCACAGCACAGACTGATCAGTAGAGGGAGCTTCAGTAAACCAGAGAAGGTGAGAAATTGCCTGTTCCCCTGTTTCGTCTACATGGGCCCATATAAACTGTTGCTGTAGTTCCCACATATGCTTATTTACTGAGTTCACAATCTTCTAGAGCCATCATCTGCTTTGTCCTACATTTCTGATCCATACTCACCCCCACCAGAAATTTCTTCAATAGGGATCCTATGAAAGACTAGTGTGCACAAAATGCCTTTGCTGAATCATCTGTAAGACGGAAAGACTGGTTGGCTCAGACAAGAGGACATGCTGTTTGTGTCAAATGCATCATCTTGTTTTCATTAAGTATTTTAAAGCCAACACATTTTAGTACAGATCTAAGTGACAGAGGCTGCACTTTAAAAATCTCATGGCAGAAGCACATTGCTAAAATAACAAAATGGTTCTCATGTAAAGCCAGGAAAACGGAATGTATAGAGTTATGAGCACGACGGCTGCCATTATTCAACATCCTGTCCCGTTTCATCTTATCACAGATGGATTCATCTGACATACTCCGCCATTACGTGTAATTGATAAGGTTGAAATTTTTAAAGGGACACATAGATAAATAAGAATGTCAGGGGAAACCATTTTTGATGTCATTTGTGATATAATGACACAGATCTAGGGGACTGAGTTATGGCCAGAGCCACACTCATAATTCTGCTCCCTGTGCTTTTACAGCCCAAGACCGAGAACAGTATTTTAATGTGGTTTCTTTCTATGGGATAGCAAGATAAATCTGATTTCTCTATTTAATATTAATTCTGAAAACATGCTACTTTGATTTTCTCTGCTCATAAACAAGTCTTAAAAGCAATCCTGCCTCTGTTGGACACTTCAGTATATTACCAGAAGGCATAGTAAATCTAGTGCGTGTTCAATGACTGTGCAAGACTCCCTTTACACAGAATACCACCCATGTATTGAGAATTGTCACACACAAATGCACTTTATGCTTATCCTGCCCAAGGCAGAATTTTCCTTCTTCCTTTAATATATATACACAGCCAGCCAGATGACATTGTATACAGTAACATTTATAGATTAATAAAACTGAGGTTGGTTGGGATCAGCGCTGGCTATACAAGGACATAATGGAGATATTTCTCCTGACCCGATGTCATGCCTCCGAGAGACACTGGAATTGCTCTGATTTTCAGTTTATATATATAACAATGATATTAATCTAATTCTCGTCTTCCGAAATAGAAGTGGTCAGGTGGTCATTTTAGAGAGTGGCGAAAGAGAGTGCGAGGTTAATTTGAATAACTTCGGCTTTTATTAATGGATAAGATTTGCAAACGTTGAACAGTAGATGGCAGCACTGCTGCATTGCAGATTTTCGAAAGACACCTGGAACTTTAAGAACCAAATACTGTAGGGGTCAATTAAACTGAGTGGGCAGAAAGCCATACAGAAGCTATGTTGGAGGAACCTTCATTAGAGACCACAGTAGGCTAAAACCTTTAGATATAGGACCTATTGCAGTTAGTAATGAGACCAGATAGGTTTAGACAGTCATACAGACTTCTCTTTCAAGGCATGTACTGTATATGGATATAAAGAGAGAGAGAAAACTCTATAATCAGATGTGCAGGACATAAAGACACACATAATAAAATACTGGCTTTTATAAGCATTATACAAGCTACACAAATTTTTATGCCCTTGCGCCAGCAGCTGGAGCTCTTGTTTAACCCTTTGTGCATCCTCTGTGGTCTTGCACAAATGCTTCATGGCTGTTATATGCCGGAGGGGAAAGTCTGTATCTGATTTTGCTTATTCTAGACAATATTTTTAAGCAATTCAGTTTTTTATGTGTGCTTATAATTTACACCTTGTCCAGCAGAAATATATGGATACTGTTTTTTCCCTATATCATACTTTGTGCAGACAGACGCTTCTTACCGTAGTAGACAGGGAGGAGGTGATGCCATTATAGACAACTGTGGTGCCAGGCTGTTTCACAGTGCTACGAAGTTGCAGTAACGCAATCCTCATGTACCGCGTTTTCTTCTTCGTTTTGCAAAATATTGTAAATGGATCTTATAATAGCCTATACATGGAGGGGAGCAGATATAATGACAGTGAGACAGATGTATTAAGCCTGCGGAAGTGATAAAGCAGTGATAAGTGCAAGGTGATAACGCACCATCCAATCAGCTCATAACTGTTAATTTACATATTGGAGCTGATTGGCTGGTGCGATATCACCTTGCACTTATCACTGCTTTATCACTTCTTTATCCCTTCCCAAGGCTTCATACATCTGCCCCAGTGAATTCATTTTGCTCCGTGGTGGGGTGAGTCCTGAGTAGAAAAAAGAAGAAAGGGGAAATTGTAGCCACACTGTAGTTGTCTATATCAGATGGATCTCTTGCTCCCAGCCTAGGGTAGGTGTAAGCAGGGCTGCTGGGAGTGGGATACTTGTGGGGGCTAGCTATATCCCCCTCAGCAACTGACCCGAGCCCCCAAAAGGCCCCTCCAGAAAGCCTAGGTAAACAGTACCTACTTCCCTCCCTCTCTGCACCACTGGCTGTAAGTGGCGACACTAACACTGACAGCTGCTTAGCGCACAGGAAACAGTGGCAGCGTGATGCATACATGTGAAGACATGCATATAATATAGTCACATCCTGTTACCAAAATATCTGCACTCGGAATGCAGCTGCTGACTACTGGACGTGTGTGTGAATGAGGCCCTGTAACTTATTTATAAAATACAAAATTGTAAACACAAAAACATTCTGAGCTTGGTTGAACTTCATTGTTGATGACAAAAATGTGAGTGTAACTCCAACTCGGTTGGTTGGGGGCAGGGCTGGCTGTAATGGTTTGGGGGCTCACTGCATAATACACCCAGGTAACATATAAATGTACACTTTGACGGCAGATAAGAACCACTTGACCCACCTAGTCTGCTCATGTACACGCACACACTTACACACTAGGGTTAGTATTTGTCAGAAGACAATTAACCTAACAGTATATTTTTGGATTGTGGGAGGAAACCCACGCGAGCAAGGGGAGAATATACAAACTCCACACAGTTAGGGCCACGGTGGGAATCGAACCCACGGACTCACTGCTGTGAGGCAGCAATGCTAACCTTTACACTGTCCATACTGTCCTAATCTATTGGCATGACAGGGTACCCTGTCATGCCAGTAGATTCTATTAATAATAAAAAAGAACAGGGCTTGAGACTACTATGTGGTGATTCTCTTTTTAGTCTACAACATTCCATGTATATATTGTGATAGGATGGCCTGAATAGTAGCAGATTTTGAGTCTACAAATTAATGAATAACTCAGAAGATATGTAAGCTTGCACTGGGCATGGCCAGAAAACAGGCTGCATGCAGTCTGTCAGCTCGCAACCCCTCCCCTCGCTCCCCCCACATTGGCTGACCGAAGTAGGGTGGTAGAGGGGGGAGGGGGGGGGGGGTCACATGCCTCTCAATGCCGGGAATCTCTGCATTGTGTTGCAGGGGGCGGGGCCACAATGACACAGTCTTGTGGTCACGCCCCCAGTTCCACCTCTATGCCACTTAATTCACCCCCACCACGCCCCCTGACACCACTCCCCCCAATCCTCACACCCGAGTGGCGACCTGGCTGCCCCCTCCCGCATGTTAGTGTATATGTGCTTAGAGTTAGTCGGCGCTGCAGCTGCTGCGGGATCACAGTATCAGAAAAAATTAAAGTTGGCAGGCCCGGGCCTAATGTAAGTAGTAATTTCTGCTCCCTTAGACAACACATTAAGGGGTCTATTCATGAAGCAGTGACAAGAGTGGAGAAGTGAGCCAGTGGAGATGTTGCCCATGGCAACCAATTAGCTGCTCCGTACAACTGTATATTATGCAAATTATAAATGTTACTTGAATGCTGATTGGTTGCCATGGGCAACTTTTCCACTGGCTCACTTCTCCACACTTTTCACTGCTTTATGAATAGATCCCTAAAGGAGAGTTCACCAGTATAAAATAGATAGTCAAATAAAGATGAAAGGTTCTCTTTAATTGTATAAATAATACATCATTCCCAAAGCTGCTCAACAAATGATCACTAAAATTCAAGTAATCTCTATATTAAAAAACCCACTCTGTAACATTTACAAACATGACAAACACTTCCCATACTTTGACAGAAGTTAAGATTATTTAAAATAACAAGTTTCGCATTGGGAGTATAATTCTGCTTGGCATTCTTCACACAACCTATTCCCAATATGGTCGCTCCCAGCTAGCGTGTTTACATATGTATGTATGCAAATATTCCGAGAAGGCAGGTTCTCTGCACAACATTAGCTGTCTCTTATACTGTGCTGGTAATTCCATGGAAAGAGACTGACAGCTTGCGAGGAGGCTGTTTTTCTTTTCATATACGTACTGTAGATCTCATGTAGTCACAAATTGTTGCAATCTGTTCCGGGAACAAGAAATAAACTCCATTTAATTCCATAAATAAACAGAAATACTGTTGGAGATTTAGGGAAGCTGGAAAAGTTATGTTAGCAGAGCTACCTATGAGAAGCAGAGTAACTTATTCAGTATAAAGGCATCACTGTAAAAACTCAACACCACTTGCACTTGTGTGACTGTTTCAAAGCTCCTACTTAACTTGAACCTCTGTTTTTAGGTGAAGATGATGGACAGGATCCAGGTGGCAGGTGGGGTGAAATAAGTGCAGCATCTAGGAAATAAAATAATGGGGGTCATTCCGAGTTGTTCGCTCGTTGACGATTTTCGCAACGGAGCGATTAAGGCAAAAATGCGCATGCGCATTGTTCGCAGTGCGCATGCGGTTAGTATTTTAGCTCAAAACTTAGTAGATTTACTCACGCCCGAACAAAGATTTTTCATCGTTGAAGTGATCGGAGTGTGATTGACAGGAAGTGGGTGTTTCTGGGCGGAAACTGGCCGTTTTCTAGGAGTGTGCGGAAAAACGCAGGCGTGTCGGGGAAAAATGCGGGAGTGTCTGGAGAAACGGGGGAGTGGCTGGGCAAACGCTGGGCGTGTGTATGACGTCAAACCAGGAACAAAACTGACTGAACTGATCGCAATCTGTGAGTAGGTCTGGAGCTACTCAGAAACTGCTAAGAAATTTCTATTCGCAATTCTGCTAATCTTTCGTTCGCAATTCTGCTAAGCTAAGATACACTCCCAGAGGGCGGCGGCCTAGCGTGTGCAATGCTGCTAAAATCTGCTAGCGAGCGAACAACTCGGAATGACCCCCCATGTGTATACCTCAGTGACAGTCTGTGGGTGTGTGTGGGTGTGCATAACATGAATACGCCCCCGTGTCAGCTTCCACCCCCTCATACACATGACATCACTACACCTTCCACACCATCCCTTACAGAACGTTACTTCAGCACTCCTCCCGCTTCCTGGTTAACATTTTTACACTCCTCCAGATAACATTAATTTACCTCCACAAATACATAACTAGCCATGAAGAAAGAAAAAGAAAGAAATCTGGGGTTAATGTGAGCCTGTGATTTGTAGGAACCCACAAGTTTTTAACCACTAAAGTTAAAGTGATAATAATTTACACGCCAACTTGTTTTCTGCTCAGAGAGGAGTGTGCTACTGTGCAGACTGCGTGTTGCATACCTCCCAACTGTCCCGATTTTCGCGGGACAATCCTGTTTTATTGGGACTGTCCCGCTGTCCCACCCGCGGGCCGCAGTGTCCCGTGGTGGTGGTGGGGGGCAGTTGGGAGGTTCTGTCACTCACTGCCTTGCTTAGCAGAGCAGCGGTGAATAGACGCTGTGTGCATGCGCACAGTGTCTATTCACTAGAGACTTACGGGTGTTCAAGTTCAAGATGGAGTCTCTAAGAAGGAAGGCACAGAAGGTATTCCTTCCATTAGAAAAGGCATTGGTGATCCAGTCGATGGTGCGGGATGTTCTGAAACCAACCCGGATATCAGTGCATCTATGCATTCGCCTTCTGTGGAAGATGGTAGCTGCCTATGAGGCGCTACAGTATGGAAGGTTCCATGCAAGGCCCTTCCAACTGGATCTGTTGGACAAGTGGTCCGGATCGCATCTACACATGCACCAGAGGGTCCATCTGTCCCCAAAAGCCAGGATTTCTCTTCTGTGGTGGCTTCAGACTTCTCACCTGACTAAGGGCCGAAGGTTCAGTATTCAAAATTGGATTCTGCTAACCACAGACGCAAGCCTCAGAGATTGGGGAGCAGTCACCCAAGGGAAACTGTTCCAAAGAAAATGGTCAAGTCAGGAAGCCAATCATCCGATCAACATTCTGGAACTAAGGGCCATGTACAATGTCCTTCTGCAGGCATCGCATCTTCTTCTAGATCAAGCCATTCAAGTTCAGTCGGACAATGTGATGGCTGTAACGTACATAAACCGACAAGGCGTGACGAAAAGCAGAACAGCAATGTCAGAGGTAACAAGGATTCTCCTCTGGGCAGAAAGACACGCTGTGGCATTGTCCGCGATCTTCATCCCAGGAGTAGTAAACTGGGAAGCAGACTTCCTCAGCAGACACGACCTCCACCCAAGAGAGTTGGGCCTTCACCCGAAGGTGTTCGGGTGCGTGACACGTTGGTGGGGAATTCCACAAATCGACATGATGGCCTCTCGTCTCAACAAGAAGCTCAAGCGGTATTGTTCCAGGTCGAGGGACCCACAAGCGGTGGCGGTGGACGCTGTGGTGACTCCATGGGTCTACCAGATGGTGTACATGTTTCCACCACTCCCATTGATCCCAAAGATTCTCGAAAGAATAAAAAGGGAAAATGTTCAAGCAATTCTCATTGTTCCAGACTGGCCAAGAAGGGCCTGGTATGCGGATCTACTGGAGATGCTCCTAGAGGACCCGTGGCCTCTACCTCTTCGCGAGGACCTTCTCCAGCAGGGGCCGTTCATCTATCAAGACTTACCATGGCTACGTTTGACGGCATGGAGGTTGAGCGTCAAATTCTAGCCCGAAAAGGGTTCCTGGATAGGGTTATTCCAACCCTAATCCAAGCCAGAAAGGGGGTAATGTCTAAACATTACCTCCGTATTTGGAAACAATACGTCTGTTGGTGTGAAAACAGGACATTTCCTGTGGTGGAATTTCAACTGGGACGTTTTCTCCTTTTTCTGCAGTCAGGTGTGGATGTGGGCCTATGTTTGGGCTCCATAAAAGTCCAGATTTTATCCATTTTCTTTCAGAAACAATTGGCTTCTCTCCCTGAGGTTCAGACATTTTTGAAGGGGGTGCTGCACATCCAACCGCCCTTTGTGCCTCCTACGGCAACTTGGGATCTCAACGTGGTGTTGCAGTTCCTGCAATCAGAATGGTTTGAGCCTTTACAGGATGTACACGTCAAGTTTCTTACGTGGAAGGCCGTCACACTGTTGGCATTGGCTTCTGCGAGGCATGTGTCGGAGCTGGGGGCGTTGTCTTACAAGAGCTCCTATTTGATTTTTCATGAAGATAGGGCTGAACTCAGAACTCGTCAGCAATTTCTTCCAAAGGTGGTGTCTGTGTTTCATATCAACCAACCTATTGTGGTTCCGGCGGTTACTGACATCTCTGCTACTTCAAAGTCCTTGGATGTTGTGAGGGCTTTGAAGATCTATGTGAAGCGGACAGCTCGTCACAGAAAATCTGACTCGCTGTTTGTTCTCTATGATCCCAATAAAATTGGGTGTCCTGCGTCAAAACAGACAATTGCACGCTGGATCAGGCTTACTATCCAGCATGCTTATTCCATGGCAGGTTTACCATTTCCAATATCTGTACAGGCCCACTCTACTAGGACGGTGGGTTCTTCCTGGGCGGCTGCCTGGGGTGTCTCGGCTTTATAGCTCTGCCGAGCAACTATTTGGTCAGGTTCAAACACGTTTGCTAAGTTCTACAAGTTCGATACTTTGGCCTCTGAGGACTTTCAGTTTGGTCAATCAGTTCTGCAGGAACCTCAGCACTCTCCCACCTGGTTTGGGAGCTTTGGTACATCCCCATGGTACTAATATGGACCCCAGTATCCTCTAGGATGTAAGAGAAAATAGGATTTTAATTACCTGCCGGTAAATCCTTTTCTCGTAGTCCGTAGAGGATACTGGGTGCCCGCCCAGTGCTTCGTTTCTTCCTGCACTTTTACTTACAAGTAAAGTATTGTTGGTTCAACGGTTGCTGTTCCTGGTTTAAAGTTTGGTTAGCTTGGCTTTCCTCTAGTTTGTGTGTGCTGGTTCGGAATCTCACCACTATCCTTTTATATCCTTCTCTCAAAGTATGTCCGTCTCCTCGGGCACAGTTTCCTAGACTGAGTCTGGTAGGAGGGGAATAGAGGGAGGAGCCAGCCCACACTATCAAATTCTTAGAGTGCCCATGCCTCCTAGTGGACCCGTCTATACCCCATGGTACTAATATGGACCCCAGTATCCTCTAGGATGTAAGAGAAAAATAAGAATTTACTCACCGGTAATTCTATTTCTCGTAGTCCGTAGTGGATGCTGGGAACTCCGTAAGGACCATGGGGAATAGCGGGCTCCGAAGGAGGCTGGGCACTCTAGAAAGATCTTAGACTACCTGGTGTGCACTGGCTCCTCCCACTATGACCCTCCTCCAAGCCTCAGTTAGGTACTGTGCCCGGACGAGCGTACACAATAAGGAAGGATTTTGAATCCCGGGTAAGACTCATACCAGCCACACCAATCACACCGTACAACTCGTGATATGAAACACAGTTAACAGTATGAAACAATAGAGCCTCTCAACAGATGGCTCAACAATAACCCGATTTAGTTAACAATAACTATGTACAAGTATTGCAGACAATCCGCACTTGGGATGGGCGCCCAGCATCCACTACGGACTACGAGAAATAGAATTACCGGTGAGTAAATTCTTATTTTCTCTGACGTCCTAGTGGATGCTGGGAACTCCGTAAGGACCATGGGGATTATACCAAAGCTCCCAAACGGGCGGGAGAGTGCGGATGACTCTGCAGCACCGAATGAGAGAACTCCAGGTCCTCCTCAGCCAGGGTATCAAATTTATAGAATTTTGCAAAGGTGTTTGCCCCTGACCAAGTAGCAGCTCGGCAAAGTTGTAAAGCCGAGACCCCTCGGGCAGCCGCCCAAGATGAGCCCACCTTCCTTGTGGAATGGGCATTGACAGATTTTGGCTGTGGCAGGCCTGCCACAGTATGTGCAAGCTGAATTGTACTACAAATCCAACGAGCAATAGTCTGCTTAGAAGCAGGAGCACCCAGCTTGTTGGGTGCATACAGGATAAACAGCGAGTCAGATTTTCTGACTCCAGCCGTCCTGGAAACATATATTTTCAGGGCCCTGACAACGTCTAGCAACTTGGAGTCCTCCAAATCCTTAGTAGCCGCAGGCACCACAATAGGCTGGTTCAGGTGAAACGCTGACACCACCTTAGGGAGAAACTGAGGACGAGTCCTCAATTCTGCCCTATCCATATGGAAAATCAGATAAGGGCTTTTACATGATAAAGCCGCCAACTCTGACACTCGCCTGGCTGAAGCCAAGGCCAATAACATGACCACTTTCCACGTGAGATATTTCAGATCCACGGTTTTTAGTGGCTCAAACCAATGTGATTTTAAGAAACTCAACATCACGTTGAGATCCCAAGGTGCCACAGGAGGCACAAATGGGGGCTGAATATGCAGCACTCCTTTCACAAATGTCTGAACTTCAGGTACTGAAGCTAGTTCTTTTTGAAAGAAAATTGACAGAGCCGAGATCTGTACCTTAATGGAGCCCAGTTTTAGGCCCATATTCACTCCTGCTTGCAGGAAATGCAGAAATCGACCTAGTTGAAATTCCTCTGTTGGGGCCTTTTTGGCCTCGCACCATGCAACATATTTCCGCCATATGCGGTGATAATGTTTTGCCGTAACATCTTTCCTGGCTTTAATAAGCGTAGGAATGACTTCCTCCGGAATGCCCTTTTCCTTCAGGATCCGGCGTTCAACCGCCATGCCGTCAAACGCAGCCGCGGTAAGTCTTGGAACAGACAGGGGCCCTGCTGCAACAGTCTGAGCGGCAGAGACCACGGGTCCTCTGAGATCATCTCTTGAAGTTCCGGGTACCACGCTCTTCTCGCCCAATCCGGAACCACGAGAATTGTGCTTACTCCTCGCTTTCTTATTATTCTCAATACCTTTGGTATGAGAGGTAGAGGAGGGAACACATAAACTGACCGGTACACCCACGGTGTCACTAGAGCGTCCACAGCTATCGCCTGAGGGTCTCTTGACCTGGCGCAATACTTCTCTAGTTTTTTGTTTAGGCGGGACGCCATCATGTCCACCTGTGGACGACCCCATTGATTTACAATCATTTGGAAGACTTCTGGATGAAGTCCCCACTCTCCCGGGTGGAGGTCGTGCCTGCTGAGAAAGTCTGCTTCCCAGTTGTCCACTCCCGGGATGAACACTGCTGACAGTGCTAGTACATGATTCTCCGCCCATCGGAGAATTTTTGTGGCTTCTGCCATCGCCGTCCTGCTTCTTGTGCCGCCCTGTCGATTCACATGGGCGACTGCCGTGATGTTGTCTGACTGGATCAGCACCGGCTGGTGTAGGAGCAGGGATTTTGCTTGACTTAGGGCATTGTAAATGGCCCTTAGTTCCAGAATATTTATGTGAAGGGCAGTCTCCTGTGGAGACAGGGTTATTAAACGATGCATCTGAAGATGCGATCCGGACCACTTGTCCAACAGGTCCCACTGAAAAATTCTGGCATGGAACCTGCCGAATGGAATTGCTTCGTAAGAAGCTACCATCTTTCCCAGGACCCGCGTGCAGTGAAGCACCGATACCTGTTTTGGTTTTAGGAGGTCTCTGACTAGAGAAGACAACTCCCTGGCTTTCTCCTCCGGGAGAAACACTTTTTTCTGGGCCGTGTCCAGAATCATTCCCAGGAACATTAGACGTGTCGTGGGGACCAGCTGTGACTTTGGGATATTCAGAATCCAACCGTGCTGGCTCAGCACTTCCTGAGATAGTGCTACTCCCACTAACAACTGTTCCTTGGATCGTGCCTTTATTAGGAGATCGTCCAAGTATGGGATAATTAAAACTCCCTTTTTTCGAAGGAGTATCATAATTTCCGCCATAACCTTGGTAAATACCCTCGGTGCCGTGGAGAGTCCAAACGGCAGCTTCTGGAATTGGTAATGGCAATCCTGTACCACAAATCTGAGGTACTCCTGGTGAGGATGGTAAATGGGGACATGCAGGTAAGCATCCTTGATGTCCAGGGATACCATGTAATCGCCCTCGTCCAGGCTTGCAATAACCGCCCTGAGCGATTCCATCTTGAACTTGAATTTTTTTATGTATGTGTTCAAGGATTTCAAATTTAAAATGGGTCTCACCGAACCGTCCGGTTTCGGCACCACAAAAAGTGTGGAATAGTAACCCCGGCCTTGTTGAAGTAGGGGTACCTTGATTATCACTTGCTGGGAATACAGCTTGTGAATCGCTGCTAGCACCGCCTCCCTGTCTGAGGGAGCAATCGGCAAGGCGGATTTTAGGAAACGGCGGGGTGGAGTCGCCTCGAATTCCAGCCTGTATCCCTGAGATACTATTTGAAGGATCCAGGAATCCACCTGTGAGCAAGCCCACTGATTGCTGAAATTCCTGAGGCGGGCCCCCACCGTACCTGGCTCCGCCTGTGAAGCCCCACCGTCATGCGGCGGACTTGGAAGAGGAAGCGGGGGAGGACTTTTGTTCCTGGGAACCTGCTGTTTGCTGCAGCCTTTTTCCCCTGCCTCTGCCTCTTGACAGAAAAGACCCTCCTTTTCCCCGCTTGTTTTTCTGGGACCGAAAGGACTGAACCTGATAAAATGGCGCCTTCTTAGGCTGTGAGGGAACATGGGGTAAAAATGCTGACTTCCCAGACGTTGCTGTGGAAACTAGGTCGGAGAGACCATCCCCAAATAATTCCTCCCCCTTATAAGGCAAAACTTCCATGTGCCTTTTGGAATCTGCATCTCCAGTCCACTGGCGAGTCCATAAGCATCTCCTAGCAGAGATGGATAATGCACTTACTTTAGATGCCAGCCGGCAGATTTCCCTCTGTGCATCTCTCATGTATAAGACTGAGTCTTTGATATGGTCAATTGTTAGCAGGATCGTGTCTCTGTCTAACGTGTCAATATTTTCTGACAGTTTATCTGACCACGCAGCGGCAGCACTGCACATCCATGCTGACGCAATAGCTGGTCTGAGTATAATGCCTGAGTGTGTATATACAGACTTCAGGATCGCCTCCTGCTTTCTATCAGCAGGTTCCTTAAGGGCGGCCGTATCCTGGGACGGTAGTGCCACCTTTTTAGACAAACGTGTGAGCGCTTTATCCACCCTCGTGGGTGTTTCCCAACGTAACCTATCCTCTGGCGGGAAAGGGAACGCCATTAGTAGCTTCTTAGGAATTACCAATTTCTTATCAGGGGAAGCCCACGCTTCTTCACACACTTCATTTAATTCGTCTGACGGGGGAAAAACTACAGGTAGTTTTTTCTCCCCAAACATAATACCCTTTTTTGTGGTACCTGGATGTAAATCAGAAATATTTAACACCTCTTTCATTGCCTCAATCATGCAGTGAATGGCCTTAACGGGCATTAAATTTGACTCATCGTCGTCGACACTGGTGTCAGTATCCGTGTCGACATCTACTTGTGCCACCTGAGATAGCGGGCGTTTCAGAGCCCCTGATGACTTTTGAGACACCTGGACAGGCACGAGCTGAAGACTCGGCTGTCCCACAGTCGGCATGTCGTCAAATTTTTTATGTAAGGAGTCTATACGTGCACTCATTTCCTGCCATAATACCATCCACTCAGGTGTCTGACCCCCAGGGGGTGACATCCCTGCTAAAGGCATCTGCTCCTCCTCCACATCATTATCCTCCTCAAACATGTCGACACAGCCGTACCGACACACTCCACACACACAGGGAATGCTCAAACAGAGGACAGGACCCACAAAAGCCCTTTGGGGGGACAGAGTAAGAGTATGCCAGCACACACCAGAGCGTTGTATATATATATACAGGGACTAACTGAGTTATGTCCCTAATAGCTGCTTTTCAATATAATATACTGTATACAGTGCCAATTTTAATGCCCCCCCTCTCTTTTCCCTCTTACTGTACTGTAGAATTGCAGGGATGAGCCAGGGAGCTTCCTTCCAGCCGAGCTGTGAGGGAAAAATGGCGCCAGTGTGCTGAGGAGATAGGCTCCACCCCTTTTTCGCGGCGTATTCTCCCGCTTTTTATGGGATTCTGGCAGGGGTATTTACCTCATATATAGCCCCAGGGGCTATATATTGAGGTATTTTAGCCAGCCAAGGTGTTTTTATTGCTGCCTCAGGGCGCCCCCCCCCAGCGCCCTGCACCCTCAGTGACCGGAGTGTGAAGTGTGTATGAGGAGCAATGGCGCACAGCTGCAGTGCTGTGCGCTACCTTGGTGAAGACAGGATGTCTTCATGCCGCCGATTTTCCGGACCATCTTCTTGCTTCTGGCTCTGTAAGGGGGACGGCGGCGCGGTTCCGGGACCGAACATCAAGGCTGGGCCTGCGGTCGATCCCTCTGGAGCTAATGGTGTCCAGTAGCCTAAGAAGCCCAATCCGGCTGCAAGCAGGCGAGTTCGCTTCTTCTCCCCTTAGTCCCTCGCTGCAGTGAGCCTGTTGCCAGCAGGTCTCACTGAAAATAACAAATTCTAAGACTATAACTTTCTAAGAGCTCAGGAGAGCCCCTAGTGTGCATCCAACCTCGGCCGGGCACGAAATCTAACTGAGGCTTGGAGGAGGGTCATAGTGGGAGGAGCCAGTGCACACCAGGTAGTCTAAGATCTTTCTAGAGTGCCCAGCCTCCTTCGGAGCCCGCTATTCCCCATGGTCCTTACGGAGTTCCCAGCATCCACTAGGACGTCAGAGAAATATAAATGCGTTTGCTCCACTTGCATTGAAACATGGAAAAGGATTTTCCTGTAGGTAATTAAAATCCTATTTTATACCGGCTGCTGGAGAGACATGGTGGAGCGGATCATGTGACATGCTGGAGTCCTGTGATTGGTCAGATCAGTCAGCTGACCTGCGGGAAGATGACAGCGCCCATAGACCGGAGCCAGTGGGAGATTACCTCTCAGGACGCCAGCCGACCGGGAACAGCGGCAGCCCATCTGTGCGGGCCTCCAGACCCGATACACATCCTTAGTGAGCGATGGACAGGTAAGTTAAGGGTTCGCTGCCGCTGGGCTGTGACTACAGCTTGGGTGAGGTTATAGTTGAGTTGTGCACCTTGGACGCTATCCGCCTGCAATGCTTGTTGTTGTGCATTAGGGATTGTGCTGATTCTGGACCGCCTTTTTTTAATTTATTAGATTGTTATTATTTTTACTATTAGTATTATCATTATTATATTATTGGTAAGTGATTTGCATACATGACACACGTCATCTGATAGAAGGTCTAATAACACACACTAAATTTACTATAAAGCTTATACTATATGAGACTTACCCTGCCCCCCTCTCCACTGCTATATGTGGTCTGAGCTAAAGCCAATGAGCAGCAGCCACCACTGATGTGATGAGGAATAGAGTACAGCATGAAATGAAACATTTACAATAATACATTAGAAACAAATGTAATTCTATATATTAGTAATGCGTAAGTAAATCGGTATCCGGACTCTAGGTGGACACCAATTAGGTCGACACCCATTAGGTTGACACCCATTGGTCGACGGTGGCTAGGTTGACACTTGAAATAGGTCGACATGGCCATTAGGTCTACATGCAAAAAGATCAACATGAGTTTTTCACATTTTTGGGGGGGACTTTTTCATAGTTTATGATTCACGTGGACTACGATTGGGAACGGTAACATGTGCCGAGTGCAGCGTGGTGCACTAATTGGGGTTCCCGGTCACTTGACGGAGAAAACGACACCAAAAAACATAAAAAAACTCATGGCCTAATGGCCATGTCGACCTATTTCAAGTGTCAACCTAACCACTGTCGACCAATGGGTGTGGACCTAATGGGTGTCAACCTAATTGTTGTCGACCTTGAGTCCCATACCCAAGTAAATCACTAGAAGAACTAAGAAGATTTGTAGACATGTCTCTTAAAAACACGGACATGTCTGCCCTGTATGTCTTGCCCAGTGACACAGTATTAATCTTCTATGTCTATAGCTGTACATTATAACTCACACTGTAAGCCTTACCCAAAGTGTTTATAAAAAAGAAAACCAACACCTTGTTTATTCCATTTGCTCTGGCTGACATTTATAAGAATTGTTATGCTAACAGAGCATAGCGTCTGACTCCAACCAGCAAGAAATACAGAAAATCAGTGAGAGCTGACGGCTTTGCTGACCAGTTATGGGCTGTCCAGCCCCAGCGCTTAATGATTTCAATTGATTTCTGGAGAGCCAGGGCTGTGTTTTACTTTTAGAGAAGTTTGAACAATATATATCTCAGAGTTGCAGCTGAACTTACTGCAGAACTGAAGTTTATATTTTTATTATCACCGGGGAAGGTAACAGCAGAATACTTTTAGTTTCAGCGTATTGCTTTTGTTTTTTTGTTTTTTGTTTGTTTTACTTTTGAACTAATAGGAATTTGGGGAATAACTTGATGGGAAACTTCACCCTCATTATGCATTCCTTATTTATTTCATGACAATTAAAACACCTAATCATCAAATGTTTACAATGTTTCTTACTGCCCCATTCCATTTTCCAAGAAAAATATTATCTTTATTCTCCATATTTACTCTCCTTTATTCTCCATAAAGAGCTCTTTGACAAGGAACACAATTTGGGGCCTAATTCAGACCTGATTGCTAGGCTGCGTTTTCGTACAGCGGGTGATCATGTCTAAACTGCGCATGCGTATGCACCGCAATGCGCAGACACGTGGCACAGGTACAAAGCAGATCGCCGCTCAGCGATGGGTATGTGCGAAGGATCCATTCGCACAGGCGTTCACAAAGAGATTGACAGGAAGGTGTATGTGGGTGTTAACTGACCGTTTTCAGGGAGTGTTTGGAAAAACACAGGCGTGTCCAAGCATTTGCAGGGAGGGTTCCTGACGTCAATTCCGGTCCCGGACAGTCTGAAGTGTTCGCAGCGGCTGAGTAAGTCCTGGGTTACTTAGAGACTGCACAAAATCTGTTTGTACAGCTCTGCTACACATGCGATTGCACACTTGCACAGCTAAAATACACTCCCCTGTGAGCGGTGACTATGCGAATGCAGGACTGCAAAAAAAAAACCTAGCGATCGATCAAGTCTGAATTAGCCCCTTGGTCAAGGCCTCTGAGATAGCTTTCCCCATCTCAAATCATTTAACACAGGGGTTCTCAAACTCGGTCCTCAGGACCCCACACAGTGCATGTTTTGCAGGTAACCCAGCAAGTGCACAGGTGTATTAATTACTCACTGACACATTTTAAAAGGTCCACAGGTGGAGCTAATTATTTCACTTGTGATTCTGTGAGGAGACCTGCAAAACATGCACTGTGTGGGGTCCTGAGGACCGAGTTTGAGAACCTGTGATTTAACAAAACATTTTCAAACAAGCCTTTTTTACTGTAACAATCCATCCCGGAATCTGGTATCATTTAACAGACTTGGGACCTGGGCATTCTCTGTCCTGATTTGGTAATGACCCTATCTCACCGTACCTCTCCTTTTGACTTCCAATATGATACTGTACCTTCCAGCATCCTTCATTTACAGTACCAAACCTCATCTGGAAAGACTCTACCACTCATACCCCTTTCACACAGACCAAAATTTCCCGGATTATTGCACATGAACTCATGCCCCGGCATTTCAACCCTGCAATCGACCAGGGTTGGTCCCGGGAGCTTCCTGGGAACCTGGTCAGTGTAAACAGGAACCGGGTCAATGTGCCCTGGCTCCCGTTCACTCTCTATGTAGCAGGCGGCGCTTGTAGATCATGTGATCTCTTGCGCCACCCCTGCCGCGTCACCACTGACATCAACAACCCGGCAATATGCCGGGCTGCTGACTGCGGTATGCAAGGCGTCTTACCCGGGAATGTCCCTGCATGATCCCGGGACCGTATTCCCGGGTAAGACCCCTGCATTTTTGGTGTGAAAGGGGTATCAATGATATCTAGTCATATCAAGAGGCAGGTCAGAGGCCCAAACCTCCTTTCAAGGTCCCAGGTCAATACTAGGGGGTATATTTACTAATATTCCTGTTTTAGCCGTTTTTAAAGAGTGTTTGATCTCGAATGGTATCGGGTGCATTTTACTGCAACTTTTTGAATCCTGATACGGTAATTTACTAAGCTGCCGAGTTGTCCACATTCGTTATTTCCGATGTCGATGTGATTCGTAATGTCAGGCAGTGTTTTACGGGAGTGATGAGTAAAACACTGCCTGACAAAACACAAGGAATCCCGGACGGATCTGTGAGATCCGTGCCGGGCTTTATTGTGTACCTTCAAAAGGTGTTTAAAGTGTTATAAATTCAGAAAAAATTGCGTGGGGTCCCCCCTCCTAAGCACAACCAGCCTCGGGCTTTTTGAGCCGGTCCTGGTTGAAAAAATATGGGGGAAAAATTGACCGGGGTTCCCCCATATTTGATCAACCAGCACCGAGCTCTGCGCCTGGTCCTGGTGCAAAAAATACGGGGGACAAAAAGCGTAGGGGTCCTCCGTATTTTTTGAACCAGCACCGGACTCCACTAGTCAGAGAGATAATGCCACAGCCGGGGGACACTTTTATATAGGTCCCTGTGGCCCTGGCATTAAAACACTAACTAGTCACCCCTGGCCGGGGTACCCTGGAGGAGTGGGGACCCCTTAAATCAAGGGATCCCCCCCTCCAGCCACCCAAGGGCCAGGGGTGAAGCCCGAGGCTGTCCCCCCCATCCAAGGGCGGCGGATGGGGGGCTGATAGCCCAGTGTAAAAATAAGAATATTGTTTTTTGTAGCAGTACTACAAGTCCCAGCAAGCCTCCCCCGCAAGCTGGTACTTGGAGAACCACAAGTACCAGCATGCGGGGGGAAACGGGCCCGCTGGTACCTGTAGTACTACTACAAAAAAAATACCCAACAAAAAACAGAACACACACAGTGACAGTAAAACTTTATTACATACATTCACACCTACATACACACATACTTACTTATGTTCACACGAGGCTCGGTCCACTTCTCCATGTAGAATCCACGGGTTACCTGTGAATAAAATTATACTCACACATTCCAGGGTAGCTCTGTCCTCTTTGTAATCCACGTACTTGGCAAAAAAACAAACCGGAAAACCCGAACCACGCACTGAAAGGGGTCCCATGTTTACACATGGGACCCCTTTCCCCGACTGCCGAGACCCCCGTGACTTCTGTCAAAGAGGGTCCCTTCAGCCAATCAGGGAGCGCCACGTCGTGGCACTCTCCTGATTGCCTGTGCACTCCTGAGCTGTCAGTCAGGCTGTGCACTGAAGATACAATGTAGCGCATAGGCGCTCCATTGTATCCAATGGTGGGAACTTTGTGGTCAGCGGTTGAGGTTACTCACGGTCAACCGCTGACCGCAAAGTTCCCACCATTGGATACAATTTCAGTGCGCAGCCTGACTGACAGCTCAGGAGCGCACAGCCAATCAGGAGAGTGCCACGACGTGGCGCTCCCTGATTGGCTGAAGGGACCCTCTTTGACAGGAGTCACGGGGGGGTCTCGGCAGTCGGGGAAAGGGGTCCCATGTGTAAACATGGGACCCCTTTCAGTGCGTGGTTTGGGTTTTCTGGTTTGTTTTTTTGCCAAGTACGTGGATTACAAAGAGGACAGAGCTACCCTGGATTGTGTGAGTATAATTTTATTCACAGGTACCCCGTGGATTCTACATGGAGAAGTGGACCGAGCCTCGTGTGAACATAAGTAAGTATGTGTGTATGTAGGTGTGAATGTATGTAATAAAGTTTTACTGTCACTGTGTGTGTTCTGTTTTTTGTTGGGTACATAGGTAAGTATGTGTGTATGTAGGTGTGCATGTATGTAATAAAGTTTTACTGTCACGGTGTGTGTGTTCTGTTTTTTGTTGGGTATTTTTTTTTAGTAGTACTACAGGTACCAGCGGGCCCGTTTCCCCCCCGCATGCTGGTACTTGTGGTTCTCCAAGTACCAGGTTCCTCTGCAGCCGCCAGAGGTGCTACAGGTAAACCATGGATACCAGCTACTGCCAGTTCACAGGAACAGAGTTCAGGCTCTGCTTCCTCAAAACCTTCCGCATGACAGTGGCCCGTGATACCTGAAAGACTGTCAAGTGGGAGCCCAACTAAAATTCTTCAGTCACATCTGGACAGGATCATGCCAGGATCTCTGGGTCATAGACCTTATATCCCAGGGCTACAGACTGGAGATCCAGGAGCTCCCACCTCACAGATTCTTCAAATCAGGCTTACCAGTTTCACAAGAGGCAGGAATAACTTTACAAGACTCCATTCAAAAACTATTACAGACACAGGTCATTGTTCCAGTTCTACCTCATCTACAAAACAAGGGTTACTATTCCAGCTTGTTGGTAGTACCGAAGCCGAATGGTTCGGTAAGACCAATTCTGAACTTTAAGTCGTTGAACCCGTACTTACGAGTTTTCAAATTCAAGATGAAGTCTCTGAGAGTGGTGATCTCAGGTCTGGAGGAGGGGGAATTCCTGGTGCCCCTGGATATCAAGGATGCGTACCTTCATGTTCCACGGCAAGGAGGGTGTTCACCAAAGTGATGGCAGAGATGATGTTATTACTCTGCAAACAAGAAGTGAACATAATTATGTACCTGGACGATCTTCTGATAAAGGCACCGTCCAGGAAGCGGTTGCTGGACAACATTGCTCTCTCAACCAGACTATTCCTGGATCACGGGTGGATTCTAAACCTACCAAAATCCCACCTAGACCCAACACAGAGGCTTCCTTTCCTGGGAATGATACTGGACACAGAGTCTCACAAAGTATTCCTTCCCTTGGAAAAGGCAATGGTAATCCAGTCGATGGTTCGGGCTGTTCTGAAGCCAACCCGGATCGCGATGCATCTCTGCATACGCCTTCTGGGGGAAATGATGGCCTCTTGCGGGGCGATTCAGTACGGAAGGTTTCATGCGAGGCCCTTCCTACTGGATCTGTTGGACAAATGGTCCGGATCGCATCTTCACATGCACCAGAGGATTCGTCTGTCTCCAAAAGCCAGGATCTCCCTCCTGTGGTGGTTACAAACTTCTTGGAGGGTCGGAGGTTTGGAGTACGGGATTCATAATTGGATTCTGCTAACCACAGACGCAAGCCTCAGAGGTTGGGGCGCAGTCACCCAGGGGGTGCAGTTTCAGGGAAGATGGTCAAGTCAGGAAGTCGTCCTTCCAATAAACATCCTGGAACTCAAGGCTATCTACAACGCCCTTCGGCAGGCTGCATTTTTTCTTCAGAATCAGGCTATTCAGGTCCAGTCGGACAATGTGACGGCAGTGACGTACATAAACTGACAGGGCGGAACGAAAAGCAGAGCCACAATGTCAGAGGTGTCAAGAGTTCTCCTCTGGGTGGAAAAACATGCCGTGGCGTTGTCGGCGGTTTAGACAACTGGGAAGCAGACTTCCTCAGCAGACACGACCTGCACCCGGGGGAGTGGGGCCTTCACCCGGAGGTGTTCCGGTGGTTGACACGTCGGTGCGGATATCCACATATTGACACGATGGCCTCTCAACTCAACAAGAAGCTCAAACGGTATTGTTCCAGGTCGAGAGACCCACACGCAGTGGCGGTAGATGCTCTGACAACTCCGTAGGTCTACCAGCTGGTGTACGTGTTTCCTCCACTTCCTCTGATCCCAAAAATTCTAAAAAGAATAAAAAGGGAAAAAGTTCAAGCAATACTCATTGCTCTAGACTGGCCACGAAGGGCCTAGTATGCAGATCTTCTCGAGATGCTGCTTGAAGATCCGTGGCCTCTACCTCTTTGCGAGGATCTTCTACAACAGGACCCGTTCATCTATCAAGACTTACCGTGGCTACATTTAACGGAACGGAAGTTGAACGGCTGTTTCTAGCCAGGAGAGGGATTCCTGACGAGGTCATCCCGACTATGACCCAAGCCAGGAAGGGGGTTACGTCTAAATATTACCACTGTATTTGGAAGAAATATGTCTCTTGGTGTGAGAGCAGACAATATTCTGCGGTGGAATTTCATCTGGGACGTTTCCTGCTTTTTCTGCAGTTGGGAGTGGATGTGGGCCATAAAAGTCCAGATTTCAGCCTTGTCTATTTTCATTTAGAAACAATTGGCTTCTCTCACTGAGTTCCAGACGTTCTGCACATCCAACCTCCCTTTGTGCCACCCACGGCACCTTGGGATCTTAATTTTGTGCTGCAGTTCCTCCAATCGGACTGGTTTGAACCGTTACAGGAGGTGGACGTAAAGTACCTTACGTGGAAGACCGTCACACTGTTGGCCTTGGCTTCGGCAAGACGTTTGTCGGAGTTGGGGGCGTTGTCTTACAAGAGCCCCTACCTGATTTTCCATAAGGACAGACCTGAACTCAGGACTAGTCAGCAATTTCTTCCTAAGGTGGTGTCCGCGTTTCACATAAACCAACCTATTGTGGTTCCGGTTGTTTTGGACACCTTTGCTACTTCAAAGTCTTTGGATGTTGTGAGGGCTTTGAAGGTGTATGTAAAGAGAACAGCTCATCACAGGAAATCAGACTCGCTGTTCATTCTCTATGATCCCAATAAGATTGGGTGTCCTGCTTCAAAGCAGTCAATTGCACGCTGGATCAGGCTCACTATCCAGCATGCTTACAGTATTCCATGGCAGGCTTGCCGGTTCCAAAATCTGTACATACCCACTCTACTAGGTAGGTGGGTTCCTCTTGGGCGGCTGCCCGGGGTGTCTCGGGTTTACAGCTCTGCCGAGCAGCTACTTGGTCAGGTTCGAACATGTTTGCCAAGTTTTACAAGTTTGATACTTTGGCTTCTGAGGACCTTCAGTTTGGTCAATCAGTTCTGCGGGAACCTCAGCACTCTCCCACCCAGTTTGGGAGCTTTGGTACTTCCCCATGGTACTAAATGGATTCCCAGTATCCCTTCGGACGTAAGAGAAAATAGGATTTTAATTACCTACCGGTAAATCCTTTTCTCTTAGTCCATAGGGGATACTGGGAATCCATTTAGTGCCATGGGGTATAGACAGGTCCACTAGGAGCCATGGGCACTATAGAAGTTTGATTAGGTGTGTTGGTTCCTCTCTCTATGCCCCTCCTACCAGACTCAGTCTAGGAAACTGTGCCCGAGGAGTCGGACATACTTTGAGAGAAGGATATAGAAAAGGAAAGTGGTGAGATTTCGAACCAGCACAACCATAACAAGAGGAAAGCCATGCTAACCAAAACTTGTAAACAGGAACAGCAACAGCCGAACAGTTAAACAATTAACCATGCAGGAAGAACGAAGCACCGGGCGGGCGCCCAGTATCCCCTATGGACTGCGAGAAAAGGATTGCAGTGTTAAAATAAAGCAGGCAGTATTTACCCTGCACAGAAACAATTTAACCCACCCAAATCTAACTCTCTCTGCACAAACATGTTGCTCATTGATGGTGTTCTGTTTGGTTTAGAAGGTGGCAACAACGAGTGGCGATCTAGCCAGGTTCACAAGTTACTTGTGCGTATGCCTCCATTTAAATAACTATTTTTAAATAGATGTGAATGGCATTATGTACACATTAAATATATTAGAATATACAGTATGTTGAGTGCAGCTGGTTGGAAGAGGTTAATGGAATGGGCTAACTGCAATATATATATAAAAAAAAGTGTAGCTCTTAATAATCCATCAGAGTATGTATGCAGTAAAAACAGAGGTTAGGTAAATACAAGCGACCTGTGACCCTTGCCTCCCACAGAACATGCTGAGAAAGCTGTCAGACTTGTTAGACTGTAAATATGGAAGGAGAGACCTTGCATCCGCTTACCTGACCGTACCTTATTTATGCCACCAAGACAAATTCAGTTGTTGTCATTAATGGCTGTCAGCGCAGAATCCATTAGCATTACTATGTGTTGCTGCTGTCCTCAAAACAATAAGGAAATTATCATAAATCCTGTCACTATTTATTTATTTACTCTGCAGCGACGAGAGAGGCGGTGCGGGCAGTTTCCTGCATAGGGGACAATTTGAAAGCATGATTAAACATAGCTGATTTTAATGACCATGTTTAAATAAATAAATAAATAATACTGCATATACCAAGAAGGCACGCAAACACACACACACACACACACACACACACACACACACACACACACACACACACACACACACACACACACACACGAAACCACTGATGGTCACTGACGGAGGTCGTTGCAGTGTATTCGCAGGTCTATGAAGAAGGACCAAAATGACTCAGGGGCTGCAACAAGTGCAGCTGCGGCCACTGGAGAGACTCAATTTGGTCTATCAATAATTTTTCCATCTGGAAATACCAATTGTAGAAATGCGGGCGCAATTTTTCACTCTGCTGTGCTTCATTCGGGTGGTATTCATGTGACCGACGGTCGGGAGACCGACGGTCACATGACCTCCTGCAGCTTCCCGACACCCACTATCCCGATGGTCGGCATGCCGACCAACAGGGACTTTCTCTAACGTCCTAGTGGATGCTGGGGACTCCGTCAGGACCATGGGGGATAGCGGCTCCGCAGGAGACAGGGCACAAAAGCAAGCTTTTAGGATCACATGGTGTGTACTGGCTCCTCCCCCTATGACCCTCCTCCAAGCCTCAGTTAGGTTTTTGTGCCCGTCCGAGAAGGGTGCAATCTAGGTGGCTCTCTTAAAGAGTTGCTTAGAAAAAGTTTTTAGGTTCTTTATTTTCAGTGAGTCCTGCTGGCAACAGGCTCACTGCATCGAGGGACTTAGGGGAGAGAATTTCAACTCACCTGCGTGCAGGATGGATTGGATTCTTAGGCTACTGGACACCATTAGCTTCAGAGGGAGTCGGAACACAGGTCTCGCCCTGGGTTTCGTCCCGGAGCCGCGCCGCCGACCCCCTTGCAGATGCTGAAGATTGAAGAGGTCCGGAACCAGGCGGCAGAAGACTTTTCAGTCTTCCTCAGGTAGCGCACAGCACTGCAGCTGTGCGCCATTGTCTGTCAGCACACTTCCCACAGCGATCACGGAGGGTGCAGGGCGCGGGGGGGGGGCGCCCTGGCAGCAATGTAGAATACCTGTATGGCGAAAAATACATCACATATAGCCCTTGAGGCTATATGGATGTATTTAACCCCTGCCAGACTTCACAATCTCCGGAGAAGAAGCCCGCCGAAAAGGGGGCGGGGCCTATTCTCCTCAGCACACAGCGCCATTTTCCCTCACAGAAAGGCTGAGGGGAAGGCTCCCAGGCTCTCCCCTGCACTGCACTACAGAAACAGGGTTAAAACAGAGAGGGGGGGCACTGATTTGGCGATATACATATATATATTAAATGCTATATGGGAGGAACACTTATATAAGGGTTGTCCCTGTATAATTATAGCATTTTGGTGTGTGCTGGCAAACTCTCCCTCTGTCTCCCCAAAGGGCTAGTGGGTCCTGTCCTCTATCAGAGCATTCCCTATGTGTGTGCTGTATGTCGGTACGTGTGTGTCGACATGTATGAGGAAAATGTTGGTGAGGAGGCGGAGCAAATTGCCTGTAATGGTGATGTCACTCTCTAGGGAGTCGACACCGGAATGGATGGCTTACTTATGGAATTACGTGATAATGTCAACACGCTGCAAGTGGGTTGACGACATGAGACGGCCGGCGAACAAATTAGTACCGGTCCAGGCGTCTCAGACACCGTCAGGGGCTTGTAAAAACGCCCATTTACCTCAGTCGGTCGACATAGACCCAGACACGGACACTGATTTCAGTGTCGACGGTGAAGAAACAAACGTATTTTCCTTTAGGGCCACACGTTAAGGGCAATGAAGGAGGTGTTACATATTTCTGATACTCCAAGTACCACAAAGAAGGGTATTATGTGTGAGGTGAAAAAACTACCTGTAGTTTTTCCTGAATCAGATAAATTAAATGAAGTGTGTGATGATGCGTGGGTTTCCCCCGATAGAAAATTATTGGCGGTATACCCTTTCCCGCCAGAAGTTAAGGCGCATTGGGAAACACCCCTCAGGGTGGATAAGGCGCTCACATGCTTATCAGAAAAATATCCTAAAAAGTATACACACACATGCTGGTGTTATACTGTGACCAGCGATCGCCTCAGCCTGGATGTGCAGAGCTGAGGTGGCTTGGTCGGATTCCCTGACTAAAAATATTGATACCCTTGACAGGGACAGTATTTTATTGACTATAGAGCATTTAAAGGATGCATTTCTATATATACGAGATGCGCAGAGGGATATTTGCACTCTGGCATCAAGAGTAAATGCGATGTCCATATCTGCAAGAAGATCTTTATGGACACGACAGTGGTCAGGGGATGCAGATTCCAAACGGCACAAAGATGTATTGCCGTATAAAAGGGGAGGAGTTATTTGGGGTCGGTCCATGGGACCTGGTGGCCACGGCAACTGCTGGAAGATCCACCGTTTTTTACCCTAAGTCACATCTCTGCAGAAAAAGACACCGTCTTTTCAGCCTCAGTCTTTTCGTCCCTATAAGATATCTGCCCAGGGATAGAGGAAAGGGAAGAAGACTGCAGCAGGCAGCCCATTCCCAGTAACAGAAGCCCTCCACCGCTTCTACTAAGTTCTCAGCATGACGCTGGGACCGTACAGGACCCCTGGATCCTACAAGTAGTATCAAAGGGGCACAGATTGGAATGTCGAGGCGTTTCCCCCCTCGCAGGTTCCTGTAGTCTGCTGTACCAATGTCCCCCTCCGACAGGGAGGCAGTATTGAAAACAATTCACAAGCTGTATTCCCAGCAGGTGATAATAAAATTACCCCTCCTACAACAAGGAAAGGGGTATTGTTCCACACTATAGGGTGGTACTGAAGCCAGAAGGCTAGGTGAGACCGATTCTAAATCTGAAAAATTTGAACACTTACAAGGGTTCAAATCCAGATGGAGTCACTCAGAGCAGTGATAGCGAACTGGGATCAAGGGGACTATATGGTGTCCCGGGACATCAGGGATGCTTACCTCCATGTCCCAAAATTTGCTTTTCTCACCAAGGGTACCTCAGGTTCGTGGTACAGAACTGTCACTATCAGTTTCAGACGATGCCGTTGGAGTGTCCAAGGCACCCCGGGTCTTTACCAAGGTAATGACCGAAATGAGGATTCGTCTTCAAAGAAAATGGACGACCTCCTGATAAGAACAAGGTCCAGAGAACAGTTGGAGGTCGGAGTAGCACTATCTCAAGTAGTTCTACGACAGCACGGGTGGATTCTAAATATTCCAAAACCGCAGTTGTTCCGACGACACGTCTGCTGGTCCTAGGGATGATTCTGGACACAGTCCAGGAAAAAGGTGTTTCTCCCAGAGGAGAAAGCCAGGGAGTTATCCGAGCTAATCGGGATCCTCCTAAAACCAGGAAAGGTGTCAGTGCATCATTGCACAAGAGTCCTGGTAAAAAATGGTGGCTTATTACGAAGCGCTTCCATTCGGCAGATTTCACGCAAGAACTCTTCAGTGGGATCTGCTGGACAAATGGTCCGGATCGCATCTTCAGATGCATCAGCGGATAACCCTATATCCAAGGACAAGGGTGTCTCTCCTGTGGTGATTACAGAGTGCTCATCTTCTAGAGGGCCGCACATTCGGCATTCAGGATTGGATGCTGGTATCCACGGAGGCCAGCCTGAGAGGCTGGGGAGCAGTCACACAGGGAAAAAATTTTCAGGGAGTGTGATCAAGTCTGGAGAATTCTCTCCACATAAATATACTGGAGCTAAGAGCAAATTTGTAATGCTATAAGCTTAGCAAGGCCTCTGCTTCAAGGTCAGCCGGTATTGATCCAGTGGGATAACATCACGGCAGTCGCCCACGTAAACAGATAGGGCGGCACAAGAAGCAGGAGGGCAGTGGTCAAAACTGCAAGGATTTTTCGCTAGACGGAAAATCATGTGATAGCACTGTCAGCAGTGTTCATTCCGGGAGGGGACGACTGGGAAGCAGACTTCCTCAGCAGGCACGACCTCCACCCGGGAGAGTGGGAACTTCATCGGGAAGTTTTCCGCATGATTGTGAACCGTTGGGAAAGACCAAAGGTGGAAATGATGGCGTCCCGCCCGAACAAAAAACGGGACAGGTATTGCGCCAGGTCACGAGACCTTCAGGCGATAGCTGTGGACGTCCTGGTAACACCGTGGGTGTAACAGTCGGTGTATGTGTTCCCTCTTCTGCTTCTCATAACCAAGGTATTGAGAATTATAAGACGTAGAGGAGTAAGAACTATACTCGTGGCTCCGGATTGGCCAAGAGGGACTTGGTACCCGGAACTTCAAGAGATGCTCACAGAGGACTAATGGCCTCGGGAGCTAAGATGGGATTTGCTTTCAGCAAGAACCATGTCTGTTCCAAGAGGAACCGTGGCATCTGCCTCTAAGAAAGGACCTGCTCCAGCAGGGACCTTGTCTGTTCCAAGAATTACCGCGACTGCGTTTGTCGGCATGGCGGTTGAACGCCGGATCCTAAGGGAAAAGGCATTCCGGAAGAGGTCATACCTACCCTGGTCAAAGCCAGGAAGGAGGTGACCGCACAACGTTATCACCACATGTGGTGAAAATATGTTGCGTGGGTGAGGCCAGGAAGGCCCCACGAAAAAATTTCAACTAGGTCGATTTCTGCACTTCCTGAAAACAGGAGTGTCTATGAGCCTCAAATTGGGGTCCATTAAGGTTCAAGTTTCGGCCCTGTAGATTTTCTTCCAGAAAAAATTGGCTTCAATTCCTGAAGTCCAGACGTTTGTCAAAGGAGTATTGCATATACAGCCCCTTGTGTGCCTCCAGTGGCACCGTGGGATCTCAACGTAGTGTTGGGATTCCTCAAATCATATTGGTTTGAACCGATCAAATCTGTGGATTTGAAATATCTCACATGGAAAGGGACCATGTTGTGGCACTGGCCTCGGCCAGGCGATTGTCAGAATTGGGGGCTTTGCCTTAAAAAAAGCTCATATTTGTTTTTCCATTCGGACAGGGCAGAACTGCGGACTCGTCCCCAGTTTCTTCCTAAGGTGGTGTCAGCGTTTCGCCTGAAACAACATATTGTGGTGCCTGCGGCTACTAGGGACTTGGAGGACTCCAAGTTGCTAGACGTTGTCGGGGCCCTAAAAATATATATATATATATATATATATATATATTTCCAGGACGGCTGGAGTCAGAAAGTCTGACTTGCTGTTTATATTGTATGCACCCCAAAAGATGGGTGCTCCTGCTTCTAAGCAGACTATTGCTCGTTGGATTTGTAGTACAATTCAGCTTGCACAGTCTGTGGCAGGCCTGCCACAGCCAAAATCTGTCAATGCCCATTCCACAAGGAAGGTGGGCTCATCTTGGGCGGATGCCCGAGGGGGTCTCGGCTTTAAAATTTTGCCGAGCAGCTACGTGGTCAGGGGGGAACACGTTTGTAAAATTCTACAAATTTGATACCCTGGCTGAGGAGGACCTGGAGTTCTCTCATTCGGTGCTGCAGAGTCACCCGCACTCTCCCGCCCGTTTGGGAGCTTTGGTATAATCCCCATGGTCCTGACGGAGTCCCCAGCATCCACTAGGACGTTAGAGAAAATAAGATTTTACTTACCGATAAATCTATTTCTCGTAGTCCGTAGTGGATGCTGGGCGCCCATCCCAAGTGCGGATTGTCTGCATTACTTGTACATAGTTATTGTTACAAAAATCGGGTTATTATTGTTGTGAGCCATCTTTTTTAGAGGCTACTTCATTGTTATCATACTGTTAACTGGGTTCAGATCACAAGTTGTACGGTGTGATTGGTGTGGCTGGTTTAGGTCTTACCCGGGATTCAAGATCCTTCCTTATTGTGTACGCTCGTCCGGGCACAGTACCTAACTGAGGCTTGGAGGAGGGTCATAGGGGGAGGAGCCAGTACACACCATGTGATCCTAAAAGCTTGCTTTTGTGCCCTGTCTCCTGCGGAGCCGCTATCCCCCATGGTCCTGACGGAGTCCCCAGCATCCACTACGGACTACGAGAAATAGATTTATCGGTAAGTAAAATCTTATTATTTCCACTCGTGGGTGTCCATGACACCCATAGAGTGGGAATAGAACCCGTGGCGACTGTAGGTCGCCACCGAGCCTGCAGCGTGGCGAGCGCAGCGAGCCCGCAAGGGGCTTGCTGCACTCGCCTCTCCCCGCCGGGATCCCGGCGTCGGTATGCTGCCGGGATCCCGGCGTCGGTAAGCTGACCGGCGGTCAGGAGACCGCCGGTCAGCCATACTACACCCCTTCATTCGACACATAGGGGGTCATTCCGAGTTGATCACACGTAGCAACTTTTTGCCGCTCGTGCGATCAACTAGACGCCGCCTATGGGGGAGTGCATTTTAGCATAGCAGGGCTGTGATCGCTTGTGCAGTCCTGCTATGCTAAAAAAGTTTTGTGCAGAACAAGACCAGCCCTGCAGCTACTTACCCTGTGCGATGGATCCAGCGATGAAGGTCCCGGAATTAACGTCAGACAACCGCCCTCCAAACACCTGGACATGCCTGCGTTCGGATCTCCATGCCCAGAACACGGTGAGTATCCGCCTTCGGAGCGCCTCCCCGCTGTCAATCTTCTTGCGATTGCACTAACGATCACTTTCTTCTTTCTTCTGGTCGTTGCCCGGCATGCGCATGTCCGTAGCGATGAACCGCAGCATGCAAATGGGTCGGAATGACCCCCAAAGTTGCTAAAGGTGATGATTTGTTACATGGATAGTCAAGGATGTATAAAGTCCAAACACATGAAAAAAGCATGTGTCGACTAAATGTGTGTCGACCATTATCACGTCGACAATTTGAACCTGTCGACTTTTTGTCCTTGTTGACCTTTTCCAGTGTTGACCTAATGCATACCAACCATATGGGGTCGACCTATTGATTGTTGGCCTAAATATTGTCAACGTACAGTCCTCATCGTTCAGTCCGGAATCGGATTCAGACGTGGTTGAAATGCTGATTTGTACGCAGTGGAACATCTATCAGCCGACTGCGCTTGTATGACGATTGCATTGCGCACGTGCCAAGGTACCTTTGAGATGCTGCTCGCAGTAAGGAAGTAATCGCAAAGTGATTGACAGGAAGGAAACATCTGCTGGAGGTAATGGTGAGTGGTGGCAAACATGCAGGTGTGTCACGGGTCTGACTGTGATCTTATACGCAGAAAATATTGTGCCATCGTCAGAGCTTCCATGGTCATTCTGCGACACCATAGACACACTCGGGGAGCCGAAGTTCCTTGCATCGGGTTGGGGGTTGCAATGGAGTTCACAGTTGCTGATATGTTGCGATGGCTCTGGGAAGCTGCTACATTTGCATTGCCTCATAGTTCCGTAGCTTTAAAAATTGCAGCAGCAGAAGCATTAGCGGCAGCATCTGGCCAAATTTGCTTTATAGAATATAATAGCACATCAAACACTTTCTTTGGTAAACATTGCAGTGTTTTTCTAAGTGTATCACTGTACTGTGCTTGTGCCATGTTGCTTTGACCTGTTTTTGGGATGGGTTGTGTGTGTCGCATGTTTGTCTGCTTTTATTTATTTATTTGGGGGATTTGCCCACTTTATTGGGAGCCAGGAGACTCTCCCGCAAATTCAGGAGTTTCCCTCAACTTCTGGGAGAGTGGGCAAGTACCATAAACCAACTTACAGTACATTCAACTGTACATCGACCCCTTTATGTGTAATCAGGAAAACATGACATGCATATACTGCAATTCACTCTCAGCTTTTTTTTTTTTTTTTAATAGAAACTGTATTGACAACATAGGAAGATAATACAGCAGATGACAAATTAAAAGTAGTGATGAGCACCGGAAATTTTTCGGGTTTTGTGTTTTGGTTTTGGGTTCGGTTCCGCGGCCGTGTTTTGGGTTCGAACGCGTTTTGGCAAAACCTCACCGAATTTTTTTTGTCGGATTCGGGTGTGTTTTGGATTCGGGTGTTTTTTTCAAAAAACCCTAAAAAACAGCTTAAATCATAGAATTTGGGGGTCATTTTGATCCCAAAGTATTATTAACCTCAATAACCATAATTTCCACTCATTTTCAGTCTATTCTGAACACCTCACACCTCACAATATTATTTTTAGTCCTAAAATTTGCACCGAGTTCGCTGGATGGCTAAGCTAAGCGACCCAAGTGGCCGACACAAACACCTGGCCCATCTAGAAGTGGCACTGCAGTGTCACGCAGGATGGCCCTTCCAAAAAACACTCCCCAAACAGCACATGACGCAAAGAAAAAAAGAGGCGCAATGAGGTAGCTGTGTGAGTAAGCTAAGCGACCCTAGTGGCCGACACAAACACCTGGCCCATCTAGGAGTGGCACTGCAGTGTCACGCAGGATGGCCCTTCCAAAAAACCCTCCCCAAACAGCACATGACGCAAAGAAAAAAAGAGGCGCAATGAGGTAGCTGTGTGAGTAAGCTAAGCGACCCTAGTGGCCGACACAAACACCTGGCCCATCTAGGAGTGGCACTGCAGTGTCACGCAGGATGGCCCTTCCAAAAAACACCCCCCAAACAGCACATGACGCAAAGAAAAATGAAAGAAAAAAGAGGTGCAAGATGGAATTGTCCTTGGGCCCTCCTACCCACCCTTATGTTGTATAAACAGGACATGCACACTTTAACCAACCCATCATTTCAGTGACAGGGTCTGCCACACGACTGTGACTGAAATGACGGGTTGGTTTGGACCCCCACCAAAAAAGAAGCAATTAATCTCTCCTTGCACAAACTGGCTCTACAGAGGCAAGATGTCCACCTCATCATCATCCTCCGATATATCACCGTGTACATCCCCCTCCTCACAGATTATCAATTCGTCCCCACTGGAATCCACCATCTCAGCTCCCTGTGTACTTTGTGGAGGCAATTGCTGCTGGTCAATGTCTCCACGGAGGAATTGATTATAATTCATTTTAATGAACATCATCTTCTCCACATTTTCTGGAAGTAACCTCGTACGCCGATTGCTGACAAGGTGAGCGGCGGCACTAAACACTCTTTCGGAGTACACACTTGTGGGAGGGCAACTTAGGTAGAATAAAGCCAGTTTGTGCAAGGGCCTCCAAATTGCCTCTTTTTCCTGCCAGTATAAGTACGGACTGTCTGACGTGCCTACTTGGATGCGGTCACTCATATAATCCTCCACCATTCTTTCAATGGGGAGAGAATCATATGCAGTGACAGTAGACGACATGTCCGTAATCGTTGTCAGGTCCTTCAGTCCGGACCAGATGTTAGCATCAGCAGTCGCTCCAGACTGCCCTGCATCACCGCCAGCGGGTGGGCTCGGAATTCTGAGCCTTTTCCTCGCACCCCCAGTTGCGGGAGAATGTGAAGGAGGAGATGTTGACAGGTTGCGTTCCGCTTGACTTGACAATTTTGTCACCAGCAGTTCTTTGAACCCCAGCAGACTTGTGTCTGCCGGAAAGAGAGATCCAAGGTAGGTTTTAAATCTAGGATCGAGCGCGGTGGCCAAAATGTAGTGCTCTGATTTCAACAGATTGACCACCCGTGAATCCTTGTTAAGCGAATTAAGGGCTCCATCCACAAGTCCCACATGCCTAGCGGAATCGCTCTGTGTTAGCTCCTCCTTCAATGTCTCCAGCTTCTTCTGCAAAAGCCTGATGAGGGGAATGACCTGACTCAGGCTGGCAGTGTCTGAACTGACTTCACGTGTGGCAAGTTCAAAAGGTTGCAGAACCTTGCACAACGTTGAAATCATTCTCCACTGCGCTTGAGACAGGTGCATTCCACCTCCTATATCGTGCTCAGTTGTATAGGCTTGAATGGCCTTTTGCTGCTCCTCCAACCTCTGAAGCATATAGAGGGTTGAATTCCACCTCGTTACCACTTCTTGCTTCAGATGATGGCAGGGCAGGTTCAGGCGTTTTTGGTGGTGCTCCAGTCTTCTGTACGTGGTGCCTGTACGCCGAAAGTGTCCCGCAATTCTTCTGGCCACCGACAGCATCTCTTGCACGCCCCTCTCGTTTTTTAAATAATTCTGCACCACCAAATTCAAGGTATGTGCAAAACATGGGACGTGCTGGAATTTGCCCAGATTTAATGCACACACAATATTGCTGGCGTTGTCCGATGCCACAAATCCACAGGAGAGTCCAATTGGGGTAAGCCATTCTGCGATGATCTTCCTCAGTTGCCGTAAGAGGTTTTTAGCTGTGTGCGTATTCTGGAAAGCGGTGATACAAAGCGTAGCCTGCCTAGGAAAGAGTTGGCGTTTGCGAGATGCTGCTACTGGTGCCGCCGCTGCTGTTCTTGCGGCGGGAGTCCATACATCTACCCAGTGGGCTGTCACAGTCATATAGTCCTGAGCCTGCCCTGCTCCACTTGTCCACATGTCCGTGGTTAAGTGGACATTGGGTACAACTGCATTTTTTAGGACACTGGTGAGTCTTTTTCTGAGGTCTGTGTACATTTTCGGTATCGCCTGCCTAGAGAAATGGAACCTAGATGGTATTTGGTAACGGGGACACAGTACCTCCAACAAGTCTCTAGTTGGCTCTGCAGTAATGATGGATACCGGAACCACGTTTCTCACCGCCCAGGATGCCAAGGCCTCAGTTATCCGCTTTGCAGCAGGATGACTGCTGTGATATTTCATCTTCCTCGCAAAGGACTGTTGGACAGTCAATTGCTTGGTGGAAGTAGTAAAAGTGGTCTTACGAGTACGACTTCCCCTCTGGGATGACCATCGACTCCCAGCAGCAACAACAGCAGCGCCAGCAGCAGTAGGCGTTACACGCAAGGATGCATCGGAGGAATCCCAGGCAGGAGAGGACTCGTCAGAATTGCCAGTGACATGGCCTGCAGGACTATTGGCATTCCTGGGGAAGGAGGAAATTGACACTGAGGGAGTTGGTGGGGTGGTTACAAGAGAAAGGGATTTACTGGTCAGTGGACTGCTTCCGCTGTCGCCCAAAGTTTTTGAACTTGTCACTGACTTATGATGAATGCGCTGCAGGTGACGTATAAGGGAGGATGTTCCGAGGTGGTTAACGTCCTTACCCCTACTTATTACAGCTTGACAAAGGCAACACACGGCTTGACAAATGTTGTCCGCATTTCTGTTGAAATACTTCCACACCGAAGAGCTGATTTTTTTGGTATTTTCACCAGGCATGTCAATGGCCCTATTCCTCCCACGGACAACAGGTGTCTCACCGGGTGCCTGACTTAAACAAACCACCTCACCATCAGAATCCTCCTGGTCAATTTCCTCCCCAGCGCCAGCAACACCCATATCCTCCTCATCCTGGTGTACTTCAACACTGACATCTTCAATCTGACTATCAGGAACTGGACTGCGGGTGCTCCTTCCAGCACTTGCAGGGGGCGTGCAAATGGTGGAAGGCGCATGCTCTTCACGTCCAGTGTTGGGAAGGTCAGACATCGCAAACGACACAATTGGACTCTCCTTGTGGATTTGTGATTTCGAAGAACGCACAGTTCTTTGCTGTGCTTTTGCCAGCTTGAGTCTTTTCATTTTTCTAGCAAGAGGCTGAGTGCTTCCATCCTCATGTGAAGCTGAACCACTAGCCATGAACATGGGCCAGGGCCTCAGCCTTTCCTTGCCACTCCGTGTGGTAAATGGCATATTGGCAAGTTTACGCTTCTCCTCTGACAATTTTATTTTAGATTTTTGAGTCCATTTTTTACTGATATTTGGTGTTTTGGATTTTACATGCTCTGTACTATGACATTGGGCATCGGCCTTGGCAGACGACGTTGCTGGCATTTTATCGTCTCGGCCATGACTAGTGGCAGCAGCTTCAGCACGAGGTGGAAGTCGATCTTGATCTTTCCCTATTTTTGGAACCTCAACATTTTTGTTCTCCATATTTTAATAGGCACAACTAAAAGGCACCTCAGGTAAACAATGGAGATGGATGGATACTAGTATACTTATGGATGGACGAGCGACTGCCGACACAGAGGTAGCTACAGCCGTGGACTACCGTACTGCGTCTGCTGCTAATATAGACTGGATGATAATGATATAAAAAATATATATATATATCACTACTGCAGCCGGACAGGTATATATTATATAATGACGGACCTGCTGGACACTGTCAGCACTGCAGACTCCTAAAGTAAGCTACTAGTATCAAGAAGATAGAAAAAAAAAAACACCACAGGTAGGTGGTATACAATTATGGATGGACGAGCGACTGCCGACACAGAGGTAGCTACAGCCGTGGACTACCGTACTGCGTCTGCTGCTAATATAGACTGGATGATAATGATATAAAAAATATATATATATATATATATCACTACTGCAGCCGGACAGGTATATATTATATAATGACGGACCTGCTGGACACTGTCAGCTCAGCACTGCAGACTCCTAAAGTAAGCTACTAGTATCAAGAAGATAGAAAAAAAAAAAACACCACGGGTAGGTGGTATACAATTATGGATGGACGAGCGACTGCCGACACAGAGGTAGCTACAGCCGTGGACTACCGTACTGCGTCTGCTGCTAATATAGACTGGATGATAATGAGATATAAAATATATATATATCACTACTGCAGCCGGACAGGTATATATTATATAATGACGGACCTGCTGGACACTGTCAGCTCAGCACTGCAGACTCCTAAAGTAAGCTACTAGTATCAAGAAGATAGAAAAAAAAAAAACACCACGGGTAGGTGGTATACAATTATGGATGGACGAGTGACTGCCGACACAGAGGTAGCTACAGCCGTGGACTACCGTACTGCGTCTGCTGCTAATATAGACTGGATGATAATGAGATATAAAATATATATATATCACTACTGCAGCCGGACAGGTATATATTATATAATGACGGACCTGCTGGACACTGTCAGCTCAGCACTGCAGACTCCTAAAGTAAGCTACTAGTAGTATCAAGAAGATAGAAAGAAAAAAAAACACCACAGGTAGGTGGTATACAATTATGGATGGACGAGCGACTGCCGACACAGAGGTAGCTACAGCCGTGGACTACCGTACTGCGTCTGCTGCTAATATAGACTGGATGATAATGAGATATAAAATATATATATATCACTACTGCAGCCGGACAGGTATATATTATATAATGACGGACCTGCTGGACACTGTCAGCTCAGCACTGCAGACTCCTAAAGTAAGCTACTAGTATCAAGAAGATAGAAGAAAAAAAAAACACCACGGGTAGGTGGTATACAATTATGGATGGACGAGCGACTGCCGACACAGAGGTAGCTACAGCCGTGGACTACCGTACTGCGTCTGCTGCTAATATAGACTGGATGATAATGATATAAAAAATATATATATATCACTACTGCAGCCGGACAGGTATATATTATATAATGACGGACCTGCTGGACACTGTCAGCTCAGCACTGCAGACACCTAAAGTAAGCTACTAGTATCAAGAAGATAGAAAAAAAAAACACCACGGGTAGGTGGTATACAATTATGGATGGACGAGCGACTACTGACACAGAGGTAGCTACAGCCGTGGACTACCGTATTGTGTCTGCTGCAGTGCTAATATAGACTGGATGATAATGATATAAAAAAAAATATATATCACTACTGCAGCCGGACAGGTATATATTATATAATGACGGACCTGCTGGACACTGTCAGCAGAATGCGTTTATAGAATAAAAACACCACACGACGAGTGTTTAACTTTTTCAGGCAGACAATCACAATATACTGGTGGTCAGTGGTCACTGGTCAGTCACACTGGCAGTGGCACTCTGGCAGCAAAAGTGTGCACTGTTAAAATATGTACTCCTGCTATAACTGCTCCCCAGTCTCCCCCACAATTAAGCTGTGTGAGCAGTGAGCACTCAGTACAGTCAGATATACAGTATTACATATGATGATGCAGCACACTGAGGCTGAGCACAGATATGGTATGTGACTGTGTCACACTGTGTATCGTTTTTTTTCAGGCAGAGAACGGATTAATTAAACTGGTGGTCACTGGTCACACTATCAGCAAGTAGTACTCCTAATATGCTCCCCAAAATTAGTAAATCAAGTGTCACTCTCTACTACTCTCTAGTCTACTCTAAACGGAGAGGACGCCAGCCACGTCCTCTCCCTATCAATCTCAATGCACGTGTGAAAATGGCGGCGACGCGCGGCTCCTTATATAGAATCCGAGTCTCGCGATAGAATCCGAGCCTCGCGAGAATCCGACAGCGGGATGATGACGTTCGGGCGCGCTCGGGTTAACCGAGCAAGGCGGGAAGATCCGAGTCTGCCTCGGACCCGTGTAAAAAGCGTGAAGTTCGGGGGGGTTCGGTTTCCGAGAAACCGAACCCGTTCATCACTAATTAAAAGCAGAATGATGCAACATCGCCATCTGGTCAAGATGTGGCATTTTACTCAAACAAAATTAACAGTAACAAAGACATACTGTAGGTCCAAATGTAATATCCCACAATTTGCGGGTGCCAGCGTGATTCTGGCGATACAGCTGCTAGATTTACAAAGTAAGTGTGGCTTTAAATCTAGCATGATAGCCCAGTGCCCGCAAATGATGGGCTATTACATTTGGGCCATAGTCATGAGGAGACTCAAGGGGTCTATTCATGAAGCAGTGAAAAGTGTGGAGAAGTGAGCCAGAAGAGAAGTTGCCCATGGCAACCAATAAGCATTGAAGTAACATTTATAATTTGCATACTATAGAATTGTACGGAGCAGCTGATTGATTGCCATGGGCAACTTCTCCACAGGCTCACTTCACCACTATTTTCACTGCTTCATGAATAGACCCCATAGCATCTATTGAAATGAAAGCGAGTTGCAATGCTGTATTTACAACTTGGTTTAAGAATCACTAATAAAGGGGCTGGACTAGAGGAGAAGTTTATGGGGTCTATTTCTTAAGCCTTGGATGGTGATAAAGTGGACAGAGATAAAGTACCAGCCAGTCAGCTCCTAACTTTTCAAACCCAGCCTGTACCATGACAGTTAGGAGCTGATTGGCTGGTACTTTATCTCCGTACACTTTATCACCATCCAAGGCTTAGTAAATAGACCCCTCAGTCTCTCAAGTGCTGCAGCTGTGATATAACATTAGTGCATCTGCCATCTGTACAGCTGTTTGTACTGGACTGCAGGACCGTAACTGGAGGTGTCTGAGTGGTGGCATTGCCCCGGGCATAGTGCGTGGGACAGGCAACGTTACTGACCCACGCCCCTGCATCCTGCGAGCAGAGTACCTGGAACTGCAACCTGCAGTCAGTATCACAACTGTGTAATAGTAACATAGTTACTGAGGGTGAAAAGAGGCATAAAGCCCATCGTGTTCTACCTGTATATTGTATTAAGTTGAGTTGATTTTACTGTACCTGCTGAATATCCCCTTTGGACACTCCAGTAAGCACCCTGCAGCCTTTATAGCCCCCCGGAGCGTTCTGAGACTGCTGTGGGCAGTGCCATGCTTCCTGGTACTGGAATGGCATGATGCCATGCACTCAGGGGGGAGGGCCTGTCACATGGTGCTGTGTTACCCTGTTGCAGTACTGCAGAACTGCCTACATGCAGAGCTAATGATAGGGTAGGTGTATTTATTTACTTATTTATTACCAGTTATTTATATAGTGCACACATATTCCGCAGCGCTGTACAGAGAATATTTGCCCATTCACATCAGTCCCTGCCCCAGTGGAGTTTACAATCTATGGGGGTAATTCAGACTTGATCGCAGCAGGAACTTTGTTAGCAGTTGGGCAAAACCATGGTGGTCATTCCGAGTTGTTCGCTCGTTGCCGATTTTCGCTATGCTGCGATTTGTTGCTAACTGCGAATGCGCATGGTACACAGAGCACATGCGCTTAGTTATTTAACTAAAAACTTAGCAGTTTTGCTGTAGCTTCAGCAGCGCTTTTCAGTCGCACTGCTGATCGGTGAGTGATTGACAGGAAAGGGGCGTTTCTGGGCGGCAACTCAGCGTTTTCCCGGCGTTTGCAAAAAAACGCAGGCGTGTCAGGGAAAAACGCGTGAGTGTCTGGAGAAACGGGGGAGTGGCTGGCCGAACGCAGGGCGTGTTTGTGACGTCAAACCAGGAACTAAACGGACTGAGCTGATCGCAATCTGTGAGTAGGTCCGGAGCTACTCAGAAACTAAGAAATATTTAGTAGCAGTTCTGCTAATTTTTCGTTCGCTATTCTGCTATGCTAAGATACACTCCCAGAGAGCGGCGGCTTAGCGTGTGCAATGCTGCTAAAAGCAGCTATCGAGCGAACAACTCGGAATGAGGGCCCATGTGCACTGCAGGTGGGGGCAGATGTAACATTTGCACAGATATTTAGATTTGGGTGGCTTATTTTGTTTCTGTGCAGGGTAAATACTGGCTGCTTTATTTTTACACTGCAATTTAGATTTCAGCTTGAACACACCCCACCCAAATCTAACTCTCTCTGCACATGTTATAGGAAACAGTGTCCTATGCATCTCTCATGCATCACAGCTCCATTAAGTGAGACATCATATGGACTTTGTATATATGCTGCCGACTTCTCCTTATTCACCAATAACTTATGTACTGAAGCCATGCGCAGTCCTCTATCCCTGTAATTGCTTTGGATACATGCAGGGGCGTCGGAATGGGGGGGGGCAAGGGGGCAGCTGACTCATTCTCCCCACCAGCCGCTCACGCTTACCACCTGCCGCCCGCCACTCATCTCACTACCCGACGCTCACCTCTCTCCACCCGCCGCGGCGCTCCCCACCCGCATTCCACCATGGACAGTAACAAGCAGGCTCCTCTGACAAGCGCACAGAGGAGACCTGCAATAATTCCGAGTGACTGTTCTGTCTGCACAGCACTCCAGGTAACAGGAGGAGGGAGACAGTGCAGCGTCTACTAACGAGGGGGAGCTGGAGCTATGACCTACAGATGGAAGGTATGTGCAGTTCCCCTGTACAATGTGTCTGTGTGCCCCTGGTTGCTGCTATATGTATGTGTGTGTGTGTCAGTGTGCCTTTTATGCAATCCATGTAACGTGTATAAGCAGCACTTCTGTGGTGTAATGTGTATAAGCGTCTCCTCTGCGGTGTAACGTGTGTAAGCGACTCCTCCGCAGTGTAACGTGTGGAAGCATCTCCTCCGCGTTGTAACGCGTGTAAGCGACTCCTCCGCGGTGTAACACGTATAAGCAACACTACTGTGGTGTAATGCGTATAAGCGGCTCCACTGTAGTGTAACGCGTATAATCGGCTCTACTATGGAGTAACGTGTATAAGCGGCTCTACTGCGGTGTAACGTGTGTAAGCGTCTCCTCTGTGGTGTAACGTGTGTAAGCGACTCTACTGTGGTGTAACGCGTATAAGCGGCTCCACTGTAGTGTAACGCGTATAATCGGCTCTACTGTGGTGTACTGTGTATAAGCGGCTCTACTGCGGTGTAACGTGTGTAAGCGTCTCCTCTGTGGTGTAACGCGTATAAGCGACTCTACTGTGGTGTAACGTGTATAAGCGGCTCCACTGTAGTGTAACGCGTATAATCGGCTCTACTGTGGTGTAACGTGTATAAGCGGCTCCTCTGTGGTGTAACGCGTATAAGCGGCTCTACTGCGGTGTAACGTGTGTAAGCGTCTCCTCTGTGGTGTAACGCGTATAAGCGACTCTACTGTGGTGTAACATGTATAAGTGGCTCCACTGTAGTGTAACGCGTATAATCGGCTCCACTGCGGTGTAACGTGTGTAAGCGTCTCCTCTGTGGTGTAACGTTTGTAAGCGTCTCCTCTGTGGTGTAACGTTTGTAAGCGTCTCCTCTGTGGTGTAACGTGTATAAGCGACTCTACTGTGGTGTAATGCGTATAAGCGGCTCCACTGTAGTGTAACGCGTATAAACGGCTCTACCTCGGTGTAATGTGTGTAAGCGTCTCCTCTGTGGTGTAACGCGTATAAGCGACTCTACTGTGGTGTAACGCGTATAAGCGGCTCTACTGTTGTGTAACGTGTATAAGCTGATCTACTGGGGTGAGACGTATAAGCGGCTCTTCTGTGGTGTGATGTGTATAAGCGGCTCTATATATTCCACTAACCACTAAGGGGCACCAAAAAAATTAGTCTCGGGCCGACCCTGGCTGTACCATTGCCGGCCACCTCTTCTCCTCCCACCGTACCGCCTCTTTCCATCTCCTGCGGCTGATGACTCCTGGCGTCCTCCATAGTACACCTCGAGGTTGGGGCACCAAACTGAGATTCTAGCTTGGCCCCAAAATACGTTCCGACACCCCTGGATACATGCAGCGGTGCAAGTGTGTGGGTACGGGTGGGTACGGCGTACCCTTAAGACTTTAGCCGTGGGTACGCCATACCCAAACCGACAGGCCGCCGCTCCCCGTCCCTCCCTCCCTCTGCTGCTCACCGCCGCCGATGTGAGGGGAGTAGAGCGCAGCCTGCGCCTCTCCTGCCCCTCTGTGTCTTTGTTCAATTCAGCACCGCCCGTGAGCCAATCAGAGCTCGCAGACCGGTAGTCAAGGCTGCCGGACCGCGAGCTTTGATTGGCTCACGGATCGGCGCTGAATTGAACTGAGACACCTGCACCCGCCGCCCGCCGGAGACTGAGGGGAAGGAGAGGCGCAGGCTGCGCTCTCCTCCCCTCACACAGACACACACAGGAGAGGAGCAGCAGCGGTGAGCAGGAGGGGAGGGGAGAGGGGCTACATGTATACCTGGCACTGGGGGCATATCTGGCACTGGGGGGGCATGTATATCTGGCACTGGGGGCATATCTGGCACTGGGGGGCATGTATATCTGGCACTGGGGGCATATCTGGCACTGGGGCATATCTGGCACTGGAGGGACGTGTGTACCTGGCACTGGGGGCATATCTGGCACTGCAGGGACATGTGTACCTGGCACTGAGGGCATATCTGGCACTGGGGGCATATCTGGCACTGCGGGGACATGTGTATTTGGCACTGGGGGCATATCTGACACTGAGGGCATATCTGGCACTGGGGGGACATGTGTATCTGGCACTGGGGGCATATGTGGCACTGGGGGCATATATGGCACTGTGGGGGCATTTCTGTATCTGGCACTGGGGGGCAATGTCTATCTGACACTGTGGGGGCATTTGTGTATCTGGCACTGTGGGGCAATGTGTATCTGGCACTCTGGGGGCATTTGTGTATCTGGCACTGTGGGGCAATGTGTATCTTGCACTGTGAGGCAATGTATATCTGGCACTCTGGGGGCATTTGTGTATCTGGCACAGTGAGGCAATGTGTATCTGGCACAGTGAGTCAATGTATATCTGGCACTGTGGGGCAATGTATATCTGGCACTATTGGGGTCATATGTGTATCTGTCCCTCCCCCATATGTGTATCACGCCCCCATTTTCATTGGCCGCGCCCCATGTGGCTTTTGGCCACACCCATTTTTGGGTGCGTGCGCCTTTGGCGCGTGCACACAGTACCTATAAGACATTTTTTCTACTTGCACCACTGGATACATGTATACATTTCTTTACATTGTGACTGCCGAAGCCATTATGCTGCATGTACAGTACATACCTGTGAGCTATAAGACACATGGGGGAAATGTATAAAACATTCTAAAGAGTGGATAAGTGGAGATGTTGCAACCAATAAGCTTCAACCTATCATTTTACAACATGTACTTGATAGATACTACCTCAAAGATTATTGGTTGCTATGGGTAGCTTCTCCACTAGTCCATTATTTAGACGGCTAGATACATCCCCCTCCCCTATAATTCCATCACTGTTGCTTTACCATAAACCTCTTCTCTACTTTATATACCCCCATAGGATGGTATCGGGATCCCGGTGCTTGGCATGCCAGCAGTCAGAATGCCAACAGCGGCATCCCGATGCTCAGGATCCTGACATCTGGTATGTAGGTAGTCTAACCTTAACCCCAACCCCCCTAACCCTCCATCCATTCTGCAGACTGACCCTAACCCTTCCCCCCACCCCACAGCTTAACCCTGTGCCTGACACTAGCCCTCCCCTCCCGCAGCCTAACTCTAACTCTCCCCCCTTATTGCCAAACCCTAACCCCCCCCCCTTCTTAGTGCCTAAACCCAACTCTCCCTCCCCGCAGCCAAACCCTAACCTCCCCCCCCCCTCCCCTCCGCAGCCTAACCCTAACCGTCCCCCAGACAGCTGGTATGGTCCCTGGATCCCATTCCCCCTATAATTCCATCATTGTTGCTTTACCATAAACCACTTTTCCACTTAATACACCTCCCCCTATAATTCCATCAATGTTGCTTTATCCTTATAATTCCATTATTGTTGCTTTACCATAAACCACTTCTCCATTTAATACACCTCCCCCTATAATTCCATCAATGTTGCTTTATCCTTATAATTCCATCAATGTTGCTTTATCATATTATTAATCATATTATTTATATTCCTGGAATTATGCTGATTTGACTGAAACAATCAACTTTAAACATATTAGACACTTACTGGAATTTCTAGGTTTAGTCAAACTGTGTAGAGGGATTTTACAATTTTTCAAGCTCCTGTTTAAAAGTTACAAGAAAATCTAAAAAATGTACTAATAAAAAAAATGTACGTGGAGGTTGCATGAAAGCGGTAAAATCAAAACCTTCATTTTAAGTCAGTATGTTAATGGTAACCATGACAGAATGGAACCCGGGTAGAATGGAATGTTCTCCAGGCCCCCATTCCTCAGCGTCAGATTACAGCAATTCCCCAATCCTCTGATGGCTGGGTCAGGGAATCTAGAATATTAAACATATTTACAAATCTTGATTCCCCGGTCGAGACTGAAAATCGTTGGAATCTGCAAATCTGGGATTTATAAAATGTAGAATTTTAATGATGGATCACTAAAAGCCTCCCTGGCCACCGATTGGCAGATCGCTGGTGCCGTTAGATCAGGGAAACGGGGAACCGGGACTCTGATATATAGAGGCTTTACTTTCAACAACCACAATTTTGGACCTTACAGTAATTCTGAAATTCTTACGGCAATTCTTCTCCAAGGAAGATTATTACAATTACCTTTGGTTCCCTAAGGCAAGAGCAGATAGCGTTATATACAGTATGAACAGGGGCACCTGAAGATAGCCAGGACATGCCTTTTTGTTTTTGTCTATACTGTATATTGCTTTTATGTGTGTTCTTGTTACTTCTTTGAATAGTTTTTGCTACATGTTTCAAGTAGTGGCCATGACAGATAATAACAACATAGAAACCTGAAACTCTTCATTGTAAGGTGACATTTAACGTGCTCAATGGTAATGTAACAATACAGCGTAGTAGTACAATATAAAACATGATGGGTAACACAAGAACGGAAACTTAGTCAAGCATATGAGTTTTAGTGAGAAGAAAAATATTCTACCTACAGTATAAAGAATCAAGGAAAAATCAAGAGCTGCACTTGTGATTCCTGTGTGACACATTTCTGTTAGACAAATAAAAGTGTTTCCAGGAAAAGCATAATTACAATATACCTGTATACACCATACAATTTATGGCCCACTCTCTTTCTCTTTTCTTTTTCCATTACATGGTTTACAGCTTTGTAAATAGAGCAGAATATGCTTTATGCACTGACATATTCAATAACCTATCTACTTATTGTCCCACTGAAAACCTCAGTGTTTCAATCATTTTTCAGCTACGGCCTATGGGGGTCATTCCGAGTTGATCGCTCGCTAGCTACTTTTTGCAGCCGTGCAAATGCATAGTCGCCGCCAACAGGGGAGAGTATTTTCGGTTTGCAAGTGTGCGAACACGTGTGCAGCCGAGCTGGATGAAAAAGTTTTTTGCAGTTTCTGAGTAGCTCTGGACTTACTCAGCCCTTGCGATCACTTCAGTCTTTTTGGTCTTGGAATTGACGTCAGACACCCGCCAAGAAGGCGTTTCTGGGTGGCAACTGACCGTTTTCTGGGAGTGCCGTGGATAGAGCAGGCGTGTCCAGGCGTTTGCAGGGCGGGTGTTGTATGTCAATTCCGGGACCTGACAGGCTGAAGTGATCGCAGTGGCTGAGTAAGTTCAGAGCTATGCACAAACACTTTTTGCACAGCTCCCCTGCACAAGCGATTGCACACTTGCTATGCTAAAATACACTCCCCCATAGGCGGCGACTATCTGATCACACGGCTGCAAAAAACTGCTACCGTGCAATCAACTCGGAATG